>NC_086270.1:4831493-5489975 GCF_021018805.1 Prinia subflava
TGCAGCCCTCCTGACTCCAGCAACTCAAACTCCAGGCCCTTCCCTCCCAAACACCACACAAAATGTGCCCTGAGGAGAGCCCTCAGGGGTGAGAAACCTGTGCTGGCCTTCCTTGAAGGCCTTCCACCCCTGAGCCTGGCAGGCTGTGACCCCCTGGGACAATCTGTGCTGCCCTGGGGCACAGTGATGGCCATGGAGCACCAGGACAGGGTCTCACAGAGGGTCAGGGCTGTGCTGCCCTCAGGCTGGGTGAAGGACCCCGCAGCAGAGCAGATCCTGGCTGAGGCACTGAGCTGGGAATGTGGTCCCTGCCCTCTCCCCTGGCCTTTTTGGGCACATGAAGGAAAGTGTGAGGGACCACGTTGGGTCAGTGCCCAGAACCCAAGTTCACCCCTCTGACACTCCCCTGGGGACACCCCAATTGTTGTTCAGACATTGATGATGCCTCAAGACAAACTGAGAGCTGAAATGCAGCCCAGAGGCTGGCTGGCATCTCAGAGAACGACTGGCGAATAAACCTTTATGGCTTTGTTAAGGATTTTGTGCAGGATTCTCCCCTAATTTAAGCTAAAAACGAGCATCCTTAAACCCACCAGGAGCTCACGTGCGCGCTGTCACTCTGTGCTCTGACAGCCACAGAGAGGAACTCAGCATTTGCTTTGTGCACACCCCGCCTCCCGCCGTCACCTCGCACAGGATCCGCACCCAGACAGGCTCGGCACCACCTCTGCCTGACAAAAAACCCGGGGAATGAGTGCCAGGGGCAGCGCCCCCACCCCGCAGCACCCGGGAGGAGTCACCGCCGTGAGCATCATCCCACCCAGCACACGGCTGGAACCCGGAGAAAAAGCGGCGTTTTCCTCATTCACCCAAAATTATCCACCCACTGGAGCAGGTACTCCATCCTGGTGACAAACAGGAGCTGCTGCTGCCAGCACATGTTCTCCTGCAAACCCAGCCTGCATCATCTGCACAGCTCTGGTGTGCTCTGTGGCAGATCAGCTGGAAATGGCCAGGCCTGTGCGGGGTGTGAGCTCTGACACTGCCTGCACACACACTCACGGTGCTTCCATCGCGTTCTGCTTTTTCATTAACCCTCCAAGCCAGGGTTTGTTGTCTGTGCTTTTTGATGGGTCCCAGCCCTCGGTGTGTCAGACACGGCACAAGCCCTCAGTGCTGCCTCTGAGAGCTGGCAGACTCATAACCATTTTTGGATAGAAAAATATAACACTGCAAGGAAAAAAAAAAATAAAAACCTTGGATTGCATGTAAAGAAATAAAGCAAAATGCTATTCCCCCACTCCTGCTGTCTGTGCTTGAGCCTTCCAAGAAGTTCCTGTCCTCATCTGTTCGGGTATCATTTTACAGCTCGATGACAAACACAGAACTTGCCAGTTTAAACATATAGGGCTTGGTTTTGCTCTCTGGTACTCACACACACCTTTCCCTCGCAGGGTGGGTGGGGGAGCATTGCTAGTCCCTGTCCCCTCGCAGTCCCTGGGGACAGGCACAGTGTCATGTTCAGGTGTTGTCCCTGGGTCCTTTCCATGTGCCCTGGTGCCCTCCCTTCCCCTGCAGCGGGGCTGGGGGATCCACCCGTGCTCACACTCCCTGCTCCCTCTCATCCACGCCGTCCCTGTTCATGTGGCTCCTCCTCTCCTGCTGTGGGGGGTGGGTTTGGGGGACCCCCAGGGAGGCAGGACCCCAGTAATGCCCAGTCCCCTTTCAGCCTCACAGCCAGAAAAACCAACCCAAACCCTTGTGGCGAATCAGTCACATTAAATTATTACCCATGGAAGGGCCCTGGATGCACACGCAGCCGGCCGGGCTGATGCTGCATTTCACTGCACCCAGCGCTGCCCCAGCCCCGGGGTGCTCTGTCCAGGGGATGGGGGCTGCAGCACCCACATTTCCCCACTCAGCTGCCCCCCACAGCTGCTGTCTGCTGCCCCTTTGCCTCTGTGATCAGCACCTGCTGGCCCAGGGGAGGATGCAGCAGGCAGGACCTGCACCCTGCAGCACCAGGAGCTCTGCCTGAACCCCTGGTGCTACCCAAGGCCCCATCTCTGGGGTCCAGAGAGGAGCAGGAGCAGTCAGGGCACAGCAAAGCCCCTCTAATCCCAGTGATCCCGCAGCAGGATCCGTGCCTGTGGATGTATCAGCCCTCACGGACTGCAGGGCGTCATTCCAAGATAAGGAGCCTTAGGCTGTGGCTGGTTTATGCTCCCTCCCTCCTTTTCCTGCCTCTTTTTTTCCAGAAGCTGAAACGCTGAACTGCCTAAAGTTTCCCCCAGTGTGTCAGACGTGCAGGGAGCTGAGCAGGACAGGCGCCTGTGTTTGCTGCAGGGTGGCTCCATGTCCCGCCGTGCTGGAGGTGCAGTGCTCTGGTCCTGGTGTCCCCGTGGACCCAGCACGGCCTCAGGGCGCTGGACAACACCAACAGCCCAGATCTGCTGCCAAAACCCAGCAAGCTCATTTTTTCCCATTAATTTAACTTTCAGTGCCCAGTACAAGCCTGCTGTGTCACATTTGCATCACCACAGTCACAGCACTGACAACTGGATGATTTCAGTACATTTGTACTTAAGAAAGAAAAAGAATAATTAATAATGCCAGGTCTAATGACAGGGCAGAGAGAGCTGTGGGTGGCAGCGAGGTGAGGTCCTGGCTGTTTTAGAGGGGCTGTGCTTGTTTTTCTGCCCTGACTGTAGAATCAGGAGCTGTGCTGGCAGGATCTGTGTGATCCGTGCGCACTGGGTGATGGATCCCAGCCCCTGGCACAACCCCACAGGCTGCACAAGGGCAGCAGGAGTTAGGGGAGGGAGCAGGTCCCTTTTCTCATCCATCTTGCCCTTCAGTGCCAGAAGAAAATCAGATTTTCTCGGATCCTCCCGTGAGTCATCTCACAGGGAAGGAATGAGCTGGTCCTCACAGGGCTCACGGTGAGGGATTTGCTGAGAACTGGGGGCTCAGAGAGCCTTTTTGGGACACGTTTCACTGCCGTGTTTCAAGTGGAGCTGCACAAAGGCACTCCTATTTCCCCTCTTTCCTCTGCTGGACAGAACCTGCATACCCTGCGCATTCCTGGCTTTCTGCAGCAGGAATGGCCGTGGTTCCAGAGCGATCCTCGCAGCAGGGCTGCTCTGGGCTCCTCCTGAGCCCACACCGGTGCCACAGCTCTGCTGGGCAGCGTGGGCAGGGCACGGGGTGTGCCCAGCAGCAGGGCCAGCACAGCCAGCCCTGGCACCGTGCCCCGGCTGTGTCCCAGCGCCGGTGGCCGGCAGGAACCCCCCAGCACCGTCCCGGCAGGTTGTGCTGGGGAGCCGGAGGAATCCGGCCCTGCGACAGGCAGCACTCCAGGTTCCCAGCCCGCCGCAGCAGCCAAGCACTCGGATCGCTGGCACCACGCTCCCTCCTCGAATTACTCATCTTTTCCATTACGAGGCCTCCCATACTCCAGCAATCCATCTGCTTGGTGGTGCAATTTCAGGATCATGCCTTTTGTCAGTGATGTTAATTTTGGCAGGCAGCAGCAGACGCGGCGCTGAAGCTCCCCGCTGAGGCCTCGCTGCCTTTTCCTGGGCATCTGGCAACGAGCTGGGAGGTGCCAGTGGCAATGGCAGCCTCCTCCCCGGCGTGTGTGGGGTTTTGTGCTGGTGGTGGCTCCCGGGGCCGCCGAGGGGCCTGGCAGTGTCAGTGCTCACATGTGAGAGGCGGCCGCAGGGAGCCGCGGTGCCCCACGCACAGGAGCTGCTGTCAAACTGCTCACGTCGGGCTCTCCAGCTGCAGCCCTCTCATGACCTGCCAGACCTTCTCCCATCTCCCCGGGGTTTGCTTGCCTCATGTCTGGCTTGGTCCTGGCTGATGCTGGGGGCTCGAGGAGCAGCTGCAGGCACAGGGCTCCTGGGGGCTGCACTGCCACTGCAGCTGCTCAGCACCTCGGGGTACACACCCAGAGCCCACAGATGTGTGGTTGCACCTGAGCCGTCTTCAGGAGCTTTGTGAACACCACGTTAGCTGCTTCCTCCCCCTGGTTTCCCTCATCCACTCTGGGGTTCTCCCTTCTCTGTCCCTTCAGCTGTTGGCTGCTCCCGAGCTGCATTTCATTTCTCCGGTGCAGCCTGCCCGCAGGACCCACAGGCAGACTGTGCCCAGGACAGAGGGAAAGGCCTGGGACACCCAAAGATTGAGGTCAGGGAGCAGCATGGAGAGAGGCTGAGAAGCTCTGGAGAACCATGGCACAAAGACAATGGCTCAGCAAGGACCACAGGGACAGCTGAGTGCAGCAAGCTTGGCTCTGGCACAGGGGTTGGCACCCGGAGTGATGTTGATGTCCACTCCTGTCCCCTTGGTGTCCCTCACCATGACAGAGATGCTTTTCCCCTGGCAAAGCCCTCAGCTCTAAACCTCAACTCTCCATCAAGAGCTTTGGTGGGCTTGCACCTGAAGTTATTACAGGGTTGCACGCAAAACTGTGCTCCTGTGAGGCTGATTGAACTCACAAAACTGAACTCAGCAGGGAAACTGCTCCTGGAGCATCCCCCTGTGGGGATCCTTGTCCCCAGGGTGCTGCTCTGTGGCACCAGTTCAGTGACTCACGAGGTGTCTGGGGAGCCTGGCCTGCACTCAGCACCCACCAGACCAGGTGCCTCCCTGGGGGAGGTCTTTGTGCTCGTGTCACCTCAAGGAAAGGCTTGTCCTGGGCATCACAAAAGTGACAAATGGGGAAAACCCTTTTTCATGCCATCTGAAACCCCCCTGGCAAGGCAAGGAGAAAACCCAGCTGTCCTGCCCCAGCTGTGCCCCACAGAGGGCTCAGCTCGAGCCCTTTCCATCTCCCCACCTCCCTCCAGCTATCCCCACACCAGGTCCAGCCCGGCTCTGCTGCTGCCTGTGGGGCCTCCCAGTGCTGCCAGCTCTGTGCAGCAGATCCCCAGCCCAGTGTGGGTTCCTGCTGCCCCCCAGCCCAGAGCAGGCAGGCAGAGACAGTGTGGAGACAGAACCAGAGCCACAGAACCATTAAAGTTGGAAAAGCCCTCCAAAAGATCATCAATTCCAACTTTTGTCCAAAACCCCCTGTGCCACTAAACCATACCAAAAAGTGCTGCCTCCAGTTTTTTGAGCTGGAATCACACCTGGAAGTGTTTTTTGAACACTTGCAGGGCCGGTGACTCCACCAGTGCCCTGGTGGTGTGACAGTGCAGTGCTGAACCCAGCTAAGTCTGTCTGCAGCTTGTCCAGCTTTCACTTTGCCCTGTGACAACACAGAGTAGGATTTCTTCTACTTCTCACCTGGCTCTGGCATCGCTCTGGGGTTTCCCACCAGGGCAGCTCTCCTCAGTGGCTCCCTCTCTCCTTGTTGCACAAGTTTTGTGGAAGCCCAGCAGCAGCTGCCCTGGCCCTGGGGGCAGCAGGGCAGCAGTGCAAGACTTCGATGTGGCACCGATCTCTCAGCCCTCTGCTGCTCCCCAGCCTTCTCCACTTGCCAGGGGGCTTTTCACTCCCTGGGCCCATTCCCTGCTGCAGCCAGAGGCACTTTTGTCATCACCAGGGCCCATCTGCTCTTCCTGGCTGCTGCTTCCAAAACCTGAGGAGGAAATGTGGGTGAGCAGGGGGAGGGAGAGGCCGGCAGAGCTCGGGCCAGCGATGCACGCACAGTGCCAGGGATGGGGAGATACTGGGATGAGCCAGGCTATGATCCTCAGCTCCTGCAGCACCAGGAGCTGGTGGGGAAGCTGCAAAAGCCCACAGTGGCCGGGGCAGAACAGTTTACCCTTAAGTCTGTCTTTGGTAAAAAGAAATGAGACTAAGCTGGCCACGGGTGGAATATCCCAGCTGGTTATGGGTGTTAGCCACTGTCAGGCTGCAGGTTCCTGGTGTTTGTCTCATCCCCTGCTCTTGCTACAGCCTGGACCAGGGTCTAAGTGGCATTGGTAGGAAGTGCTCATCTGGAAAGGCTCATCCGTGTTGTGCTGTGCCCTGGGGAAGCAGCGAGATGGGGACAGGCCTGGGGAGTGAAAAGCATCTTTCACTATCCTTATTTCTTATCTATGTCTACGTCTACGTCTACGTCTACGTCTACGTCTACGTCTACGTCTACGTCTATGTCTATGTCTATGTCTATGTCTATGTCTATGTCTATGTCTATGTCTGTCTATCTATCTATCTATATCTATAGCTATAGCTATAGCTATCTATAATCTATATTCACTATCACTATTCCTATCTCAGGAAGACCCTCAGCATCACCCCCAGCCTCTAAGCCATGGATGTGGAGGAGCACAGGGCTGGTTTGTGCCCCAGCAGGGTGTGCCCACAGCCCCCCAGCATGCCCAGAGCCCTTCTGGCACAGGAGACAGGCCCTGGCTGTGTGCCTGTGTCCCCGTGTGTGTGTCAATGTGCCCGTGTCCCCATGTGACAATGTGCCCGTGTCCCCATGTGACAATGTGCCCGTGTTGCCGTGTGTGTGATAATGTGCTCCTGTCCCTGTGCGTGTGTCAGTGTGCCCCTGCCCCCATGCATGTGTCAATGTGCCCATGTCACTGTGCCTGTGACAATGTGCCCATGTCCCCATGCCTGTGACAATGTGCCCGTGTCCATGTGTGTGTGTCAATGTGCCCCTGTCCCCGTGCGTGTGTCAATGTGCCCATGTCCCTGCCCGTGTGACAAGGTGTCCGTGTCCTCGCCCGTGTGACAATGTGCCCATGTCACTGTGCGTCAATGTGCCCATGCCCCCATGAATGTGACACTGTGTCCGTGTCACCATGCGTGTGTCAATGTGCCCCTGTCCCCACCTGTGTGGCAATGTGCCCAAGACCCCATGTGTGTGTCAGTGTGCCCGCGTCCCTGCCTGTGTGTCAATGTACCCCTGTCCCCGTGCCTGTGACAATGTGCCTGTGTCCCCATGCGTGTGACAATGTGACCGTATTCCTGCCCGTGTGACACTGTGCCCGTGTCCCTGTGCCTGTGCCACTGTGCCCGTGTCCCCATGTGTGTGACAATCTGACCATGTTCCCGCCTGTGTGACACTGTGCCTGTGTCCCTGTGCGTGTGTCAATGTGCCCCTATCCCCCTGTGTGACACTGTGCCCGTGTTCCTGTGCCTGTGACACTGTGCCCATGTCCCTGTGTGTGTGACAATGTCCCTGTGCCTGTGACACTGTGCCCGTGTCCCTGTGTGTGTGACAATGTCCCCGTGCCTGTGACACTGTGCCCGTGTCCCTGTGTGTGTGACAATGTCCCTGTGCCTGTGACACTGTGCCCGTGTCCCTGTGTGTGTGACAATGTCCCTGAGCCTGTGACACTGTGCCCATGTCCCTGTGTGTGTGACAATGTCCCTGTGCCTGTGACACTGTGCCCGTGTCCCTGTGTGTGTGACAATGTCCCTGTGCCTGTGACACTGTGCCCGTGTCCCTGTGTGTGTGACAATGTCCCCGTGCCCGTGTCCCTGTGCCCGTGTCCCCGCCCGTGTCCTGCCCGCTCTGTGCCCGCGGTGCAGCCCCGGCCCGGCCCCGCTGCGGGCCCGGCGTGGGCGGCTGCCCGTGGGTGCGGCGCTGCAGGGAAGGGGAAATGCCTGGAAAAAGCTCTCCCCACTCCCATTTTAATCAGAGAAACGAAGCAGCTGTTGGAGTGAATAGACCCTGCACTAAAGCAGACGTCTTAATATCTTTTGCAGAGGAGGTGCATTGTGATTCATTCTGTGCATCTCTATTACTCAGCTTTTGATAGGGGCTTACTTGTCTCAAGTGCTTTTCATTATTGCCCTAATGCTATCTATTAACATACTGGATGGAGGCTCTTTTCTCATCTGGAGCATGCATCACTGTGCTTTTAAAGATTATGGGGCTTGCAAATACATAACACTTTACTGCCTCCCTGACATAATTCACTGGGAAAAGAAATACATGTAAATAGATAGGTAAATAGATAACCTAGTCAGGGGGCTGGGGGAGACAGGGAGGCAGACAGACAGAGGGACAGAGCCCGGCACAGGGCTTGGCACACGGCTGGTTCCTCTGTAATAAACGAGAAAAGAGATGATCTCGGGGTTTATTTAAAAATCCTTGTCCAGGGTTTTGGTGTCACTTGGAAAATCCTCATTTCCCATTTCTGGCTGCAGGGTGGGGAGCTGTGCCTGGGAGCAGGGGCGTCCTGGGGAGATGGGACAGGGCTGTGCTGGAGGATGGGGCACATCGTGGAGATGTGACCTGCGGGTGGAGACCCCCGGGAGCCACGGGTGACCCCCACAGAGCCACGGGGCTGCTCCCACCCACACCTCCCCTGCAACCTCAGCGATGCCACCTCATCTCCGCCGGGTCAAGCGACTGCTCCGGAGCCCAGCGAGGCGTTTAAGCGCTCGGATGGGGCTGATGCAGGCACAGCTCGGCAGGGAAGATTACAGGTGTGGTTTTCTGGGTCAGGGCTGTTACACACTTATCAATCACGGCTCTATTGCCTGGCAGCTGATGCTGCATTTCCTGACGTGCACCGTACCCACACAGACCCGGCGAGGTGCAGAGCTCGGAGCAGGCACTGGGGTTTTTCCCCCTCCTCTTTTTTAATTCTGCAAATGGCCATCCCTCAAAAACAAAACTTTTCTGCAATAAAGGAATAAATGGGAATTATCATTTCACGGCAGCACGAGTGCTTCGTTCCTCAGCTCAGGATGACTTTTTCCTTCAGGTTCTGTTGAGCTGTGGTAAGCAATGCAATGGCACAAAAGCGAAATTAAACAGCCAGAGCTTGGCAAGACTGCAGGGTTCAGCTCAGACTGTGCATTTGCTTTCCTTCTTGATTTCTAATTTTTTGGAAATGCATTTCTGTGCCCTGTGCCTTTGTTACAGACACCTCCAGGCCTGCAGGGAGCACAGATCCCTCACTGCCTGGACTGTTCCCCAAAACCTGGGGGGTTGACTGGCAGGTGATGGTCACACTGACCTTCTCCAGCATTGCTCTGCATCCCAGCACTGCTGGCATATTTAGGGCAGGAGACTTTGGGGCACAGTTTTCCTGTGCCATGGATGGGACACCCTGGGGACAGCTCAGCACCCTGCACCCCTCCCAGCTGGCATCAGGGTGACCAGTTTGAGCAGCAGCTCAGCCACTGGGGTGCTCAGAGCGAGGGGCCGAAGGCAGCTCTTCATCTGGCCAGAGGGATCCACAGCAGGACTGTCCTGCCTCTCAGGACCCATGGGAACCTCCAACCCGGGGTCTGTGGTGGCCCCACAGACCAGCAGGGGCCACGAAGGTGCGGGTAGGAGGTGCCAGGAGGACATGAGACTCTGTGCCCACCCACTAGAGCAGGGCTGCAGCTTTGGGAAGTGCTTACCCCAGGGCCAGGGCTTGGGCTGTCACACCAAACCAAGGCAGAGAATCACACCAGGGTTTGGGTTGGAAGGGACCTGAAAGCCCACCCAGTTCCACCCCCTGCCATGACAGGGACACCTCCCACTGTCCCAGGCTGCTCCCAGCCCTGCCCAATCTGGCCTTGGGCACTGCCAGGGATCCAGGGGTAGCCACAGCTGCTCTGGGCACCCTGTGCCAGGGCCTGCCCACCCTCACAGAGAAGAATTTCTTCCTGATATCTCCTCTAACCCTGGCCTCTTTCTGTTCCCTGGGTTTATCATCCTCTGGGCTAAACAAACTGGGGGAGTGGGGGGCACTGCCCTGGCACAAAGGTGGTTGTGAGGGATGTGTGTGCTGAGCTCACACAGGTCCCACTCTGGTGAGGTTCCCAATTCCCAAATTTCCAATTCCCGTGTAATTCAGGGCCTCAGACACAGCCAGTCTGTGCCACCACCATCCCCTGCTCTGCAGCATCACGGCTTTTGGCTCCTCCCAGCCTCAGGGCTGCCAGGACCCCTCAGGAAGCCGTGTCAGCATCCCCCAAAGGTGTGTTTCCCTGGGTTCTCCCGAGGTGTGAAGGCAGCTTTGGTCTGTCTGATAAATAACCTCCAGGATCTATCACAACCTCTCCCAAACTGAGACCGATGCTGGCTCCCAGCTATGATTAATCATATAAACTTGCCTAATTTCATTCTATCAGCCATCTTGTTGCTACATGCCAGATGCTTGCCCTAAATGAATAGTGTTGGAACAGCCAAGCATCAAGTTAACAGAATACCAGCAAACATTCCCGACAGCATGAGCAGTCTATAAAACCTGGCACTAAACTGTATTAGAGGAAGAGATAAGCTCTCAGAGAGGAGCTGGGAAGACTGTAGGCTTGGGGTTTTTTTTTTCCAAATGGCTCCATGCAGCATGTGGTGCAGGTGTCGTAGGAGAAATCCATCCAGCTATGGAAGTATCTCTCTATCTGAAGCTGGCTATGCTATGAATCTTCTAATGGGATTAAGGCTTAATGCCCTAAATAGAATATGAAATAGTGCTTCCTCTCGCAGGGCTGCCAGCTGTCTTGCAAACAGGGCACAGAAACTTCCACTTTTTGCAGATCAAATCAGTCACTCTCTGAATTGATGGCAAGAGCCTCATCAACAAGATATAATGTTTTAATGATGTTGTGACATGACCTGACACGCAGTGTCATTTGATGGATTCTCTCGTGTCACGGCAGATTTCTGACACAGAAAAATGTAACCTCTTTCCCCTTCCAAAAAAAAAAAAAAAAAAAAAGGAGAGAAGAAAGGAAAGGGGATGAAAAAAAATCTTCATTTCTCCAGTGCTCAGATCTCTGCTGGCTCAGGGTGCTCAGCAGTGCCCCAGCTCAGCCCCGCAATTGCCTCATGCTGGAGGAGATGAATTTCCACCGTGCATTTCTGTATCTGCTTTTCACCTCTGCACGCCACGTTATCGCCTGCTAATAACACGGGACAAATAGCACGGCATTAATAACCAGCAGAAGCCATTTCACCCCTATTTTCAGCTGTGAATCCTCTTCAAGTCACTTTGGACATTTTGAATTGTTTTTTTTTTTTTTTCTCGGCCACAATTCCCTGCCAGCCTCCCTGAATGCTCCCAGGGCTGTGTCTGCTTCTAAATCAGTGCAAGGCCTCAGCACCAGGAGTCTGGGCAGGATGGGCTCTGCACAGGGACCATTTGCCTGGGAGAGCAGAGAATCCCAGAATGGTCTGGGTTGGAAGGGCCCCTAAACTCATCCAGTTCCAATCCCCTGCCCCAGGCAGGGGCATGAGATGGAGCTCTCCTTATCCAGCAGCAACACCAGCAAGATCTTCTGGGGTGTCTGCTTCTGTGTGCCCCAAAAGGGAGTGGGAAACACACCCAGCAGCCAGATGGGTGAAGAGAGCAGGGATTTGAGAGAGTGTTAAGTTGACAGAGATTCCTGCACTCCTGAAGGTGCTCCTGGCAGGAGCAGAGGTGTTGATGGACACCCAGGAATGCCAACATCCGTGCTGGGAGGAGCACGTGGAGCTGCCAGCATGGAGGAGCTGGGCAGAAGTCACAGTGCATGAACAGAGAGACCCTTGGCTCCCCCTTGGTGACCCCAGCCTGGCAGCAGCTCCCCTCAGGCTGTTTGGTGCCTGGGCTTGGGCACAACTGGGCCCTGGCACCTTGGGCACCCCGTGAAGCACATTCCTGGCTGTGCTCATCCCCAGGGATTGGTGGGGACATGGGGCTGGTGGTCCCTCAGCAGCGTGGCCAATGACCTCCCGAGACACCTGCAGGGAATGTGCTGGGGGTGAGGGGGTGGTGGGGGGGTGTTCAGGGCTGCCCTGACCTGTCAGCCAAAACATCCTCTGGGGGTGAGGGGGTGGTGATGGGGGTGTCCAGGGGTGCCCTGACCTGTCAGCCAAAACATCCTCTGGGGGTGAGGGGGTGGTGGGGGTGGTGTTCAGGGCTGCCCTGACCTGTCAGCCAAAGCTCTGCTGTGAATTTGAGCCCCAGAATTCTGTGGGGTCCCTGTGCTGTGTGACAGCAGGGACACGGGGGCTGCATGGACACCCCTGTCACAGGCAGGACCTGGGGGGATGAATTTGGGCAAAGGGAGCTGCATACTGCCCCATAGCCCAGCTGAGCCCATCCCAGGGACCAGCCAGGCCCCACGGCTGCCCGGGGCAGCTGCTGCATCCCCAGGAGCTGGGGGAGGGATTCCAGCACCTGCACACAGCCCCTGGTGCCGGGGGAAGCAGCGTGGATTTGCAAGCGGGACGAGGGGCAGGGGACATCTGTCCCCAGCACCATGTGGGTGGGTGTCCCCAGCCATCCACACTCCCCCAGCAGGCCCTGGGCTGCCCCTCTGCTCCCCCTTCCCAGTCCCCAGAGCTGGTGATTGCAATTTGGGCAGTAAATCTGAACCATCCAATCCTGGTAAATTATTTTCCAAACGACGAGATTTCCCTGGTGCACGTAAATGATCAATTTCATGTTTTATTCCTAGCGCTATTTTAGTAAGGGGAAAAAAAAATCTCATTAAACTATCTTGATTAGAGAAAAGGGGCTTGTCATCACGGGGTGGACAAATGGTGTGAGGGCACTCAGCTATTTCCCAAATGCACTGACACCTGCAGGAGAGGCCTTCAAAGACCCGAAGGTCATTTGCCCCACATTACAAACGAGGTGAAGGTTAAAAAAGGTGATTAAAAGCATCTGGAAACCCAAATGTGACAGAGTCTTGCAGTAACCTCCGAGCAGGTTGATTTATGACAGGCCGGTCCCACCCGTAACAAGATTATAGCTTCTCCCCATCAGCCATTGTGATAAATACCAATTACCTACTTGAGGATTGCCATTCAAATTTGCCTAAGTAAGGAGCAGAATCATACATCTATGTTGATTACATATCAATGATGCCGTGGAAGCCTTTGCAACTTTTAGATCTGCTTAAGATATGCCGCCCTGATTTAGACAGCGATTTGCATACAATTTACCCATAAAGCTTTACTTTGAAAAGTATAATTACTTTTTTAATATTCTTCCTTCTGATTTGAATGTTAGAGAGGCCATATAATGAATTACTGCACTAATGAAGACAAACATGCTCTCGGGGTGTACAATGGGAGCATTGTTAAATAAACTTCCCGCATGCAACACATTTGTTGTGGTTAATCTTTAAATGGAGGCTCCGATTAATACCAGCACTTTTCTTCCCATAATTATTTTCTGAGGGATGTAAATCCCTGCCAAGGCTGTTCCATCCCCAGCAGGTGCTGCAGGGAGGCAGGAGGGGGCTCTGGGCACACAGGGTGCCAGGGTCCAGCAGGGTGAAGGAGCCCCCAGGTCCTGGCAGGGAGCAATCACTGCCCAGAGCCTGCCAGGCTTTCCCTGGGAGTCAGAGCTGGCTTCCATCACACAGAATGGATCTATGTGATCCAGCTCTGCTGCTCCGTCACCTCTAGTGCAGAGCAGCAGCTCATCCTGCCTTGCTTTTCATCTTCTTCCCCCTTCCCTCAAACCTGAGGATCCTCCCCAGGAGCCTCTGTTCATGTCAAGCATTCCTGGGGTTTCAGGTGGCTGAACCATTGCAGGATGGGCAGAGGGAGCCAGGTCTGGACAAAATGTCAGTCGTGTCCTGGGTTGCAGCAAATTCAACCCCCCACAGGTGGTAAAGGGAGGTTTTTCTGCTCCTCTGCCCTGCTCTGGTGAGACTCCACCTGCAGAGCTGCCTCCAGCCCTGGAAATTCCAACACTGGCAGCTCCTGGAGCTGCTGGAGAGAGCCCAGAGGAGCCCCTGGAGCTGCTGCAGGGCTGGAGCCCCTCTGGAGCCAGGCTGGGAGAGCTGGGGGTGCTCCCTGGAGAGGAGAAGGTTCCAGGGAGAGCTCAGAGCCCCTGGCAGGGCCTGAAGGGGCTTATAAAAAAGATGGGGACAAACATTTTTGTAGGGTCTGTTGTGACAGGACAAGGAGTGATGTTTGTAAAATAAAAGGGATTGGACTTAGACTAGATGTAGGAAGGAATTTTTTACTCAGAGGGTGTTGGGACACTGAGGGTGCCCAGAGAAGCTGTGGCTGCCCCTGGATCCCTGGAGGTGTCCAAGGCCAGGCTGGATGGGCCCTGAAAGAACCTGGTTTAGTGGAGGTGACCCTGCCCTTGCAGGGGGTGGAATGAGGTGGAACTGGATGACCTATAAAGGTCCCTTCCAATGAAAACCATTCTAGGATTGTGTGATGCTATGACAAAAGATCTTGGAATTTTCTGTTTCTTGGGAAAGAGCAACCTGTGAGCTCTGGGACAAGGGCTTGCTGGGAGCCTGGGGGATGTGGTGGTGGGAAGAGAGACCTAAGAAAGGATTCCTTGTCACTGGGACCAGTATCCTGATTCAGTAATGTGCTCTGGGGTTTTGTTTCTAAAAGAAAACCCATTTCCCTTGCATGTCGTGATCCTGAGCACACCTACTGGGCTGGCTCCAGGCTATGGGGTGGGGGCATGAGGGACCCTTGGGACAGCAGGGCAGGGTTTGAGCACAGGGACTCGGCCGAGGACCTTTGGCATCCCTGTCCTGACCCTGACCTGGTACTCTTGGAGACCTTTTCCAGTTGTTTTATCCCTCCTTTGTTACTGTCCTCATCAAAAGGCTGAGAATCAGAGCTCCAAATTGTTTAGAGAAAGGTTTTTCCTGCCTAGAGACAAGGGAGGGCGGAGGGTTTGGGATTCCCATTCAGGACTGTTGCATGCAGCCAAACACCCCCAGGCTCAGTGGTCTCAGCTTGCCTCAGCTTGAGGGGTTCTTTTGTTCCAGCACCTCCCCAGGTAGGTGTTGATGCCTTAAATTTTTAGCTTTTTACTTTTTTCAGACCTGCACTGTGTTAAGTGTGACACTAGTTCAGTAACACTGAACTCCACACAGAGCTCTCTTCACATTTTGGTCAGACAAAACCATTCCTCCAGGCCTGAGCTCCAAGGACACCCTCTCACCCTCTGCCTCAGGGCCCAAAAAAATATAAACAGAAGTGAATTGCGGGGGAGCAAACTGGGGGTATCTGGCTTCATTACCTGAAGCTGTAATGGGAGGATTAACCCCTGATGTGCAAACAGTCCAAACTTAAAATTGTCTGAAAAACTCGTGACCATCTCCACCTTGGGTGTAGCCTCTGGGAGGCTCTGACTGCCCAAAGTGTATCTACTGAAGGTGTTTAATAAATCTCCACTTTATTCTTTTATCTCTAGCCTGTTCCAACTCTTCTCTTTTATTTTTTATATTCTTTTATGTCGAGCCTCTGTTCTAGGCAGCCATTCCAGGCCTGGGTGTTACCCCCCTGGGAGGTGACACTCACCTTTCCCACCTCCAGAGCCTCCCATGCTGCCAGCACTGCCCAGCCTCCAGCCCAGCCCTGCTCTGCTTTGCATCTGAGGCTGTTAAAACCCATTTTTCTGGAAGGGGTCCAGCGAGGGAAGCGATCCAGCTCCATGTGACAGCCTCATTATTCACCACTCTGCCAATCTTTGTGTCATCGACAAATTCTACCCGGAGAGATTTGGTATTGACTGCCAACTTATTGATGGGCTGGAGAGCAGCAGCTGGCCAAAGGCTGAGCCCCCCAGCGCTCAGATGGGCAGCCTGGGATTGTTTGCTGGCTTGCAGGATCTCCTCTCTGCCCTTCAGGATGTCACTGAGCCCCGTGCCTGCAAAGGTGTTTAACCACAGCAGGCTGCACACCGGTGACAGGAGTGCACCTGATCTCCTGGTGCTGCGCTGGAAGCTGCAGCAAAATCCACTGGGAAGCACCTGGAATTCTACAGGAGCAGCTTAAGAGCCGTCAGATCTCCTTTTTCTTCTCCCAGACGAGGTGCAACCTCTCTGAACACGAGTTTCTGCCCTTGAGAGGAAGAAAGGGGCTGGTTCCTGCCTCAAGGGAGCTTCCAGGAGAGCCCTGAGAAGGGGGGTGAGGTGACAGCGTGCTGGGTGTGGGGACCTGCAGTGTCACCTGGCAGGGTGGAGAGACACCAGGGGCAGCACTGGAGAGACACCGGGGACACCACTGGAGAGACATCAGGGGACACCACTGGAGAGACACTGGGGACATCTCTGGAGAGACACCAGGGGACACCACTGGAGAGACACCAGGGACAGCACTGGAGAGACACCAGGGACACCACTGGAGAGACACTGGGAGAAACCACTGGAGAGACACTGGGAGACACCATGAGAGAGACACCAGAGACACCACTGCAGAGAAACTGGGAGACTCCACTGGAGAGACACTGGGGACACCACTGGAGAGACACTGGGGGACACAGCCACTGTGTGAGCACCAGCAGTGGCTCCCAGCCAGCTCTGCACTGTTGCAGGGCATTTCCTGAACCCAGGGCCCCTGAGATGTCACCTTCCTGCTGTCCACTCCCTGGGGTCTTTCCCAGCTGCCCTCAGAGGCAGCAGGAGGCTCCCTGAGGAGTTCACTGCCCACTGCAGAGCCACGCTGACCCTCACCCTGGTCACTGCCTGCTCCAGCACGAGTGTTCCCTCAGCACTGGAGCAGTGCCCACGTCCCCACCAGCAACTCCCAGTGCCCTCTACCTGTCCTGGGCAGCATCCTGGGCAGGCTCAGGGGGTCAGGCTGGGTGTGGGGGTCCCTGGGCAGGCTCAGGAGGTCAGGCTGGGTGTGGGGTCCCTGCACAGGCTGGTTTGTGAGGGGTGGGAAGCACTGGGGGTGCACAGCCCTTCCCAGCCCCGTCAGGGCAGAGGTCAGATCATGACCTTGCCCAGCTTGTTAACCTCCAGCTCTCCCTGCAACATACTTGACTATTTTTTAATTAAAGCCCAGAGTTGTTTAACAATTAACAGGTCTGAAGGAAATGCTTTCCAGCACAGACTCACCCTGAGCTGCAGGAACTGTCCAAGGCTCGCTGAAGCTGCCCTTGAGAAGGAGAACCAGGTCATGCCAACCCCTGTGCTCCCTGCCAGCTCCTCCTGCATCACCAGGGCTGTGGGCACTGAGTTGGAGAGGCTGGAGCTGGAGGGCAGCAGGAAACCCAGCAAGCTCCACGAAATGTCCCTGCTGCTCATGGCTCTGTTGGACCACAAGGATCTGGTGTGAATGAAGCAGCTCTGGGCTGCCACGGAGGGACACAGTGAGATGGAGGTGGCTGCAGCCTTCTCTCAAAGAAGCCAAACCCAGGCACACTCCAGCAAGAGAAAGGCCCAAATATTTGATGGTGTGAGGGTGGAGCAGCTGAGCACGCTGCCCTGGCAGCACTGCATCCTCATCCCCACCCGGACCCGAGGGTGGCCTGGGGATCCCATCAGCCATGAGAGCTGCCTGGGCCAGCCCCTGGCTGAGGGGTCACACCTGACACTCCCATGGTCACTCCAGTCACTCCCACAGTCACTCCTGACACTCCCATGGTCACTCCAGTCACTCCCACGGTCACTCCTGACACTCCCATGGTCACTCTTGACACTCTCATGGTCACTCCAGTCACTCCCATGGTCACTCCTGACACTCCCATGGTCTCTCCTGACACTCCCATGGTCACTCCAGTCACTCCCATGGTCACACCTGACACTCCCATGGTCACACCTGACACTCCCACAGTCACACCTGACACTCCCATGGTCACTCCTGACACTCCCATGGTCACACCTGACACTCCCATGGTCTCTCCTGACACTCCCACGGTCACTCCAGACACTCCCTTGGTCACTCCAGACACTCCCATGGTCATACCTGACACTCCCATGGTCTCTCCTGACACTCCCTTGGTCACTCCTGACACTCCCATGGTCACTCCTGGCCCTGTGCTCCTGAACAAAGATCCCTGGAGGTCTGCAGCCCCATGGCTGCCCCGGTGACCTGCTGGGTGTGACATCTCCAGTGGTTTGTGATGGACTGTGTCACCTCCTGGGCTGCTCATGACGGCAGAGCCCTGGCTGTGGGCTGTGCCTGGCTGAGCATGGGGGTATCTGCACTGTGAACCCCCTCTGAGCCCCCCACGACCCCTGAGCCTGCCCTGGGGTGATGAGTTCAGAGGGGATCTGCACCCCTGGGGCTGGGGGACTCTGCTGGGGGGCTGGAGATGCCAATGGGCAAATCCCTCCTGCAGACCCTGCAGGCTGCTCCCAGCTCCTGAGCAGGGGCACATCCCCGTGCCCAGGGGTCTGCACCAGGGGCCAGCCTTTGCTGGCACGTCTCAAAGAGGGCTGGGGGAGGCTGGCTCTCTGCTCAGAGGCTTCTGCAGGGCAGAAATGTGCATGGCAATGACCTAAGAGGCCTCCTGCCTCAATGCCCAGTGTTACATTCCCCTGGGGAATGGTTTCTCCTCCCTCAGGGAGCCCTAGAGCCTGTAACCACGTAGTTTAACCCTTCCTTCTCTTTCTGACCCCATTGGCTGTGTCCCAAACTGCCCCTCCCTGGCAGAAGCTAGAAAAGACCCTGTTCCTCTGCACACACCCTCTTTCCCTCTGGACACAACCTGGAATAAACATCTTGAACTGCAACTGGTGGTCAGAGCCTCTTTTGGAATCCTTTGTCCTGTCCATGAAATATTCCTCCAAAGCTCTCTAAGGTTTGGGCTAGCCTAGGATCATTGGAGGGCTACAGGGGGATTTATTTCAGCCCAGCAGCAGCACAGCCCCAGGAATGGGTGTCTGTGGTTTGGGACATGCCACCTGCACAGGGATCTTGAGGGATCAGCCCCATCAGGGTTAACCTGGGAATCAGCCAGGCTGCTTGCCAAACAAGTGATTTTCAGGGAAAAAGAAAAAGATAGAAAAAGCAACACGTAGTATAAACCTAGAAGGCCAACCACCCTCGAATGTTTGCATGTGGTATGTAGAGTTTGCAGCTTGGAATAACCTGAATTAACTTGGAACAAATTCGGACTGAACGCTATCAAATACATGCCCTCCACATCCCTTTTTTTGTTAACTTTTGGTTTTCATACTTTCCTCTTGGGTTTATTTTTTTTTCCCACCTCTCAACAAAATTAAAATGACAAAACCACCAGCAGCAGCACAGCCCCAGGACTGAGTGTTTGTGGTTTGGGACATGCTGCCTGCACAGGGATCAGCCCCGCCAGGGTTAACCTGGGAATCAGCCAGGCAGCTGCCAAGGCACTATAGATTTTGGAGCAGTAACTCTTCAGCTGGAGAGTGAAAAGAGGACAGCTAATGAGGCTCATGAGATCTGTTAATACTTAACCCAGTGCAACACCTACCAGCCCTGCCAATAAATCAGCAGTGAGCACCAGCACCTCGCCCTGCTGTGTCCCAGCATCCACGGGCGATCCCTGCCTCACCACCATGGGGCCTGAGCTCCCCTCTGCCACTCTCACGCCACAGCAGGGCAGGGAGGACTGACCCATTCAAACCCCTGTGGTTGGGACAAAACACTTTGGAGGTGTCTGGAGCTGACCAGAGCCTCCATCTCAGAGGCATCAGGGGCTCAGCCCTACAAAGCCAAGGAGCCTGTGAAGGTTCAGCCTCATGGTCTGAGGGTGGGGGCATGGGGCAGTGCAGTTTGGAACTCAGGTTTTTAGAGCCTGTCTGGGAAAATGCAGCCTTGGTTTAATTAGCACTGATGAACGTGTGCTGCCGTGAGGAGAGGTGGTTCCCACAGCCCTGCATGCCCGGGGTTTGATTTCCAGAACTTGCTCTGATTCCTGAGGTGCTCAGGGACGTCTGCACAGCACCAGGGTTTGTTTCTCAGGAGGAAATCATGACCAAAGAACACTGCAAGGCCCCCTCAGTGGGACCCTGTCAGAAGAGCATGGTTAAGGAGGTGAGAAATGCTGAGTGCTCCTCCCTGGGAGCTGTAAGACGTTTCAGTGCAAAGTGACCCCTGTCCAAACTTTCCTACTGTCCCCCTAATAGCAGAACACAATTTGGGCTTGTTAAACCACATTGGAGAGCCTTCAGTGGTAAAGGAAGGGAGGACAATCATCTGCCACCCTGTTGTGGGCACATTTCTGACCTCATGGTCTGATGGTAGGGCTCGGGAGAGATCTGTCTTTATTTTCTGATGCTGCTGCCACCACAGACATCACAGGTCCCGGGAAATGCCAGAGCTTCAAACACTCCTGTGCTGGGTGAGGATGGCACAGCGGGATTCCTGGTCAGAAGATGTGGCACCACTTTGGCAGGATGTGGATGGTTCCTTGCCTAGCGCCTGGCTGTGTCTGCCCTGTGTTTTGTGTCTGCATTGGGCATCTCTGTTCATTGTCTTGCTCATGGAACGAGTTTGGATCAGCTGGTGGGACCCAAAACACTC
The DNA here is from genome assembly GCF_021018805.1 of Prinia subflava. NCBI lineage: Eukaryota > Metazoa > Chordata > Aves > Passeriformes > Cisticolidae > Prinia > Prinia subflava. The sequence continues at coordinate 4,851,613 of NC_086270.1, forward strand.
ACAGGCTCTGGGATCTGCTCTGCTGGCTGATGGCTTCCAGGCAAGGGAAAATGCAAATTGGCCTTGCCCAGAATTTTAAGTCAAGCTCAAAAAACAGATTTCAACAAATTTGATGGAGCATGTCCTGCCATCTTGGGCTGCTTTTATCCATCGTGGCTGCCCAGAGCAGCTGTGGCTGCCCCTGGATCCCTGGCAGTGCTGGACATTGGGGCTGGGAGCAGCCTGGGACAGGGGGAGGGGTCCCTGCCAGGGCAGGGATGGCACTGGAGGATTTTTAATGTCCAGTCCAAGCCATTCTGTGAGTCCATGATTCCATGATCATCCCATTCCCAGTCAGTCCTCATGTGCCTTGGAAAGTGGCACAGCTGAAGGAGCACCAGGGCTCACGTGGTGCCAGGACCAGGGGCTGTGCGAGTTAAATACATCACAAGATGCACATTGAGATCACAAGATCTGGTCACTCTGAAGGACTCAGGGCTTGTCCCTGTCCTGCTCAGCCTCCAGCAGGGCATCCCCATGGGATGGGCTCTGTCCCCCTCCCAGGTCACTGCTTGGGCTCCCATCTGCTCCTGGAGCAGCACAGGGGGGTGGCTGTGTCTGTGACAGGACCCTGTTGGAGCCATCAGGGACGGGTGATCCTTTCCTAATCACCCAGGCACAAGGTGACACAAGTTCCATTTCACACTTGTCAGGTGCTGCCCCTTCTCCTGGGACTGCCAGGGCGGCAGAGCTAACCAGGCTCAGGGGACACAGCCTGGAAGAGCCAGGGACCGTGACCGAGGGCCTGCCACTGCATTTCCCTGGTGGCTTTCTATCCGTGACAAGTTAGAAAACAAAACAAAAAGAAGGCAAGCAGTCAGCCAACCCACTTAACTGCAGTTTTCCTCCATCAGGATCTACTTGGTTTTATTCAACCTGACATCTCTCAGAGAGGAGAAGAAATTGTGGGAGCCTAAAGCCAGAGGGAGACCACACAGTGTGTGCTGGCCGTGCTGGGGGAGCTCATCTCCCTTATTGCATCTGACACCAGGCAGGACAAGCCAGGGTCTGCAGCTGTGGGTGTGAGGAGGCTTTCCAGGGCTGCAGGCAGCCTCCCCCCCGTGCAGCCTGTGCACACAGCAGCATCCTCATTTCCCTGGCCTGCAGGAGCAGCTCCCCAGAGCCTGGTGGACCCTGCACTGCCCCAGACCCCGAGTCCCTGGGTCTCTGGCATGCAAGAGGAGGTGGCTTTGGACACAGCCCTGCCCCGAGGTGCTCCAGCTGTCAGCTGGCGAAGATGAGGTTAAGCTGATGGTGTTGGAATCCACAGCTGGATGCCGTGAGCAGAAGCACATCTGTATCACTGCTTTCCAGGAAACCCCCTTTTCAGCCCAAGTGGAGAGGATTTGGCAGTGAGGAGCACAGGGACGGGGAAGGAGCAGAGCCACTGGGACCCACGGTTCCCTGCAGCACTGCCTTGGCTGTGGGCTGTGTCACACGCCAAGCACACGGGACGTGGTGACACTGAAGGCTGCCAGGCTGTGGGCAGCAGACACTTCCCAGCCTGTGGGCAGCCCACCCAGGCTGCAATGTTCCCATCAGAGTGCAGCATTTTGGGCGCAGCTCCTGCCCAGGCTGGCTCCAGTGACCCCAAGGACACGGTGCTGGCCCAGGAGAAGGTGCCAGCAGTGGGGGAGCAGCCATGGCACTGCCAAAGCCACACTGTGGAGGGTATGTGTCTGTTTGGCACTCCAGAATGGTGATGCCACAGCCTCAGCCCATCCTGCCCCACTCCCAGGCAGCTCTCACCACACTCCAGGGCTGGAGCAGGCCCTGAGAAGGAGACACTCCTCACCCAAGGGCCTCTCTCTTTGCCTTGGAAGGAAGCTCAGCCTGTGCTTGTCAACACGGCTGCAGGACAAGACAAGCAGCTGGCTGAAGAGATGTCTGCACCACTGATGCCAAATTGCCCCAGACAGGGCAGTCCTGGGGGAGCTCGTCACGCCTCTGGCAGCAGCACAAACCCAAATGTGAGAGATTTCCCAGCTCAGCTTCTCCAGGTGTTCCCATCCTCACTCAGGTGAAGTCTCCACCGTTTCCCAGGCTGGAGCTTCAGAGAGGGGCACAGATGACCCTGAACCTGAGCTGGCCCTCTCTGAGAGCTGCCAGAGCCCCCAGGCCTGTCCCTGTGGGTCATTCTGAGCTCCTTCCCTGCTGCACTTGCCCAGCTCTCCTTGCTGAGCGATTTTGGTGCAGCTGACTTTGCACTGTGATGCTGCAGGTCCTGCCCTGCAAAGCGCTGCTGCACTCACTCCTGCCCAGCTGATGTTCTCCCTGCATCACTCCTCTCTTCTCCTGGTTTCCCTCTTTTCAGCACATCCATCCTTAGGTTCTGGGGTCAGTTTTGTGCCCTTCATGATAGGACAGACATTGAAATGCTGGAGCTTGTACAGAGACGGGAATGTAGCTGGGGAAGGTGTTGGAGGGGCTGAGGGAGCTGGGAAGGGGCTCAGCCTGGAGAAAAGGAGGCTCAGGGGGGACCTTGTGGCTCTGCACAGCTCCTGACAGGAGGGGACAGCCGGGGGGGGGTCGGGCTCTGCTCCCAGGGAACAGGGACAGGAGGAGAGGGAACGGCCTCAAGTGGCACCTCAGGAGATTCAGGTGGGATATCAGGAAATGTTCATTTACTGAGGGAGTGGTCAAGCATTGGAAGGGGCTGCCCAGGGCAGTGGTGGATTCACCATCCCTGGAAGTGTTCAAAAAACCAAGCAGCTGTGGCACTCCACGATGTGCTTCAGTGGGCATGGTAGGATTCATTTGAAATTTGGACTTGGAGGTCTTTTCCAACCCCAATGATTCCACAATTCCCAACTGCTGATCTCCATTGCTCTGCATTCCCTGCAGGATCTCCTCTGCTGGCACCACCCTGAGCACAGACTGCATCCTCACCACACCAAGCACTCTTGCACAGCCACCCTCCCTGGCCCTCTGCCACGTGCCAAAGCCCAGCACAGCACCCCTCATCTGCCCTGATGCAGGATTTTGGCCCAGGGTGGTGCAGGGAGGGCTCGGGGAGGAGCAGGAATGGGTGGAGGTGTGCAAGGTCCTGACTGACTGGGAGAGATGGAGTGCCACAGCCTATTTACTTTATCAAGGGGAGGTTAAGAGGCAACTTGATCATAGTCTATAAATACTTATGGAGGGAGGAGATTTCTGATAATGGAGGGGTTTTTAATCTAGCAGATAAAAAATGTAATGAGATTCATTGGCTGGAAGCTGAAGCTAGAAAAAGCTAAATTGGAAATAAGATGCATCTTTTAAGCAGGGAGTATAATTAACTATTGGAGCAATTTGCTAAGAGATGTGGCGGATTCTCCATCATTCATGGCCTTTAAATCAAGACTTTCCAAAAGAGATGCTCTCCCTCAGCCAGGTGTCACTGCTGGGGGACAGCAGTGTCCTGTGTCCTGCCCTGCACAGGTCACAGTGGTGTCCTCAGTGCCCTGTTTTGGTGCCACCCCAAATCCCTGCTGTCCCCCCAGGCCGGGCTCTCCATCACCCACACCCCACAAGCACCAGGGGAACAGCGAGAACAAGAGTGGGCCCCCTCTGGGATCTGGAGGACAGCAGAGCAAGGGAGCAGAGCCTGCACAGCCCTGCACAGCTCCTGCACAGCCCTGCACAGCTCCTGCACAGCCCTGCACAGCCCTGCACAGCTCCTGCACAACCCTGCACAGCCCTGCACAGCCCTGCACAGCCCTGCACAACCCTGCACAGCCCTGCACAGCCCTGCACAGCCCTGCACAGCTCCTGCACAGCCCTGCACAGCTCCTGCACAGCTCCTGTACAGCCCTGCACAGCCCTGCACAGCTCCTGCACAGCCCTGCACAGCCCTGCACAGCTCCTGCACAACCCTGCACAGCTCCTGCACAGCCCTGCACAGCCCTGCACAGCTCCTGCACAGCCCTGCACAGCTCCTGCACAGCCCTGCACAGCTCCTGCACAGCTCCTGCACAGCTCCTGTACAGCCCCGCACAGCCCTGCACAGCCCCGCACAGCCCTGCACAGCTCCTGCACAGCTCCTGCACAGCTCCTGCACAGCCCTGCACAGCTCCTGCACAGCTCCTGCACAGCCCCTGCACAGCTCCTGTACAGCCCTGCACAGCCCTGCACAGCCCTGCACAGCTCCTGCACAGCTCCTGCACAGCCCTGCACAGCCCTGCACAGCTCCTGCACAGCCCTGCACAGCTCCTGCACAGCCCTGCACAGCTCCTGCACAGCTCCTGCACAGCCCTGCACAGCCCTGCACAGCCCTGCACAGCTCCTGCACAGCTCCTGCACAGCTCCTGCACAGCCCTGCACAGCTCCTGCACAGCCCTGCACAGCTCCTGCACAGCTCCTGTACAGCTCCTGTACAACCCTGCACAGCCCTGCACAGCTCCTGTACAGCTCCTGCACAGCTCCTGCACTGCTCCTGCACAGCTCCTGTACAGCTCCTGTACAACCCTGCACAGCCCTGCACAGCCCTGCACAGCCCTGCACAGCCCTGCACAGCTCCTGCACAGCTCCTGCACAGCCCTGTACAGCTCCTGCCTGCCCAGTGACAGATCCGGGCTGTCGCTGAGCCCAGCACAGCTCAAGGCACACGTGGAGGGGATCCGGGGCTGGGTGGGCTCCTGCACCCTCGGCTCCATCCCAGGCAGGGGGCAGGACCCCTGCCCAGTCCCATGCAGGGGGCTGTGTGCACTCACCCCTCCTTGTCACCAGCCCCACTCCTGACCCACAAACACCCCCCGAGCTCTCCGTGACACAGCACCGAGTCCTGCCCTTGCTCCTGGTGCTCAGGGTGCCTTTCCCTGGCAGCCTCACACACTCCCTCACTGCTGCTGTTACTTCCCTGCCTCTTTTTTTTCCCCTTGGTTTCTTTCTTGATATTTTTTTTCCTTGCTGCCCTAATTTTTTTTTTTTCCCCCTATAATTTTCTCCATTGACTTTAATTAAGCTCTCCCCAGGCTCGCTCTGTAGGCAGGCTTCCCCGGGTCTAATTAGACTCTCATCATAAGTAATCTACATGGAAAGCAAACATGTGTGTGTGTGAGAGAGCCAGTGAGATTTATAGAGAGCATGCAGGGAGCAGATGGGTGCATAAAACACTACAAATAATTCTGGTACAGATGCAGAAAAGGCAGGCGCTGTGGTGAGGACTGGAGCCTTCCCCACATGCTCACATAAGTCAAATCTCTGTCTCGCTCTCTCTCTAGGTATCACCACATTTCCCACAATAAAATCAATAGTGCAGATCAGAGTAAATCATCTTTGACTGGGGAAGCAGGGCCCGGCGATAGCAGCGATTCCCAGGTGAGGCTTAAGGAGATGTCTCACACTGATCTGTTTCTAACCATGTACTTAAGACCCAAGGTGTGTGCCGAGGTAATTACCAGGGGTAGGCTGCCCGTGGTGGGAGCTCGGAGCTCTTTGCCCGGGGATGGAGGAGGGTTGGTGGGTGATGGTCGATGGTGTGGGGCTGGCAGCTGCTGCCCTCACACCTCCCTGACACTGCTGCGAGGAGAGGAAATTGCCCTGAGGGGAAGGAGCTGGGAAACAGGCTGGTTGGAGAGAGGAAAAAAGATAAAAACTCCCACCGGCTGGGAGGCTGCGAGGTGCTCCCTGCCCCGATCCTGCCCCGGGCTGCTGCTGCCCTGGAGCCTGTTCTGCCCTGGAGCAGGGCTGTGCTGGGGGCAGGGGGGTCTCGGGGTCCCCTGGGAAGCCTGTGGGAGAGGGGAGCCAAGGTGCAGCTCCGTCTCTGCCCCTTCAGTTCCCCCTGCACTGCTGAGGGCACCTGCCGTGTCCGAGGTGGGGAGGGGACCCAGCACCCACATGGGGCTCTGAGCTTGCCTTGGAGCTCCTGGTGCTCCTCTGGGCACGAGAGGGGCTCTGTCCTCTGCCCATTCCACAGCCTCAGGGGTTTTGTGCCCCTGGATCAGCATGGGCAACCACGGGGTGCAGAGGGGAAGCCACCAGGGCTGCCTGAGATGCTCCTCTGTCAGCTGAGCTTGGCAGGGCTGGCACTGTCCTGGGATGTGCTCTGTGCCCCGGGGGCTGGTTTCACCCTCTCACTGTGACCCTCACTTCTGTCCTGCCATCCTCATCCTCTTCTTCCCTGCTGAGGGACAGGGCTGGCAGCTGATCACTCCCAGCAGAGTCCCATCCCTCCACCCGTGTCCCAGAGGTGACTGGCACTGCTCTGGGGCCTCTGTCCACCAGAGGAACATGTCAGGCCTCCCAGACTGCCCGCCCAGCACAGGGGACACCCAGAGTGCCACACACCAGAGCCCTGCTGAGCTCTGCCTGGATGGGGACTCACCTCTGCCCTTGGGTGACAGAGGCCAGAGTCCCTTCAGGTGTGGAATGCTGGGCAAACCCTGTCCAGAAAGGCATGGAAAAACTCCCAGGGTAATATTGATGGGACTGTCCTGTGCCAGGAGCTGGACTCCATGGTCCTTATCCAACGCAGGACATTCTGTTACTCCCCGATTCTACAGCCTGGGTGTTCTTTCCAATCAGGAGATGATTGAAGAGGCTGCAATGGGTGAGTCCAGGAGTCACACGTGGTGAAGGTGTCTGCCCCATCAGCAGTCTCAGGGGTTTGGATGTCCCAGGACGTTTCTGGCAGCAGTCCCAGCCCTGGTGTGGGTACAGGAGGTGGCAGCTCCCAGCCCTGGGGCCCTGCAGTGTCCCCCTGTCCCTCCCTAGCCCCTTGCATGGAAGGATGGTGTGGGAATGGGTTGTTCTGATGGAGGGACAGAGAAGGGTCTGTTCTGCCTCACCACAGGGACAGACCCTCCTCTTTGGGTGGTCTCTGCTCACCTCTGGCATGGCACCCCCACTCACAGGGTGCAGGGTCACCCAACACTGGTTTTTGGGGTGGGTGCCCAGCAGGAGGCTGCTGGAAAGCCTCTCAAGGGGTTTGGGCTGAGCCTGGCACTCGGGTCTTGGCCACTGTGGGCACAAAAATGGCTTCAGCTCCTGGGGACAATCTCAGATGGGATCACGTGGCTCTTGGGAAGTTGGGACAGCTCTGAGACTTGGGAAGTGCTGCTGGCCATGGGGCAGGGTCTGACATTCACTGAAGTTAAAGACAGGAGGAACTTTTGGGCCACTGAGATCTGGTGGGTTTGGCTTTGCCTGGTGGGAGCTGTCACGGGGCATGTCCTTGGAAATGTGCCTCAAACCGGGCAGTTTGAGCAGGTTTGCAGCTTGAACACAAAGGTTGTTGCTGAAGCATCTTTACAGAAGCACCAAGGGATGGACTCTCCCCCTTTTGTGGTTAAATTCCCGTGCACTGAGAACATCTGCCCTGTTCCCAGCAAAACTGATTCCAGCTGGGTGTCCAGACTGGCCTGGGTTCTGCCCCTGTGGACCAAAGACCCCTCCCAGACATGGGATTTATTCCCTTTCCAATTTATCCTTCCTGTTGAGTTGTGCTTGCTGAATGTCCCCCCACAAGGTGTTTTTTCCAGGTTTTGTATAATTTCTGTGCCTCTTTCCTCAGCACCTGCAAACTTTCAATATCCTCTAGAAAATCCAGACACCAAAGCCACATCCAGCATTCAAGAAAATGCCTCAGCAACTCCTTTCCTCGTGGTGGGTAATTGGACTGTGGAACTCATCCCCACGCTACGTCACAAAATCCAAAAATGTCCATGCCTGGAAAGGCAGGTCAGACAAATTCCTGGACAACAGTGACTGCCACAGGGGCTGCTGGACTGGCCCAAATGCTTTGTGCAGCTCCTGCATCGTTCCTGAAGCCAGGAAAAATATTGTGGGAAAGGATGGCTCAGTGCTGGCCTTGCCTCTCTGAGCATCTGCTGCTGGTTGGAGATGGCCCAGGGCTTGGACAGAGCTCAGCTCTGGGCCTGTCCAGCCACTCCAGTGGCCCTGTGGGGTTTGACTCTGTGTTCTCTCTGAGAGGTCTTTTCCAACCTAAATAATTCCCTGATTCTCTGTTTCTGTGTGTGTGGAAAGAAAGAGACTTCAGACGGTCAAACAGCAGCTTCTCCCATGCAGGTGAATCCCTTGGGCTGCTCACCCCAGGCTCCCCTGCCGGTACTGAAGACAAAAGGGCATTTCCAGGATGGGAATGAGCTGGTCTGAGCCCCTCATGTCCAGTGGAGTGGATAATTCACCCCCCTTGCTGCTGACCTGAGCTATGGGAGACACAATTCCCAGGAAACCCTCCTGAGCTGCCTTGGGCCTGCAGTTGAGGCCCTTAAATCAAGACTTTCCAAAAGAGATGCTCTCCCTCAGCCAGGTGTCACTGCTGGGAGATGGCAGTGTCCTGCCCTGCACAGGTCACAGTGGTGCCCTCAGTGCCCTGTTTTGGTGCCACCCCAAATCCCTGCTGCCCCCAGGCCGGGCTCTCCATCACCCACACCCCACAAGCAGCAGGGGAACAGAGAGAACGAGAGTGGGCCCCCTCTGGGATCTGGGGGACAGCAGAGAGAGGGAGCAGAGCCTGCACAGCCCTGCACAGCTCCTGCACAGCCCTGCACAGCCCTGCACTGCTCCTGCACAGCCCTGCACAGCCCTGCACAGCTCCTGCATAGCCCTGCACAGCTCCTGCACAGCTCCTGTACAGCCCTGCACAGCTCCTGCACAGCTCCTGCACAGCTCCTGTACAGCTCCTGTACAGCTCCTGCACAGCTCCTGCACAGCTCCTGCACAGCTCCTGCACAGCCCTGCACAGCTCCTGCATAGCTCCTGCACAGCTCCTGCACAGCTCCTGCACAGCTCCTGCACAGCTCCTGCACAGCTCCTGTACAGCTCCTGCACAGCTCCTGCACAGCTCCTGCACAGCCCTGCACAGCTCCTGCACAGCTCCTGTACAGCCCTGCACAACCCTGCACAGCCCTGCACAGCTCCTGCATAGCTCCTGCACAGCTCCTGCACAGCTCCTGCACAGCTCCTGCACAACCCTGCACAGCTCCTGCACAGCTCCTGCACAGCTCCTGCACAGCCCTGCACAGCTCCTGCACAGCTCCTGTACAGCTCCTGCACAGCCCTGCACAGCCCCACACAGCTCCTGTACAGCCCTGCACAGCTCCTGCACAGCCCTGCACAGCTCCTGCACAGCCCTGCACAGCCCCACACAGCTCCTGTACAGCCCTGCACAGCTCCTGCACAGCCCTGCACAGCTCCTGCACAGCCCTGCACAGCTCCTGCACAGCCCCTGCACAGCCCCTGCACAGCTCCTGCACAGCCCTGCACAGCTCCTGCACAGCTCCTGCACAGCTCCTGCACAGCCCTGCACAGCCCTGCACAGCTCCTGCACAGCTCCTGTACAGCTCCTGCACAGCTCCTGCACAGCCCTGCACAGCTCCTGCACAGCTCTGCACAGCTCCTGCCTGCCCAGTGACAGATCCGGGCTGTGGCTGAGCCCAGGACAGCTCAAGGCACACGTGGAGGGGATCCGGGGCTGGGTGGGCTCCTGCACCCTCGGCTCCATCCCGGGGTGGGTCTGTCTCTCAGAGGGGAGGGTGCTGGCCTTGCATCACCCTCTGCAGAGGCCGTGGTCAGCCCTGCTGCCCCTGGAAAGCCTGGGCCAGGCACAGCTCCCATCACCTCCATCGTGCAGTGTCCCATGGCCTGGGATGAACTCAGCGACCTGGAGAGGGTTGGGAGGAACAGCCCTGGCCAAACTGGGGCTGTCTGCAGACCTCCTCTGCACCCCCAAGGCATGGGCATTCCCCAGGAAGCCCTTCCAGCTGTCTGCAGGCTCTGAAACCACCAAATCCAGCGTCAGGCCCTGCCTGAAGGTGCCTGTGGGGGAATGGTGGGTGACTGGAGGACACAGACATCCATTCCACAGCAATCTCGGCAGCTCATCGCTCCTCCAGCTCACAAAGCTCCTCTGTGCTCTTGTGATGCTTGTGGGGTCTGAGCTCTAGACCTGCCCAGTATGCTGCACCTCATTTCTCTGGTCATAAAATAATTTATCACTAACTGTGCAGGGCTGCAGAAACCCTCAGCCAGCTCCTTTCAGACTCTTGACATGTGAAATTAGACTGATTATTGAGATTACTATTATTTTTAGGGCGATTTGAAAATGTTTGTCCCATGTAGATGTTGTTTGACATTCTCCTTAGGCACCAAGAGCCTGGAGAGCACTTCATTGTCCTTGTGTGCTGGAAGTGCTTCCTCCCAAACACACAGAACAGAAATGCTCCCTGGTCACGTCTGCCTCTCCTGCCTTGTTATGTGCAATTTCACCATCCCTGTGTTAGCAGCACCCTTTGCCATTGCTGGGGTTCCTGTTATCCCTAATAGACTTCTAAAACCTCTTCACTTTGCCAGCCCAGGAGCCCGTCCCAGTCCTTTTGCCACTTGTGGTTTGAGGACTGTCACTCCCTGGCCAGGGGAGCGGGCATGGAGAGGATGGAGGGCGTGGGGAGGGGGATGGAAGGATGGGGTGAATACCAGGAGGGTCTGGGAAGGATCAGGGTGGTGATCACAGGTCTGGGCTTCTCCTGGAAGGCAGCTGGAGTCTGCTGAGGGGAGGCTGTCACAAACCCCACAGCCTCCCCTCCAGCTGCCTTCCAGGAGGAGCCTGGAAGGTTTGGTTCATTCTACCCCATTGGCAGAATGAACAGAGAGGCTGGGGGCTGACAATCTGGGGGAGATGGGGCTGTGCTGGGGTGTCACAGCCCACGTTGTGCTGAGAGCAGCAGAGTGCAGCAGGGCAGGGCATGGCTGGAGCATCCCCACATCCCAGCCCCGTCACCCTTCTCCTCCTCTCTTGGTGGCACCTGCAGGATGGAGACTCACAGCTGAGTGCCAGGGTGGGGGCAGGGACACATCACCCCTCTCTAGCACACCCTGTCCCCTCTTTGGGGTAAACACAAGCTCCTTTACAAACAGCCTCCACTCGGGGGGATAGAGAGGGTTGGGCTTGTGAAAATTGGGATTGTTCAGCCTGGAGAAGACTCTGGGTTGAGCTTATTGTGACCTTGCAGTAGATCCATGGAACGGTAGAATCACAGAAAGGTGTGGGCTGGAAAGGATCTTTAAATGTCATCTCATCCTTGCTGCCATGGCAGGGACACCTCCCACCATCCCAGGCTGCTCCAAGCCCCATCCAGCCTGGCCTTGGGCGCTGCCAGGGATCCAGGGGCAGCCTCAGCTTCTCTGGGCCCCCTGTGCCAGGGCCTGCCCACCTTGCTGTAGAAAACTTCTTCCTTAGATCTAATCCCAGCTGACCTCTCTGCAGTTCAAACCCATTCCCCACTCTCTTGTCAGCAACAGGCCCTGATAAAAAGTAAAGGGTGTTTCTCATTTGATTTGAGACTAATAATTCATCTTTAGCTTTGCCTTTCAGCCCCCAAATGAAAAGTCACAGGGGCTCTGCCTGACCATGTGATGACTTTCTTGAGAACTCCCACATTGCCCAGAGACACCTGTGAGAGGAGGAGCATTCCCATTTGCAGCCTCTCTTGGCTCTCAGCCTTTGCTGCCTCCAGTCCCTGGTGTGGGACAGCCCCTGCCTGGTCTGCAGGGAGATGTGGAAGGATGGAGAGGGGAGGACACAATCCCGAGGCAGTGTTTTGTTGGTCCCCTTGTCCTGCTGTAGGGTCCCCCCATCCCAGCCAGCCCCCACCCCTCGGTCTGCCAAACCACTCACTGAGTATTTGTTTCAGATATTTAAATACATCTCAGGGTTCAGATCGCAGCTTCTCAACAGCAGTTAAATAAGTAACACATTCATATTTTGTAAACTGTTTCTCACAGCTTGTTTATTTAGGGTTATAACTCGATTTGGGCTCCTTATGGAAGTGTGACTCATTGTTTAATGTGTCAGCTCATTAGCAATACTTGTTTTTGCCTTATATTTCTGTGCTACCACTAATTGCTGAGCCCACTGTGAGCTTCAGCTTCCAATGACACTGTGGAAAATGCAAGAAAATAGATCAGTTACTAGATAAAAGGCAACAGAAATAAACAAACTCATGAACCTGCAGAGGAAGCTTTTTAGCTGCTGTGATTTTACTTCACAAGGAGACCTCCCTCGTTTGGGAAGTTGATACCACGAGCTCCTGGGATCTCGTGTCAGGAGGATTTGAGCAAGACCAAGCTGAGGAAAACCACAGGCAAGGCAAAGGCGTCAGGGTCACTTCTTCACATCAGCACAGGTGGGAGGAACACCTGCAGCTCGAAAGCCACCAGCCTGCCCTCTGTGAGGAGCTGGTGCCCTGGCAGAGGAGAAATCAAGGGGGATTTGAGTATCCTCGTAGTGCAATCTATTTCTTTGATGCCCAGTCCCTGAGGGCTGTGCCAGAGGCGCTCAAACCCTTTGGTGAGAAGGCACATCCCAAGCAATGTCTATCAAGGACTTGCTAACGAGCAAACCTGACCAAAGCAGCCTCTTTGGAGAGTCTGAAGGTGAGGCTGGAAGCAGCTTCAGCCCCCTGCCACCCAACTGCTGCAAAAGGCACCGTGGCAGGAGGATGGTCTCAGGGTTGCTTTTCCCTGAGATTCTCCTCAGGGTTGCTGTCCCCTGAGGTGTGGAGGGTTTTTGAGCTTCTCTTGCCCTAAAGGTCCTGCGCCAGAGCCAGAGACGACAAACTGAGCCTGCCAGTCCGTGTTTCCAGGGTTGTTTATTCTTTCATTATCTCTCATTCTGTCTCAGCTCTGCAGGGCGTCCCCAGCAGAGCAGGACACGGGGCAGGACTGGGCAGATCAGAGGGTCCCGGACCCTTTGTACCATTTCCCTGATCCAGCCACTGTCCACAAGGAACTTTTTATTTACAAAATCTTACCAATACTTACTACCTATGTTAACATGTCATTTCTACCCTAAACCAATCCTTGTGATCCAACTCAGCAGAAAATGGGGGACGAGAACAAGAACAAGGAGGACAGGACCACTCCCCAATTCCTCCATCTTGCCGCTTCAAGGCCATACACTAAAAATCCGAGATTCTACATTTACACTCTGTGATAAACTAACTACTACTTATTTCGAATTCTCTTGGCTTGTGATTCTTCATACAATGTGGGCATTCACTCCCATGGCCAGGGATCAGAGGCAGTGTCCTCCCGGGCTCTGTGTGAGGCTGGCTGAGCCCCTTGTACAGATCCCAGACCCCCCTGTCCAGTCTCCAAACCCTCCAGGGTGGCCAGAGGGATGTCTTGGACTCCAACAGGGTGTCTCCCCTGGGGCTGCAACTCTGGGGTCAGCCCCTCCTCCTGTCCTGACCCCTCAGCCTGAAGCAGTTGGTAGGAGAAGTGTCCTGGCCACAGCGGAGGTGGTTTCCACCTTGTGTTTTTCTGCCCAGAGCACCTGACACCTCCAGGAACTGACAGCTGGAGATGGAAGAGCCCGTTTTTTGTCATTTAGATTTCATGGGCTCTCTGGAACAAGCCTTGAAAATGCTGATGTTCATGGTCACAGTCTTTGGCAAAGCAATTGTTCTGGACATGTGAAAATCAACCTTCCTTGCTTGTGTCCCTGCTTGCTTCCTGGCTTCCTTTATTCCTTCCTTTTCCCTGCACCACTAGAGCAAGATTTTTTTTCCTGCTTTGCTGGCATAAGCTTCTTTCTAAGAAGAAAACGGCTGCTTGTTTCCACATAGTTTTATGAGTTTTCATAAGTATTTAAAGGAACAACAGCCACCAAATGAAAGCATTTTATGGGAGAGAGAATGAAGGAAAAACCCCACAGAACTGGAAGGGTTGGCGATGATGACGAAGGGAAGGGAGAAGAGCCAGACCTGCCTGATTAATGTGTTTAACTTTTTCCTCCTTGCAGAGCCCCCAGGGAGCACTCCTGGGAAGGGGTTGCTGGAAGAGGCTGCCGGGGTCTGTGAAGGAGTCAGGCTGGGAGCGACGCTTTCTGCTCCATCCTCCCACTCCATCCTCTGGCCCCAGCACCTCTGCTCCCTGCCAGGAGCATCAAGCACTGCAGGCAGCTCCTTCCTCCTGCCCACAGCACGGCAAAAAGTGCCCACACTGCCAGTCCCTTCCCTGCCAGCCTTCGGTGTGCGACACTGGGACACGTCAGGCCCAGCTTGCCCTGGGTCCCCGTGACGTGGGAGCAGCACAGGAGGCACCAGCACAATGTGACTGGCCTCGAGAGCAGCATTTCAATTAGGAACAGGAAGGCCAGGGAAGGCTAAGCAAACTCAGGCTGTCCAAAGGAGGCTGCAGCAGCCAAAACCCCGGGGTTGTATTTCTGGCCAGAAGTGCTGCAGATTTGGAAAACATCTCCACTGGAGCGGGGGAACATCCAGCCTGGGTATGAAACTATTAGAGAGTGTCCAAAGGAAGGATGAGGAGATGGTGAAGGGTCAGGAGGGGCCACAGGAGGGGAAGCTGAGGGCTCTTGGTGTGTCCAGCTGGAGCAGAGCACACTGAGGGCAGAGCTCAGGGATCTGCAGCTCCTCCCGAGGGGCAGCTCCCATCCCTGCCCTGGGACAGGGACAGCACCCAGGGCACGGCTGGAGCTGGGCCAGGGCAGGCTCAGGCTGCAGAGCAGGGAAAGGTTCTTCCCCCAGAGGTGCTGGCACTGCCCAGGCTCCCCAGGGAATGGGCACGGCCCCGAGGCTGCCACAGCTCCAGGAGCCTTTGGACAGCGCTGCAGGGATGCACAGGGGGGATTGTTGGGGGTCTGGACAGGGACAGGGGTTGGACTGAATGATCCTGGTGAGTCCCTTCCAGCCCAGGACATTCTGTGATTCCATGGCTGATAAGAGGTGCTCCTGGTGGAACCAGATAAAACAGATCCCCTCCTCCCCAAGAGCTGTGCCCAGATCACTGCCCAGCACTCCTCGTCTGCTCAGTTTTCCAAGGCAGCATTTGGGATATGCCAGGGCTGCATGGGATTTCTCAACACTGCTGAAAAAAATGAACTTTAAAATACTTTAAAGCTCTCTGTTACCTTCCCACAGAGAGATCCAGCACAGGGAGATCCATCAATGTCTGCCCTAAAATCTGACTGTCCCTCTGTGGGGAGCCACTGCAGCAAGTCCAGCTCTCCTGGAGCTCTGCAGGAGGGACCCCACCTACCCCAACCCAGACAGAGCCCAAGACAATCTGCCTCGCCCCCTGCTCACCATTGCAGAGAGAAAGCAAAATTCCTTTTCTGGGAGATGTAACAGGGCAGAATTGCGTTTTCCAGCGCTGAGGAGGGCTCTGCAAACAACGGAGATTAAAAAATAAATAAAAGCTATAAAAACTGCTCGGCAATGTCCTTTTAAATTATATTTTTTTTCTGAAAATATGCCATAAATCCCATGCAAGAGTCATAAAAGTACCTGAAATGCTCCCAGAAAGATTTATGGTCACCTTACCACTATTCTCTATAAAGTGAATATGCTGGTTCCAAAATAATTTCTCATCACCCATACTTCAAATTCCTGAACTCCTTTCAGTGAGCCTATCCCAAGAATTACTGTAACGTCAGGACGGCTGTATTACATCCCCTCTGAAATAACCCTCCTGCCTGATTTATACACTCTGGGATCTCTCTCCTTTGTCCACGTTGCTGAATCCAGAGATTCTCAGCTTTGACCCCGTGCCAAAGAACTGTCCCTGTAACTTTTCCAGGGAGCCTTGTCATCCTGAAATAATCTCATCATCGCCTTGAAGCAGTTTGGAAACTTGGCTTTTGAGATGAACATTCCTGATAGGGAGAAGGAGGGAGAAAGACACCTGGAAATGAGATGGTGTTGGTGGAGGAAGGTGCCCAGGAGGAGGTGGGGGCACAACCTCCCTGTTGTGATGGAGATGGAGACAAAGGTCTGGATTTGTACTGGATGGGTACAAAAGAAAGGTACAGAAAGGGATCCTGTTCCTAGGGCCACCCTGTGAGGACCCCTGGAGCTGAGCAGCCTCTGTGGCTGGATTTTGTTTGCCACAGCCACCACTGCTCCTCCCTTCTGAGAGAGTGTGTGTGCCTGGCTGTGCTGCACCTGGACTCACCTGATGCCGTGGAGTGGCTCCCTGGAACAGAGGCTGGACAAGATGAAGAGAATAAAGTGAGGGTTTACTAAAGGGGTTTAAGAGAGAATTTAAAAGGGAATAAAGTAGGGATTAATTCCATAGATACACCTCAGGCAGTCAGAGCCTCCCAGGGGCTACACCCAAGGTGGAGATGGTCACGAGTTTTTCGGACAGATATAAGTTTGATCCATTTACATTTCAGGGTTTAATTGTCTAATTACATCTTCAGGTAATGAAGTAATTTACCCCCAGTTTGCTCCCCTCTATTCACTTTGGTTTATGCTTTTAGGGACCTGAGGCTGTAGGGTGTCCTTGAGTTTCAGGCCTGGAGAAGAATTATTTTGTCTGATCAAAATGGGAGAATAGCAGTGGACAGGCTGTGGAATTTTAGAGCTATCCCCTAAAGCAGTACAGGATTTGTAAAATATAAAAGCTAAAATCCTAAGGCATCACACCAGCCAAGCTTTTCCTGGCTCTGCATCAGCCTCAGGGCTATTCCTAACCAGTGCCCTGTGGCTGTGGCTTTGCCCCACAAACCCTTCCCCACTGCTGTCAGCACAGGGACAGGCTGTGGGATGGTGTGCTGGTTGGAAAGCAAAACCAGTGAGACTCCAAGTCAGAAATACAATTTAATAGAGAGAGAACAATCAACAAGAAAGGTAAAAACAAAATAAAAAATAAAATAAGATAAATGCAATAGTACAAAGGAGCACTGACAGAGTCAGAATGCAAACCTGACACCCTGTTGCTCAGGGTGTTGGAGCAGCCCGCAGTGAGTCCCCCACAGTGACAGATGTGGCTCTGTTGGAGCAGAGATGATCCTCAGGAAAGGGCCCAGTCATCCTCTGGGAATCCAGTGGGAACGGCTCCCTTGGTGTTTGGGATTGCTGTTTTATCCCGTGGAAAGGCTTTGGCTGCTCCCGCTGGGTGGAGCATCTCCCAATGGGATGAGGTGATGTTATCAGTCCTGTGAGAGCCTTCAATGGCCCATTCACAGGGGATGTCCCTCGGAGCAGGATGGGTGCAGGAAGAGATAAGGAGGCCCTGCCTTATCTGGTGTTATCAGGTGTCCCATTAACAGAAGGCATCTGCCCTCTTTCCACCCCTAGAGTTACAAGAGATAAAGAACAATATCTCCCAACCGACTGCAACAGATGAAAATAGAATACACATTTTTGGTTACATTTTTCAACCCAGGGCAGATGGGTTTGTGCCCTCCTGCCCCTCTGTGCCTCCACAGAACCACGGAACAGCCTGGCTTGGAAGGGCCTTGAAAGGTCAGGGGGTCCAGCCCTCGTTCTTCTCCACGACTTGCAGCTCTCCTCCCCAAATCACCACCCTGGGCAGAGCAATGCAGCCTCTGGGATGTTCAGAGACAGCTGCCAGGACCTGGCAGCACCGAGCTCACTCAGGGGTGAAATTTATTGAGGAGAAAGCAATAGCATTGGGGAAGAAATGCCCCAAATGTCTGTGGTTTATGTTCTTTCCCCAGCAGGAAGAATGTCTTTTAATTATTTGATTAAACCAGGCATGACATGGAAGAGATTTGGGCTGTTCATCCTCCTTCCCACCTTCCCTGTTCCTTTCCTTTCACCACTGGTAATCCCAGAACTGTGATGCCCAGATTTACCAAGGGCTCTGGGTTTATTTTAGCTTTTCATCTTCATTCTTTGCAGTACTTTTTTACTACTTTTCTAATGCGGAGAAGTTTGCAAAATTGGACATTAGCAATGGGAAAATTACCAAAAAAACCCCAAGGACCAAGCCTGATGCCCTTCATCCTGTGGTAACCAGGGTCTGACAAAAAAGATGTGGAAAATAGCAATCTGCTAAAACATCCTGAAAATGGGGAAAGAAAAGAATGGAAACAACAACAACAATGGAAAATGAAAGAAAATCACATCCATGGGGGTTTGGGTGAAGTGATGGATTTTTTATAAGGGCAATTGTTGTAAATTTCTTGGGATAAAAATTAAAGAAAATCACATTCATGGGGGTTTTGGTGAAGTGATGGATTTTTGACAAGGGGGAATTGTTGTAAATTTCTTGGGATAAAAGTGTTGCTCTCAGAGGCACCTGGGGAAGGTGGCACCGCAGTCTGTGGGGTGGGTTGTGCTGGGAAAGCAGCAAAGCCTTTTTGGGCAGCTCCCCCTGTGAGTCCCCATCCCCAGCAGGGCTGTGTGAATCTCACTGCTGCCTTTGCTGTGGGATTTGCTGGTGACAGGCGGTGGTGACACAGCTCAAGGGTGGCAACACAGAGCAGGGAGGGAACCTCAGGAGGGCATCAAACCCATCACTCACCACTCAACAGCTCCTTCAGTGGGGGGTGAATGACCTTCCTGCCTTGTATGGTGCTGCTCTCTTACCTCGAGTGCTGGGAGCAGTTTTTGGTGCCACAGTATGAGAAGGAGCTATTAAAGAGTGTCCAAAGGAGAGACACAGAGCTGCTGAAAGGAAATCAACACCCACCAAGAGGATGGATTTCCATGAAATTAAAAAAAAAAACCAAACCCAAACAACCCAAAATAAAACAACACTTAAAATCTCATTGCAGTTTTGAGTGTAACAGTGCTATTCTTTTATTTTTAAAATGGTAACTGCAAAGTTGGAAGCTTTGATCTAGAGCCAGGGAAGGATCTGAGGCCTGGGGAAGGGAGAAGGTCCCAGCTGGGACAGAATCTGAACCTGTGTCCCAGCAGTGCCTGAGCAGGGGTGAGGGACACTTGGGACACAGGGCTGGGTGGCACAGGGGACA
Organism: Prinia subflava; assembly: GCF_021018805.1. Lineage (NCBI taxonomy): Eukaryota > Metazoa > Chordata > Aves > Passeriformes > Cisticolidae > Prinia > Prinia subflava. Next base: position 4,870,343 of record NC_086270.1, read on the forward strand.
CAGACCCATCCACTGGCTGCCAAAGGCACCAAGATCCTCCTTGCCCCAAGAAGCTGATGACAACCTCAGAAATGAGCCTTGTCAGCCCTAACCAAATACCTCTGGGTTGTGAGCACTGAGAACCGCAGCACCCCATTCGGGGCCATTCCCAGGTGTCCAGTCACGCATCTCAGTGCTCAGATTTGGGCGTTTGCTTTTTTTCGTACTATAAATAAAACATATTAAATAAATAAAATTAAAATTAAAATTAAAATAGAAATTAAAAATTAAAATTAAAATTAAAATTAAAATTAAAATTAAAATTAAAATTAAAATTAAAATTAAAATTAAAATTAAAATTAAAATTAAAATTAAAATTAAAATCAAAATTAAAATTAAAATTAAAACTTAAAAACCCCAAAAATAAAAATAAAAATAAAAATAAAAATAAAAATAAAAATAAAAATAAAAATAAAAATAAAAATAAAAATAAAAATAAAAATAAAAATAAAAATAAAAATAAAAATAAAAATAAAAATAAATAAAAAATTCCCCACAAACACGTTCATTCATCTCCAGTGGTGCCTTTGTGAGAGCCCCAGATCTGTCTCTCAGATGCTGCAGGAACCCCCTCGAGTGCCCTGGGCTGTCCAGTCCTGCCCAGGGCGGTCTGCTCTGCTCCAGCATTTGAACCAGTCCCTCCTGTGCTCCCCAGACGTGTCCTGAGGAGATGCAGCCACCCCAGAGCCTGAGCCTGACGTGGACAGGGCTGCCTTGACCTTGAAGCAGCGGTGCCTGATCCAGGGAGTGATTTTCCAGCTGGCTGCCCTCGGCTGCTCCAGTCAGTGCTGGAGTTGACTGCCCTGCTGCGAGAGGTGCCAGCCTCACGCCTGGCTGGTGCCTGGAGAGCACAAACACAGAAATAATCAGGGAGGGAGAATCCAGCGTGGAGATGAGAGGAAGGACAGCAGCACACGGCCTCTGTTCTGGCGAGGTGCAGAGAAAACCCAGCATTCAAATGCTTCAGCAATTAATTGGGAGTGTGACAGGAAACATGCACTGACTGCAAAGCGTTCCTGTGCTGGGTGGTGTGTCTGGAAGCACAGATATGCCAGGCAGTGTGCAGCACTGGGGATGTGATGCTTTTCTGGGATTCCTTGACACTGTGGAGGATTTCTTTTCTTTCTGCAACACTCACCTGCCTTAAGGGAGCTCAGCTGCCCCTCCCTGCCCTCCCTGCCTGCCCTCCCAGACCCAAGAGCATCCTGTGGGCTCTGCCCAGCCCTCAGGGGACTGGCACCTGCTGGCCTCACACCCCATCACTCTGATGCCTTTTGGGACTACATAAAACAGAGGCCAGGCAAAATCAAGGGAATAAAAAGCATTTCTATTTGTTGGAGGGCCTTCAGGGACATTTAGGGCAGACAGAGGTACTGAAGGTCTCAGTTAGGACCTAAAACCATCACACCCCCCTCAAGGGATTACACTCAAAAATGGATGATGGGTCACAGGTTTTCACACTTTTATCAGTTTGGTCTGTTTTCATAATGGGGATTAATCTTCCAATTACAGCTTCAGATAATGAAGTCATTTACCTCCAGTTTGCACCCCCCCCAACTCACTTTAGTTTCCATCTCTCAGGGGATGACAGTGAGGTGTCCTTGGTTCCCAGGCCTGGAGAGGAATTGTTCTCTCTGACCAAAATGGGGAAGCACTGTACATGGAGTTTAGAGTTACACACTAAAGAACTGCAGGGTTACAAATATATGAAAAATATAAAAGCTGAAATCCTAAGGCATCACCTCCCAAGGGCAAGTTCTGCCCTCCTGGATGGAGACACAGGGCATGGAATGAGCAGTTAAAGTTATTTGGGATGTCTGAGGCTGAACAAACGGGTGGCTGAGGGCTCGGTGCCCCCTTTCCCTGCACCCCTGCCTGACTCTCCCAGTGAGGGGATGCAGGGCTGCCAGGACAGGGAGGATGTGAGTGCTGCAGAGGCTCCTGAGTCCCCTGGGACCCCTGTCTCTAAGAATAAGTGTCTGTGTCTCCGTGGCCTCCGGAAAGCCAATCAACAGCACTCCTTAGCTGCCATTTGGGCTCCCAGTGTCTCCAGCCTATAATTCAGTGGCTTGCACGCATTAATTGTCAAGCTTGGAGTGCTACAAAGAAGCCCAGCCTGGCTTTCTTGTGGTCTGCACTGGCGCCTCGCAGCACAGCCCTGCATCCTGCAGCTCAGGGACTTGGCACAGCAGCCTGGGCCCAGGGCTGTGCTCTCTGAGCCACATCCCCACTCCAAGCTCCGGCCCCAGACAGCTGGGCTGCCCCTGGGCTGCCTGGGGGCTGTTCTCACCCTCCTCACCCCTTTCTCACCCTTCCAAGCAGACCTGCAGGGATTCATCCATGAGCCCATCCCCACTCAGAGGGGGGCCCCAGAAGCTTTTACCCTTCCAGTGTCCCCAGGGCTGGGCGCTCCCAGCTGGTGCCTCTGCCCTGGGGACCGTGGGCTGCCCTCAGCCAGGTGCCATCTCTGGGGGTTTTGCTGCAAGCTGCACCATTTTCTTACAGAAATGCAGGATCATGGAATTGTTTAGGTAGGAAGAGACGTCTAAGATCATCAAATCTGAATATTTCCCTAACGCTGACGACTGCACCACCAAACCGTGTCCCCAGGCGCCACATCTCCACATCTTTCAGAATCCCTCCAGGGATGGGGACTCCACCACTGCCTTGGGCAGCTGTGCCAGGGACTGACAGCCCCTTCAGTGAAGAAATCTTCTCCTAATATTGAGCCTAAACCTCCTCTGGCAGAGCTTGAGGCCATTTCCTCTTGTCCTGTTCCTGTTCCCTGGGAGCAGAGCCCGACATCCCCTGGCTAGACCTTCCTTTTGTTGTAGAGAAGAAGAAGGTTCCCCTGAGCCTCCTCTTCTGCAGGCTTTTCTCTTCTCATGGCCAGAGATATTGGAGTCAGAGGACTGTGAGAAGGGAAGGGATTGCACTGCCAGGATTGCAGGGGTGAGGACAAGCACAGCCCCGTGCTGGCTCCAAACCCACCGGGTGTTTCCAGAGCTCAGACCATGCCTGTGGAATTCCCCACCTAAGGAACTGTGTGGCTGCTCTTGGGACAGCACAAATCCACCCCCAGCACTCCCAGAGCACAGGGCTCTGCTCCAGGCTGCACCCAAGCTCTTGGGGCAGGGCTTGAACCTCTCAGTGCCCTTTGAAAAGGCTAAAGAACAAAGATCTTGAGTGGTTTGGTAATTCACTCTGTGCCTCCAGACTGACCAGTGTGACAGGAGACTCTGGACATCCCCCCAGAGCTGCAGACCCTCGCTGTGGGCAGAGGTTTGATCTCTCTGTGCTTGACATCAGCTGTGACCTGCAAAAGCACAGCCTGGGTGGGTGCCTGGCACAGGAACTGGGCTGTGCAGACAGGAACCTTTGCTGTCGTGCTCTTGCAGCAGCAGCTTCTGGACTTTCTGTGGTCATGTCTGGGCCACCCTGTGGCATGGCCCTGTCATCCCCAGGGTGTCACTGCAGTGGTGGAGGCTGAGGTTCTGTTGGGCTGCACCAGCAGGAGCAAAGCCAGAAATCTGGGGTGAGGTCCTGTTCCCCTGCCTGGCCCTGGGGTGACATTTCTGGAGCCCTGTTTTGGACCCTCAGCACAGGAGAGGTGGAGAGAGGGATGAGGAAGCTCAGGAGGCTTCAGAACACAACCCAGGATGGGGGAGCCAGGCTGGGCCAGCTGGCAGCAGACAGAACTTGAAAGGAGTGAGCATCTTCCACTGCTGGCCAGGGCCAGTTTGGAGAAGGTGGAGCCAGGTTTCTACCAGGGTGTGCAGGACAGGGATGGATATTGCACAAAGGGAAATCCCAGGTGGAGGTGAGGAACGTGTTCCTCACCACAAGGGCAGCACAGAGCTGCAGCAGGAGTCCCAGGGGGAAGATGTCCCCATGACAGAGATTTTTAAAAACTGAGTGGGCCAGGCTCCAACCAACCTTCTGCAGCTTTGCAGCTGTACTGGAGACTGGGGATGGGCCAGAGAGCTCCAAATATCCCTTCCAGCCAAAATCTGCCTTTGATCCTGTGTTTCTCTGGTTCCTCATGCCAGTCTGAGCCCAAAGACCATTTTCAATTCCATGGCTTTGTGGCCACGGATGGCACAGGATGATTACAGGTGGGTTGGTTTGACTCCATCTGTCCACAGGGCAATCTCAGCTCCTGCAGTGTGAGAAATACCAGTGCTCCCCTCCTGGGGCTGCTGATGGGTTCACAGGCTCTCCCTCACACCTTCCCCAGCCACAGGGAACTTCATTTCTTCCCAGCAGGGTGGGGTCATCCATCCCCTAATCCCCAGCTGTGCCTTTTGGTGCCCGCCCCGTTCTTGTTTCCCTTTCTGAGGGCAGGGCTCGCTGTGTGTTTCAGCTGCAGGAAGATGTGTTGGGTTCTGGTTTTGGTCCTTTCCTTCTCTTTGCTCTCTGGGCCATGGCTGGGTTTTGCACTGATGGTTTTGTTGCACTCTCTGCCTGCTTCCCTCAGAGATAGGAGGCAATTTAGACTCATCACAGAATCGTGGGATGATTTGGGTTGGAAGGCAACCTTAAAGCTCCTCTTGTTCCACCCCCTGCCATGGGCAGGGACACCTTCCACTATCCCACCTTACTCCAAGCCTCATCCAACCTGGCCTGAGGCACTTCCAGGGCTCCAAGGGCAGTCACAACTTCTCCATCCTTGCATGCATTTGTATCCTTGTTCCTTCCCATGTGCATTCCTGGTATTCATTGGTGCTGAATTTAACCTGAGGTTTTATTTCCCAGCAGCTCATGGCTGGATTCACCCTACAAACCCCAGCAGCTCTGTGATCTCTGGTTTGTGATCTCTGTGATCTCTGTGATCTCTGTGATCTCTCAGGTTTGCCCAGGAGGAGTGGGAGAGCAGCACAGCCAAGGCACAGCTCACCTTGTCCAGGGGGAAGCACCTCAGGGAGGGCAGCTGTGGCACCCCAGGGGCTGAAGGGTCATGACCAGCTCAGGCAGAGGCTGCTGTGGCTGAGGAACTGGGAAGGGGGCGGGCAACACCTCCTCCTCCTCTGTGAGCAAGGCACGAGGCTCGGGGTGGGTGTGATGGGAGCACAAGTGCTGCAGTGCTGAGAGCAGATTTCCAGCTTTGTGTGCTGAAAGCTCACTCTGATAAACTGATACTGCAAATCCCCCAAACCTTGCATTCCCCACCAGCACAGGCCAGGCCCTGCTCTCCCTGCCTGGGTCACCTCCCTGCCCTTTCTCAGGAGGTGCCACCTCTGCTCTCCCCACTCCTGTGGCACCACGGGCAGTCACAGCTCAGCAGTTGAGTGGTTTCACCACTGAGCTCCTCAGATCTCCAGAGCCAAACCCACCTGGTTCTGGTGATTCTGAAACATTCTGATGGATGTTTCAGTTTGAAATGCTTCCCAGATCCCCATCCCCAAAGAACTGCTCTGGCACTGGGACCTCACGCAGCTCTCCCTGTGAACGATGATGCAGATAATTCATCTGTGTGACCTTTTCCTCACCGAGTGTTTCTCTTACATCTTCACCATCTCTTGGCCCTGCAGACTTTTTGGCAGGCTCTTTGCTTCTGATGTATTTGAAAAAGCTTTTATTACCAGCTTTTACACCATTAGCAAGCTGCTCCTCCAAGTCGTTCCTGGCAGGATCTGCCAGGCTTTAATTTTTAGCTCACTTGCCTTCGTGCCATCCCATTACGTGCACATGGAGGTGGGGCTGGTCCTCCTGGGCCAGATCTCTCCCCACATCCCCCTCCCACTGGTGCTCCTGGAGTAAAAAACATGGACGAAACCTTTTTATTCTGCTGCAGCATTTGGTGTCTTTCCTAAAGACTCCATTTCTGGAATCGGGTGACTCCCTGGAAAATTCAGCTTTATTCCCAGCCCAGAAACAAGGGAACAGGGAGAGCTGAAAGGTGAGTGTAGGAGCTGCCTGGAAGCTGGTGTGGGAGCAGGGGAGAGAGGGATGTTCCTGTATCCCAGGCTGGGGATCAGAGGTCAGCAGGATTCAGCAGTGCAGGTCCCTGATGGGGGAGCTGGGATGTGCTGTGGGGTCACAGGTGTTGTGGGACCAACTGCAGCTTCACAGCAGTGGGCAAAATCCAACTGCTGTGGGATCCCCCCTCCTCTCCAGGCTGCTGATCCCTGCTCTGTGTGTGGCTGAGGGATTTTTCATGATAAATTCCCTATTTTGTGCAGCTTTCCTTGGTGCAGAGCTGTTCACAGGTCCAGGGTGGAGACCTGGTAGCTCTGGCACACACAGCTTTGGGAAGCAGCTCATGGTGGTGGTTTCCAGAGGACATTTCCCTTCCCTGGCTGTGGGTGATGAGCACGGTGTCCCATGCTCCCACTGTGCCTAAATGACACCTCCATGGTGATATTCAGATGCATGTCAGGGGTTCACAGGGGTTCACAGGGACATATCCAGGAAGATGAAGGCTTTACCTCAGTGCTCTCCAAGGGGAGCTGCTGATTTTGGGCAGTGCTGTGAGCATTCTTCATCTGGACTATTGAAATAAGGGATGTTAAATTCCAGAGCTCCTGATCCATGTGAGGTTTGTTGCTTTTCTGGCTTCTTTTTCTCTCTGCCAAGGTTGGGATTGATACATGAGAAACATTGGTTCGTGTTCAGACTTGGATATTTATTATTTCTTATCTATTTACAGACCCATGAGCCGTGAGCTCCAACCAGCAAGTTAGAGAAATGAGGTAAAATGGATGTCTCTAACTCCCTCCAAGGTTATTTAAGTGATAATTACCCAATGACGAGGTGACACCTATATTATTTATACTTTTGACCCAATAATGACCACCCAATTCCCGCAGTGCAGACCTTTTTCACCCAATTACAGAAAACCACCCAAATCCATGAAGAAGAAGATGATGAAAAAGGACCCAGACAACGCCCAAAGTCCTCCATCTTGACTCACATGTATTACTATATACTAAAATCCCAAAATCTAAGTTTCCAGAATTCCAACAAGGTTAAGTGAGCTACTGCAGCACATCACCCTGGCCTTGAGCCCCCTCAGCCCACCTCAGAGCAGACCCCAGCCCCAGACAGCACCACTGGACAAAACCCTGCAACGTTTCATCCCTGAGGGCTGAATGAGTGGCCACGGCTCCACACTCAGCAGGGAGGGACCCCTGCATGTCCCCTACAGCTCTGGGGCTCTCTCCTGGTTTAGCGTGGCAGTGACGCCCTCCCTGCTCTGCATCCTCCTCCACAACCCCCATGGAGGGAGCAGAAAGGCCTGGGGGTGAGGGGGCCGGTGCAGGGTTTTGTCTGGAAGGCTGTGGGATGCAGATGGCTGGTGACAAGCTGCTGGAGGCAGGCGCTGGCAGGAGCTGCTGCCGGCGCTTGGCAGCGCTCGTGTGGCACTGCCAGAGCCGCCGATCACCGGGGTGCTCCGGGGTGCTGGGGGGGCACTGCAGGCAATGAGCAGCTCTGGGTATCCTTTGAGAAGGCAACAGCAGCAGTTTTGGGAGTTGTCCTGGGTTGAGAAATGTAACCAAAAATGTGTATTCTATTTTCATCTGTTGAAGCCGGTTGGGAGATATTGTTCTTTATCTCTTGTAGCTCTAGTGGGGGAAGAGGGCGGATGCCTTCTGTTAATGGACACCTGATAACAGCAGATGAGGCAGGGCCTCCTTATCTCTTCCTCCACCCATCCTCCTCCGAGGGACATCCCCTGTGAATGGGCCATTGAAGGCCTCTCACAGGACTGATAACATCACCTCATCCCATTGGGAGATGCTCCACCCAGCGGGAGGAGCCAAAGCCTTTCCATGGGATAAAACAGCAATCCCAAACACCAAGGGAGCCGTTCCCACTGGATTCCCAGAGGATGACTGGAACCTTTCCTGAGGATCATCTCTGCTCCAACAGAGCCACATCTGTCACTGTGGGAGGACTCACTGCGGGCTGCTCCAACACCCTGAGCAACAGGGTGTCAGGTTTGCATTCTGACTCTGCCAGTGCTCCTTTGTATTATTGCATTTGTCTTATTTTATTTTTTATTTTATTTTTCTCTTTCTTGTTGTTTGTTCTCTCTCTATGAAATTGTATTTCTGACTTGGAGTCTCACTGGTTTTGCTTTCAAACCAGCACAGGAGTTCAGGACCGTCTGGTGAGATGGGTGGGTGGCCGGGGGGAGTGCAGATGACAGCAGGGACAGGCAGGTGAGGAGGCTCCCAGCAGCACAGCCCTGTGCTATCTGCTGAGCTGCTACCAGGTATCACTGTCAAAGATTTTAACAACACAGTGTGTGAACGAAAATAACCCCTTCAACCCCAAATTTACTGTCCTTTCCAGTCTTAGGACTGAACTTTCCAGTATTGGCAAGGCACGGATCAATTTTTCACACAAATGTAAAAGTCTGGACCGGCTTGTGCTGGGATGTGGCTGAACGCTTGGGCCTGCCAGGGCCTTTATGTAACATTCAGCCTTGGGCTGGCAGCAGAGGAGATGTCTTGGAGACAGCTGGCATTGGATCCATTGGACACGGTGGAAGCTTCTGGCAGCTTCCCCCAGAAGCCTCCTGACACCCCAAGGAGCACACAGACCCCGTGGAGCAGGGCAGAGCCCAGCTGGCTGAGCTGGTGGCATGGGATGGTGCTGTGGGATTGTTTTATCTGAGCTGGGGCAGCCCTGGTTTGCTCACTGACACAGGACAAGTCCTGAGAGAGCAGGAGGGAGCCTCAAAATGCATCCCAAGCTGACCTCCTCCAGCCAGTCCTCACCTTTGCTCAGTCCCCTTTGCCACTTTGCATCCCTGTCTGTGCCTCTGCCCTTCTCATCTCCCTCTCCTCATCCTGAACTCTGCCTTCCATCATTTGGGGCATCCCAGACTTGTTTCTGCTCTGTCTTGGGCTGTGCACTGGATCCTCATTTCTCAAGGAAACCCCCCAGAATTGCCTCCTAGACCCCTAGCACCCGCTGCAGGAGGAGCACAGGGATTTGTTGGCTCTTCAGATCCCCCACAGGCAACCTGGGATCTCCCACCCACCCGGGACAGGGGATGGACCCCACTGCTGGAGGTCTGCTCTGCTTTACCTCCTGCTGCCTCCTGCCTTGCCTGCCTGTTCCTGCCCCTCTTCAGGCTGATGGGGAGGCCACAGCCCACAGCCACTTGCCAGCCAAGTGGCACCTTCTCCTCTCCATCCCTGCCCTCGGCCGTGCCCATCAGGTCCTTGTCAGGGGAGGGTTTTGTCTGCAGCAGAAGGGGCTCAGTGCCTGGGATGTGGGTGATTTGTAGGATCATCCTTTGAAGCAGCTCAGGCAGAGCCTCTCTCCCCTGCCCAGCAGCTCTGATGTGCTCAACTCTTCCCTCCCACGGTGTGGGCAAATCTCACCCTTCTCCTGGGATCATTCCTGCATGGAGGGCGTTTTTATAGGGGAGGTATGATGCCTTATCCAGGCTCCCTAAAAACAGGGGCCAGAGAAAATTAAGGGAATAAAAAGCAGTTCTATTTATTGAAGGGCCTTCAGGTACAATGGGGGAGACAAAGCCCCCCCAGCGGCTACACCCAAAAATGGATGATGGGTCACAGACATTCACACTTTTATAAGTTCTGTCCATTTGCAGATTGGGGGTTCATCTTCTAATTACAGCTTCAGATAATGAAGCCATTTACCCCCAGTTTGCTCCCCCCAACTCACTTTTGTTTCCATCTCTCAGGGCCTGAGGCAGGGAGGTGTCCTTGATCCCCAGGCCTGGAGAGGAATTGCTGTGTCTGACCAAAATGGGGAAGCAGCAGCTCACACTGTGTGTGGAGTTTGGAGTTGTACACTAAAGAACTGCAGGATTACAAATACATGAAAAATATAAAAGCTAAAATCCCTAAGGCACCAGTTTTGGGATGGAAACGTCCCATGCTCAGAGCCACCTGCTCCTGGCTAGATGTGACATCTCCAATGACAGCCTCCTATGCTGGGCAGGCTTGGGGCTCCCTGGGATTGGAACCCCAGCACTGCTGGCAGCTTCTCCTGGTGCTTGTGGTAAATTCAGTGCTCATAAATCCTGGGGTTGTGGTTAAACCTCCATGGTGTTATTCAGATGCATGTCAGGGGTTCACAGGGGTTCACAGGGACATATCCAGGAAGATGAAGGCTTTACCTCAATGCTCTCCAAGGGGAGCTGCTGATTTTGGGCAGTGCTGTGAGCATTCTTCATCTGGACAATTGAAATGAGTTAAATTCCAGAGCTCCTGACCCATGTGAGGTTAAGTGAGCAATCACACACTCATGTAATTTACACACAGGTAATTTTTAAAATTGCAGATGTGATTTTTCCCTCTTGGGCTTTTTTAGACCAGTTTCTCCAGAAAACACCAAATTTTGCCCTCAGACTCTGAAGCTACCTGCTTTGTAAGCTCTGGTGAACTTTTAACTGCGTCCTGGGTGCTGAAGAAGGTGGTGAGTCCCCACACACCCACTTTGTCCATCCCAATTCCCCTTCCAGCCTGTCTCCTCCCTTGTATCCTCCTCTGCACTGCAGGTCTCTGAGACTTCCAGGGTTGAGGTGACCACACCTGGAGCTGCTCTCTGGTGGTCTCTGCTCTTTGATACTGAACATTCTGCTGCAGCTTTGGCTGCCAGGTCTCAGGGAGCCCTAAATGAATGGATGAACAGGATATTCCCAGGAGGAGAAGGGGATGAGCCTTCAGCATCGCCTGTCTTTTCCCAGCTTGCTTCCCCCCCTCCTGCTGCTCAGCAGCTTTGGATGAGATCCAGAGCTTGAATCCCTTCCCACCAGCTGTCCCCTCCCTGGCTCAGGGGAACCAGCACGTGCAGGACTGGCAGAGGAGGGGGTGGCATGGGGAGATTTGAGACAGGACAGCATTATCAGATAATGTCCCGACCACGATAGGACCCCCGGCTTGGTTCCATCCAGGCAGCAGGGAGAGCCAAGAACTGCAGGGCTGGAGGTGCCCAGGTCCTCCCCAGCTCCATGAGACCTCCAAGGAAGGGCCAGGGGAGCTGTGCAGCCCCCACTGCCCTCAGCAAAGGTCGGAGTTCAGCCCCGTCACTGAGAACAGCTCCAAGATCTGAGGTTCAGCTCTCCCTGGGAAAGAACACGACCTTGAGCATTTCAGTTTGATCTGGGGAAGGAGGGAGGTAAGAAGCAGCCTCTGAGCCAGCAGCAGGGTGAGCCTCCCGTGGGAAGGCAGGTGTGGAATTAACTCTCACCTTGCTGCCAGGTGTTCCTGCCTGCCTGGGGTCCGGAGGGTGACAGAGCCCTCGGCTCAGAAAGGTGAACAATTAACAAGAAATAAAATACCAGCGAGCCCTGAAAATCACCTGCAAGATAATAAAGAGAAAACAAATCTACCCTTTTTCATTGAGAGCTCTTCTCAGCTCAGCAGATTTATTGTTGCCTTTTTAAATTTTAACAACTTGCAAGGCCACTGTGCTGGCTTCCATTACATTAAAACTTTTGCTTTTTATTCCCTAATTCGGAGCAGAAGGGAAGCTAAATCACCAGGCAGTGAAAGGCTTGCAGTTGACAGGTGCTGCTGTGAGAGGAAATAGGTTTCTCTTGCAAGGTGTCCCACTGGGCAGCAGGCAGTGAGAGGGGGGCTGCCTTCCTCTGCTCCTCGTGGGGAGAGGGGAGCAGGTTCCTGCAGATTTTGGGGTCCCTGGAGAGAGACTTTGCTCTGAGGATCAGCTCCAGCATTCCCACATCAGACAATGTGTGTTTTCCAGGTGTCTTGCTTTGGAAAGACAGGTATCTGTCAGGGAAAACTGACAGAACTGAGTTTCCCTTGGAATGGAGAATGTAAACCCCACCCCCCCTCCAAATTATTACAATTTTGCAATTAGGGGATTTCAGGCAAAAATATGGGAATAGGAATAACAGTTGTTTATTGGGAATATAAGAAAAAAACAAATGCGGTAGTACAAAAAACAAACAAGCAAATAAACAAAAGTCCTAGAAAACCCTGATAGAGTCAGAGATATAACCTGACACCCTGTTGTCTGGGTGTTGGAAGCAGCCCAAATAAATCCCCCCGGAGAGACAGATGTGGTTCTGTGGAGATCCTGTAGGAAAAAAAAAGGGTCCAGTGCTGGTGAGATGGGTCCGGTCTTCCTCCAAGGATTCAGTGGAAAACCAGCTGAATTGGTGTTTGGGATTTCTGGTTTTATCCCATGGAAAGGCTTTGGCTCCTCCCGCTGGGTGGAGCATCTCCCAATGGGATGAGGTGATGTTATCAGTCATGGGAGAGGCCTTCAATGGCCCATTCACAGGGGATGTCTCTCAGAGGAGGATGGGTGGAAGAGGAGAGAAAAACAATATCTCCCAACAGGTTTCAACCTGTTTCTATTTTCAAGATGAAAATAGAATACACATTTTTGGTTACATTTTTCAACCCAAGACACCAGGGCACATGCTGGCTTTGGGGATGGAGCTGCTGAGTGCCCGTGGCTCAGTTTTTGGGCAGAGTTGGGTGTTTTCTGTGTGTGTGCATGAGGCACGAGCACTGCTCTGTCTCCCGTGGCTGTGGGCTCTGATCCCTCCCAGGGATGATGAGGCCTCGGTCCAGCAAAGACAAGGAGATTGAAGATGTGCTTGGCCTGCCACAAAACACTTCAGTCAAGCTTCATCTACAAGATGGACCAGCAAAAATCCTCTTCCTTGAGCGTCTTGCAGGCTTTCCTCACACGCCACTCTTTGGGAAGGACCTGGGTGGCCTCAGAAGGATGCTTAGATGGACGCTTCGTCCCTGCTGTGTGACACTGCAGTCACTCTGGATGTCCCTTACATGCTCAGTGGTGACCCAGGGCCCCGTGGGCATGTGCAGCATCTTCCATGGTCCTGGCAGTGCAAAGAGATATGTGGGCTGCTGGAGCAGGGTGGGCTTTAAGGTCCCTTCTACGCCAATCCACCCAGTGATTGTGCAGTTCAAGGCTCCAAGGGGCACGGCCAGCCCCACACTGGGGCTGTGAGCCCTGTGCCTCTGTGTTGCTGCCTCTGTGCACTGGTTTCCTGTGGGTAATTCATGCAATTTGCTGGTCCTGGTGGCAATACAGTGAGTTCTCCACTAATGAGGGATGAGAGCCTGTCAGTCTGTGCCAGTGTTACAAGCAGGAGGCATCAGCTCAGCGGCCTGGGGCTGGCAGATGTCCCTGCACAAAGACGGGGGCTGGCAGTGCTGTGCCCCCCAGCCTGTCCTTGGGGCTGCCTCTCCCCACTGCCCACCTGCCCAGGACACCTTGCTCCTGCAGCTCTTTGCTTTGCAGGCCAGTCAGAAGTGTCCCAAGCAAGCAGAGATGTTCTCACCTCTGGCACTGACGAGGCTAATTCCTGTGGGATTATATTTGGCCAGGATTCAGGGGAAACTTCCAACAGGGCAGGTTCTCCATCCTCCTCCACCCCCATCACTTCTTCCATGTGCCAGACACCAGTGTCCATCCTGACACTGCCTTGTCCTCCTCCAGGCTCTCCTCGCCTTCCCCATGACCAACCTGCAGCCAAACACCTCTAGGGCTCTGCTGGGAATGTTCGGAGACAGGTGCTCTTTCTTTACAAAGTGAGGATATTTCACCTGGAAAACAGGTTTTCCTGACCTGGCAAAACTCGTGGCCCCAGTCCTGCAGGTGTCTGCAGCCTGGCATGACCCACATGGCAGCACCAGCCCAGGGTGATGCCCGGGCTCCGCGTTTCGTCAGGGTGGAAAGGGGAGTGAGATGGCACAGGCAGGGCTTGTGCAACCCCGTGGAGTTACTCATGGTCAGATGCAGAACCAAGAACCTGCTTTTCACGAGGAACTTGACTTGCTAATGAGGCCTGAATCTGGGTCGGGCGTTTCCCACACTGGGGCTGGGTGGACGCGGGCACCGGCAGCGGGCAGAACACCCTGCCTGCCACAGCCACGGCTGGATTTCTGCAAGGAGCCTCTTGGCTTCTGCCTCCTGCCAGTTTCAGCAGGCTGGGGTGTGTGTCTGTGCTGCTGCTGTGAATCTGGCCCTGAGATCATCACAGAAACTTGGCTCTCAGCTGAGGGTGTCTGATGGGGACAAGTCCCTTCAGGCCCTGGCTCCTCCTGACGACCACGGCCGCCCTTTCTCCTGGGAGCAAAGCAAAGTTGCTTTGGAGATGACACATTTTCTATAACACAGATCAGCCAGCCTGGGTGCTGCCCTTCCCGAGGTCATCCTGGGGTGGGGAAGAGGTTGACACCAACCAGACCATGGCCCATGTCACAGAGGTCCTGCCAAGAGCAGGTCCTGCCCCAGGAGAACAGAGCTGACACCTCTGAGGTGGCTGCCTGGGTCACCCCAGCGCTTGTCCAATGCTGCCAGGGTGAGAAATCTTTCCCTGACACCTTCAGATGGCTGCTTTCCATGTGCTCCAGAGGATCCTGCCATCCTGGGGAGATGCTCCAGCAGCCAGCAGATTTGCTGAGTCCCCAGTGCTGCACCTCGAGGCAAACACCCTGATGGAGGCTCCTGTGTTTGCTTTGGGTGTTTTATTCTAACGTCGCTCTGTTCTTTGACCAAAATCTCCAAGACTGGGCCCAGCAGCCTGTTTCATTTGTATGCATGCCTGGGCTCTGGATGTGAATATGAAAATGGTGCAGCAAACAGAGGTTAAAGCCCAGGCAAGTGGTAATCAGATCCTACATCCCGCGTGCCCACTGGGATGCCCTTGCCTGATTTGCAGGTTACCCTCGCCTTGTAGTCCTTTAATTCCTTGATCCAAGCAGCACATTCCATGAAAATCAATGTAAATAAGACTCCCGTGGCTCTGCCTCTCGCCATCAGAGCCCAGCACTCGAGTCAGATGGTCCAAAAACTGCTCTCAGCCACTTATTTATTTTTTAAAACGAATCCAGCCTAGAGCAGGATTACGTGGATTAGCAGCTGAGCATTCCCCTGCCTACAGAACATGCCCAGCCAGACGGAGACGCGCTGATGGGGATCCTGTCCTGCAAAATGGGACGTGTATTTCCATGGCCTCTTGGCTGCTGGCATCTGAGCCCATCTGCTTGGCTGATCCGGGGTGTGCCCAGCTGGCTTGGCCCGTGGCCCCGGGCAGGGGTGCCAGGCTGGGGCAGGGGGTGCTCCAAGCTTCTGCCTGCAGGGAGGATGTCCCCGCTGGTGGTGTGGATGCTGATGGGGGTCATGGAGCAGAGAGGGAAAGCTCCTGGGAGCAGGGAGGTGAGGGCTCTGGCAAGCAGCCAGTGCCTTTACTGGTCAAGCAGGTGGCCTTTTTCAGCAGGGACGCTCTCCGTGGTGAAAGCCCTGCAGGTTTGGGTGTGGGATGAAGCAGGACAAAACCCAGGGCAGGAGTGACTGACTGGGCCACCAAATCAGGCTAAAAAAAATCTGGGTACAAAATTGGACTATAAAATTGCTATGTAAAATTGGGCTGCAAAATTGGGTTACCAAAACTACACTGGTGTTTTTCCAGGCCTCAGAAGACTCCTGAGCACCTTGTGTGGGGGCATGCCCAGGACACGGTGTCCAGCATGAGGGACTGTGGAAATGGGTAGGAGACCCCCCACGCACACAGAAAAACCCCAGTGGGTCCTGCCTGGAGGGGCACACCCCAGCTGCTGTTGGCACAACCCAGGGACAATCAATATCCTCAATCCTGAGCAGCCTGAAGGGCTGGGCTGGCTCTGAGCCCCACAGAACACAAAAGGAGCTGGAGCCCTCCCCATGCTGGATGAACCCCCAGGTTCAGAGTCTTGGAAAGGACCTGTACTCCAACCAGGATTTGGGGTGGTTCTGGGGGCTCAGCAGTGAGTGCTCTGGTTCCTGGAGGTGCTGGCAGCCCATCACTGAGCTGGGCAGGTGGGCAGGGCAGGGTGGGCACTGCAGGCAGGACAGGCAGCGTGTGCACAGAGAGGGAGAAGCTCTCGGGAAGGGCTTTCCCCTTCCTCAACCTTTGCTCCCAGGGTGATGCTGAGCACTAGGAAACACTCACACTTAATAAAAACTAAACAAAAAGCAGTAAGTGGCAGAGCAGGCTGTCCTGTGGCCCTCTGTCCCTGCTGCAGGGATCTGCCTGGCCTCGAGCGCGGATCCCAGGGCTCTGCCAGTGCCAGCTCCCTCTGCTCCCTGCCTGTGCCTGCCCGCCTGGCACAGGCCGAGGACCACGGCGAGGCAGGGAGGTGCCCAGCCCCAGCCTCGTGCCAGGGAAGCCCGTTTGGCCAAACAAGTTTTCACTGACACCTTTTTTTTTTTTTTTTTTTTTTCTTTTTCCCCCTCCCCTTCAGTGGAAGCCTTCCAGCGATTTTGCAGCCGCTCTCCGCTGAGTGGAGCGCGGCCAGCTCCCTGCCCGCTCCTCGCTGGGAGCAGACAGCTGGCTCCTGCCCCGAGCTGGCCTGCCAGGCGCTGTGCCAGGCAGGCAGGACGTGTGTCCCACGCTGCCACGCATGCCCGTATGGCGAGCGGGTGCCGGGCAGCTGCATGGCCCTGGCACAGCTGCCAGCTCCAGCCCCGGGACAGGCACTGCTCTGCCCAGGGAGCAGCAGGGTCTGGCCCAGACCCTCGGCTGCAGCTGCCCTGGGTGCCCTCTGTGAGGCCAGAGGCCGAGGAGATACCAGTGCCAGGCTGTGCTGGTCACCTCCCTGCTCTGCAGTGCTGACCTGGGGGTCTGCATCCCCCTGCCCACACAGCCACAGCCCAGCTTCCCCACAGCCCTGTCCCTCTGTGCAAAGGAGCCTCCCAGGACCTATCCCTGGGGTTAAAGACTCATTTTCTAGAGGAAGATGGGTGGGTGCAGCAGAGGTGAGATGAGCAGAGGCTGCAGGGAGGAAGGCAGAAATAACTCTGACAGGTTTGATGGTTTCCCTTGTCAGCACAGAGCTGGGGGTTCCTGTCTTGCTCACGCCAAGAGTGACACAGGATCCTTCTGCCTGGCTCAGCAAAAGGATGGAATAGAATTGGACGGAAGGAATGGAATATCCTGAGCTGGAAGGGACCTACAGAGATCATCCACTCCCACCCTGTCCCTGCCCAGACCCCCAACAATCCCCCCTGAGCATCCCTGCAGCACTGTCCAAAGGCTCCTGGAGCTGTGGCAGCCTCGGGGCCGTGCCCATTCCCTGGGGAGCCTGGGCAGTGCCAGCACCTCTGGGGGAAGAACCTTTCCCTGCTCTGCAGCCTGAGCCTGCCCTGGCACAGCTCCAGCTTGGGTCCTATCAAGGTTTGGAGATGTAGGATCCTGTGATTCACTGAACAAGCACCAAGGAAAAGAAAGTGTTGAGCAGCTTTGTCATTCCAGACACATCATTCCTCCTCCACCCAAGCAGGCAGGAGTGTGTGCTGATAATCTGGGATCTCGTAATTAAATACCCTGCAGCCTGAATATGGATAAGAAGGCACAGTTATGGTTTTGTGGACTGTGTCACTTGTGGCATTTCTGTGGGTTGGAGTTGCTTTGCTTTGCAACTTCAGTGCTCGTGTAGCTGCTGCATGTGGCACACTATCAATCATGGGTGTGAAAAATCCCCCAAGCCACCAGAAAATGGAAACAATCTTGAATGCTCCTGAAGTGAAAGCGCAAAGCCATTCCCAAGACATTCCTTCAGCGGTGAAATGGCTTTTTAAGGAATTCAGACAGAAGATATAATAAGGGAAAAACCATACAGATAAAGAAAACCACCCTACCTGCAGCAGCACAGTATGACAGGAAAATTGAGGGTGGAAGAACTCTGAAGGTCTCTCGTTCAACCTTCTGCTTCAAGCAAGATCAGACCAGGCTGCTCAGGGATCTTTTTCCATGATCAGTCAGGTCCTGAAAGCCTCTGAGGACAGAGGCTGAACAACTTTTCTGGGCAACTTGCTGCCAGGTTTGACCTTCCCCGTGGTGAAATATTCCTCCCATAGCCAGTCCAAAGTTGTTCTGGCTCATGTCTGCTGCCTTTGTCCTCCTACTGTGGACACTTGTGGAGATCCTGGGTCTGCCTGCCTGGTGATCTCCTTGGAGACAGCTGTGCAGATTCCCCCTTGATGCTTTCTCATCCCCAGTCTGCACAAACCTCATTGCCTGAGCCTCTCCACACCATGGATCACACTCCAGCCCATGGACCACCTCAGCATCCTCCTCTGGGTTCCCTCTGCTCTGCTGAAAGCCCCAGACCAGATGAGGTATCCAGCTGTAGTCACTGAGTGTGAGTGGAGGGAGTTTGAACTCTCCTAAGCACCTCCTCTAAGCTGTGGTCTGGGTCTCCAGGAATGCCCTCCCACCTGTGCAGGTGAGGACGGGGCCACAGAGAGCCAAATGGGAGATCCTGAGGACAACTGATGAAACTACTGCTAGGAGAGAGCTAAAAGCACTGTCCCAGAGGCTGGATGGACAAAGCAGCAGCCAAAGGTGTCAGTGCCACTTCCAAAGGAGGGGACAGAACTTTCTTAGAGCTCCTTCTGAGGGGCACTGGAGGGGCAGCTCCCATCCCTGCCCTGGGACAGGGACAGCACCCAGGACACGCCTGGAGCTGGGCCAGGGCAGGCTCAGGCTACAGAGCAGGGAAAGGTTCTTCCCCCAGAGGTGCTGGCACTGCCCAGGCTCCCCAGGGAATGGGCACGGCCCCGAGGCTGCCACAGCTCCAGGAGCCTTTGGACAGCGCTGCAGGGATGGTCAGGGGGGATTGTTTGGGGTCTGGGCAGGGCCAGGAGCTCAAATCCAGGATCTCTGTAGGTCCCTTCCATCTGAGGGTGTTCTGTGATTCTCTGACAGCCCATGGAGATAATTTGTCCTCTCCAGGACAGCACTAAACCCTCAGCACCTGCCAACCCCGTGAAAAAAAAACGCCCTGGAGAAGTGGGAGGAGGCAACACCATCCAGGGTGGAGATGCTCAGTGTGGGGAAATCAGCTTGGCTGCAGCTGCTCCGTGGCAGAGAAAGTGCAGCACCACCCTCCCGCCCCCGGCACGGGGCCAGCGTGTCCCGGCACCAACAGACAGCTCCTGCACACAGCACCGGGGGTGTTCACTGGGGGACACTGCTGGAAGCACTTGAAGAGCTTCCCAAGCCTTGGGTGCCTCCTCAGAGGTGTCTGCCAGCACTGACATTGCTGTGCCACCACCCAAGGGACTGTGCCCACTGCTGGGACTCAAACTCCAGTAAAAGTGCTTTGGGCAATTTTTGCTCCAAGGTCCTGCAGGTGCTGCCAGGACTCTGCTTGTAGCAGCTGGAAGGGGTGGTCTAGGGGGTCAATGAAGAGCCTTTGTCATCAATTTAGGGTTAATTTAGAGCTAATGCTGAGATTTCAGCAGTGATTGTAGGGGTGAAGCGCGTGCCCCCCTCCTCACTGTGCCATACCCGTCTCTGTTGTGGGAGCCCCAGTGACAATGTCCCCCTGAACCAGCACAAACTGGGCTCCTCTGACTCTGCTGGGTCTGTGAGCAAACCCCTGGGAGCCTGAGGGCAGCTGTGCTGCAGACAGGGGCTTGGGGGGCCTGTGCATAGCTCTGCAGGGTGGGACACAGGACAGGACAGTGACTATCCCTGTCTGGGGGTTTGGATGCCACCTGCAGCAGGGACAACCCCTTGGTATCCTCCTCTGGCCCTCTACACCTGCCAAAGGCTTGTAGAGCCTGCAGAGATTCCCTCTGCTCTCCTTGAGAACCCTGTGTGTCCCTCACATGATGAAGCAGATGTTCTGCAGCACCTCGTGCTCCCAGTGCTCACCATCAAATGGTTCTGGCCACGTTCTGGGATCTCCTGGAGGGGGCAGGTCCTGCTCTGCAGGGACATCACAGAGGTGTGAAATGGATTGGAGGGGAAGAGGACAGGACCTGTAGTGTGGGGCTCCTCCTCAGCTGTGCCAGTAACCCTAAATTAGGCTGCACTGGCTCTGCCAGATCCATCCTATTGTGAGAAATAGGGAAAAGGGTGGGGTTTTGGTTTGCCTTTTGTGAGAGAAACGTGGCAATTCTCAGGCTGTGCCAGAGGTTGGATATTAGGATATTCAGGCTGGATATCAGGAAAAGTTTCTCCAATGAAGGAGTGGTCAGGAGCTGGCACAGGATGAGCAGGGTGGAAGTCACCATCCCTGGAAGAAGGGATGACAAAAATCCAGCAGATGTGGCACTTTGTTACAAGGTTCAGTGGGCATGGTGGGATTTGGTTGAAGGATGGACTTGAGGGTCTTGGAGGTCTTTTCCAGCCTTAATGATTCTGTGGTTCTCCCCTGACAGGATGAGTGACCTCTTGGCATGTGTCACCAGCTGGGAGCTGCCCATGCCTGAGCCCTGACTGCTTCCCCTGAGTGAGGACAGGGTTCACAGCAACCCTGTTCACAAAGAGGGATTTTCCTGTGGATTCCCATCCCTAAATTGTCTGACACAAAGGAGGGAGCATGTGGGTGTTGGGGTGGAGGCACAGGAGTGGCTCAGCCCGTTTGCTGTTGAGAGTAGGAGTGGGGATTTTGCCCTGCTTGGTCCAGGGTAAGATCACCTGCTGAGCAGGGGCTCAGTGCTGCTGGCCCAGGGGCTGTTACAGGTGCTGGAGAGGACAGGACAGGCTGAGGGGGATGCTGGGGCAGAGGTTCTGGCATGTGCCTTCCCTGCCAGCTTCCCATCTCAACTGCTGAAGCCGTTTGTCCACAGCAGTCCAGTTCCTCCCTCTTTATCCTGGGGCAGTGTTTAAATCCAGATTTATCTGGCATGGAAACTGTTCATCCCACACTCATTGGTGCCTAAAGAGTTCATAGAATCACAGAATCTCAGACTGGTTTGGGTTGAAGGGGACCTGCCGTGGGCAGGGACACCTTCCAATTGCTCCAAGCCCCATCCAACCTGGCCTTGGACACTTCCAGGGATGGGACAGCCACAGATTCTCTGGGCAACCTGTGCCAGGGCCTCAACACCCTCACTCTCAAATAAGGAATTTCTTCTCAATATCCCCTTTGAACCTCCTCTCTGTCAGGTGGAAGCCATTGCCCTCTGTCCTGTCACTCCAGGGCAGTGACTCCATCACCCTTCCAAACCAAGAAGGGTTTCCCCATGGCTACACCCCTGGAGAGAGCCCCAGGCAGGGCAGGCCGTGGTGACCATGGCACCCACATTTCCTGGCCCTTGGCTGGAGCCCATAGCCCCAGAAATACCTGGCCACCAGCCCTCTGCGTGGGAGAAGGGCGGGTGGGGAGAGAAACACGGGCTCAAATCCAACTAGAAAGATTCCATCTGAGCCTGGCTGGAGGCCAGGCTGGGTCAGGGATCCTGGCTCCTCCTGACCCTTCCCTGGGCTGGGAGATGCTCAGGGTGCATCTCCATGTGCCTCGGTGCCAGGGCTCACAGGGGGTTGCACGGGGCTGGTGCAGGTGTGCAGTGAGGAGGAGCTCCAGGGGCACAAGGGGCTCTCCTGTCACCCCTCTGTGCTCCGGCAGAGCCCACCTCACCATGACCCCCTGCACTCTCCTGCAAACTACACCAGGTTTAGGAGAAACTGAGGCAGGCAGGAAGGGAGGGGCTGGGCATGGCAGACGGTTTGAATCGCTGCAGGCTGGAAGCAAACAACAAGCAGCAGGAACTGACTCGGCTGCGCCCTCCCCACGAGGCTGTCAGCGAGCAGGTGACCACATCCCTCCGGGCAGGGTGGGACCTCCCTCCCCGCAGCCCAGGGCCGAGGCCGGGCTGTTTGGAGGCTGTGCAGAGGAGCTGGTGCTGAGCAGGGCTTTGAGCCACGTGTCGGGCGGGGGCCAGGCTGGCTCGGGGTGGCCTTTGGGGATGTCCCGGGAGCGGAGCCTTGTGCGCGGCCGAGAGCTGCAGCGGAGGATGCTGCGGGGAGCGCCCGGGGAGCTGAGCTCGCTCTCCTCCGGCGCTCTTGGACAGCTCGCAGTCTCCTCCTCCCCGTGGGCAGAGGCCGGGAACGGCACGTCCTCGCTGGCCGACCTCTCCGGCCGGGTCAGCAGGTCCCCGCTGGCCCAGCCGCAGGAATGCTGGAGCACAGGCCGTCCGGATCCCGCGCTGCTTGACTTCAGCTCGTTTAAAAATATCCTCTGACAAATACCTGCACAAACAAGGGGAAAAAAACACCAAACCCACCTCACCCTTATTTAAAAAAAGAAAGGATCTGTAATTTTCCACAGCTCTGAGCTGTGGAGTTTTTGGCTTCCCAGTCCCTTGCCCGGCACCGCGGGGTCGCAGCCCCCTGTGCCGGTGCCTTTGCTGGAGGCTGGAGCGTGTCCTGCCCAGCGGGGCGAGGCTCCGGAGATGGGAGCAGCCGCCTAAGGCTTCCCGGCAGGCTCTGGCCCCGGCTGCGCTGAGCTCAGCCTCGCCCCGCTCCGCTCCCGGCCCCGGCGGGTCCCGCTCGGGGCTGCTCCCCGCGCTCCGGCCGGGCCGGCGGTGCCGGCGCTGGGCTCCTCTCCCCGCTCCCACTCGGGTGCAGGAACACCTGGCTGCCCTGGGAAAGGTGGGCTCCCGGCAGGAGGGGCGTCCCTGACCCCAGCTGGGGCTTTGGCAGGTGAGGGATGAGCCTCATGGGCAGGTGTGTGGTGTTTCCAGACGTGAAATCCTCCCAGAAATGCCTCCCGGCGCCGCCGCTGCCTGCTAAAGCTCTGCCTGGGTTTCACAGCACCGGGAACAATGGAGGAGAAATTCCCCAAGCACCCACGGGCTGCCCATCCAGCGGAGAGAAGGAGGGGAAGGAGCGGCTCAGCACAGGGGGAGAGGGCAGCCCGGGTGGGGACTGGGCACGGGGTGCGGGCAGGCTGGGACCAGGCTGGCATCGGGCACAGGACACAGCTCTGCTCGCTGAGCTGGAGGCAGCCCCGGTGGGGAGAATCTCCTCTCTTTGAACACGCAGCAGGCAGGCCTGGGCTGAGCTCGATGGGAAGGACCACAGAGCTGTCCCTTAACATGGAGCATATCCCTGCCATGGAGAGTGTCCCTGCCATGGAGTGTATCCCTTCCCATGGAGAGTGTCCCTGCCATGGAGAATGTCCCTTCCCATGGAGCATGCCCCTGCCATGGAGCATATCCCTGCCATGGAGAGTGTCCCTGCCATGGAGTGTATCCCTTCCCATGGAGAGTGTCCCTGCCATGGAGAATGTCCCTTCCCATGGAGCATGCCCCTGCCATGGAGCATGTCCCTGCCATGGAGTGTGTCCCTGCCATGGAGAGTGTCCCTGCCATGGAGTGTGTCCCTGCCATGGAGAGTGTCCCTGCCATGGAGAGTGTCCCTGCCATGGAGTGTGTCCCTGCCATGGAGAATGTCCCTGCCATGGAGTGTGTCCCTTCCTGTGGAGCGTGTCCCTGTCATGGAGCTCAGCCCTCTGCATCACAGAGTGGTCCTGAGGCACTGGGAAGCCCCCCACCCTCCTGTCCCCAACCCTCTGTGCCCCCAGCTCGGGGCTGTCCCCACTGCAGTTTTTCCTGGGGCCGTGGCCTCTCTGACTGCGTCTCTGCCTCTGGAAGGGCTCCCCCATCCACAGCCTGTCCTGCTAGGAGCTCCTGCTCTCCCAGCAGGGCTGCCCAGGGAAAGTGGAATGCTCAGCACCTGCTGGGTGTGGGCACAGGCATGAATGCACTGCAGGATGCCAGGAGTACAGGGGCCCTGGCCATCCTCCCCTCTGGTTTCCTGGGACCTGTGCAGTGCTGTACAGGGATGCTGTCAGCTCTCTGTTACCTCGGGGTGTCAGACCCACCTGGATCTGGTGCTGTGGTTGGGTGAGACTCCCTTGGTGACTGCAGGAGCCGGGTTTGAGCCTCTGGTGGCAGTGACCTGCTCCTTGCAGCCAAGTGTCACCTGATCACACCAGGAAATGCCCTGAAATGGCCGGACACTGACCATGCTCACACTGTCCCCACATCTTCTCTCACTCCTCACCTCACACACTGAGGGACACCACGTTCCCCCACCATGGAAAGTGCCAGCTCTGCCTTCTGCAGGTGCTTCATCCCTGCCTGGAGCCTCTCTCTCTGAGGGGCACAGAGAGGAGGCTGGGCTGTGGCTCGCACCATGTGGCACCCAGCCAGTGCTGAGGAGCAGAGGCAGCCCAGTGCTCTCCTCCAGGGCAGCAGGGAGCACCAGGGAGCCTTGGTCCTGCCAGAGTGGCCACAGGGTTGGCTGCCCCCATGCAGTGTAGCTGGGAGAAGGTCCTGAGCACTGCCACTGGGCGCTGGATCCCAGCTTGTGCAGAGCAGGACAAGGCTGGACAGCATGGAAAGGCATGGCAAGGTTTGGAATGAGGGTTCTTTGGGGCTCTTGGAGGATTTGGGACGTTCCTGTCCTGCTCCTGGCTGCTGTGGGGCACAAGGTGCTGTCTTGGAACCGTGGGGCAGGAGGGCTCTGCTTCCAGAGGGGGCCTGATTCTGCTTCCAGAGGGAATCCAGCTCTGCTGGCAGAGCAGGGCTGCCTGGGGTCGATGAGCAGGACATCCAGGTTGGGGGATGGAGCCTGTCCCAGCTGGGAGAGCTCTGTCCCCAGTGCAGGTGTGTGAGTGCTTGCATGGAGCACCGTGTGTGTGTGTGCATGGACAGGTTCGTGAGCATGGGCACACATGAACCCATGGATGTGGGTGTCAGTGAGTGTCTGTGTGTGTTACACTTCTGTCTGTGCCTCTGCCTGTGCTCCTGTGTCCTGCTCTCCTCCCTTCTGGGCAGAGAGGGTGAGATTAACCTCCAGATCCCTCCTCCCAGCATGTGCTCCTGCTCCCTCCCTTGGAAATGCCGTTATTTAGATGAGAAAATATGGAAGCGCCTTCAGTCGCTGCTCAGTGACCTTCAAAACCATCCAGCAAATTGGGCTTGGACGCCGAGCCAGGCCAGATGGCCCTTCTCAAACACGCTGGCCGTGCAAACGGGGTTTTACTCCTGGATCCTGCTCCTGCTGCAAGGCAGCCTCGTGAAACGGCGCGCTCAGTCTGTGCGCTGGGAAGGCAGCCACGCCGCCCGTGCCGAGGGGGAGGCGCTGGGGCACTGCCAGGCGGGGCTGGGGAGGGACAGAGCTGGCTGAGCCCGGAGGCTTTGGGGTGGTAATTGAATTGTGAAGCTCAGAGTTGAGTGAGGGGGGATCCCAAACTGGAGGGGAGAGGGCTGGAGGTGGGCACCTGGGGCTGTGTCCCACCGGGATGGGTGTGGAGGTGGAGGGTGCTGGGAGACAGCTCTGGTGCTGGAGCCTGCAGGAGTGATGGGATGGCAGGGAATGGGACCAGGCCAGCGGGGACTCCTGAAGGCCAGGAGAGGAAAGAGAAAACCAAAATACAGTCAGGGAAGGGAAGGGAAGGTTTGGGAAGGGAAGGTTTGGGAAGGGAAGGTTTGGGAAGGGAAGGTTTGGGAAGGGAAGGGAAGGTTTGGGAAGGGAAGGGAAGGTTTGGGAAGGGAAGGGAAGGGAAGGGAAGGGAAGGTTTGGGAAGGGAAGGGAAGGGAAGGGAAGGGAAGGGAAGGGAAGGGAAGGGAAGGGAAGGGAAGGGAAGGGAAGGGAAGGGAAGGGAAGGGAAGGGAAGGGAAGGGAAGGGAAGGGAAGGGAAGGGAAGGGAAGGGAAGGGAAGGGAAGGGAAGGGAAGGGAAGGGAAGGGAAGGGAAGGGAAGGGAAGGGAAGGGAAGGGAAGGGAAGGGAAGGGAAGGGAAGGGAAGGGTTAAAAGACCTGTCAGAGCTGAGCCTCTCTGGAAACATGGGAGACAGCTGGAAAAGATTTAAATATCTATTTGCTGTGTGTCTGGGAGCTGTGGGTGCCAGGGAAAGGTAGTCTTATTTCTGATAATATCTGGTCTGACACACTCAATGTGTTTAACAGTTTTCAGTTCACTCAGGCAGATGAGCCTAACTAGGAAGCGACCACGCAGGGATTCCAGGATGCTTCATTAGCATGCAATCTGGAGAGGAGTGCTCTGCCTCTACATGCAAAGGGAGGCTGAAGCTACTGCAGAAGCTGTGACTGAGGGATCCATCTCCCAAAATCAGGGCTGAACAAGCCTCTGGCACGGATGCCATCCTGCAGGGATGTTGGGGACCCCGGTGCAGTGGCTGGAGGAGTGCTGGGGCTGAGGGCCCATTGTCACACGCCCACATTGGTGACCAACAGCACCACCTCCCCCTGTCACTCCTGGTCTCTCACCAGTCCCCTCCCTTGTCTGTCCTTGGTCACCAACGAGAGGCACAGGGGGAGGTGGATGAGGCTGGTGATTGCCTCCAGGTCAGCAGCATCAGGAACACGGGGCAACTCTTCCACACAGACCTGGGAATGGAGGGAGGTCCTCAAGGAGCTCAGCTGCTGATAAATGCTTCCCAACGGGACTGGCATGGCCTTGCTGGTGACCTGAGCCTCTGGCAAGGGTTTCATGCCCTCACCTATGCGAGGAATCAACCATATCCCCTAAGGTCTCTTGCCCAGAGGTCCTCCCTTGGGTACTGGGGGACTCTGCCTGAGGGGACAGGGACTGTGACAAGCGCCTGTGAGCTGTCAGGGTGATGCTGAGCCCAGAGGAGCTGCTACAGCCTGTTGGTGTGGAGACAGGGAATCGTGTGCTGGGCTGCAGATCTCCCTGCCCCCGAGCTGGGCCATGGTGGCTGTGCCAGAAGGGGAGATTAGAGGCTGAATGAACTTGTTCCACGACATGCACCATTTTCTATGCAGCAAAGGTATGTTTAATCACATGGAATTGCTGCCAAGAATTAGCATTGAAAGCTATTATTAGGCATTGCTATTATTAAAGAACAGATTTCCCCCTAAATGCTGTTCTGGAGCAAAATCCAATACTGGAGTGCGCACCAAAGGTTGATCGGAAATTTTCTGCCAAAGGTTGGTCAGCAATTTCCCACCCAACCAGTACCACATGAAAAATGAAGCCATGAAACTATTCCTAAAGGATCTGTCTGTCTTTCAGCAAAACTCCAGCCCTTCGAAATGTGACCATTTGGGTTTTCAACTAAAAAGCCCCAAATAAATTCTTGAAATTTCCCCAAACAAATGTATGAAAAGTTAATCCCACTGTGACACCCTTGGTTTGACACGATGTGACCTTGAGCATGTCCATGAAGAGGGGACAAACCCTGCTGCTGCTGTGCCTCGTGCATGGACTGAGGGTCCAGCATCAGTGGAGATCAGTGGAGAATCCAGCCCTGAGGTGCAGCCCCCCCTCTCTTTCCCAGCAGGATAAAGGCAGATTGCCTTCCCTGTCACTGCTCTGGGGAGTGAGGCAGGTGCTGGTCTCACCTGAAGGGCTCCCTGGAATGGTTTTCCATCAGAAAACAGGGGTTTGTTGGAATCAAATCTTTCTCTGGGAGCTTGTCGATCTCGCTGCCATTTTCGCAGGAAGAAGCCTCGCGGAATCACTTTGACTTTCTTGTTTCAGCAGTGTCAAAATGTTTATTCCGATCATGTCAAAACACGGAGTTCATTTCAGGAAAGTAAAAAAATATTTCATTTTGACTTTATCATTTCCTTCACTTAACTTCCACTTTATGTTCCGTGAAAGTACTTTTTAATAGGCGCCGCTTGAGCTCTCCTCGCGCCACGACATCCCGCGGAGGGAGCGGCGCGGGAACGTCACACGTGGCGTTTCTGAGGCCCCAAATTAGCATTTGGGGGGATTTTCATTTCACAAGACGTGCTGCACGTGCTGCTCTGCCTCCCAAAGAGGAGCAGGCACCTCGCACGCTGCTGTCTTGGTGCTTCCTTCCCCTCCCAGCTCTTTGCAGGCACCCAACGACTGCTCTGCTGCTTCCCGTTGGGGGTCTGCCCTGCACCCTGGAGCTGCTGGGATGGTGAAGGGGATGGGGGCTTCAGGACAGCCCTGAGGTGTCAGTGTAGGGGGCTGGGAAAGATAGAGGGTGTCTGCGTGGGATTTTGTGGGAATCAGTCTGATGGAGATCCTGCTGGCCTGGTGGGGTGCGATGGGAGGTAGCACCAGCACCAGGGGAGGACACAAAGCCTTGGCTCTGCCCAGAGGTGCTGGGGGAGGGAGGAGCTCAGTCTGTCCTCCTGGGATCTGGAGAGTGAGGAGATGCCTGGAGCAGCAGCTCTCCATCTCTCCTCCTGCTGCTCCTCTGGCTCCTTCTCATTGCACGAAACTCTCCCTTCAAGTAGGTGGGTGTGATCCCCCAACACTGTCCAGACCCTGCTCTTCCAGCTCCCCCTGCCCCCCTAAAACCTACCCCTAACCCAGCTCTGCCCAGACTCTGCCCTTGCAGCTCCCTCTGACTCCTAACCCTAACCCTAACCCCAATCTTAACCCTAACCCAGATCTTAACCCCAACACTAATCCTAACACGGGGTGGCAGATGCTGAGGAGCTGGAAGCCCTCCTGCTCACACCATTCTGAGACCATTCAGAGCGGTTTTGAAGCAGCCAAGGTGCTGAAGCATCCACCAGCCCACAGGCATTGGAGTGTTGGAGCAGCCACCAGTGCTGGTGGGCACATCTCCAGTGCTGTCTGTGGGTACAGACAGGGCAGGTCCAGCCCTCCTTGTGCCACGCTCACTGGCAAGGAGCAGCTCACAAGCACGTGGCAGGATGTGTTGGATCTGCTCACTTCATCTCCTCTGAGCTCCTGTTTCCCTTTCAGCCTCATTCTTCCCACCACGGAGGTGCTGGGCACCTTACCGAGGCTGGGCACATCTGTGTCACCCCTTCCCTCCCTCTCCTGAGTTGTGATCTTCACACAACAAGCCATAGTGTTGAATGGCTTCATCATCATCAGGAGCAAACTGGTTCGTGCCCCAGAGCTGGGGGGCAGAGGGGCAGATGGGCAGAGAGGGGGAAGCACAGCATTCCAGCGGAAACCTTTGTCCAGGTGCTGCTGGAAGCCACCAGGGAAAGTAGGGAGCAGGGGATTGCTTCTGGCAAGGGCTGCACTGGCATGGGAAGGATCACAGAATCCCAGAATATCCTGAGTTATGGACAGGGAACCCACAAGGATCACTGAGTCCAACTCCTGGCCCTGCACCTCACCAATCCCACCCTGTGCCTGAGAGCATTGTTCAAAGGATGTTTGAGCTCTGTCAGGCCTGGGGCTGTGGCCATTCCCAAGGATCTTAGGGATTTGTGTGCCCAGACCCTGCAGCATCATCTGCCCATCACCTCCCTCACTGCTGCTGCCCAGCCAGCTCTGCTCTGCTCTTTTCTCCTGGCCCTCTGTGCCCATGCTCATCCCAGCCTCTGGAAAAGCAGGGTGAGAGGTAGGAGGGTATTGACTCAGAAAGATCTCTGCAATTCCAGGTAGAATTTCACCCCACAGAGCCCCAGCTTCCCCAGTGGGCCCCTGAGATCTGGGATCAGGCAGCTGGGACCAGGGGTATGCTGGGCTCTGGGGGACAGAGGTGGCAGCTTGGTGCCCCCAGCTCTGCCCCCTGGCCTGTCTGTCCCCACGGGGTGATGGCTGAGGAGGCAGAGTGATAATTATCCAGGGAAGGGGGGGGCTGAGCCAGCCCCGAGTTTGTGCTGGGGGCAGAGGATTCACCATCCCCCTCTGGGTGTCCCAGCCCTGAGTGTGCCTCACACCCAGGAATGGGGCCAGCTGCCCCCAGGAATGCGCTGCTCCACATCCAGGGGATGAGCGAGGAGGTCAGCGATGAGCCTTGGGCAAGCCAGGGATGGGAGCACCACGGAGTGGGAGCAGCTTTGGTTGTGGGGAGCCACAAAGCTGCCCAGCCTGTCACCTTCCCCACCGGCAGCCA
Organism: Prinia subflava; assembly: GCF_021018805.1. Lineage (NCBI taxonomy): Eukaryota > Metazoa > Chordata > Aves > Passeriformes > Cisticolidae > Prinia > Prinia subflava. Next base: position 4,899,942 of record NC_086270.1, read on the forward strand.
GGCCTGCCTGGAGGGGCTGGCCCTGCCGTGCAGGTGGGGAAACTGAGGCAGCAGGTGAACGAGAGCGTGTTTCTGCAGCACTGGGAGCTGCTAAAGCTCCAGGGTGACCTGGCAGCGTGGGCAGGGAGCTCTGAGTGCCATCCCCAAGCGGTGAGGTGGCTCTGGGTGAGGGCAGGGAGAGGCACCTGCTGCAGCAGAGGAGGGAAAGTGCAGCGGGAGGAACCGGGAGGGAGAGGCACCCACGCAGCAGCACGGGAAGGGCTGTGCAGCCCGGGACTCTGCAAGGCTCGGCCCTGGGGAGCTGGGCTGGGAAAACAAGGCTGGGAGAGAGGGTGAGAAATGGGGGAGGGTTTTGTCAGAGAAAGGCAGGACTGAGGGAAAAAACATCCCTGGGCTCCAAGTGGGCAAAAGGCTGCAGAGAGAGGAGGGAACAGCGGGCCCTTGGGCAGAGGAAGGAGGTCATGGGTGTGAACCACAGCGAGGGAAATTCGGGACAGATCCCTGGAGAAATGGTCTGGGGAGGAGGGAGGCACCACTCAGGGCCAGGGGATTTTGGGGTCAGGTCTGTGCTGAGGTGTCAGCCTCCCTGGACCAGTGACACCGGGAGATGTGGGGCTCGGCCAGGAGGTCCCCAGTTGCAGGGAACACACCCCCTCAAGCCCCCAGCTGCTGGGATGTGCCTGCAGGGACAGCTGGAGCCTCTGCAGCCATCACTGTCACTGTAGGTTGTGAAACAGAGCACTTGTCAAGTCCTGCCTCTATATTGTATTATATTTATTATATTATATTGTATCTATTAGATTATATTATACTTTATTATATTATTAGAGCTGTCAGGCCGAGCACTTCCAGGCTGGAACCATCAGCTCCTCAGTTGCTTGGGTAACCTCAGGCTGTCCCTTTGGGCCAGGAATGGGGCTGCAGGAACAGGATTGCACGTGACTGTGGCATGAAAGATGCTGCTACAGGAACAAGTGGTGGCACCGAGGGTGACAAAGACCAGAAGGATGCAGGGAACTCAGTGACAGCGTTACCCAGGCATGGCTGGTGGGCAGGGACAGGTCTGCAGTGGGGACGGGCAGAGCGGGCAGGGTGAGGCAGGAGGGTCCCTGAGGTGGTGGGGAAGGGACAAAGGTGGGGGACACAGTGCTGCTGCTGCAGACACCTCTGTCCCCAGTGCCAGGGGTGTGTCCCCAGGGATGTGTGAGGAGGGGGATGTTGGGGCGCAGGCAGTGAGGTGGATGTAGGGGGCAGGGATCAGGGGAGTGTCCCCAGTGGGTGCCGGGTGAGAGCTGCAGGTGGGCGCACGATGCGGGGTTGGCATCCCCGTGGGTGCCGGGCTGTGGGAGGAAATCGCGCTGTCCTCCTGCCCTGCCGGGGCGGGTGGGCTGCGCGGGTCCGACCCCACGGTCAGGGCATGCCCAGTGGGGACATCACCGGGGAGGCAACCGGCTGACGGGCCCGGCGGGCTGCGGGCAGGACAGGCCCCGAGGGGCTGGGGTCGGGACTGGGATGGGGGTGGCGATCAACATCGGGGTCGCGATCGCCCCCGACACGGGGGGCGTGGCCAGCACCAAGGGGGCGCGTCCCCCACGGGGGCGGGGCTTGGTGGCGGTGGGCGGGGCCCGCCCGGGGTCTCCCCGACGGCGCTGCGGGGGCGCGGCCGAGGCGGGCGGGGGCGTGGCCCGTAGTAAAGGGGCGTGTCCCGCCGCGCGGCCGCGTTGCCCGGGGTGACGCGCGGATGCAGCCGGCACCCGTGACGTCACCCGAGGGGCGGGGCCGCTCCCCCCATTCATCCCCCCCGCGCGCGGAGCGTCCCGCCTGCGCCCATCCAATCAGCGGGCGGGGGGGCGTGGCCGCCGGGCCCCTCCAGCCAATGAGGCGGCGGCGGCGGCCCGGGGCAACAATGGGGGGCGCCCGGGGCGCACGTGGGGCCGCGGCGGGGCCGGGCGGGGGTCGCGGCCCGGGCCGGGCGGGGGGAGCGCGGTGCCGGGGCGCGGTGCCGGGGCTCTCCGCTCCGCTCCGTCCCGCCCCGCCGCTGCCCCGCCAGGCGTGGGGGCACTCCCCTCCCCCGCCCTCCCCCCGCCCCTCCGGGCCCTCCCCCTGTGTCACGGCGGCGCCCGCATTCGGGAACGGGCACGGCGGAGGGAGGGAAGGAGGGAGCGAGCGAGCCGCGGCCGCCCCAGCATGTGGCCCGCCCGCGCCGTGGCGGCAGCGCGGCGGCGGCGGCGGCGGCGGGCAGGTGCGCGGCCGCTGAAGCGGAGCGGGGGGGCGTAGGGGCGGGAGCCGCCCGCCGCCGCCCTCGCCGGCGCTGTCAGGTGCGTGCCGCCCGCCAGCATGGCTCCGCCGCGCCGCCGGACCTAGCGCCGGGCCGCCCGCGGGAGACTGCGCCCGCCGCGCCGAGGGCTCCCCACTATCTCCGTCCCGCTTCTCCCCGCCTAGGTGCCCCGCCGCCCGGCCCCGGAGCCCGCCGGTCCCCGGCCGAGGATGCCGCCCGCCGCCGCTCGCTCCGGTTCATCTGTTGCTGCCTGACCGCGCCGCCAGCCCGATGGATGCGGCCGCCCCCGCGCCCTGCCCGCCCGCAGCCGCCCCGCTGGCTACCGAGCCGGGAACCGCTCCGGAGCTCCGCGGCTGGTAAAAACCAAACCAAAACCAAATCCGAACCAAAAAACACCCCCCCGCTTCGGCCCGGACTGGAGAGGCGGCCGAGGACCATGCAGCGTGTCCCCCAGCTCGGCGCTCCCGGCGCGGTGCCGGGCACAGCCGCCTCCTAGAGCCACCGGACCCGGGGCTCCCCCGGACTCGGGGCTCCCCCCGCCAGGACCCGCGCACCGAGCGGCTCCTCCTTCCCTTCTCCCTCCAGCCGGGCAGGGAGCCCGCCTTCGCACTTCTCTCCCTCTCGAGATTTTGGGTTTTTGTTGTGTGTTTGGGTTTTTGTTTTTTTTTTCGGGTGGAAACCGCCCGTAACTCCGGGGGGGGCTGTGGGGTGGCAGCGGGGAGGCGACCATGGAAGAGAAGCTCCAGGCGCATCAGGTGGAGATCGACCCGGATTTCGAGCCGCAGAGCCGTCCCCGCTCCTGCACTTGGCCTCTCCCCCACCCCGACTTGGCGGAGGAGGAAGATGGGGGCGCGGGGGGAACCCCGGCGCTGGCGGCCGGCGGGGACGGAGCCGAGAACGCGGCGGCCCCGGTGGAGCGCAGAGTCGCCGCCGCTCCCCCGCCGCCCCCCGGCGCGGATGTGGGGCAGCTCCGCAAGGCCAAGACCTCCCGGCGCAACGCCTGGGGCAACCTCTCGTACGCCGACCTCATCACCAAAGCCATCGAGAGCTCGCCGGAGAAGCGCCTCACCCTCTCCCAGATCTACGACTGGATGGTGCGATACGTCCCCTACTTTAAGGATAAAGGAGACAGCAACAGCTCCGCCGGCTGGAAGGTACCTGACCCCCTGACCCCAACCCCAGCGCAACTTCGTGCTCTCTCCTGAAGGTGTGCCGGAGCTTGGAGGTTTCTCCCTGGGCAGCCGGAGCTTGGTGCTGGCGGGGAGGTTTGGGGGATCCCCGCCGTCCTCGCAGCTGGGGCGATAAGGGCTCGGTCAAGTTTTGGGGAGAGCTGGTGCCTCGTGGTGCTGTGTTTTGGAGCCGGGGTAAGCTTTTGGAGCTTGTCCCTGCGTCACCCGCCGGCCTCGGGCTGAGGCTGGGAGCGGTGCCGCCGCCCCCCCGGGAGGTCAGGGCGAGGGACGGCGACGGGCAGCGGGGTCGTGGGCGGCTGTCCCCGGTGAGAGGGGACACAGTGAATGCCATCCCCGAGTACCGCGATACACTGAATGATATCCGCACCGCCACGGCTCTCCTGGCCCTGCCTCTGGGGACCCCGGCCGTGGCAGTCCCCGCGTGCCGGTGGCGTGGCCGGACAGCCGGAGGCAGGGCTGGTCCCACAGCTGTCCCCAGACTGGCTTTTACCCGGTGCGTCCCCGCCGTCTAAGCCCCCGCCTTCCCCGGGGCCGCGTCCCCCTCCCGGAGGACCAGGCAGGCAGCACAGGGTCCCCGCGGCTCCGAGCTGGCATTCCCGGTGCTCGGCTGGCACTGAGGGCGCCTTAGGCATCCCTGGCGCGGGCAGTGTTCCCCTCTCTGTCTGTCAGAGCTGGGGATCCATGGCACCGGCCAGGGCAGCACCGGTGAGGGCACAGAGGGTGCTGGGTCTGGGGTCACCCCTGCCCCTCTGGCTGGGCTCTGCACCGAAAAGGGGGAAGAGATCGGCTGTGTCCAGATGGTGTCAGTAAAAAGGAGCCAGTTTCTCTTAAGTCCTCCCCTAAGCCCTGTCACCTCCGGTGTGATTAGTGTGTTAGCAGGCTCCGGGGGCTCCCGCACCAGCCTAATGGCCCTGGCACGCGTGTCCTGGCTCCGTCGGGGGCAACCAGGTCCAGCCCACCTCGGGGGGTCCTTCTTGGGTGCAAACGGGGCTCTTTTGGGGAGGAAGGCTGGACTGTATGGCACCTGTATCCCGGCTGTGGGAGCTGCTGTTGTGTGGAGGCTGGGCACCCACTCCTGATGAGGGCTGAGGACAGCTGGTGGCCCTCGGTGCAGGAAGGGTGTCAGGGCTCTGGAGGTGGCAGGAGGTGGTGCCTGTGTGGGGCCTCTCAAACCTGGTGTGAGATCTGCACAGCCCTGGGCACGTGCTGGGGAAAAAGGATCTCCCAATGTTTGCATGCCATGGGGACAGCAGGGGACATGCACTGATGGGCTCTGGAGATGTGTCAGAGCTCTGGACCTGGGGCTGGGATGAAGAGTGAAGGGATTCCCAGGCAGTCACACGTGTCACTGGGGGCTTCACGTTGCGTGGTGTGCAAGGGGGGAGCACAGGCTCAGAGCCCAGCTGTTGTCGGGCACCAGGGTCATTTTCAGGGGCTGCTTGCTCAGGTGGGCTCCTCTGTGTTCCCCCGTCATGCGATTCTCTCCCCTTTCCTGGCCCATCTCTGGCTTGGAGCGCCTCTGCTGTGGCTCTGGGCAGGTGGCTCTGCTGCCTGGGCTGCACTGCTGGGGCTGCTCCCTCCTGGCAGCTTTGCACCAGGATTTGAACCTCCCAGCTGGGCTGAGGACTGCCCTGTGGAGCGCCCTGCCCACCCTGCCTGCACTGCGGGCTGCCCTGGAGCCTCTCGTGGTGCTGCAAGTGCCCAGTGCCCAGCTGGGGCTGGTGCTGTGAGGGCTGCCAACAGCCCACAGTGACAAGCAGAGACCCTCTTTGCGTGGTGGTTTCCTCACACACCAGCATATAAAGGGTTAAACACCTTCTCCACAGCCCGTGGTCCCTCCTGGCTGTCCCCTGCTCTGAATCCCCTCGGTGTCCCCTCCCCTGGGTTCTGGGGTTGCCCCCAGGGCTCTGGGCAGGGTTTTCCCTCCAGCGCCAGGCCTGGAGAAGCACAGCAGGGCTGCAGCTTTTCATTGCACGGCAGAGTCAGAATGAGGTCTTGGCTGCTTCTTTGGTTGGTTCCTTCACAGCCTCTCCGTGCTGGACAGAGCAGGATGGAGGGGGCTGGGGGCCTGCCTGAGGGCACAGCGTCCCCAAGGGCATCGCTGCTGCTCAGGCAGGACTTTGTGGGACCATGGAATGCTTTGCGTTGGAAGGGACCTTAAAGCCATGGGCAGGGACACCTTACACTATCCCAGGTTGCCCAGAGCTGTGTTTGATCTGGCCTTGAACACTTCGAATCCCACTCTCCTCCAAACCCTCTCTGCCTTGCTGTGGCACTGGAGGGACCCTCACAGCCGGATCCCTGCCTGCCTCCAGCTGGCAGTGGGGATGCTGAACGTGCCCCTGGCTGTGGTGCCTGATGTGTGTGTCAGGAATGTGTGCCCCAGGCTGGTAGTTGTCTCTTGAAAGGGAAGGCTTTTGGCAGGGGTTGCATTTTGGGGTCAGGCCTCTCCTTCCCCACCAGGCTGCACATTGCATCACGTGGTTTCATAAAATCATAGAACCTTGGCATGGCTTGGGTGGGAAGGGACCCTAAAGCTCATTCCACCCCCTGCAGTGGCCAGGGACACCTTCCACTATCCCAGGTTGCTCCAAGCCCCATCCAACCTGCCCTTGGTCCCTTCCAGGGACAGGGCAGCCACATCATTCATGGTGACATAAACTGAGGGACAGAACCCAAACCCCCCGGCCATGCCCAGCCTCAGGATCAGCACCAGGACCTGCCTGGGTCTGATGGAGAGCGCAGTGGGGATGCTCTGGCTGCTGATCCTCGGGAAGTGCATCCCCCCACGGGCTGAGCTGGCTTGTCGGGCTTGTGCACCAGGAGCTGCTGCTGCTGCTTCCCGATGCAGGGCAGCGGGCGCCCGCTGACTGACAGTTCTGCTTAATTAGGGAGTTGTTATTTTATCAATTCCAAAGCGCTTGAAGTTTTCTGCTCCAGCTCACGCTTTCCTCTTGTTAATGGGAAACCAACACCCTCCGTCAGAAAGGCAGCGGCACTGATGCATTTTAAAGGGTTCTGCTTGCTCCGGTTTGACATCCAAAATATAACAATCAAGCCATCAGCTGGTGGATGCCTGTTTGATGCGGCTCTGACAGCGCTGAAAACCCTAATTTCCCAGCCCTCCCTCCACCTCCTCCTCCTTTCCATTGCCGGGTTGGTAGCGTGGCGGCTGTGCCTGGCATGGGGGCCGGGGCTGCCGTGCAGAGACACCCCCCTGCCGAGTGCCACCGTCCTCCTTCGGGGCAGAACGGAAACGAATTAGGGAGGAAAAGGGGTGGAAATGATGTGTGAATGTTCTCATTGCTGCTCGAGGGTTTGGGGGTTTGGGGTACCCGGCTGCTTCCCCTCCCTGCTGCTCTGTGCACCCCTGAGCTATGGCCAAGGGGGGGTTTGCACTGGGCACCCCGAGGATCCTTCCAGAGAGCAGCTCCTGGCTCTGTGGCTCTCTCACTGGTGCCACCCCCTGCCCTTCTCCTCTTGGATGGGGACAGTGCCTCTGGAGCCTTGCCCAGCGTGGCTGGAGAGGCTCCAGCCCAGCGCCTGGGACCGATGGGGAGGACTCTCCCCTCGTGAGGGCAGCCTGAGTGCCACGAGGGCGGGGGTGCTGCCACTGGGGGTGGGAGGCAGCTACAGGGAGGGTGACCTGGCTCTGGGGGTGCACATCAGGCTGGCTCTCATTTGTGCTGGGTTTAGCAGTGTGGGCAGCACCCAGCTCGGGGGGCACGGCCCCAGGACCCCGGCTGAGTGTGGGTCAGGGCTCCCCTTGGGCCAGTTTGGCTCAGCTCAGCTCGGTCACAGATCCCATCCTCGCCATATATGGAGATTTTTCCAGCGGCAGGGAGAGCCCGATGCTCCCCGAGAGCTGCCCTGGGCTGGGAGAGCCCGCTGGAGGAGCATGCAGGGCCAGGGGGAGCTGCCGGCTCCTTCACCTGCAGCTCCTCTGCTCCAGCTCCACACAGCTCCTGGACAAGCCAGCCTGGCTCTCCTGTCCCCACAGGTGCAACACCCCTGGGGTTCCCCTTGTGTGGGGGACCCCCCCACCCTTTCCCACAGCACAGGCAGGGTCCCTCTGCATGCTGGGCTGGGCTCTCTGACCCTTCAGTACCACAGAGTGGGGATCTCCCCTCCTGTCCCCAGCTTCTCCCGGGGATGGGGGAGCCCATCCCCCTGATGTGCTGCAGTGCTGCTGTGGCTCTGAGGAATCCCCTTTTTTCCTTCCCACCTCATTTCTCTCTCTGCTTTTGGAGGTTTTCATCTTCTGATTTTTTTTTTTTCTTTTCCCCCCTCTCTCCCTTCTTCTGGAATCGCTTCTCACGCAGCGCTAACTGCTGAAGTAACACAAACCTGCTAAATGGTCCGGCTTTATGATAGCATAAAAATGATACTACAGAAGCGAGTGGGGCTTTATTAAACCCCAGGGAAAGGCTCCAAATGAACAGCTTGCTCTGCTCTTAGCTTCCTCCCCCCACTTCCCCCTTTATTTTTAATAACCACTGGAATATAAACTAGAGTTAAGATCCTGTGGACTAGAAGAGCGCTTGCAGCCTGGCATTCTCACCATCCTTCCCCCCGTGGATCCCTGTGTGCATCCCTCCCTCTGCTTCCTGGTGCTGGGATGGGAGGAGGACCAGCATCCTGGGCTAGGAAATGGATTTTGTAATTGAAAAACCTTGTAAATATTTTTTAGGGAGGCTTTGGGTGGGGCCAAGCGTGTTTTGGGAGTGAGCTGCGGCTCCTTGGCCGGGCTTCCCGTCCCAGTGGGAGCCTCACTGGGATGCTGCTGGCAGTGGGAGGCCCTTGGGGCTTAGGGACTGGGGTTGGACACCCGTCACCTCCGGGTCCTTGCATGGAATTCACAGGAAGGGGGTGAATGTCCCCTCCCCGTGCATCAGCAAGGTCTGGGCATGGTTGGACCCTCATCCCCCGGCTGTCTTCTCCATCCCTGAGGTTCATTCCAGGCCTCACAGCTGCTGTGTCCTTGGGTCTCCCATGGGGATGCTCTGGAGCTGGGTCAGGGTCTCCCCTCGCCCTGACACCCCCCTGCACCCCGACCCTGTCTGTGGGGAGGCAGCTGCCCCCTGTCCCCTGCACCCAGCACGGTGGGCTCCCTGCTCCCGGCTCACTTTGAATTATCCCGACGCTTCCCGCCGGCTCCCGGCGAAGGTGCGTGATCCGTGCCGAGGTGAAAGGCACTTTGGGTTACGGAAGGACAGCGGAGGCTCGCCTGTCTGCCGCTGAGGCTCGTTTTGGACAGCATCTGTTCATTATTATGTGGTGCCTTGGCCGGGTGCCAGCCAGGGGAACTGAAAGCCCCGGCACAAAGCTCGCTTTCACCCGCGGCGGGGAGGAGGAGGAGGAGGAGGAGGCACCCGGCGCTGGGCGGGGAGCCCGGGGACCCCCCAAGGCAGGCTGGTTCCTTCCTTCCCAGCAGGGATGCTCCAGCATCCCAGGGCATCCCGAGCTGCTGCCCGCTGTGAGGTGTCAGAATCGTAATCAGACTGGTTTGGGCTTGAAAAATCATCTTCCAACTGCCTGCCATGGGCAGGGACAATTTCCACTAGGACATGTCCATCCCTGGGGCTGCTGCTGCCCTGTGGGGTGGGGGTCAGCAGCAGGATGGGGTGATATTGGGGTCTGTGTGGCTGGTGTCCACTTTGTCAACAAGGGACTCATTCTTGCCCTCCCCAGGGCCCCCATGCCACTCCGTGCATCCCTCCATGCCCAGCAGGGCTTGGAGCAGGGGGGCTCTTGGGCTTTTCCACTGGGCTTGGTGGCACTTTGTGAGGCAGGGATGCAGCAGCGATGCCGCCCGGCTCCTGCTCCCTGGGGCCTGTAGGGCCGAGGTTTCCCAGGCAGCCCGGGATGCTGGCAGTGGGATGGCTCCACCCGGATGCCCTGTGCTGACAGGGCTGGGCACATCCCGGGGGGTGCAGGCAGCGGTGCTGCCGGGCACCTGCAGTCTCAGTGGGCACGTGTTCCCTGGCGTTTTCCCCGGTGTGTTCCCTGGTGTGTTCCATGGCATGTTCCCTGGCGTGTTCCATGGCATGTTCCATGGCGTGTTCCCTGGCGTGTTCTCTGGCGTGTTCCCTGGTGTGTTCCCTGGCATGTTCCCTGGCATGTTCCCTGGCGTGTTCTCTGGCGTGTTCTCTGGCGTGTTCTCTGGCATGTTTCTGGCGTGTTCTGTGCCTGTGCCTGGGCTGTGCCATGCTCCTCATGCACTCAGCCCATGCCGTGCAGGAGGATGTGTGTCGGGTGTGCCAGGGCAGCACGAGGATCATCCTCAAACACCTCGGGCTGCCTCCTACTGACCTCTGCACCTCCCTGCTGGGAGCATGGGCTGGTGGCAGTGTCCCCCTGTCCTCGGGGACCTTGGGGGCACAGGATGTCCTTAGGGACACAACGGGACTTGCACTGGCAGCTTTTGGAGGCTGTGGCTGTGTGGGTGGGGGGAGCCCAAACTGGGGCACTGAGCAGCCGCCTTTGATTTTCTTGGGATGGGGGGGAAAAGCCCCACTAATTCAAAAACACACAAAACACCCTCCCCTCCCCAAAATAAAAGAGGCAGTGGCACGGAGGAGAAGAAAGGCAAGGGTTGTTGGCAGGCACCTGGCGCGGTGCCAGCGCGGGGACGCTCCGGAGCAGACATGCCAAGCTGTAATTGCAGACAGGCTCATTTCGAGAGACGAGACGTTTATTTTTAACTCGCGTTAAGGTAATGCACTGATCTTCTGCCTGTGGGTTCAAAAGTTCATCCCTCCCCCTCTCCCCAAAACCCCCTTGGCTCTCCCACCCCATGGGGGTACCTCTGGTCAGGTTGTGAGTGACCCCTGGCAGGCACATCCTGGTCCCTGGCACTGCCCACAGCCTCGCCCTCCTCGGGGCAGCCGCCGTGTCTCCCGGGGAGTCTGGATCATCTCCTGCGGGACTGGGAGGAGGCTGCAGCCCGGCCAGCCCTGGGGTGTGGAGGAGACGGGTGCTCGTGGGGCTGTGCCAGCTCCATGCCCAGCCCTGGCGCTGCTGAGGTCCCCAAGGAATGTGCAGGGGATGGGTGCTGTGTGCCAGGCTGCCAGGTCCTGCTGGGAGCCTGGTGGGAAAGCCTTGCACTGCTCTCAGTGGTGGCACTGCCCACTTTCCAGGCCCCCAAGCACTTTCCAGTCCTGCCCACATGCACTGGTGACTGTGCTGCCCCAGGCATCGCTGGCATCTCCTCTACAGCCAGACTCAGGAGTGACAGGGCAGTGTGGGGGTGGTAGGACACGAGTTTCCCCCTCCTCAGCCTCACTGGGTGCCCCACAGGAGGGTTGAGGCTGTGGACCTGCCTGGCTGGAGCAGCCCGTGAGCCCGATGCTATCAGTGCCTTTTATCAGGCTAGGTGAGGATGTGTGGCCACCTCAGCCCTGGCTTTTTCTTTAAAATACATGGCACAGTGCCAGGGGGGCACTGGGGGCAGCTTTCCTACCCTGGGACAGGGTGTCCCTGGCACCAACACAGTGCCAGGCTGGGGAGCCTGGACATGAGCCTGGCACCTGCTCCCCAACCCTCCGCCCAAACCATCTGAAGGGAAAGTGGAGCAGAAACGCCCCAGAACGTGTCAGCTTTGGAGCTGTAATAGCTGTGATGAATCCTTTCCCCTCTCCCCAGCCTCTCAGCAGCTGGGAGCCGACGGGAATGAGGCCCCGGGGTGCTCCCGAGCAGGAGCAGCGTGTCCAGCCCCTGTCCCCAAACGCCCTCTCGCCCTGCTGGGTGGCGTCAGCAGTTTGCCAGACGGCCGGGAACTCCCCGCATGGCTGCGATGGCTTTTGTCCTCGGCTGTCGCATGGCTGGGGCCGCCAGCTGCAGGTGCTGCGCTGCTCCCGCTGCCGGCTCGGCGTTCCCCTCCCCTGGCGTGTCGCTGAGCTTTGGGGTTCGGGGGGATCCAGGGGGAGCTGAGGCTCTCTGAGCGCGTTCCGTGGCATTTCGCTGCTCGTCCCGGCTCGCTGCCGGCCCCCGTGGCCAATAAATCAGGGAGCAGAGCCTGGCTGTGCCGCGCCAGGGTGAATTGTGGTGTCGTTACCCATAACGAGTTCAGCGGGATGGCACGGCAGGAGCCTGCCACAGCCTGGGCCGTGGGAAGCCCGGCCGGGTCACCCCCGGACTGTGACCCTGGCAGAGCCGCGGGCATCTCCCAGCCCGGCGGGTGCTCTTTGTGCAGTGCCAGGAGATGGGGAGGGCTGCCCGGCACCCCCGCACGGGGGTGGGCAATGGGGTCTGTGGGGACACCGCTGGCTCCTGTGAGTGCTGGGGGAGTGGACACCACACCGTGGCACAGAGAGGTTTGGAGCATCCCCGGAGCTTGCCCAGGCTGTATTTGATAGTGCAGGGTTGGAAACACCCAGTGCCAGCTGTGAGGGTGGCACAGCCAGGGAGACCGGGACTGTGACTGTGCTTAGGGCCCTGCTTAGCACCATACCGTGGCCTCCTTCAGCAGTGGCTGCCTCCTGCAGAGGTTGCAGGGCACTGGGAGCTGTCCCACCCCAGGGCACAGCCAGCTGGAGCTCTGCTGGCTGCTGGGAGTGGGCTCCAGCAGGATGAAGATGGCCAAGTGCCCGTCTCTGCCCAGCCATGCCACCAGGTCTGGGCAGCCAGGACACCGGCCATCATCTCCTCCCTGCATCCTGGCAGGGCCACCCTGGTCTCCCTGCCTCAGGTGCAATGTGTGTGCCGGATGCAGGGGAGGGATTCACAGGCTTGTGGAGTGACAGACTTATAAATTTTGGCTTTTTTTCCGAGACTGTCAAACCTATGTCTGTCCCAGGGATGTAAGACAGCATTTTATTGCTGCCTGCTTGATGGTTGTTCCCTTCTCCTCTGCGGCTGTGATTTATCTCTGCACTTTGCGCTGATTGGATTAGAAGTTTAAATGCTAAGGGTGCATAACAATATATTTTTCTTATTAATATTAAAAAATCATTATTGGATTTTTTATAGTTCTGTTTTGAATTGAATCCCCTTGCTTGATTTATTCTCTCTCCCAGAGTAGAATTTAATGCTAATAGGAACAATCATTGCTTTGTTTTGAATCTTTGACTGTTTGGAAAACTTTCCGTGCAAAGGGAAATTACAGCATTATTAAGAGTGCATTAAAAGAGGGTTTGCCCATTCCTGGCTATTACCTGTAAGCTGGAGGGAAAACAAAAAAGCCAAGACAAGGAGTCTCTTTTTCAGGGTTTCTGCTCACACCCTTGCTGAGGTGTAACTCAGTGATGGTGCTGGTTGTTAAAATGGGCTCTGTTCTGTCTCAGGGATTAATTTCAGGTCGTGTTGGGTTGGTGCTGGGTGGTGAAGGTGTGTGTGGCAGTGGAGCTCACAGGTGAAAGGCAGGAGCTGACTGTGCCACTGGGGGGTAGCTCTGTTTCCTGCCGGATTTCAGGTTTTTAAGGAAAATGGGAGAAGAAGGACAGCAGCTCCCAGCTGACGCCTGTGGCAGCGTGTCCCCCGCACGGCGGGTGCCAGGCACAGGGATGGAGGATGAGTTCCTCCCTTTGCCTGGGGATGCTCAACCCTCTGCCCATGTGTGGGGACCACCCAGTGCCCACCCAGCCCTGGGACCCACCGTGTCCTCATGGTTGTGCCCACTGTGCCTCATGCTCCAGCAGCCACCTGCAGCAGTGCTGGGGAGAGCCCCACGGGCAGCCCTGGGGAACAGAGCCAGGCAGGTGCCATGGGGCAGGGGCTGGGGACACAGGGCTGGGTCGGTGGGGTGGGGCAGGGAACGGGGACACGGTGACAGGCAGGTGGCATGGGGCAGGGGCTGGGGACACGGTGACAGGCAGGTGGCATGGGGCAGGGGCTGGGCACACAGAGCTGGGCAGGTGGGATGACAGGGGCTGGGGACACAGTGCCAGGCACCTGGAGATGTGCCTGGGGGCGGGTGCAGCGGGAGTGGGGAGCTGTGCCAGGCTTGGCACGCAGCAGCAGGGCTGGCAGGGCACCACAGCCTGCCTGGGCAGGCCTGGGCACCCACGGCCCTGCAGCACCGGGGGGGTGGGAGGGTGGGGTGTGGGGTGTGGGGTGTGGGGGGCACAGCTGGGAGTGGCAGGAATGTCGGCCGCAGGCACGCAGGGGCAGCGCTGTTGGCATGAACTTCCCTGCAGGGCTGTGCTGTGCCAGGCTACCACCCTGCACCCCCAAAACTGCACCTGGCACCCCTTGCTCTGCTCCCCAAAATCTGCACCCACTATCCTGCACCTGCTCCCCATGGCATGCACCCCTCACTCTGCTCCCCAAGCCTGCGCCCCCAATCCTGCACCCAGCACTCCATGCCTTGCTCCCCATACTCTGCACCCCAGAATGTGCATCCTGCACCCCTCAGTGTGCTCCCCAAACTCTGTACCCACTGTCCTGCACCTGCACCCCTCATTGTGCTCCCCCAAAGCCTGTGCCCACTGTCCTACACCTGCTCCCTGTGCCTTTGTGCCCCACACTCTGCTTCCCTGCACTTGTGCACCCCAGAGCTGCACTCTCCTCCCTTCAGCACTCATCGTGCTGCCTGATCTGTGCTCCCTGCTCCCCAAAACCTGCACACTCCACCCTGCACCCTGCCCTCCAAACCCTGCAGCCTGCACTCCACCTGCACCACTCCCTCCCACAGGCATTTCCTGCCATCCTGCACCCGCTGCCCCTGCACTCCACACACAGAGAAAACCCCCTGTGCCTGCTGGAAACCCCAAACCCACACCCACTGCCTCTGCCCCACCTTGGAGGCCACACTGGGGCACTGCTACCTGTCCCTTGGGGGGTTTCCCAGTCGGCCCAGTGCACTCTGAGCACTGGGACACTCTCTTTTGCTGGGACTCTGTGCCAATGCCCACGAGCCCTGATGTGCTTGGCTCTGCCTCCAGCCCCTCCGTGCTCTGTGGGTTATGGGGTGTCACTGGGGGGGACCCCTCACCCCCTGGCCCCATGGCACAGCAGCAGCAGTGGCTGGGATGGATCCCAGAGGGCTCAGGTGGTGCAGTGCTGTTCCTTGGTGCAGTGGGGTGAGGATTCCTGGATTCCCAGATTCCTGGATTCCCAGCAGCAGGTTCTCAGGTGTCCTCCCACGTGCCAGGACTTCCTGGCTGAGATTTCCCGCTGCCCATTCCGGGCCAGGCAGTTCTGGGATCCCAGCAGGATCCCCTCACCCCCTGTGCAGAGTTTTTGGCTGACCCTCCCTTGTTTTCCCTCTGTCCTGGAGCCTGAGTGCACCAGCCAAGGAGCGAGAGGCTCCTGCCAGGCCCCCCTCAGTGGTGAGACTGTCACTGACTGGGGGGCTTCGAGGTGGGGACCCAGTGTGGAGGAACATGGGGTTACCGCCAGGATGCACGGTGGGGTCTGGGCAGGTGTCCCCAAGGTCAGGGACACCTCTCTCTGTCTTGTGGGGTCTCAGGGGGTGACCCCACGACTGGGGATTGGCAGTGAGGTGGGGAGATGTGGGGTGCAGTGCTGTGGGAAGGCTGGGGTGCAGAGGTGAGAGATTTGGGGTATGGAGTGTGCAGAGTGGGGTGCAGGGCTGGGAGATTTGGGGTGTGGAGTGTGCAGAGTGGGGTGCAGGGCTGGGAGATTTGGGGTGTGGAGTGTGCAGAGTGGGGTGCAGGGCTGGGAGATTTGGGGTGTGGAGTGTGCAGAGTGGGGTGCAGGGCTGGGAGATTTGGGGTATGGATTGTGCGGAGTGGGGTGCAGGGCTGAGAAGTGGATGCTTGCAGGAGGGCCACTCTGGCTTGCCAAAGCTCCCAGTTTAACCAGCAAGGTCCCAGCAGGGTACCCAGCTGCAGGGGTCTCGGGCAGGACCCGAGGTGGCTCCTCAGCAGGGGACAGATGCCTGGGGTCCCCTCCTGCCTCACTGAGGCACTCCCATGGTGACACCACCCTGGGGAGACAGGGCCAGCAGTGGTCCCTGGGACCCCCCTCCCTGTCCCCAGCCCTCCCCACAGCCCAAATCCTGCTCCTGCTGTGGAGAGCGAGCAGAACCGGGGGCTCCAGCAATTATCCTCGTGCCCTGAACAATTAATTCATGGCAGCAGAGTCCAGCAGAGCCTCTCCCTGCCTTGCTGCCCCCCAGCAGCCCCCCAGCATCGCCTGGCTTTGGGGTGCTGTGGGTGGGGGCATAGGGGGCTGGCTGGGCAGTGGGGTGGGACAGAGGGGGTTTGTCACCTGCAATCTGCTGCCAGGGTGGCACGGGGATGGAGGGGCAGGTACCCTCAGGACCACTGCCCTGCTGCTGCCCCATGCCTGTGCCTCAGTGTCCCCCTTGTCACTGTGCCAGGCATGGGGGACTGGGCTGGTTTCGCTGCCTGGCTCAGGGCACCCCATCTTTTAGGGGGGTTTCTGCACAAATGCAGCTCTTCCTGCAGGGCTGGATTAGCTCCAGGGCAGGTCAAGCCTCCCCCTCCAGCCGGGATCTGGCTGCAGGGTCGGGAGCAGCGAGGGGTTAAACGCACTAAAGCTGGTGTGAAACTTTTGGCTGGGGAGCTGCAGGCAGAAAGTGCATTTGTAGCCGCAAGTGGCTGCCTTGAAGACGATCCAGATTTGTCTGGGAGCCGTCTGCTGCTAAAACCCTTTGATCCACTTACTTCTCCCCGGGGAGCTCCCTGCAGCTCTGGTGCTAATGCCCCCGTGGCGACAGGGGCTGAGCTGCCAGACGGATGCAGGGGAGACCCCCCTCCTGCTGCCAGGGAAGAGAGCAGCCGCAAAAAAATGAGGGGGGAGTGAAAATAGAGGGGCTTAGGGATACAGGAGGGATGGCAGCAGGCTTAATCCATGGGGTGCAGGGAGTGGGAGAGGGTTTGGGTGTTCCTGGGCTGTGGGGAGGGAAGGAGGATAGAGGGATGGGGGCATGGAGAGTGAAGGGATTCAGGGCTGAGGGATGGAGGAGGTTTGGCTGTTCTCAGGCTGTGGGCAGGGATGGAGGGAGCATTGCCAGGTGGTTCCCAAGATGCCAGGGCTTGGGGGGATGGTGGTGGTGTTGTGGGGAGGGTTTGCATCGTTGGTGTCTCCCCAGAGCTGCTGATCTGGGGGGTTCCAGCCCCAAGGTCGACTGCCCCAGTGCTCAGTGGCAGATCCTGCTGGGCAGCCAGCCCTGCTGGGTCAGGGGTCTCAGGTGGTCAAGTAGCTGAAAGGGGAAGGCAGGAGAAGGGCAGGCAGGAGGCAGATCCCGTGGGTTAAATGGGATACTGGCAGTTTGGGATCATTGGGACTTTATTGCTTTTACCATAGGAAACGTTTAAAGATCAGGAAGCTGAAATCAGCTTCTGTACTGGACCTCAAACCACAGAATCCCAGACTGGTTTGGGTTGGAAGGAACCTTAAAGCTCATCCTGTCCCGCCCCCTGCTACGGCAGGAACACCTCCCACTGTCCCAGGCTGCTCCGAGCCCCGTCCAGCCTGGCCTTGGGCACTGCCAGGGATCCAGGAGCTGCTCTGGGCACCGTGAGCCAGGGCCTGCCCACCCTCACTGGGAGGAATTTCTTCCCAATACCCCATCTCCCCCTGCCCTCTGGCAGTTAAGTGGAAAATTCCCTTTTTCCAACTCCCGCCCTCC
Source organism: Prinia subflava (assembly GCF_021018805.1). Lineage (NCBI taxonomy): Eukaryota > Metazoa > Chordata > Aves > Passeriformes > Cisticolidae > Prinia > Prinia subflava. The sequence continues at coordinate 4,916,971 of NC_086270.1, forward strand.
CCACATCCCCACTGTGGATGAGTGTCACCCTGTGGCTGTGGGTCCCTGCAGGTCCTGGCAGGGCAGCAGTGCTGTACAGCTGGGACAGCATCAGTGACGGGGCTGGCACGGTGCTGAGCCTGGCACCGGGCAGGGGGACACCCCCTCTGCACCCCCCATAACACCCATGGGCGAGTTATGGATGGACCAAGAGCACAGGCTGCCAGCCTGTGCCCAGAGCAGGATGGGGCTGTGGGTAGCAGGAGGGGACAGTGACTCCATGGACAGGATGAGGGGACAGTGACTCTGTGGACAGCAAGAGGGTGACAGTGATCCTGTACACAGCATTAGGGGACAGTGACCTCCTCCCTCCTGGGGCTGGCACCTGGGAGCCGGTGCTCGGGAGGGGTCAGGAAGGCGCTGGGCAGCCGTGGCGAGGGGAAAATCCCATCGAGGCGCTGCTGGAGCCGCAGGAGGGGCCAGGGGACGGTCACAGCCGGGGACAGCCAGGGCTGGGCACGGTCACGGCGAGTCCAGAGGGCTCCGCGAGGGCTGCAGGGGTGGGATGGAGGTGTGAAGGGAGGCGAGCGAAGAGCGAACAAAAGCCGCATTGAGTGACACAGCCCGGCCGCCAGCGGAGCAGGAGCCCGGCCAGGAAAAACAGCGCCTGGAGCGGGGAGCACATCGTGTCCCTGGCCGCGGCCGCCGCGGCCTCGGTACATTCTGTAGCGGAGGAAGCTGGCGCGGGGTCGGGCTGGCTCGGGCCGCCTCGGGGACAGGCACGGGGGGCTGGCCAGCAGCGCTGCCCCGGCCCCAGCGCCCGCGGCTGGCTGCGGGACCGAGCCCCCCGGGACCCCCGGGACCGAGCCCAGCGAGACCCCCGGGACCGAGCCCAGCGCGACCCCTGGGACCCCCGGGACCCCCGGGACCCCCGGGACCGAGCCCAGCGGGACTGAGCCCCCCGGGACCCCCGGGTCCCCCGGGACCGAGCCCAGCGGGCCCGAGCCCAGCGAGACCCCCGGGCCCGAGACCCCCGAGCCCGCCAGGACCGAGCCCGGCGGGCCCGAGCCCAGCGCGACCAAGCCCCCCCGAGCCCCCCGGGACCCCCGGGACCCCCGGGACCGAGCCCAGCGGGCCCGAGCCCCCCGGGACCCCGGGGCTGCCGCTGCCCGGTCAGCGCGGGGCGGGGGCCGGCACGCAGGCAGCGAGCGGGCGCCGTGCCCAGGAATTCGGGGATGGTTTGCAGGCGGCGCTGCCCGGGCAGCAGCGGCTGATTCAGGCTAATTCAATTACTGCTCCGTGTCACGGAGCCGGCGGAGCGTGCGGGAGGCTGGGGGCCCCGCGGGCAGGGGGGGGCCTCGGAAGGGCTGCCAGGACCTCCGGACATCGGCGGGATGGGGGTGCCCCCACCTCTGCGGGGACACCCTCAGGCAGGGCGTTGTACCCAGACTGGCAGCACAGGCAGGTGCCCACAGCCTGGGGACCCCCAGCTGGGGGTGCTGAGGTGTGACCCCGGGTGCTCAAACCCCTCAGGGTGGGCTTCCAGAGGGGAAGTCGTGAGAAGCTGCCTTCCTGCAGCGATGTGTGAATTCTCGTTGCTTCCACACCTCTTCCCTGTGCCTCGTCATCCTCTGTCCCCCTCCCTGGTATCTGCCTCAGCCTTGCTGCAACCCCCACCTCCCAGGAACACCCTAAAATTAACATCCAGAGGGGCTGGGGATGGGTTCAAGCCCCTGGGTCCAGGTTCAGGGCACTGTCCCTGCAGTCCAGAGCTGGTTTGTTCTGGTGCTCTGGTTCCTTCTGCCCGTTTTTGGGCATTTTATGACACCCTCTTGCCCAGACACCTTTTTTTGGTAGTTTAATTTCCAAGTATCTGATTCTTCTGACTGGCACACAAACCCTCCAGTGGCAGTGTGGACCTGGGGAAGATCCTGGGGCCATGAGCTCCTGCCACGGCGATGGCCAAGGCGTCACTGCCAGTTTGTGGGGGACAGGTTCCTGCGGGCTCTTGCTCCAGAGAGAGCAACAAAGGAAAAACAGTCCTGAGGGTGCTGCAGGGCCTGGCCCAGAGCATCTCCACTTCCTCCTCGCTGCAGGAGGGCAGCTGGTCCCGCTGCTCGGGGGCTGAGTGGCCCCGTGGGGCCGTGGCACTGCGGGTGGATCCAGATCCTCCCTCGGGCTGCACCGGGACTGCCTGGCTCGGCAGCTCTGGCTGATGTAATTTTTGCCATTACAGGTAAAAAACTGCTCTGCCTCGGGTGGCAAACTCCCCCAAGGCAGGCGGGAGGGGGTTGTTGTGTTCCTGTTGCTTTGCAGCAGCCTACAGGGGATCCTGCTGCCTCCCCAGGGTGGCTGCCTGCTTCCCCTCCTCCTCCTCCTTCTCCTCCTCGGGCTGCCTGTGCTGCCAGAGCTGTGCTTGAGGGGCAGAGGCTGCCCCAGCAGCCCCCTGACTTCTTGTTAGCCCTGGTCCTGCTGGGTTTGTGCCTGGTCTGGCAGCATTCCTGCATCCCACCTGCCCCTGGGAAGCATCCCTGTATCCTGCCTCAGCCGGTGCAGGTGCAGCCCAGGGACCACTGCAGGGCTGTGGCTGTGGCTTTCCTGCCACCCTGTGAGATCAAACAGTGCTCAGAGCTGGGGGGACGCCCTGCCCGGGGTAATGGTGCATCCCTGGTGGTAGAGTTTGGGATGCTGGGAAAAATCTTGGGGCATTCCTGGTGCTTCAGAGGGAAAAGCAGAGGCTGTGATTGAGCTGAAGGTGGCACGGGGATGCAAAGGTCCCCTCCATGGTGTGGGCTTGCTGCCAGCCCCTGCCCATGGGCTGTTGGGGGGAGCTGCAGGCAGGGAAGTGTGTCCCTGGGTGTTTTGTGGAGACCCAGGAGTGGTGGGGCAGGGAGCAGAGTGCCCAGCCAGAGCTGGGGCACAGTGGCTTCACTGTCCCTGCTCCACCAGCCCAGCAGAGCAGCCCCAGGCTGGGTGGCAATGTCCCCAAGGAAAAAGTCCCCTCCTCATCCCCTCACCAGTGCCCCAGGGGGGTGGCAATGGCAGGGCCAACCTCCATGCCCCCAGGGCGTGTTCCACAGGGCTTGAAACCCCTCCCATGCCCCAGAATGTGCAAGGCCTCGTGCCAGGGATAAAACCCTCCCCGGCAGGAGATTCAAGCACCCGATGCCCCCCAGGCACTGCCAGCACCCAGCAGCCTCCAGGCACCCACTGGGCACAGCTCTGCCCATGACTCCTGTGGATGAGCCCATGGAGCCCTGGGGTCACCTCGGGGATCTTTGGTGTCACCCCAGACCCCTGGTATCATCCCACAGACCCCTGGTATCACCAACAAACTCATTTGTGCTCCTGGGGTTGAGCCCTGTGAGCACAGCCCCACTGATGGGTGGGAAAAGGGGGACCCCCGGGACATCCCCCTGCCCCGGGGGCTCGGTGGGATGGGGTGGCTGGATCCCCTCGGTGCTGGCAGAGGTGGGACCGACCCCCGTTGGACTGCAGACAGGTGGAGCTGGGCTGCTCTGCCAGGCCCCACCCCAGCACCCACCGTACCTGCAGGATGTCGCCTGCTGTTTCCCTGGCAACGGCGATGGCATCCCGCACACCTCGGGCAGAGTTTCCCTGCATCCCCTGCGATGTCATCCCCGTTGCCCGGGTAACCCGGCATCCGGGAGCTCCGGCAGGCAGGTACTGGGGGTCCCCAGCTGCCTTCTGCTGTGCCCAGCCCCTGACAGTGCTGCTGTGGGGGCCCATGGGGGGACAGGCTGACGAGTCCCAGAGCTGCTCTTTCGAAGGCAGGGTTGGAAGGATGAGGCACGAGCCGGGCAGATTTGGGGGAGCAGGCTCTGTCATGACAGAGCTCAGCCCACACTCTGCTTGTTGCCGGTGCCTCGTGGGTCTGCCGAGCGTGGGGAGCCATGGGCAGCTCGGGGGTGGGAGGAGAAGCAAAGCTTGGGGACCCTGTGCCTGCACACAGGGCTGGGGACTGTGTCTGGGCTTGTGGGCAGTCGCTGTTCCCAAGGGAAGAGTAGCCAAGGGATGCTGGCAAGTGTCCAGGCCAGCTGGTCATTCCTGGACTCACCTCGGGGTGACTGGTCTTGGCAGGAGGGCACTGGTGAGGTGGGTTAAACATCCCAGTGCAGGCTGGAGTTGGGGTGTTTGCCTGCAGATGCCCCTCATGCCATGAGCCCATCCAGGGGTGAGTGTCCCCTGTGCTCTGTGAACAGCTTTGCCTTGTCCCCATTCCCAGTGCACATCCTGGGGGGACCAGACACCCCCTAAGCCCCGCGGCATCGGGGTTCAGATCCCAGGGCAGGGAAGGGTGGGAGCCTCCCAGGATGGGCAGTTCCAAGTGCTTTCTCCAGCAGAGGCAGGAAATTCCCTTGCTGGGGCGGCAGCCTCAGCCCTGCCCAGGGAATGTGTTTGGATGGAATCTGAGCCTGCAGCGCTGGCCAGGATTGCCCCGTGGAGCCTGGGCTGTGCCCCGTGTGCTGGGCTGGAGGCTGAGCATGGGCAGGAGCTCCTCTGGGGTGGTTTTGGGGAGCCCTGCTGGCAGCCAGCCCCTCTCCTGCACAGGCCCCCTTGGGAGCACCACCCCTGCCAGCACTGAGGGGATCCAGCCACCCCATCCCGCCGAGCCCCCGGGGCAGGGGGATGTCCCGGGGGTCCCCTTTTCCCACCCATCAGTGGGGCTGTGCTCACAGGGCTCAACCCCACGAGCACAAATGAGTTTGTTGGTGATACCAGGGTCTGCAGGGTGATATCAGGGGTCTGTGGGATGATACCAGGGGTCTGGGGTGACACCAAAGATCCCCGAGGTGACCCCAGGGCTCCATGGGCTCATCCACAGGAGTCATGGGCAGAGCTGTGCCCAGTGGGTGCCTGGAGGCTGCTGGGTGCTGGCAGAGCCTGGGGGTCATTGGGTGCTTGAATCTGCTGCCTGGGAGGGTTTTATCCCTGGCACGAGGCCTTGCACATTCTGGGACATGGGAGGGGTTTCAAGCCCACCCTTGGGCAGCTGCTGGGCATGGGGGAAGCCTCCCCTCCTCCTCCTCCTCCCCTCCTGCTCCTCCTGGCAGGACAGGCTGCTGGGACCCCAGCCCGGAGCTGGGGGGGCGGCGGGGGGTGTCTGCCATGAGCAGGTGCAGAGCAAAGGGAACAAAAGGGGGCAGCTGAGTCAGCAGGGGTGGCAGGGGACACGGGAGGGGGCTGGGGGGCTGTGCCTGTAGGTGCCCGTGTGCAGGATGGTGCAGGTTGTGGCTGGAGCGGTGTGTGACACCCCAGGGTGTGTCCAGTGACCCAGCCGGGCTGGTGCAGGGCCAGGGGCTGTTCTTTCAACCCCCTGGGGTGGTTTTTACGTGTCCCCCACCACACCTTTGCCTTTGGCTCCTGCCCAGCACCCAGAGGGAGCTGAGAACACCCCCCGAGCTGTGGCTGCCATCCCAGGGCACAGCAGGGATGGACTCCCCATCTCTCTTCACCCCCTGGACCCCACACAGGAGCCACCCCAGCTGGAGCCCCTCCTGCTGTGCCAGTGACCCCTAAGAGCATCCCCCTTGGGGAGACCCCCGGGTGCCATCACCCCCTCCGTGGGTGGGAAGGGTGGGTGTCTGCAGTGGCCTGGGCTGGCCTGGGGGGGACAAGGGGAACAGGGCCTGTTCCACTCTGCCATCGCCCCTCCCTGTCTCAGTTTCCTGTGTCTGCAGCAGTCCTGGGCTGGGGGATGGGACTCAGCATCCCTCCTTCCCACGGGGCTGGAGCTTCAGAGACATCCCCGGGGCTTTGCAGTGACCTTGCTCCACTTGTGTGACTTTGGCTGGTGCCTGTGTGCCGGGGGGCTCTGAGATGCCAGGGCTGTGTGACGTGGGCTGATGGCTGAGGGGTCTCTGAACCCCCCCGTGTGTCCCTGCCCCTTCCAGCAGGGTCTGGGGATGCACAGAGCAGCCCCGGGCACGGACTGAGTGACACAAAAGGCTCTGCCCTGCTGGGAGTGCCCACCCCAGGGTCTGTGTGGGTGTGAGGCAGCTGAGCCTCTGTCTGTGAGGGCCCGGCAGGCAGAGGGACCCAGGGGACAGCTCTGCTTTCCAGGGGTGGCTGATGTCCCTCAGATCCCGTGGCAGAGGGTGCTGCACTCAGTGTGACAGCACCTCTGGCTGCCATCCCCCTGTGGGGCTGTGGCACGTGGGTTGGGACCTTTGGGCTGGCCCGGGCCAGGAGGGGCATCAGCATGAGGCCACTGCCCACTGCAGGGACATGGTGACACCAGTGACAGCCCGGGCCACGGCCTCCTTGTCACTGTCCCTTGCCAGCTCCAGATGGGGAGTGTGTGCCCCTCTGGCAAGGGGGTGACCCTGGGGGTCCCCACTCCCTGCAGCAGCCGGGTCCTGCCTGTCCCAGGTGGGCTGTGCTGGGGGCATGGGGCTCCTGCCCTCCTCCTGCTGTGCACGAGCGGAAAAATCAATGTGAAAGTGGGAAAAAAGGGAGTTTTGGGGGTTTTTACAGAATCATGGTTTGGGTTTGCAGGGAACTCAAAGCTCATCCAGTCCCACCCGCTGCCATGGACAGGGACACCTTCCACTGTCCCAGGGTGCTCCAAGCCCTGTCCAGCCTGGCCTGGGACACTGCCAGGGATGGTCTGGAGGATTTTGGAGGGTCTCAGTGTGTGCTGGCTGGGGACAGCTGGCCCTGCTCAGGGGCTGGGGGCTGTGCAGTCCCACAAGGCTGGGTGAGGAGGTGTGTGTTGGGCTGTCAGCAGCTCAGGGACAGCAGGGACAGCCCAGAGCCTGCCGGGGTGCCACGGGCTTCACCAGATGGACTTGGCCCCACCGTTGGCTGGAAACTGCTCCTTATTTTCAGAGATGTTTTTTAAATAGTGCTTCTCGCCACGTTTCTGCACAGCAGGTCCCCATGGTGAGGATTTTCTCCCTTAGAGGCATCACTGAAGCCTCCCCTGCTCCACTCTCTGGGCCTGAAACCTGCAAACTGCTACAAACATTTGTTTGCTTGGGCAGCTGGGGTTTTTTAAGGGTTTTTTTTTTTGCAATAAAACTGGTCCATGAAGAATCCTTCAGCCAAGGGCATTTGGTGGTGGGAATGTCCCTCGGTGTCTTGGCCACCCCTCTTGTCCCCATCCCCTTCAGGGCTGAGAGCACTGAGTTATCTCAAGCCTTTGCCATCTGTGCTTGCTGCTGGTGGGATGAAATCTCTTGCAGGAAGAAATTCCTCCCTGGGAGGGTGGGGAGGCCCTGGCACAGGGTGCCCAGAGCAGCTTTGGCTGCCCCTGGATCCCTGGAAGTGTCCAAGGCCAGGCTGGATGGGGCTTGGAGCAGACTGGGGCAGTGGAGACTGTCCTTGCCATGGCTAGGGGTGGAGAGGGATGTGCTTTAAGGTCCCTTCCAACCCCAACGCATTCTGAGATTCTCTGACTCTATTTGAGAACCCAAGGGCATCTTTCCATGCACAGCCAAAGCAGCTCCTCATCTCCAGAAGCTGCCCTGGGGGCACGGGGAGCCTGTCCCTGCCCCAGCAGCAGCACAGTGCTGCGGCAGTCCTGGGGGGACACACAGTCCTGGGGGGACACACAGTCCTGGGGGGACGCACAGTCCTGGGGGGACGCACAGTCCTGGGGGGACACACAGTCCTGGGGGGACACACAGTCCTGGGGGGACGCACAGTCCTGGGGGGACACAGCGTGCTGCAGAGAACTTGGCTTTGCTCCACAGCCCCTTGAAAACCCCGGGGCTGGAGGCCACAGCACAGAGGGACCCGGGGCACCCCTGTGGGGCTGCTCCCCAGGGGTGAGGATGTGGGGCAGGCAGAGAGCACGGGGGGAGCACGGGGGAACAGTGTGCCCTGGTGCATGGCTCCCTGCCCAGCCCTCCCTGCCTCGCTGGGAGCAGCCCAGCTCTGAGGCAGCTGCCAGGCTGGAAATCAGGACACCATGGAACAGGCAGGGGAGGATGGGGCTGGACTCCCCAGCCCTGGGGTTCCTGCTCAGCTCAGGGGGCCATGGTGCTCACCGCGCTCTGACAGGATGGTGACATGAGGGTGGCATGTGGCTGTGTCCCTCCCGGGCAGCCAGGTGACCCAGAGATGGTGTCTCACTGCAGCCAGGTGACCCGGAGATGGTGTCTCACGGCACCACACAGGAGGGCTGCCTCCCCCGGGGCTCTGAGCGTGGCTGTGGGTCACGGACGGTGCAGGCTGAGCCCTGCTGTTCCCCCTCCCTCCCGCAGGCAGTGAGGAGCAGGTGGGCTGTTTCCCTCATGGCAACAGCCAGCTCCTCTGCCTGCTGGGGCTGCAACCCACCAAGGGGGCTCAGCATCCTGCTTGGGGCACCTCCTGCATCCCTGGTGGGTGCTGGCTCTCCCTGGGGTCTCCGTGGCAGATTTGATGTGCCTTGCCTCGGGCTGGGAGCAGCTCTGGGTTCTCTCAGTGCGGGTACGGACAGGACTGCCTGGGAGCACTGGGGCACCCGCTGTCCCCAGGCACCCCCAGTGCCAGCAGTAGCAGGGGGGGACAGCCAGCAGGGAGATAAAGTGGCACCCGAGGAAAAGGGAGTGCGGCTGCTTTAATGATCTGGCTGCGGTGAGAACTTGGTGTGGAGGAAATTGAACCCAGGGGAAAAAATCCTGTAATTTCATGCAAAAATTACACGGCAGCTCCGGGTGATTTACTGCAGCTATTTTGGTGGCCAGCTCTGGGGTGTCATTAGAGCGTGATGGGGTAAGTGACTGCTGGTGGAGAGGGTCTCCCCAGGGCACCTGAGCTGGCCTCACCTGTTGGAGGGGGGTCTGGGCGGGCAGGGAGGACTGGGGGTGGCTTTTGTCCCCAAAGGCCGAGGGGCTGATGTCCCTTAGGTGGATGTGGGCACCTTGCAGAGCATCCCTGGCTGTGGTGGCACCTCAGGTGAGCTGGGCTGCTGGGACTGGAGCTCCCACTGCAAAGGGAGGGGCAGAGTCTGACCCTGTGCTCCCCCCTTGCTCAGCACCCCCTGCCCCACAGCCCACCCTCAGCATCCCCGTGGGGCGGGCTGAGGGCTGGCACAGGTCCCCAGGGCAGTGCTGTGCCCGGTGGCACTACAAGGTCCCCTGGCTCAGCTGCTTCCAGCTCTGGGGGTGAGTGGGTGCCCATGCCAGCACCACGGAGATGAGATGGGCAGCACAGCAGCCCTAACCCCCCTCCCCCTGGCAGCATTCCAGGGCAGGGATACACGAGGGGGGCAGGCAGGAGGTGGGCAGGGGTCCTGGCTGTCCCATAGCCAGGGAGGGCATGGGGCCAGCCCAGCACCTTGGCACTGGGGCCGTGCCCCTGGGAGGTTCCTGGTGCCAGAGTGAGCTGCAGCTGTGTCCCCACAGCTCTGCAGGGCTCCTGCCCCCTTGCAGGGAGCAGGGAAAGGCTGGGCTGTCCCAAAATATCCCCCAGTCCCATGGGGGGTCCCCAGCTCCCCAGCCCTGCCCGTGTCCCCGGAGAGGAGTGTGTGCCTGCTTGTTATGCACGGCCCTGCTCTGATCTAATGAGCCCTTTGGGGAGCTCCCGGGGCAGGAGGGGTGCTGGGGGACCCGCAGAGGTTCTGCATGCAGCGTGCACAGGGATTGCTGCCTTCCTCATCACCCCCGGGCTCCTCTGCTGCCCCCTCAGGTCAGTCCTTCAAGGGTGGGCAGCACAGATCCTCGGGGTGGTGGGGCAGGACAGGGCTTGGGCAGACACTCTCCCAGCTGTGCTGGGACCAGCTCTTCTGCCCCTCCTGTCCTGAACCAGCTTGGGAGCTGCTGTGGCTGGGGGAGAGGGTGTCACACCGAGCCCCAGCACAGCCAAGGAGGGTTTGGGGCTGTTCTGGCCCCATCAGGAGAAGCCCAAGGCAGGGGATGTCTTTGTGCAGGCTGTGGTAGCTGGACTGACTGTGCAGGTGTTCCCCCTGCGCTGAAATCACTCAATACCAGTCCTAATTCTGTCTCCATCCATCCATCCATCCATCCATCCATCCATCCATCCATCCATCCATCCATCCATCCATCCATCCATCCATCCATCTTCTGTCTTCCCCCTGGGCTGCGGTGGCCCTGAGCTCTGGCAGTGTTTGGACAACGTTCTCAGGCACAGGCTGGGATTTTTGGGGTGTCAGTGCAGGGCCAGCAGCTGGACTGGATGATCTTGGTGGGTCCCTCCCAGCTTGGGAGGTTCTGTGGTTCTCTGACCCATCTCCTCAGCCACCTCACTGAGACCTGGTGGCCAAGCTGGTGTGAGCCCCACTGACCACTGAGAAGATGCTGGTGCCGTGCCTGTCCCCTCTGGGCCACAGGGAAAAGCCCTTCCCCAGGGAGGGGCTCTGCAGGGGCTCCCTGGGCTCTCCCCAGGGCAGGGAGCACGATCCTGTGTTTGAAGGGGACATGGAGTGATGGCAGCTGGCTAAAATAAAGCAGCTGCCATGGCAACTGCAACAGTCCCAGGGCTGGGAGAGGGATGCCGGGCCGTGTGTGCCACCTCTGCCACACACACACACTGGCACTCTGGTGCCAGCCTGGGCATGAGGAGTGTCCCCATGTGGCCAGTGTGCCCTCCTGGCTGGGGGGTGCAGGGGGTCTCACCCCTGGGTGCTGACCCAAGCACCCCCTGTGGGGTGTCCCCCTGGACTCTGCCAGGCCAGGGGGCGGGGAGGCTGCAGTTTGGGGGCACCCTGGGCAAGGGCTGTGCTGGGCATGGGGGGCTGCTGGGGAGCGTGGGGAGCCATGGGTGGTTTGAGGGGTGCCATTCATGTCTCTGGTGAGTTTGGGAACTGCCTGTGGTCAGCAGGGCCAGGGAGGCACTGGGGCAACTGTGGAACAACCTCAGCTGCCAAGTGCACAGTGGGGGAGAGGGGCAGCTCCGTGCCAGGGCGTGCAGGGGGGCTGCACCGGGGGGGTGCATTGGGGGCTGCACTGGGGCTTCCATGAGGTTGGACCCACTGAGAACCACCAAGATGTGTGGTGGAGATGGGCAAGGACCAGCACGGGGCCAGGCAGGGAATGGGCATCACCCCAGGGGCCCATCCAGTTCCACAGCACCCACAGTAGTTCTGGAACCAGTCTGGAGCCCAGGCAGCCACAGCCTGTGTGGATTTGGGGGTCGGGATGGGGCTGGCCAGTCCTGGTAGGGGTCAGGGTGGGGGTTTCCTACCTGGACCTTCTCCTCCAGGAGAGGCTGCTCTGGGACACGCCGAGAATGGCAGAAGGACGTAGGCAGGGGGTGGCACAGCCTGGCCCCGGGATGTGGGATCTGTGTGCCCCACAGAGGCGCGGCTGGACCCCTGCCCGGTCCCTCACAGAGAGGGGCCGGGGGTTGTTCAGGGAGGGTTCACCGCCAGCCCCAGCCGTCCCTGGGCTCTGCGCACACCTCGGGGGTGATTAGCGGTCCCTAATGAGCTGTCGGCGGCGCTCGGAGCGCGGGGGGGAGGCGGGGATGCTCCGGCCGTGGCGCCCCGGGCTTCTCGCGTGTCAGCCACCTGCGCGGGGCCGGGCGGGCGCGGCCCGTCGCGCCTCTAATGGGCATTTGCTTCAATTAGCAGCACGTCAGCCCCGCTCTGCTCAGCCGGAGCGCTGACCCGAACGCGCTGCCTCCGCTCGCCGCCGCCGGCGAGACCCCCGCGGCGGGGGCCGGCTGCCTCCCCCTGCCCCTGCCGTGCCCTTCCCGCGGGCACCGCGCGGCTCCGGCCCCGGGCGAGGACGGGCCGGGGACAGGGGGACAGCCCCGGCTCCCCGGGGGGACGCGGCAGAAGGGATCTGGGCATCAGCTGCTGGTGTGGGGCTGAGATAGAGCGAGGTGTTGGGGAGGCTTATGGGGCATTGTGGGGGGCTGGGGAAGCTTATGAGCCATTTCGGGGGGCTGGAGGGGCTTATGGGGCATTGCAGGGGGGCTGCAGGGTTGTGGGGCATTGAGGGGGGCTGCAGGGTTATGGGGCATTGCAGGGATCTGCAGGGTTATGGGGCACTGCGGGGAGCTGCAGGGTTGTGGGGCATTGAGGGGGGTTGCAGGGTTATGGAGCAATGCAGGGGGCTGCAGGGTTGTGGGGCAATGCGGGGGGCTGCAGGGTTATGGAGCAATGCAGGGGGCTGCAGGGTTGTGGGGCATTGAGGGGGGCTGCAGGGTTATGGGGCATTCCGGGGGGCTGCAGGGTTATGGGGCATTCTGGGGGGCTGCAGGGTTGTGGGGCATTCCAGGGATCTGCAGGGTTATGGGGCATTGCAGGGGTCTGAAGGGTTGTGGGGTATTCTGGGGGGCTGGAGGGTTATGGGGCACTGTGGGTGGGGGCTGCAGGGTTTGGGACCTTATGGAGCATTGAAGGTTCTGGGTAGTTTATGGGTCATTGAGGGTTTTGGGGGACTTGTGGGGCACTGAAGGGGTTGGGGGGCTTATGGGGCATTGAGGGTTCTGGGTAGGTTATGGAGCATTGAGGAGTTTGAGGACCTTATGAGGCTTTGAGGGTTTTGGGGGGCTTGTGGGGCACTGAAGGGGTCGGGGGGCTTATGGGGCCTTGTGGGGGCCTAGGGAGCTTGTGGGGCATTGAGTGGGTCTGGCTGTGGGCTGGCACAGGGCACCAAGGAGCCGGTGAGGCAGTGCAGGGGGCTGCTGTGAGATGCTGTGGGTGCTGTGGGTGGTGCACAGGGCTGCTGTGGGGGCTGTGTGTGGGGCAGTGCCAGGGGCCGGCTGTGGGGTGGCTGTGTGGCTGCAGGGCACTGTGGAGGGGGCTGCTATGGGGCAGTAACACCCTGACAAGCTGTGGGGCATGGCAGTGCTCAAACAGGAGCCCTGTGCCCGGGGCTGCCCCTGCCCAGCGAGGCAGTGTGTGCCTTGGGGAGCTCACAGGGCTGCTCACAGCAGAGAGCCCCGTGGGGCTGGAGGAACACCAGGACATGTTGGACTGGATTTACAACCACCCCCTGCCTGGCTCCATGGGGTTCCCCTTGCTGCGTTCACCCAGCTGTGCAGGGAGAGCTGCTGTGGGTCAGGATGGTGCAGGGGTGATGGGGGTGAGGATGGTGTGGGGTGGGCTGACGGGGGGCTGATGTGGATGGGAATGGTGTGGGGCTGATGTGGGTCAGGATGGTGTGGGTTGGGCTGATGTGGGTTGGGGTGGGCTGATGTGGGTCAGGTTGATGTGGATGGGAATGGTGTGGGGCTGATGTGGGCTGGGCTGATGTAGGCTGGGCTGATGTGGGTCAGGCTGATGTGAGTCAGGATGGGCTGATGTGGGTCAGGCTGATGTGGGTCAGGATGGGCTGATGTGGGTCAGGCTGATGTGGGTCAGGATGGGCTGATGCGGGTCAGGATGGGCTGATGCCCCTGCAGTGGTGGGGTCTCATGCAGCTGCCTGCCTGTCGGACAGCACGGGGAGCCACTCCTGTCACCACGGGCCATCCGTCCCTGGGTTCCTGCATCCAGGGTTCCTGCCATCCCCGGCTGTGGGCAGCCCTGCCACGTGTGCCAGCTGCCACCTGCCCACCAGGCAGGCCTGGGGTGGCCGTGCCAGGCTGGTGGGCTGTGCTCAGCCCCCGGCTGCTGCGGGCAGGATGGTGACAATGCAGGCAGGAGGGCTGCCTGTTCCCAGGGGACAGTGCCAGGAGGTGGCTGGTGCCCGCAGGCAGAGCCATTTTTTGGGTGAATATGATGTCTTTGGCAGTGTCACCATTGGCTGTCCCATGCCACCACCACCGTCCCTGTACATCATCCCCACTGAGGCTGTCGGCAGCCTCTGCCCTCTGGAATATTTCCTGCAGCAGTGGCAATTTTTATGTGCAAGAAGCGAATAAGCATCAATTAACCCCTGGAGCTGTCCTTGTGCTGCTGGCAGAGCCCTTGTTAGCAGCCCTGTCCCTGCTTCCTCCTGTCAGCGGTGTGGGAATCCCCACCAGGTAACAACCGACGGGCCCCTTTGGATGGCCCAGCAGCCTGGACAGACAGACAGACAGACAGACAGCCCCCGGGGAGCTCTGAGAGCAGGGCTCTCAGGTGTGGGGTGTGTGGGGAGCAGCTGGGATTGGCAGATTTGTTTGGAAAACCCTCGGTGCTGGGCAGACAGCAGGGAGGGGTGACAGCTCAGGGACACAGAGGGGTGCAGGGGGTGTGACAGGGATGGGGGGGGGGTCCACAGAGCCTTGTTTGCTCTCCCCATCTCTGGGCAGGGCCTGCTCTTGCTCGAATTGCGCTCGTTTCCCCCACCCTGCTCTCCTCGGGGCACGCAGAGGGGGGTTCAGCCCCACTCCCTGCACCCCGACACTCGTGGGCACCCCAGGGCTGGCGGTGGGACCCCGGCACCCGCTGCTGGGGTGGGCATGGGCAGCGCCGCCCGTCTCAGGGGTCGGTACCGGTCTGGGTGGCTCATTTCGGGGTCCCAGGTTCATCTCGGGGGTCGATGCTCGTTTAGGGAGTCCGGCCTCGCGGGATGGCTTCTGGCTCCCACCGCATAATCATCACCATCATCATCATCATCATCATCGCTGCCAGATGCCCATTGACAGTCGAGTCACTCTCCCGAACAATGGGTCCGGCTAATCCTTTTACAATGGGACTAATTGCTAATCAGACCGATTTCACACTGCCTGTTCCCCTGACAATGAGGCTCGCCGGAGGAGGGCTCCTGGGGGGGTGGGGGGCTCTGTGGGTGCCCACAGCCCCCCCTCAGGCCCACAGCAGGACCAGCCCCCGGCAGACGGGCACCGGCGTGGCGCTGGGGTCTTCCAGCTTGGCAAAGCCCGCGGCAGCTGGTGGCTGAGGGCTGGCACGGGCTCAGCCGGGGCTCAACAGGGGGGTCCGGTGCACCTGCAGCCCTGGTGCCACCTCCAGCCCGCCCTTCTACTCCCCACAGCATCCCCGTCCCCTCGGCAGCGCGGCGGGGGAGCGCGGGGGCCGCAGTGCGGGGGTCACCCCTGGCACGGGCCGGGTGTCACCCCTGGCACGGGCTGGCAGCGAGGTGGGGACCGATGCCCTTGCTCGGTGCTGTTTGGGGTTTGGGTTTTGGCTGTGGGGCCGGGTTACCAGTGCGGGGCTGAGCCATCGGGGCGGGCTGGACAGGCAGGGGTGACAGGGGAACAGAGGGGACAGGGAGGGTGGCACAGCGCAGGCACAGGGCACGGCCAGCCCTGCAGCTGAAAGAAGTGATGCAGGGCAGGGAGCAGTGTCAGAGGCGTTGTGGGGGCTCTGGGGCTGGCACCATCCTTTCCTGACCCCAGGGCACACCCTGCCAGGAACCGGTGTATCCCCACCTGTGCGTCCTGCCAGCGGGGCCGGGGGCCGCGGGAAGCTGCGTGCTCGGGGCTGTGGGACACTGGGTGCCCGGGGGGGCGCTGGGTGCCCGTGGGAGCGCTGGATGCCCGGGGGGGCACTGGGTGCTCGGAGCTGTGGGACACTGGGTGCCCGGGGCCGCTGGGTGCCCGGGGCTGCCGCGGTGGCCGTGGGTGCCCAGGTCCCTGCTGTTAATCAGCTCCTGGCCCGCCCCAGCGCAGCCCCCCCGCCCCGCTCCGGGTGCCCCGAGCCGCGGCCAGCCGAGCATGTCGGGGTGCTAATGAGGAGAGAGCCGCGTGTGCTGCACCTTGCACTTAATTGCTGCTGTCTTGTGGCTCTTAATGAAGCTCGGCTGAGGGAGAAGCGGCAGCTTCCCCTTCTCTCCCTCGGGCAGCCTGACCCTGCCAACCCTGTCCCCGTGCCTCGGGGGGTGCAGGGTGCCCTGTGCTCCCTCTGGGATGGGAGGGGGCTGCAGCAGAGGATGCTGAATGTCACCCCCATCCAGCTGTGCCGTCCCCGAAGCCCATCCCCTCTCCCCGTGCTCTGCATGGCAGCTCCATCCCTGCTGCGCAGGCTGCAGCATCCCCTGCCCCCTGTGCTGAGCAGAGCTGGCAGTGCTGGCAGGGAGGGACTGTGGCCATGGGGGGTCCCCACCCCTGCCAGGGGCCCAGCAGGGACTGGGCATCACTCCAGCAAGCCCAGCTGTGGCATCCGCAGCTCCCCACTCTCTGTGGGGATGAGCTGGCTGGTGGCCTTGGCCCTCCTAGGGTGGTGACAACCACGTGCTGTGCTTCTGTCCCTGCTGCTTGAAGGGTGGCTGTGTGGTGGATGGGAGTTTGGATCACCCTGTGGCTTAAGGAGAGGTGCTGGAAGGTCAGGGGGACTCTCCCTGCCAGGAAGGCTGGCCAGGGCTTGACTTGCTCTGCTTGCAGGTGGTGAGCATTGGTTGGGCAGCTGTGTCCCAACCAGCCCCTGGGCCCCCTCCCCAGCCGTGCAGGAAGGGGTTAATGGCTGGCCCATACCTGCAGTTGCATTTTAAAGATGTGAAATTAAAGCCCGTAATTTATTCTCCCCACACACGAAGGAGCAATTAGTTCTAAACACGGCTTAATCAGTCAGTGCGAGATTGATTTCTGTAGACTTGGATTTGGTGGCTGCTGGCGAGGAGCCAGCCTGGGAGCAATCTCCAAATAAATGAAGTGCAGAGAAGTAAGCCATTACATAATATGATAGATGAGGCTGGAGCTCACTTGCCTCTTCATTAGTATTCCACTGTACACCACAACAGCACCAAACTTTCTCCCCTGTACCGTGGGTTCCTCCCCCTCCTCGTCCTTCTGCCCCTTCTGCAGCTGGGAAGGGGCTGGGGAGGTGCAGCAGCCCCGGGCCAGCCCTGAGCCTTTGGGCAGAGCTGGGGGAGGGGTCCCTGGGCTCTACATCTTGCCTTTTTCCTCTGGGGAAACTGAGGCACAGGGAGCTGGGGTGGCATCCCATGAGCAGCGTGTCAGCAGGGAGAGGCAGCTGGCAGAGAATCCCACACTGGTTCGGGAAGGGGCTTGGAGCACTCCAAAGGGTGGGTGCCCAAAGGGATTCCCTCCTCCTGTGGAGCTGCTGGGGGCAGGCTGGCATCTCCACGGAGGAGCTGCCTGTGCTGGGAGCACCCTGTGGGACGTGGTGGGTTTGGAGAGATGAAGCCCTGGGCCTGTGCGTGGTCCTGCCTCTGTCACCGCATTTGTTGCCTTTTCCCCTTGTCCCTCTGCAGGCTCCTGCCAGGGCAGGAAGGTCCCCTGGCTGCTGCAGGTCCCTGGGACACGTGCTAAAAGACTCCCTGTCCCTGCCATAACAGAAAAGGGCCGTGACCCAGGGATGTGGGAGGGACCTGCCAGCTGAGCTCTCCCAGCCCCAAACCCTCCTGCTCAGACATCCCAGGGGATGGAGCCCACCGTGCCCCACGTACCCCCCCAGCCCCGTGGGCGCCCCTTTCCTTCGGGGGTTCTGTCCCTGCTGCTGACCCTCCCCCTGTGCTTGCTGTCCCCCGCAGAACTCCATCCGGCACAACCTGTCCCTGCACACCCGCTTCATCCGCGTGCAGAACGAGGGCACCGGCAAGAGCTCCTGGTGGATGCTGAACCCCGAGGGCGGCAAGACGGGCAAGACGCCGCGGCGGCGGGCGGTGTCCATGGACAACAACAGCAAGTTCCTGCGCATCAAGGGCAAGGCCAGCAAGAAGAAGCAGCTGCAGGTGACGCAGGAGCGCGGGGAGGACAGCCCATCCTCCCAGCAAGCCAAGTGGTCGGAGAGCCCCGCGTCCCACGCCAGCGACGAGTACGACGCCTGGGCGGACTTCCGGACGCGGGCCAGCTCCACGGCCAGCACGCTGAGCGGGCGCCTCTCGCCCATCATGGCCAACCACGAGCCGGACGAGCTGGAGGAGGACGACGGCACCCCCTCGTCCCCGCTGATGTACCCCAGCCCCTCCAGCACCATGTCTCCTTCCCTCAGCGCCCGCTGCTCCGTGGAGCTGCCCCGGCTGACCGACCTGACCGGCACCATCAGCCTGAACGAGAGCCTGGGGGAGAGCATGCTGGAGGACCTGCAGGACGGCTACAGCATGAGCCCCTCCCAGCAGCTCCCCCCGGCCGCCCTGCGGCAGCGCAGCTCCAGTTTCACCTTCAACTCCAAGTGCTCCAGCATGGGCGCCGCCTCCAACACCTACTGCGGGACCATCTACAGCCAGCCGGCCATGAGCCTGATGCGCCGCCTGCCCATGCAGACCATCCAGGAGAACAAGCAGGCCACCTTCTCGCCCGTCAGCTCCTACAGGAACGCCTCTCTGCAGGACCTGCTCTCCTCCATCTCCTACGCGCACAAGGAGAGCATGGTCCCGGGGGACCTGCCCCTGCCGCCGGCCGGCCCCATGGTGCCGGCCCGCGGCCACAGACACAACCCGCTGCTGTGCGGGGGCGGGGAGCAGGGCTTGTCCTCCTACCCGCCCCACCCGGGCTCTCTCGTGAAGAGCGGCGCGTTGTACCACCCATCACCAGCCGCTCACCACCCCGCGGTCAACACCAGTGCCTTAGCCAATCCTGTCAGCCTTATGAGCCTGCCCAGTGACTCGTGCAGCATGGCGGCCGTGCCGCACCACCACGGGCACCTGCATTCCTACGCCAATAACCAAGGGGCACACATGAGCTTGCTGGATTCGCTGCAGGGCCCCTACCCGGGGGCCGTCCACCCCCCCGTGTTGGGCCAAGACAGGTTCCCAGCAGACCTGGACCTGGACATGTTCAACGGGAGCCTGGAGTGCGACGTGGAGTCGATCATCCTGAATGACTTTATGGACAGCGACGAGATGGACTTCAACTTCGACTCGGCCCTGCCGCCGCAGAACGGGCTCAACGTGCCCGCGCTGCCCGGGGGGCCGCAGCCCACGAACCAGAGCTGGGTGCCCGGGTGACGCCTGCCCCGGCGCGGCCTCGCCGCCGGCAAGCCACGAGGGGAACATTCAGACTAACTTTTTTTTTTCCTTTCTCTTCTGCCTTTGTTTGTTAAGATGGGCGAGAGCCATCAGTCCGAGCTTGAGGTCGAACGTGAAACACGAACCAGAGGGTCAAATCCTGAGATGGGGGAGGACCCCCCCAGCCCCCACGTGTGCCCGGTCTGCAGGTCCTGCCAGCATCCTCTGGAGGACACAGGGCATGTGGGTGGGAGAGGCAGCTGGAGCCAGGCAGATCCAGGGGGTAGCAGGCAGGGAAAGCCTTTGCAGACAGTCCCAGTGCCCCACAGCAATGGTGCCAGTTTGATTTGCCCTTGGGCTGGGTGACAGAGTGGTGACGGCTGGTGGTGTGGGACTCCCCCTGCGTGGGCGTCCCCCTGGGAAGGGGCTCTTCTCTGAGCCACCTTGGGAAATGAGTCCTCTGGGTAGAAGTGTCAGGAGTGGGGACCCCAGGGACCCCAGGGGGGGCTCGTGACCCCTCAGTCCTGGTGGAGATCAGAGCTCTGCCGAGCCCACACCCCCAGGCCCCTCCGCTGCAGGTGTTCTCGTGTGGCTCCAGGCAGGTTTTCTTACTGAGCAGTGGGAAGGGGGTGGTGATGGTGTGCAGGCAGCAGCCCTGGGAGCAGCACCTCGGCAGCCCCTGCGGCCTGAGGGTGCCAGGGGAAGGCTGCAGCCCTGCCTGGAGCAGGCTGGGCATGCTCCAGGGGGGTCTTGCTGGGAGTGAGGGTCCCCTGAGCTGGAGGCTCGGGGGCAGCTCGCAGGGGCGGGGAGGGGGGCGTATTTATTTGATTTCATGCACTCTTTTGCCATTGAGTTTTTGCATTGGAAGGAAGAAAGGGTCGAGCTTAGGGAGAGGATAGGGAGGCCATGGGCAGCACAGGTGGCTGTGTCCCATCACGTGGCTCATCTTGGCGTGGCCATGGGGGGGGTGTTGGATGATGGGTGAAAGCTGGGGGCTGTGATGTGGGTCATCCTCGAGGAGGGGCTGTGTGTGTGAGGAGGGGAGGGATGTGGTGGCCAGGCAGCGTGGGGTCCATCCTGCTTCAAGCTTGGGTGTCCCACATTGCTCAGGGAGGTGCCACAGGGCCCTCAGCCAGGACTGTGGGGCTCCTGGGGGGTCACCGCCCACCCCTGGGGTGCCAGGAGAGCTGATCCAGGAGCTGTCAGCAAGAGGGGTGCACCCACCTGCCAGGGGCTGGGGCTCCATGAGAATGGGGACCATGATTCACACGTGGTGCTGCTGTGGGTCAGGACCCCGAACTGACCCCACTGCTCTGTGGGGCAGGAGTGGACCAGGGATATCCCAGCTATCCTGCACAGCTGCCAGGAGCAGCAGGGCTTTGGTGGCCAGCAGGAGCAACTGGTCTGGAGAGGATGGAGGGGCTGGCAGGAGGTGGTGGGAGCTGATGCTCTGTGCCGTGGTGTCTCTGCTCAGCCATTCTTCCTCCTGGGCACCACAGGCTCTCTCTCTGACCCCCAGGCCCTGGCTTGCAGCATGGCCAGTGCACTGAACCAGCACGTTTTCCCAGCCCAGCTCTTCCCTTCTTGCCCCAGCACCAGCTCCTCTGCCACGGAGCAGGCGCTGGGTCCCAGCCAGCCACAGGGACAGCGTGGCTGCCCCCAGTCAGGGCAGGGCAGGTGGCACCTCCTGCTCCTCTCCAGACCCCTGACGGTTGTGGCAGGGTGTGACAGAGGAGCCCCATGTGCCACCGCTCACCTTCACCCAGGGCACATGGCAGGCACGGTCTCTAAAGACATTCTTACAAGTTAATTAATTATGTTTACATTATTTGATCATGTACAGAATTTAATATATTCTATTATATATAATCTTTCTTGGATGCTT
Source organism: Prinia subflava (assembly GCF_021018805.1). Classification (NCBI taxonomy): domain Eukaryota; kingdom Metazoa; phylum Chordata; class Aves; order Passeriformes; family Cisticolidae; genus Prinia; species Prinia subflava. Next base: position 4,937,544 of record NC_086270.1, read on the forward strand.
TTTTAAAAAGGATTATTCTTTGGTCAGGATCATTACTGCATTCCTTTTACACACCACCTCTCGTTTCTGGCATCTTTCAAATCCTTGGGAAATGATTGCAAATGGCTATTTAACCCCCGACCCCCCAGCTCAGCACGTGGGTGTGAGGGACCCAGAGGCAGGAGGGCAGCTCTGGCTGCCCTGGGGGAAAATGGGGGCCCTGTGCCCCCCAGGAACGGGACAAAGGGAAGGGGCATCTGATCTCCAGGCACAGATCCAGCAGCACCAGCATGCATCAGGCATTTGGAGATGGGGTTCTCCCAGGCAGGAGTGTCCCCGAGCCCCCTTGGGTGTCACAGACACGGGGCCAGCTGTCACCGTGGCGCCCCGGTGGTGGTGGCAGCAGCAGGAGGAGGAGGAGGAGGAGGAGGAAGGTGTCCCCTGGTGCCGCCCTGCTGCCCCCGCCCCGCCGCGTGGGCACGGCCCCTCGCCGAGCTGTCGTCGTGGTTCGTGACCGTGGGCTTGTCGTGTGTGCGGTGCAGTGGTGTTGGTAACGTCGTGTGTTCAGTGCTCGTGTGGGGCGAGGGGCGGCGGGGGGCGGCACGGATGGGGCACGGGGCGGGGGGCACGGGCCGGCCGGAGCACCCGTGGGTGTGGGGCCGTGGCGGGATGGGGGCGTTGGGGCTGTGCCTGTGGGGCAGGAGGCGCCTGGGGGTGGCTGGCATGGCTGTGTCCCTCCCTGCCCCCCAGGGAAGGGGACACCAGGGCTCGATGTCGCTGTCCGGGCTTGCTGAGAATCCAGGTTTCATTGTGGAACCGGTGAGGCCACCTCATTGTCCTGCCTCGCTCAGCTTCATCCTCCCCTCCTCATCACCCCCTCCGTTCCCCGCCCCCGCCGTGCCCCTCTGGGCACCAGGAGCTCCCACCCTGCTCCCACCCTGCCCTGCCTGGAGCCGGTGTGGGGGGACACCCAAGGGCCCCCCTGCCTTGCTTCCCCTGGCGGTTTTGGGTCCGTTTCCCTCGTATTTATAACTGTACAGGCTGGGGGGGAGGGTCTCGGAGGCGTCATCTCTCACACACATCTATCGTAGGCAATGGTAACTTTCTTGGTTGTGCTATTAGAGTTTGTGTATGTGGCAATGTAAAGAACTGTGTATAGTGCATTGTACAGCATATTTTCATGAATAAAATTGTTTTAAATATTACAAGGTGGGGCTGCTGCTGCCGTCAGTGCTTGTGTGTCTGAGAGGGGGGATGGTGTCCCCAGGGAAGCTGAGAAAGGAAAAACCTGCGGAGAGTTACCAAGGGGGAGATGTGAGAATGGGAGATGTTTGGTGAAAACTGAGCTTGCACCCACAGCTTGGAGGTGCTTGGGCTGTGGAGGTCATAGAACCACAGAATGATTAAGAAAAGTCCTCTTAAGACCAGTAAGTCCAACCATTCCCCCAGCATTTCCAAACTCAGCACGAATTCATGTCCCCAAGTGTCAGATGCAAGTGTCACATCTGCACATCATTTAAACCCCTTCAATGATTCCAGCCTGGCCTTGGGCACTGCCAGGGATCCAGGGGCAGCCACAGCTGCTCTGGCAATTCCAGCCCAGCCCCTGCCCACCCTGCCAGGGAACAATTCCTGCCCAATCTCCCAGCCAGCCCTGCCCTCGGGCACTGGAAGCCATTCCCTGTGTCCTGTCCCTGCAGCCCTTGTCCCCAGTCCCTCTGCAGCTCTCCTGGAGCCCCTTCAGGCCCTGCCAGGGGCTCTGAGCTCTCCCTGGAGCCTTCTCCTCTCCAGGGGAGCACCCCCAGCTCTCCCATCCTGGCTCCAGAGGGGCTCCAGCCCTGCAGCAGCTCCAGGGGCTCCTCTGGACTCTCTCCAGCAGCATTATCAGCCCTTTCCATGGTGATGTGATGCCTGGTGCTCCCCTCTCTGCAAATCACAGCTCCTCCAGCAGCACCAGCGATGTCCCAGCAGAACGTCCCTGCTCCCAGTGAGCTGCTGGGACACAGCCCAGTGTGTCCTCCCCAGCACTGGTGGGGCTGACCAGGGGCAGAATCCCCTGCAGGGCCAGTCTGTGCCCACTCATGAGCTCCCAAATGTGATCCTAAACCACCCACACCACATGGCAGGTTGGGTTTCCCTCTGTTTTTTAGAAGTGTGGAGGTGATCTGCTGCTGTTCCCATGTCCTCAGTGAACCTCACCTTGCTGAAGAAACTTGTAATCCTGTTTTTAAACAAAAAAAAAAAAAAAAAACAAGAAAAAAAAAAAAAAGAAAAAAGGAATAAAACCCTACAGGAAGAAAGCTGTCAAGTTGGTTTAACAGGATCTGTTTTCCATAAATCCCTGTTGATTTGCGTTAATTATATCACCCTTTTGGGTTCTTTATTCCTTGCCTTCAGTATCAGCCATTCCACTGTTTTCTCTGGGGTCAATGTCAGCCTGACAGAACTGAGATTACCCACACCACCCTGTTTCCCCTTCTGAAATATCAGGCCAAGCTCCCCTTTCCCCTCAGGCCCCCAGAAATCCCCAGGCACCCTGCACCAGAGCCAAACTCCAGGATGATCTTCTTGTTCTCCTCCCCACTCCAGGGTGATCTCCTGGTTCTTCTCCCCACTCCAGGATGATGTCCTGTTTCTCTTCCCCACTCCAGGGTGATCTCCTGGTCCTCTCCCTGCACTGCCACCCCCCCGTGCCAGGCATCTGCAGACAGCTCCCGTTTCTGCATCCCGTGCTGTCCTCCTTGCAGAGGCTCAGCAGAGCGGAGTGCTGACAGCCTGTGCCCGCTCTGCACGCACTGACCTTCTCCCAGTGCCATCTCTGAATGCCACCACGTCCCCAGGAGCCCGCAGCCCCTGCACCCACAGCCCTTGTGCAGGCCTGGCTGGCAGCCTGTTGCGAGGGTGGGATTTGATTTGTGCCAAGAGCTTGGGCAGGAGAGGTCAGAGGCTGTTCTGGTCTGAGCTGTGGTGGGAATGCAGCCTGGCTCAGGGACACCCTTCCAAAGAGGGGCTGCTCTCCTGCAGCAGGGCTTGGAGCAATCTGCTTTAGAGGAAAGCGTCCCTGCCTGTGGCAGGATAACTGCATTGTCTTTAGGGCCTTCCAACCCAAATCATTCTGTGACTGTGTGACTGTGTGACTGTGTGACTGTGTGATTGTGTGATTGTGTGATTGTGTGATTGTGTGATTCTGTGGTTCTGTAATTCTGTGATTCTGTGGCTCTGTGATTCTGTGATTCTGTGATTTCCACCCCACCAGTACCTCAGCCTGGATACCCAGGACACAACCAGCCTGTAATGCCAATTTAGGAATCCTGGCTGCTGGTGGAGCCCTGGTGTCCTGCCCTTTGGAAATGCCTTCCCAGGCACGAGCCACCCTGCAAATGTCCAAGCCAGCAGGCAGACACAGTCCCCAGCAGGGCTCTCAGGCTGTGCCTGATTTCCACGTGGCTGCAAGGATGGCCTGCCCTGCACATGTCCCACCCCGAGTCCTGCCCTGCACATGTCCCACCCCAAGTCCTGCCCTGCACATGTCCCACCCCGAGTCCTGCCCTGGGCTTTGGCAGGAAACAGGGGAGCAGCTGCAGGGTCCTGAGCCAGGAGCAGCTGCACACGAGGTGCTGGCAGTGCCCCAGGGCCACAGAGGTGCTGGGACTGCCACTCTGCCAGCTCTCCTCGCGCCCCACTCTGCCAGGATGTGCTGGGGACGTGCTCAGGGGAGGGACACCAGCTGGAGGGCAGGGCTGGGCAGAGAGCTGGGCTCCAGGTCAGCTCAGGTGCTCAAGAGGAAAGCTCTGGAGGTGCAGGGGGAGGCTGAGGCACCGGGAGCTGATGCAGCTGTTTTGTCCAGGCTACACAGGACTGCCCTGACTGCGCAGTGAACCCCTCAAAGGTTCACAAAGCCCATGAAGGATACTCCTGCCCGTCCCAGCTATCCAAGGGAGCTGGATGAAGCCAGCAGGGCTGAGCAGGGCAGCTGGCTCAACCCACGCCTGGGAGACTCGAACTAATGGCACTGGAAGGGGATGCGCAGGACCTGTGCTCCAAAGGATGTCCCAAACATCCCCCTGAGAAGGCCACCCAGAGAGCAGGAGGTGCCTGCTGTGGGCCCAGAGCACCCACACAGAGCTGGGGGATGTGGGCAGGTGCTGGGAGGCTGCAGGACTTTAAGGTCCCTTCCAACCCAAACCACTCTGGGATTCCAGGATTCTCTGAGCTAACAGGGAAACAACTGCAGGGTGATCACCTCTGGTGGGGAGGACAGGGCAGAATGGAAGAAGAAACAGGCCCAGATGCCCTTTTCCATCATGGGCTCCCAGACTCTCACCCATCCCTGCCACAAAGACCCCAAAATAAATCCCTTATGTGAGCCAGCACAGCTCCTGCCTTGGTGCTGATTTGGGGTGATCAGGACCTGAAATCAGTCCCAGAGGTTTCCAGAGGCACCAGTGCATTTCCTGGCTGGTTCCAGAGTTGCACAAGGAGAGGGACCAGGTAGGGGCAGAAGGAGTTTGGAGAGTTCCTGGTGACCTCCTCAGAAGAGAAATTCCCTGACATGGGGTGTGAAGAGCTGGAGGATGGGGCAGCCCAGACAAGGAGCCCCTGGCCCCCCTGACCCTGGAGCCTTGACCCTGCCCACAGCCAGCGCTCCCTGGGCTGCCAAGGTCACACCATGGTCACACCACGGCACCACTGCCCCTTCCCATGGCACTGACAGAGCTGGCCCAGCACAGCAGCACTGGGGGAAGGAGGATCTGGGGCTGGGGGAGGCTGAGGACTCTGCAGCAGAGCCCCAGGAGGGTTCTGCCTGCTGGCCTGGTGAGAGGTGATGCTGCCGAGCAGGAGGGATGGGCTCACCCCACAGCAACGCTGAGCCCCCCAGGCACTGCCTGTGTCCTGTTCCATGCCAGGAGGAGGACAGGGAGCTCAGCAACCCCCACAGGACCCAGGGAACCGCGAGAGGCAGAGATCCAGCTGATCTCCCCTGCTGTCCCCGCTCTCCTGCCCCGTGCCAGCTCCACTCTGCCTGCACGGTGGGAACATCCCTGAGGGACAAGGGGCAGGTCTGGAGCCACAGAGATTTGTCTTCATTGACAGCAGGAGGGTCTCTGGGGCTGTGCCAGGGACCCTTCACACCCCATCCCACCAGGGCTCACCTCAGGGGCGCTGGCTCTGGACTCATCCCGAGAGGATCCCCTGACATATTTCACTGTTCTGTGAGACAACACTTGGGAGGCTTAACTGGAGAGCTGCAAAGTGTGCAGGTCTCTGCCCCTGTGAGGACAGCAGTCCCTGCGTGGCCAGCAGTGCTCTCTGTGCTGCACCAGCTCCCTCTCCATCTCCCCTTTGTTCCATTAACTCAGCCCCGGGATGAGCCACGGGGATCCAGCCCGCAGGCACCGCATTATCCCCGGAGCTGCAGCCAGATCCTGACAGGGACAGGGGCTCTCTGGGCTGGGAGCCAAGCCAGGGCGCAGCATCCCCCTCCCCAAAATCCCAGATGTCCCCACAGCTGCCCCTGGAGCAGGCGGAAGAGGACAGGGACAGAAGGGTGCAGAAAAACAAGGAGGAAAGCCTTCAGGAGCACGTGTCTGTCATGAGATACTCCCTTGCAGAAATCTTGGAAACCTTAGAAAGAGTTTTTGCTCAATGTTATTAATTAAGGCAAAAGAATCCCCATATGGAAAGAGAAACAGTCAAGTTATATTTTTGCTAAATACGCGGCACCATATGGTAACATACAGAAAATTGGCCACATAGGCAGCCTAGAATATATGTTACCATATGTTCATATGTGCTTTATAATTTCTTTGTTTTTGAAAAAGGCCATTGTCTTATGGGGCAAAAATGAGCAGCCCACCCCAGGGAGGAGGAGAAACAGCACAAGCTGCTTGTGCTGAATGGAGCCCAAGGAAGCAACTCAGCCACCTGGCCTGGGGGCTGCCAGGAGGAGCCGGCACGGGGGCAGGCAGAGCTCCTTCCCTGCTCCTCATCCTCCTCCTCATCCTCCCTGGCACCCCCTCGGCACGGGCTGCAGGGCTGACACACCGTGTGCAGGCTGGGGACACCCAGCAGGAGCGGGAGGAGGAGGAGCTGTCCCCAGGAAACCTTCATCTCCCTGCAGCAGAAAGAGAGAGAGGAAAGGATCTGCTGGGGAGGTGTGGAGACCTCGAGGAAGTGCAGAGCTCCTCCAGCTGCAGCCTGTGAGCAACACCGGGCCCTGTGTGTGTGTGTGAGGGGTGTGCAGAGCCCCGTGTGCCCGGGCTGGTGGCTGTGTGTGTGTGTGTGAGGGGTGTGCAGAGCCCCGTGTGCCCGGGCTGGTGGCTGTGTGTGTGTGTGAGGGGTGTGCAGAGCCCCGTGTGCCCAGGCTGGTGGCTGTGTGTGTGTGTGAGGGGTGTGCAGAGCCCCGTGTGCCCGGGCTGGTGGCTGTGTGTGTTCTCACAGGTGTGGGGGAGCCACTTCAGATCACCCAGCTGCACCTCCCAGCCCCCCGAGGGGCTTGGTGAGCCGCCAGCGCAGGAGGAGCTCGCAGGGGATGCAGCTCCAGCTGCAGCCTCTGGCACCAGGTGTGTGCCACAGCTGCAGTGGTGGGCACAGGGGGGCTCTGAGGCTGTGCCCACCTCTGCTGAGCCCTCACTGAGCTTGTTCCCCAAAATGATTGGGCAGAGGGTGTCTCTCATGTGTGTGTGCACAGGGCGATGCCATTTCCTGCTCAGGGAGGTTGGCAGGATGTCCCAGAGGACAGGTCCTGATAGAGCAGAGTCCCAGGTGCTGCCTCCCTCCCAGGGCAGAGCGCTGGGGGCAGCTGGGCAAAGGTGGCCCTGCCTTTGGCCCTGCTCAGGACAGCCCTGATCATTGAACTGAGGAATGGTCTGGGTTGGAAGGGACATTAATGATCACCTTGTTCCACCCCTGCCATGGCAGGGACCCCTCCCCCTGTCCCAGGCTGCTCCCAGCCCCAGTGTCCAGCCTGGCCTTGGGCACTGCCAGGGATCCAGGGGCAGCCACAGCTGCTCTGGGCACCCTGAATATCCCATCTAACCCTGCCCTGTGTCAGTGTGAATGTGCTGCCACTCCAGCTCCTTGTCAAAGTCACTCCTAACTGCATTTTCCCTGTCCCATTTTCCCCTCCATCCACCTTTCATCCTCCTCCAAGGACAGGCTGGAGCCTTTCCCTCCCCTTGCACAGCCCCAGCAGCACCGCTGGCTTTGGGGAGCAGCAGCAGCTCCTCAGAAACCCAGGATTTAATCCCAGCCCTGGAGCAGGGACTGTTCCTGTGGCTGCTGATTCACAGTCCGTGGGATCCTGGCTTTCCCAGCGCCCTGTGGATCCCGGGAGGCTGCAGGGAGCTCTGCCAGGCTGGGACTGTGCTGAGCACTGCAGGTGATGCTCTCTGAGTCCTCCTCCCCAAACCCATCAGCACCAAGCTGGACCCTCAAAAATCACTCTTTGGTAGGGCCACAACCAGGCGGGCAAGGCAGAGGTCTCTGCTGGCAGACACCTGGCTCCTGTCACCCCCTGAGGTGACATCCCAGGCTGGGCTGTGCTGCAAACACACCTGGCAGGTGCTCAGTCCCTGCTGAGCCCCTCTCCCTGCTGAGCTCCTCTTGCTGGGAGCTCCTTGGCTCTCCTGGTGGCACCTGCCCTATGCACGGACAGGACAGGATGACAGACACATCTCTTAGTCCAAGGAAGGTGAAATGGAATTCTGTGTCCTAGCAGGGAGCAAGGGCTGCTCCCATCAGAGTGTGGGTGGAGGCAGTGACACCCAGTGTCCCCACCCACCCAGCGTTCCGAGGGCTGTCCCCACTCCCCACTGGGTGGCTTTTCTCCAGCCGTGGCTCAGGACCAGGGCTGGGGTCCCTCTGTCCGGGAGCATCTCGAGATCTGTGTAGGCCCTGACCCCTGGTGCTGCAGCTCAGGGGGTGCTGGGGAGCTGTGGGAACTCTGCCCAGCCCTGGAGTCCCTCGAAGGTTCCGGCAGGCTTGGCTGATGCAGGGGAGGGTGCTGGTGCTGGTGCTGGTGCTGGTGCCCCCAGCCCTGCTCTGCACCCTTGGGCCCGCAGGAGACCCACGGGGTGGATGTGAATCCCAACCCTGCCTGCCGCAGGATGAGGACAGAGATCCCCCTGCCCCACACACACACGGGATGGGGTTTTTAAGGGGGTGAGCTTTTCCTCGATGATTTCCCAGAAAGAGGAGGGTGGGCTGTGCCTGGGGCAGGGGGCTGGGGCAGCCCCCAGGGCTGAGGTGGGGTTTGAGCAGCACAGGGAGCACAAGGAGCCTGACCCTGAGCGAGGCAGCTCCAAACCTGCAGCCCTGCCTTGATGTGGGTCCCTCTGGGTGGTCCCAGCAGCACCAGGGAGGTGGGGAGGACCCTTGGCAGGAGTGGGTGGGTGCCCACCTGCCCGAAGATAAGAGAACCATTGGAGTCTGGGGGGGAAGAAAAAAAGAAAAAAGAGAAGAGAAGAGACCCTTTGGAGGGGCAAAAAGGCGGGTGCAGACACAGCCAGTGCTGAGCAGTGTCCCATGCCCACAGCTATCCCCCAGCCCAGACCACAGGCAGGGTCCCACCCTGGCAGAACAGCAGGACCTCCGGGACCTCCAGGACCTCCAAGACATCCAGGACCTGCAGGACCTCCCTCCCTACCCCTTTTGGCACGGGTAGCTGCGAGTGAGCCCTTTGTGCCAGGGACCCTCCCATTGCCCACCCAGCCCTCCCCACCACCCAGCCAGCCCACCCAGCCCTCCTCACCTCCCACCCAGCCCTCCCCACCTCCCTCCCAGCCCACCCAGCCCTCCCCAGCGCCCGCAGCCAGCCGGACTCCACACGAGCAAAGGCAGGCTTTGCTTCCAGCCCCACTTCTGAGCTCCCCCTCGGCTTTGGAGCAGCTTCATTAAAAGGAAACACAAACCAGAAGCAGAAGGAAGCACTTTTAAGTTGCTGGCAGCTTTGCCTGTCTATGAGTTATGAGGTCTTGCTTTATTCATGGGGCAGGAAAAAAAAAGTGCTTATCTCCTCGGAGTCCATTATGTTTCATTTGGAGCCCGGGTGCAGTCGGTGCTTTGGCAGAAATATCCCGGTGCCCCGCTCGCCCTCCCCAAACTTTATCTCCCTACTTCATTACTGGGAGTTGCACTCGCCCCGGTTTATCAGCGGTGATGGAGTGGATTGCTGACTTCTCTGCTGTCCTAGCAAAAATGAGGATGGAGACATTCTGCTCCAGGTTCCTGCTATTTTCAGAGACCTTGGCTGCATGATTTATTCATAAAAAAGCCATTATTTATGCCAAAGAAAGAAGACAGAATGGGTTAGCTTTTTAAGTGCTTATAATGCATTATATGGTACCTTAGCCTGCCAGACATCATTTATAATTGTAGAATCCCTTAACCTCCTTTTTCTGTTTTCCCTACCCTTCACATCAGTGCAGAGGGTGATAGCAAACTCGGTAATTAGCAGAAGTTGACAGATGTGGCAAGGAGAGGTAAGGTGAAATATCATCGAAGGAGACGTTTCTACAGCACCTAAAGTGAAGAGAGACCCTCCCTCCTCCCAGCCTTGATCTCCCAGCACAGGCAGAGCCAGGAGTGGAGCACCACCAGGGAGGAGCAGCTCATGGGGGCTGGCTCTGGGGTCCAGCCAAGCCTCTGCATCCTGGCCTTGCTCTTTCCTGATGGCCTGTGGCTCTCCTGTCCTGGGAAACCCCTCCCTGCTCTCGCTGCAGGCACAGCCTTGGGATGCTCCGGGTTCCTGCTGATGCCACGAGCGCTGGGACAGGGCAGGGACCTGCTGTGTCACAGGCATTGGGAGGTCCCTGCTGCCCCCCACTCCAGGCACCAAGCCCCCCTTCCTAAGCCCTTGCACGATGAGAACAAATCTCAGGACAGCATCAGCCAAAAAAAAACCACCAAAAAACCCCCCAAAACCCACCCCAAACCTGCAAAATGATGGAGTGGAAGAGCAGAGAGGGCTGAAGCTGGCAGAGCTGACGCTGCAGCCCTGCTGCCACCATCACAGTGCCAAGGCCACCTTTGGTCACCAAACAAGGCTGTGTTTGTCACTCTCAGGGCTGTGCTGTGCTTGTCCAGGTGAGAGCGGGCCACACCTGAGCTCAGGGCGGCTCCATGGCAGCCCAAGAGCTCCTTGGTCCCTGTTCCTGCCACCAGCCCCCAGCACGAGGTGGGAAATGCCCGCAGCACCAACTGCCTCCAGAGATCAGCCACCACCTGAAAACAATGCTCTGAGGGGACTGCAGAGTCTCACAGAATCATTAAGGGTGGAAAAGCCCTCCAAGATCACCGAGTCCAACCATTAACCTCTTTCCTGGGACTGCTGCTGTCACGTCTGTGTCCTCTCATCACTGCTAAGGGCCTTATCAAGGCTGAAAGCAGTGGGAAAGGGATTTGTATCCCGGAGGAGAGCACAGCATTCCAGTATAACCCATCCTGGAGTGGGTGAGGATGTCGTTTTAAAAGCGAATTTAAATCACAGCCGTTGAATCAGAGTGTTTGGGACAGGCTGGAACACCTGCCCTGAGCCTGTGCCCAGCTTGGAATGGATGGAAGGAGGGAAGGGGCTGCTGCTCCGTGTGCTGGGGGTCAGGGGGGCTGCCACGGGGTGGCCACGGGGCCAGAGCCCCCCACCAGGTCACCCCAAGTTTGGGTGGGGGGGTTATGCTGTTTTTATTCCCACCTGGAACGAGACGCCCACGCTCCGGACTGCCAGACGAACCACAAGAAAAACAATTAGTGATTGGAGGTGAGAGGCAGCCTTCCCCTCCGGGCTGCTCGCCTGGGCTGGATTCAAGTGGGAGAAAATCCCCATTAAAAGGCAGTGCCATTTCCAAGCTTCTCGAGTTCAAAAGCGGAGACAGAAATCTCAGCTCTGATTTTCGCTTTTTAAGCCTAAGATAAATAAAAATGTAAGAGACGGGAAATAATGTAACGTAATCATCAAGGAGAAGAGAAACCAAAGGCTCGGCTCTCACACACAAGCAAATATAAACACACACACAGAACACATTTTAAAACCAATTAAAATCCCTTTGCAGAGAAAGCTCTTTCACCCACTCTCCGGGATACAGGCTATCTGCTTCCTTGGCGCGCTGGATATGAATAATTAAAAGCTAAACATATGTTAAAAAATGCAAACAGTACATGATCCTGGAAACTTCCTCTCCTTATTATTATTTCCACAAGAAAGCTGTTAAATGGTTATAAAACTCGCGAAATGCGCCAACCTTGGCGCCTCCTGTGATTCCCCACTCTGGCTAGGAAGGAGTTAAAACCATTTGGCAGAGACTAACCCATTAGGCCTAATAATTATGAAATTATAGAGGTACTCAGGTGACTGTTAATTTCACACATACTGTTCAGCTCGGTGGCTAATGAGAGCCTGAAGAACTCAAGTGCCTCATCTTTCTTGTTGAATGGTGACCTGCAATTAATGAGCTTCTGCAAGAAAAGGCAGCATTTTGCACTTGGGGCTAATAAGATGGCTTTTGTGCAGCAGCATTGTGATACCAGGAGCTTTCGAATGAAGATTAAGAACTTTTCTCCTTATTTATTTATGAGCTCTACGCAGTCCAAGAGACCACACATGCAGAGAAGCGGCCCTGGTGTGAGTCTTGGAAGAAACTTAAGAGCACAGTTGCTCCAAGGCAATGGCAAAAATCCTCTTTCTCCTGCAATGGGTGGTAATGAGAGGGAATTGCAGACCCCCATCCCTGGAAATGTTCAAGGCCAGGCTGGATGAAAGCAGCCTGGGATGGTGGAAGGTGTCCGTGGGGGTGGAATCAGATGAGCTTTAAGGTCCCTTCCAACCCAAACCATTCTGGGATTCCAGGATTCTCTGAGCTAACAGGGAAACAACTGCAGGGTGATCACCTCTGGTGGGGAGGATGGGGCAGAGTGGCAGAAGAAACAGGCCCAGAGCCCTTTTCCATCATGGGCTCCCACACTCTCACCCATCCCTGCCACAAAGACCCCAACATAAATCCCTTATGTGAGCGAGCACAGCTCCTGCCTTGGTGCCAGTTTCCTGTTCAGGACCTGAAATCAATCCCAGAGGTTTCCAGAGGCACCAGTGCATTTCCTGGCTGTTTCCAGAAGTGCTGTGGAAAGTGCCTGGCTGGGATGTGCATGCAGGAACCCCCAGGGCTGCAGCTCCTGGGCAGCGCAGCCCAGGCCCCAGCCAGACCTGCCCAGCCCAAACAGAATCACTGAGGCTGGAAAAGCCCTCCAAGACCATCGAGTCCAGCCTGTGACCATTCCCCACCGTGTCACCAGCCCAGAGCACTGAGTGCCACGTCCACTCGTTTCTTCTCCAGGGATGATGATTCCACCACTGCCCTGGGCAGGCAATCATTCCACCAATGCCTGGCCACTCTTCCCATGAAGAAATTCTGCCTAATACCCAACGCTGGCCCAGCCTGAGGCCGTTCCCTCTCCTCCTGTCCCTGTTCCCTGGGAGCAGAGCCCGACCCCCCCGGCTGTCCCCTCCTGTCAGGAGCTGTGCAGAGCCACAAGGTCCCCCCTGAGCCTCCTTTTCTCCAGGCTGAGCCCCTTTCCAGCTCCCAAACCCAAACTGGTTGCAGCTCTCAAGCACAGACATTTGTCAGAACCCAGGCCGACCCTGCCCTGGCTCTCTCAGTGTTTGCACAGTTATTCCTGGTGGCAGCATTATCATAATCACTATTATTAACACTAATTTTACCTTTAAATGCCTGCTTGCATTGACATTTGCTTCATGCACACACACGGAGCACTAACCCCCCCCCAAGTTGGAGCCAACCAGCCCCTCAGGGTGTTCCCACCCTCACCCGTGTTAGAGCAGCTCAGAAATGCCTCCTCCCACAGCCCTGGCCGTTCTCCCGCCCTGAGGTGACCCTCTGGCTCTTGACCTCTCTCCAAGCCCAGCCATTCACAGAGAGAGGAGAGGCTGGACCTGGATGTGGAGCACCCAGCTGGGAGCTTTTAGTTCTTTACAACTCTGACATTGTCCTGGATTGAAAAATGTAATCAAAAATGTGTATTCTATTTTCATCTGTTGAAGCCGGTTGGGAGATATTGTTCTTTATCTCTTGTAACTCTAGGGGGGGAGGAGGGCTGATGCCTTCTGTTAATGGACACCTGATAACACCAGATAAGGCAGGGCCTCCTTATCTCTTCCTCCACCCATCCTCCTCCAAGGGACATCCCCTGTGAATGGGCCATTGAAGGCTCTCCCATCACTGATAACATCACCTCATCCCATTGGGAGATGCTCCACCCAGCGGGAGGAGCCAAAGCCTTTCCACGGGATAAAACAGCAATCCCAAACACCAAGGGAGCCGTTCCCACTGGATTCCCAGAGGATGACTGGACCCTTTCCTGAGGATCATCTCTGCTCCAACGGAGCCACATCTGTCACTGTGGGAGGACTCACTGCGGGCTGCTTCCAACACCCTGAGCAACAGGGTGTCAGGTTTGCATTCTGACTCTGTCAGTGCTCCTTTGTACTATTGCGTTTATTTTATTTTTATCTCTCTTGTTGTTTGTTCTCTCTCTATGAAATTGTATTTCTGACTTGGAGTCTCACTGGTTTTGCTTTCAAACCAGCACAGACATGGAAGAGTAGCAAATAGCCAGCAACGCCTTTGCTCTTGCTGCTGCAGATGTGGAAAACTCCAGGTCCTGGAGCAGGATCTCACCCAGTGCTGGAAAAGGCACCAGACTTGCAGCAGCAGCTCCTTTGCTTGCTGAGACAACAGCAACCCAACAGGGCTTGTGCACAGAGCAAAGTGGGACAGTGCAAGCGCACACACCCAGAGCTGAATGCACTGTTCTCTCTGCAAAAGGGAGCTTTCACTTCATTCCAGCTCTGACAGGGAAAAGTAGCAAATAGCCAGCACCCCTTTACTCTTGCTGCTACAGACATTGGAAAACTCCAACTGCAGCAGTTCCAGTTCCCAGTGCTGGAAAAGGTGGGAAAATTGCTGCAGCAGCTTCTTTGCTGGAAAAGAGAAAATGAACAGGGCTTGTGCACCCCCTGCCCTGCAGGAGGCAGGGGCAGCTCCCCTGGTCCTTTCCCATGGGTTGGGACCCCATCCTGAGGAGGTCCAGTGGTGCCTGGCTCTTGTTTGTGCTCCTGCAGTTCCCCGTCACTAAAACCTGTGGCCTCTCCAGCCTCCTGGAGGCCCCAGCTGATCTGTCAAGAGTTTCCCAGACAAAAGTCTAAAGGAGGAGATTTCTGGACAGCCCAGCAAGGTCTGTCCCCTCTTGCCTGGAGGGTCCTGGTTCTCTGCAGGTCCCTTCTTGTGCTGCTTTTCCAGAATGAGCTAAAGATGGTGGGTCCCAAGGGTCCCTCAGTGCTTGACAATGCACAGAAGAAGTTTGGGTTGGAAGGGACCCTAAAGATCACCAACAGGAGCTGTTGACCCTGCTCCAGCACATCCACAGGTTCCTCAGAAACCACAGAAACCACAGAGTACAGCTGTGCTTTCCTTGGCCACAGTTTTTCTTTGAGGCTGCAAACAGAGCACTCAGGTCCTGGCAGGTCCTGGCAGGTGCCTCCTCACAGTAATTCTCTGCTCTTATTTCTACAGTTTATTCTGCAGGGGCTTCTGACAAGAACAAACCTCTGTCCGTGGCACAGAAGAGTCTCTGCAGCCCCACGCTGGCCAAGGATGACCACCCAGAAGAACCTGCAGCCAAAGCAAGGCCTTCCCTCTGCAGAAAGCAGGTGCAGGTCATGGAATCACAGAGCAGTTTGGGTTGGAAGAGAACTTAAAGATCACCTAATTCCAACCCCTGCCATGGGCAGGGGTGTCACTCACTACATCAGGTTGTCTTCCCTGTCCCTGCAGAAGCTTCTCCTCACCTCAGACATGGCCCACGATTTCCTATTCAGGATCTGAAATCAATCCCAGAGGTTTCCAGAGGCACCAGTGCATTTCCTGGCTGTTTCCAGAGCTGCAGAAGTGCTGTGAAGTGCAGAAGTGCTGTGAAGTGCAGAAGTGCTCTGGCTGGCACTGGAGGCTCGTCCTGGCCTGGGTGAGGCACCAGGACTCAGCTGATCCAAAGCCACCCCACAAGCTCCTGTTCCTGCAGTGAACTGTGGGGAGAAATTGGTGTTTTGGGAGCTGAGGGAGGTCCCTGGGGCATTGCTGTGCTCAGGGTGCACCCCCAGTGCCCTGGGTGAGGTGACAGCCAGGCAGGGCCCTGTGCTGTGCAGGGGACACTGGTGGCAGTGGTGGTGAGTTCAGAGGTGCCCACCAGCTCCTGCTCGCTGTGGGGACACCCCTGCGGGCAGTGTCACACCACAGGGACACCTGAGGGCTCCCTGGGGACCTCTCCTGTCACTGTGAGTGTGCCCCCACTGCAGACACCCAGCCACAGAACAGTGTCACCTCAGCCCAGCGGCTGGGCTAAGGTCACCCATGGGTTTGAAGGAAATGATTTCCCTTTCCAGGAGCAGTGGATCCCACTCTGTCAGTACATCCTGACTTTTCCTGCCCCCGTGCCTCCATCTCCAGCATCACTGAACCAGAGAAGCACTGAGTGGGTTGGGTTGGGAGGGACACTAAAGATGATCCAACCCCTGCCATGGCAGGGACCCCTCCCAGGCTGCTCCCAGCCCCAGTGTCCAGCCCGGCCTTGGGCACTGCCAGGGATCCAGGGGCAGCCACAGCTGTGCCAGGGCCCCACCACCTTCCCAGGGAACAATTTATTTCTGATGTTTAATCTAAATCTACTCTCTTTCACCTTGAAGCCACCCCCCCTTGCCCTGTCACTGCTTTGCCTCACAAAACCCCCCAAATCCCTACAGGATCCCCTCCCAGCACCTTGTGTTTGTTCCTGGCGGTTCCTGGGATGCTCATTCCTGAGATAACCCCAGTCCCTCCCCTCCATCCTTGCTCCCTCTCCCTGTGTGACAGCAGCCCCCACCCTCAGCTGCCTGTCAGAGGGGGCTCATCCCCAGCACCCCGAGGTGCTGGAGCACACCTGGGGCAGCCGCCCCTCTCTGGGTGTGGGCAGCCAGCCTGACCCAGCCAGCGGCTCCTCCTGAGGTGGCACCGGCTGCATCCTGTCCCCCACTGCCAGCTGACAGCGACAGACAAGTGTCTGACGAGCTGGGGGAGGATGTGGCAGCTGTCAAGAGCTGGCACTCGGCTTTCCACGGGTGGCCTTTGGTTGTTTTGCCTTCCTGTGTTCCGAGTCAATCATGCACGAGCGAGGCACCCTGCGCCGGAACCGAGGGGGAGAGGCACTGAGATGGATCTGACAGGGTGGGGACGGCTGCCACCCCACCCAGGCAGGCTGAGCCAGGAAAGGGAGCTCCAAGGAAGGTCTGGGGTTGTGGGGATGGGGCCACTTCCCAGCCCCGTCTGTCACTGTAGGACATGAAAAAAGATGGGAGAATCCAAATATTTCAGAGGGTGAAGAGTATAGAAAAAGCTTCCTTGAGAAATTTTGCCTTGGGAAAAAAGTTAGCAGCTGCTAGCAGGCTAAAATCTCTCAGACCCAGAAAGATCAGATCCACACTGTCCGGTGTTTGCTGCTCTACTCCACGTCCAGCCAGCATCCCCTCCTTCAGCCAGAGCCAGCACCTGTCCCTGCCTGTCCTCTCTCCTTGCTCACCTGTCTCTGCTCCCTGGCTGCTGAGTCTCTCCCACCTCCAAAAAAAAATATTCAGACACTTTGCTCATGTGTGCAATGACTAAATGAGCACACACATCCCAGTCCCTAAAAATGTCTCGTTTGGAGGTCTTGTGTTGGAAGCACATTCTCAGCACTTTGGTGGGCTTGGCACAGGCTCCTTTCCACATCACGCACCCACAGGTTAAAAATGAAGGTGCTCAGGTGGAAAAGGTGTTATTTTAGGAGTGTCTGGAGGTCCATGGGGAGCCCTGTATAAGTGCCTGCTCCCCTGCTGTCGTGCAGGGGTGAATGTGGGCTCTCCTTGGCTGGAGAAGGAAGAGCTGCCAGTGTCCAGGCTCAGCTGTCCAGCAGGGCTGGGGCCACGCCTGGAGCGTGATCCTGGCTGCAGAGTGACCAGAGGTGGTCCCTGAAGTGGCTGCTGGAGCACCTCAGGAGGGATAACGAGGCTGGGCTGAGCTCCCCTGGTCCTTGGCGCCTGCTGCCCATGACATCCCCACCTTCCCCTTCTTCTTTGGGCTCAGCCTGTTTTGGACAGGGTTTTTTTAACCTGTGGCACCCAAAGCTCAGGGCTCCCTCAGCAGATCCCAGGCTGGGCTGGTGCATCCCACAGGCTGCTCCTGCAAGCACATCCCAGGAAATACTTGGCCGTGCTGTCCTGTAGGATTGCTTCAGCTCACTGTGGGGTTTGCCTTCATCTGCCTCCTTTCCTCTTGCACTCCCAGACTGCTCATGAAGGAAAAGGTGCACTGGGGGTAAAGAACCAGGGCTGAGACTTCCCAAACCTTCACCTGACTTCTCTCCCATCCAGAAATTGCCTGGGAGAGTATCTGGAGTGACCCTGTCAAGAGCCCTGTGCATGTCTGGGTACAAGACATAGCCTCTGCCAGGCCCCTGCTTCCTGGGGAGGAAATTGGGTTGTGACACGCTCTGCTCCTGGCAAACCAGGCTGGATGTTGCTCATTTCCTCGTTACCTGCTGCAGACTGGCAGGAGCTGGTTTGTTCACCTGTTCCAGAGCTTTTTGGGGAATCAGAGTTAAGCTGACACTGGGGAGGTCCTGGCTGTGCTCTCCTGATTCTGTCCCTTCCCAGCCCCAAGAACTGCCTGTTGCAGCCCCAGGATGGCCCCGGCCCACCTCTGAGTCCCCTGGCCCCACGGGGTTGGCTGCTGCTCCTGTGCCAGCCTGAGAGCTGAGAGCTTTCCCCACTACCACCCATCCTGTTGGGATGGAGATGATGGAAATGTTTCCTCCTCCTCCCTCCAGCCCCACCCTGCCTCGCAGAGGGATTCTCAGACATCCCAAGAAATGATGGAGGGTCCTGGTGGGGAGCTAGGGATGGCTGCTGTCCTGCTTTGCTTTCTCCCATTTTCTGGGGTCTCAGCACATCCCAGGAAGGGGGAGAGCAGGTTTCTGCTGTGCCACCGTCCTTGGAGGTCCCCAAGGCCCTGGGTTTTTGTGATACCACTGAAGCCACATGTCCTGAGCATCCCTGCCAGGGCAGGCATCTTCTGGGCAGGAGAGACGAAGGCTGGACCTGCCTCGTGTGCACCAGCAACCCTGAACCTTGTCAGCAAGGAGGGGACATCCTGTGCAGAGCAGAGAGCGTGGGGAGCACTGGGCTGAGTGCTGCCATGCTGGGGGATGAGCTGACAGGATGGGGCCCTCGGCATCCTCAGCCAGGAGCAGAGGCCAGGGAGACCTGCAAGGAGAGCTGGAGGTGGGTGAGGTGGTCTTGATGCCTTAGGATTTCAGCTTTTATATTCTTCACATATTTGTAACCCTGCAGTTCTTTAGTGTGTAACTCCAAACTCCACACACAGTGGGAGCTGCTGCTTCCCCATTTTGGTCACACACAGCAATTCCTCTCCAGGCCTGGGGATCAAGGACACCTCACTGCCTCAGGCCCTGAGAGATGGAAACAAAAGTGAGTTGGGGGAGCAAACTTGGGGTAAATGACTTCATGACCTGAGGCTGTAACTGGAAGATGAACTCCCAGTCTGCAAATGGACCAAACTGATAAAAGTGTGAATGTCTGTGACCCATCATCCATTTTTGGGTGTAGCCCCTGGGGGGTTTTGTCTGCCCTAAATGTACCTGAAGGCCCTTCAATAAATAGAATTGCTTTTTATTCCCCTAATTTTGCCTGGCCTCTGTTTTTAGGGAGCCCCAAAAAGGCATCAGTCACCCCAAGCAGGGGTAGAGAGGGCTCTGGGGGGCTCAGCAGAGAGGGCAGCGAGGCTGGGCCCATCTGGGGTTCACTCCTGTCCCCGTGGTGGGGACACAGGGAGCAGGAGGGCACGGGGTGGCCGTGTCTGGCCAGACCTCCCCTGCATCCCCCAGAGCACAGGAGGGAGAGCTGGGCACCACATCTGGGGCATCCCACAACCTGCTCTGATGTCCCTCCCTGCCAGGGCCACCCACGGGGCCAGAAGACAAACCCAGCACGTGTGTGAGGGCTGCCCTTCAGGAGGACCCTTCTGCCTCCTCATTTTCTGTCCCGGATGGATTCTCGTTTGCCATTTGGCCTGGGCTGTGTCCCTGCCAGGAGGCAGCAGGGGCTCTGCAGCCCCCTGTGCCCAGAGCTCCCTGCCAGCCTCTCTTGGGGGCTTCACCTGAGAGCGGTGACCCCCCTTCCACCCTGGCAGGCTCTGAAGAGAGCAGCTTGCCCTGGCTCTGCAAAGGAGCTGGGGCACAGGGGCTCTTCCGAGGACTACAAACTTCCTGGCCGCCCTTTGCCTCAGTTTCCCCATGTGGGCAGTGAGCTGTCCCAAGGGAATGGAGAGAGCAGCACCACCTTTCCCTGCGCAGTCCTCTCAGCAGGCAGAGCTGGAAGGTGCATTTTGGTGTGGCCAAGGAAGGCTGGAGGAGCAGAGGTGAGATGGGGAGGCCCCTCAGCCGTGCAGGGCTGTGCAGGGCAGCAGAGCCATCGCTCCAGGGCAAGGGCAGAACCACCCCGGGGTGAGGGGAGCCCCGAGGGGAGCAGCGGAGGGCAGGACAAAGCCTTGCAGAGAGCTGCAGTGCCTGGGCTGCTCAGCTGCTCAGGGGGAAGGCTGAGAAGTGTTTTGATTGCAGCCTCTAAGTGTCTTCACGGGGACGAAACCCCAGGTACTAAAGGGCCCTTTAATGTGGCTGTGAAAGGCAGCCCGAGGAGCGGCAGCTGGAGCAGATCCGCGGCAGATGGATTCGGGAGCGAGGCACAGAGAGGGGAGCGAGCGCCCAGGGATGACTCACACCGGGCTCGGACACCTTGGGGTGCAGATGGGCTGCCTGGAGGACACGCCCAGCACAGGTGTGCCGGTGATGCAGGTGGGGAAACTGAGGCACAGAGGGGCAGATGGCAAAAAGCCGCCCACGTGGGTGGGGAGGGCCGGGGGTTTGCACACCAGGATCAGGTGTCTGTGCTCAGGTGTGTCCCCTGGCAGCCCGCTGCTGACACCCAGGGCCGCCGGAGGTACCCCAGGGTGGCCCACCTGGCCGCCATCTGTCACGCCAGAAGGGCACGGGTGTCCTGTAGATCCTGTGTCACATCTGCCAGCCCCGTGGAGAGGGCTCAGCTCCCCCCAGAGCTTCTTGAATTGCACCAGGCACCTCTGCCGGGGGCCTGGGCTGCACCCCTCCCCTGCACAGCCCGCTCTCAGCAGTGTAATTATTCTGCACAGACACTCGGATGAGAGAGGCCCTGTTTCATGTACCTCTCCCCAGGCACTTCATTACAACAGCCCGACACGAGGGCTGCTCTGATCCCAAGCCCCTGGCAGGCTCCCTCCTGCCTCTGGAGAGCTGGTGCCGCACGTGTGGCCGCTTCCCCTCGCGGCACAGATGTTCAGGCAGGACATCTGATCCGGGAGGATTAGTTCAGTTGTGTAATGAGGTGCTCGAGGGCTTGGGTAGCCCTGGCCCCTGTCAGGTGCTCGGGGCTCTGCAGGTCCCTGTGGGTCAGGCACTGCTGTGAAATGGGGTTGGTGGGGTGGAAGTCATCATAAAATCATCACAGAGATGTGGAATGGTTTGGTTTGGAAGGAATCTTACGGATCATCTCGTTCCACCCCTGCCATGGCAGGGACACCTTCCACTATGCCAGGCTGCTCCAAGCCCCATCCAGCCTGGCCTTGGGCACTGCCAGGGATGGGACCTGGCTGCTCCTGTCCTCTCTGGTGCTGCAGCAGTGCTGGGAGGTAAAGGCAGGAGCCAGGGGGGTCAGGCTCTGCCAGCTTTAGGGTACACAGCAAGGGGACAGTCCCACTTCCCACAGCAAGGGGACAAGTCCCACTTCCCAGAGTGTGGTCACGGCCTCAAGGCTGCCAGAGCTCCAGAAGTGTTTGGACAATGGTCTGGGGCACAGGCTGGGATTGTTGGAGTCTGTGCAGGGCCAGAGGTTGGGCTGGATGATCCTGGTGGGTCCCTCCAGCTCAGAATATTCTGTGATTCTCTGATTCACTTTGATTCACGGCACTGGAGATCCCAGCTGATTCCCAGCTCATGTGAACTGTGGCACTGTGCTCTCCTTTGACTGCCTCCCACGGGAAGATTTGTGGGCGTAGAGCCAGGCCGGAGCCGGGGAAGCAGCAGGAGCTGCAGAGAGGGCTGTGCAGTGGAAATGTGGGCTCCCAGCCACCCGAGGCACACCTGTGACCTGCTGAGAGAGGCTGAGGAGCAGCAGCAGTGCCCTTTGAGTGAGCTGTGTACCAGGTGTGTCATTCACCACTCGTCTGGAGCAGCAAAACACATGCCTGGCGTCTGCCCTGACTGTGTCAAGCCTCAGCTGGGTGTGGAGGGCAGCTGGGAGATGCCCTCAGCCCCGGCATACCAGCCTGGGGAAGGGCTGCCGTGCCCAGCGCTGGGAGCTGCTGAGAGCTGCTGCCTGCCAGAGGAGCAAACTCGGTGCCAAGTGTGGTGGAGAGAGAGGATCCTGCTCCTGTGCTGGTTTGCAGCAGCAAACTGTGGATGAAGCTGTAAAACCCCAGGTAACCCTTCAGCCTGCCCAGGTCTCCAGGGCAGGGGAGGAGCGGCAGGGTCACAGCGAGCAGGAGGCTTTCCAGAACTGTGTCAGGGCTCTGCATGTCCCCCCGGCTCTGTCCCTGGCTGCAGGGCTGGGGAAGCACCTGTCAGCCTGCCTGGGAGGTTTGGGGACGCCGTTTGCTGGCACGTCTCCATCTGCACAACCTGTGGTGCTGACAAGCCCCACTGAGGACTGGGAGGGAGCCAGCATCTGGCTGCCCACTAGCTCTCCCCTCCCTGGCTCCAGCAGCACAAAGGGCTACAAATGACCACTATAGAGTACCTGGAGAGCGTGCCTGTGTGCCCTGGGGACACCCTGCCACCTTGTCACCGTGGTACGGTCACAGGCTGCTGCCCCGGGGAGTGTCTGGGGTCAAGCATGTGCCCAGAGGGGCTGGTGTTGGCTGCTCCTCTCATCAGCCTCCTCTGGGAATCCTTGGCTCCCTCCCCGGGAAAAGAGCCCCTGTGACCAGGCTGGAAGACACTTCCAGGATTACCAGCCCCACCGGAGGCCTCTGAGGCTGCAGGTGATGACTTTACCCTGGGGGAAGGTGTGGCAGCCGGGCGTGAGTCACAGTGGGAAAGGTAACTTTGAAAGAGCCCAGCTTTTATTAGATGTGGGGGCTGGGGGCAGAGGGATGCTTGGAACAGCATCACAGCAAACCCTGCTGTGATCCTGCACGCCCAGCCCACTGCAGGCAGCTCTGCCCCCACTCTCTTTTCTCTCAGGTGGTTCTTTTGGCTCCGTGTCTGGGGAGAAGTGCCTGGGTCAGGTAATGAAGGCTCTTCCCAGTCCGCGGTGCTGCCACCTCCTCCAAAGCCACGCTGTGGTTCCATTCCAGACACCAGCCCTAGTGTGTCCCCAAGCTCAGGAGCTCAGTTAGGTGACTCCTGCAGCCGTAGTCGGGGCTTTGAGCCCCTCCGGAGCAGCCCAGAACGGGAGCTTTGCCCTGCTCTGAGCCGGGAGCGTGGCGCGGAGCTGGCGCGGTGACAGCCACAGCGGGGCTGGGACATCCCGAGCGCCGTCCTTGGGCTGCTGGGCGGGGGAGCGCAGCGGGACTGCCGGAGCAGGGCTTGGGGATCGCCCTGCTTTGACATTTAAAAGTCCCTTTCAACCCAAACTCCTCTGTGAGTCTCCGAGTCCGGGCTGGGGGGCAGCAGGGCAATGGGGGGTCTGGCTGGCAGCGCTCTCAACCATCTCTGGTGGCTTCTCCCCGAGGGCCCCGCGGCCAGGACCTGCCCGAGAAGGGCTGATGAGCTGCAGATGGGGCAGCCTGTGCCCGTCCAGGGCCCGGGGAAAGAACAGCACGATCCCTGCTCCCTCCCTCACAGGGTCGGGGGGCATCGCTGCCCCTTGCCAGGGCAGCGTCGCCCTCCCCTGCCCGCTCCCCAGGAACGCTTGAAGCACCGGGGGAGCCTGGAATTCACAGGGAAGCCCACTGGCCCTCCTCCAGCCTCATAAGCATGACAATTGCTCTCTGGCCCGCTCGGCTTCAGATCCTACCCTTCACATTTAACCACTCCCCGTTAATTTCCCGCTCGCCACACACATCGCGGAGCCTTTTCCTTCCCGAGGCCGGGCTATTCCCAGGGAGGCCGGGGCCGGGGGGCAGAGGCGGCCGCGGACCCCCGGCCCCGGGAGGGAGTATGGGAACAGGAGGAGAAGGGAGCTGGGGAGCCGCCACTTGGCTTTGTCTGGTGGCAGACACATGGAGCACATTAGCAGCCTTTCAGGGGAGGTTTGATCGATGGGGAAGGCTTTCTAACTGACTATCAAAGCACGCATGGTATGTGAGAAGCAGACACCAATTAGTGATGTCTTTTTAAAGGCTGCCTTGTTAAGAGGGGAATAAGGGGAAAGAATGAAATTGGCCAGAAAACATGGAGCTATTTAACCTTAATTAGAAGAAAGGTGTGGGCTTTGTGAAAAGGCCATTTCTGAAAGGGGTTTTTCTCCCTGCGTATAAAGAGATCCTGCCTACTTGTTAGAGACTTGTTAGAGTTTATAAGGCTGGGCAGGAGGCTAACTTGTAGAAATGCCTTTTATGCCACTTGAATGTGTGGCTTGCTTATTATAGTCTGCCATCCTGCCAGGGTGGCTGGTGGAGAGGAGAGGAGAGAGCAGCACTGCCAACTGGCTATAAATTTCATGAACATCATAAATGTAAGTGCTTTCTGGAGAGCTGTACAGATTGCACATAAAAGTCCCCCTTCTGTCCCTGTAAACTAAAAAGAGGGCTTTTTTGGCAAATTAAAAATTGTAGAGTGTCTTCCACGCTGAGCCAGGAAGCAGCCAGGCTGCAAATCCGCGGCTCCAAAGGCGCGGCCGCGCAGGGAGGTCTCCCGCACACGCTGGCACCGCCGCCCCCGGTGCCACCGCGGGGAGCAGGGGGCCGGGGGCAGGACCGGGGGCATCCCGCGGCAGGACCGGGGGCATCCCGCGGCAGGACCGGGGGCATCCCGCGGCAGGACCGGGGGCATCCCGCGGCAGGACCGGGGGCACCCCGCGGCAGGACCGGGGGATGTTGCGCTCCGGGAGCCCCTCAGGCCCTGCGGACCTCGGTGCCCGTGCGGGGAGCAGGGCGGAGAGCGCTGCGGGGTTGAGGCTGGGGAGACAGGAGAGGGTTTTTTTTCTGGGAGCCGTGGGACCGAGCGCTGGTGCTGGCGCTTCCCCAGCCCTCCCCTGGGCACTCCCGGCTCCTCCGGGACTCGCTGTCCCTGCCGGTGCCCGGGCAGTGCCCGCACACGAGGCGCGATGCACGCAGCAGCCCCGGGGGACAGGGGACACACGTGCTGGTCCCCCGCTGCCCACCCTGACACCGGACGCGGTAAACAGGCACAGAATGAGGCATTTTCTCCGTCAGCTGAACAAGCCCGTGCTTTATCCCCGCCGCTGCCGGGCTGCCAGGAACATTCCCAGCCCGCTCCTGTTAAAGACACAGCGCTCGTCCCTCGCGGGTCTGTGCGGGGATGGCGCCTGCTGTCTGAGTTCAGCCCCTCGCTGCACGGATCAGGGCTCCCTTTTTCCCCTTGCTGTTTAATAAGGACCATAAATATCCTCTAATGACTGCGTGGAGCTGGCGTTTAGAGCAGTCGCGGCGCACACACACAGAGGAGATGCTCCCACTGAGCACCTGAGGCCTGGGGCAAGGTGCTCCTGCACAGGGAGAGGGAGAAAGGGACACAGCCGGGGGGGCAGGCAGAGGGCACAGCCCCACTTTGGTCGGCTTCAGTGCTGTCTCAGCATCCCTGTGCTTCCTGCTGAGGGACAAAACTGATTTACGGGGCATGGCCAAGTGGGACTGCCCCAAAAACACACAAAGTGATGGGGTCCTGCCACCACCCTGTGCCAGTCAGGGATGTTTGGGTCTCCTGAGGCAGCCTCAGCCTTTGCCTCCCATGGGCTGTTCCTGCCCAGCATTAGCTCCTGCCCGGAGCCTTGTGGAGGTGGGGGAAATTTTATTTGGAGGAGACCACAGCAGGCACGGGTCCTGGGTGTTTTGGAGTTTCAATCCAAGAACATCCTGAGCTCAAGGGACCCACCAGGATCATCCAGTCCAGCCCCTGACCCTGCCCAGACCCCCCAACAATCCCTCCTGTGCATCCCTGCAGCGCTGTCCAAAGGCTCCTGGAGCTGTGGCAGCCTCGGGGCCGTGCCCATTCCCTGGGGAGCCTGGGCAGTGCCAGCACCTCTGGGGGAAGAACCTTTCCCTGCTCTGCAGCCTGAGCCTGCCCTGGCCCAGCTCCAGCCGTGCCCTGGGTGCTGTCCCTGTCCCAGGGCAGGGATGGGAGCTGTCCCTCGGGAGGAGCTGCAGATCCCTGAGCTCTGCCCTCAGTGTGCTCTGCTCCAGCTGGACACACCAAGAGCCCTCAGCTGCCCCTCTGTGGCCCCTCTGGCCCTCCACCATCCTCATGTCCCTCCTTTGTATGTATAATAGCCAAATAATATATATTATATTATTATAACATATAATTACAATTATATATTATAATGTAATATTTTTGGATCCTTCTTTCGTTGTGATGCCCAAAACTACCCCCAGCCCTCGAGGTGAGGCCTCAGCAGCACAGAGCAGAGTGGCGCAGTCCCCTCCTGTGACCCTGCTGGGCTGGATGATGGCACTGCTGTGGCTCCTTCCCTCAGCCGTGGAGCTTGCCCTGCCATCCCACCTCCTCGAGGGTCTCCCGGGCCAAACTGAGAGCAAGGCTGCCAAGCCCTGGGGGCTCCTTTCCCTTTCTTCACGTGCCTGAGCTCCCAGCAGCAGCAGGGAATTGTGACCTCAGCTAAATGAGAACCAGGGCTCAGCAAGGCTGCTCTCCAACGTGACAGCACGTCAGTGTGAGCAGGAAGCACCCTCACTCTCAAATCCAGGGAAAAGCACGTTCCTGGGGCCTGGGAGCTGATCCCCTCGCAGCCACCCAGTTTGCCAGCTGTGACACATCACACAGGGTCCCTCAGCCACCGCGCTGTGGCTTTGGGCACAGCTCTGTGGCTTTGTGGCTCTGCTCTGTGCCTGGCTGAGGTGCTTCCCCAGCAGGAGACTGCAGCTCCCACTGCGTGCAGGGTGAGCAGGAGGGATGGGAAAGCAGCCTGTGCTCCTGAGGTGCCACGCACAGGCACTCAGGCACTGGCACAGCTTCATCCCTGTTATGAACAAGTTTATAAGTTAATCAATTGTTACCATGTTCTGTTAATTGTTAAATGTTACCATGTCAAATGTTGATCACCAAGATGAATGCATAGACTCTGTTAATCACCCATATTGTTAATTACCCTAACCAACAGTCCCTTACCTGTACTCTTTATCTGTTGGGTACTGCCTCTGCTCCCCAAAATGGTGCACAATATGCAAATGAAGGGACACTGGGACACTGGGTACTGATAAAGAACCCTTGAGACAACGAGCCAGTGCAAAATCCAAGACTGGAAATAGCACCCCCAGACTGGCGTAGAGTGGAGAAGATAAAACCACCAACCAAAGCAACTCCACCGTGTCGCCGTGAGCTCAACAGTTTTCCATCTGCAGGACACCCCCGGACAAGGAGCCCAAAGTTGGTGTTCCCAGGCCCGCCCGTGAGGAGGCAGCCCCAGCTCTGCTGGGTATCAGAGCTGCCCCCTCCTCCTGCCCGGGGCCAAAGGGAGCAGCGGCGGTGTGCGCGACCCTGCGGGGCCACACAGAGCTGAATTCTTCATAAAAAGTGTCAAGAAGGAGTTTGTTTCCTTGCCCGTTAATTTGAATCCCGAGCTGGCCAGCTCAGGGACACCGAGGACACACAGTGTGGGCACTGAGCCACAGCACACTGAGGGCTGTCCCTGGGTGGCAGGTTGGACTCGGTGTTTCTCTTTGGAGGCTCAGGGAGTTCCCTGGAAGTCAAGGGGGATTTGTGTCTGATCTCAGTTTGCAGCAGCTCCCCTGCCCACATAGAATTCACCACAAAGAGGGCGAGCCCCCTGTGTGACCCTGGGCTGGGCTGGCCACACTGGGGCGGTGCCAGGATGTGCCAGAGGTGAGCTGGGTGCCCAGGCCACACCTGCACACCCAGCTATGCCACCCAAACCCCTGCACCAGTCCCCAGCCCCACCTTTGGGCAGCTGAGTGCTGGAGGGGACCATTTCCACCTCTCTGCTGATGTTCCACAGCCCCTCTCCCAGGGGTCCTGCCCCATTACCCCCCGCCGTCCCACGGGGTGAGTGGGTGCCAGCAGCAGAGGATGGCAGACACACCAGTGCCAGCTGCTCCCAGCCTCAGGGAAGGCAGAGGGTTAGGTCCAGGCAGCTCTTCTGGAGGGCAATCCTCCCCTGGCAAGGCTGCAGGGACCTGCCAAGGGGTGAGGGACATCAAACCAGAGCAAAGCTGAGTGTTCTGGGTGGCTCAGGACGGGGATGGCACCAGCGGGGCACGTCTCAGCCTTTCCCCAGCTCAGGAACGTGCTTGGGAATGTCCCCAGGGTGGCCGTGCCGGGGTGAGGATGTTCCCACACTGCAGCTGGAGCTCTGGGGTGTTTTCCTGGGGGCTCTGTGCTCTCCTGTATCCTCCCCATGGACCCCCCGCCCGCCCGTGCCGTGCAGGGACAGGCTGGGTTGGAGCGTGACCTGTCCTCAGATGACTGAGGCTAAACCAAAATAACCCCGGCCCAAGCCAAGCCGGGCTGCCAGGACAGCCTTTTGCATCAGTTCCCTAAATTAGAATAAGACTGAAGTGGAGCTGGCACGGGGACAAGCCTGGTGCTGGGAGGGAGGCAGGAAGGACAGCAGCACATTCCCAGGCCCCTCTTGCAGTGCTGGGCTGGGGTTTGTCACTCGGGAAGGGGCTCGGGCAGGGTTGGCAGCCCCCGCCTGGCCCAGCGTGCCCAGGTGTGCAGCCCCAGGGCACCTGCACGAGTGGCTCTTCCCCGGGAGCCCTGCAGAGCTCTGCTGCTCCTGCAGGCTCTCCTTCCCCACCTGCAGAGAGCTGCGGGCTGCCGTGCCTGGCTGGTGGCTGCACTGCAGCTGGCACCGGGGAGGGATCTCTCGGGGAGGTTTTCCCTCAGCTCTGTGATTTTTGAGTTTTTCTTCCCAAAAGTCCCACGCCAGAGCAAACAGACAGAGCCTGCTAGGTCGGGTTTCCAACTTTGTTTATTCTTTCTTATCTCCCAGTTCTCTCTCTGCCTTGCCAAGCTTCTCCCTGCACAGCAGAGCACGAGCAGAATCCCCCCGAGGTCGGGAGGTTCCAGACCTTTCCTACCAGTTTCTGACCCAACCACCTTCCACAACGTATTTTTATTTACAATTCTATACCAATTAATCCTCACCTGTTCCAGACACATAAGTTCTACCTTGATTTCATCCCACCAATCCTTTGTGCAACTGTTGCAGCAGAAGATGAAGGACAAGAAGGAGAAGGGGAAGGAGAAGGGGAAGGGGAAGGAGACAGAGAAGGAGAAGGAGAAGGAGAAGAAAATGCCCAGATTCCTCCATCTTGACTTCTCAACCTCCTTTCTAAAAATCCCAAATTCTACATTTTTCACCCTGTGACAAACTAAACTGCTATTCATTCCCATTCTTGGGGTCTGTAGTTCTTCTTGCAAGGTTGGCAGTTTCTCCCATGGGCTGGGATCAAGGACAGTGTCATCCTGGGCTCCCTGCCAGGGTCCCAGAGCCCCAGGGCAACCAGAGGAATGCCCTGGACACCTCACAGAGGCTGTGACACACTGCAGGGACACTGCAGGGACACTGCAGGGACGGACTGGTCCTGGGGCCAGCGGCTGGAGCAGGAGCCAAGGCTGCCATCCCAGCACTGCTGCTGTGACATCCCACGAGGGGCCTGGCCTGGGCACAGCCCCTGTCTCCAGCCGTGCTTTAAGCCAGCAAAGGGCACGTGGGGACAGATCCCTCACGTGTCTGCGGGGCTGGGGAGGATCCAGGGGATTTGGAGCCAGGCAGGGATGAGTCCCCAGATCAGAGGGGCTGAGCTCAGCCTCACCCCGGGAAGGGGCTGCTGTGGGCACGGAGCACCAGCTCCATCCTCACTTTGGCTTCAGGCCTCTGGCCCCCAGCCTCAAGGCTTGGTGGAGGAGTTTGGGGAGAAATGCAGTTGGAGGAGATCTGAGAGCCCCAGGTCTGCTCCCAGGGCAAGGGAGAGGGGCAGGGGGGTACAGGAACTCTTGTCAGCTCCCAGGTGAAAGACACCTGGGTTCTCCCTTTCCTCCCACGTGCCAGGGGTCCTGCTTGGAGCCACCCTGTGATCCCCAGGAGGGGCTGGGTGGCATCTGTCACACTGTCCTTGTCCCTGTGCAGTGGCACGAGCTCTGGGGATGCTCTGAGCACCATGAGCTGTGCCCACCAACCACACCCGTGCCCCAGCAGCAGGGCCTCGGGCAGAGCGTGGCACTGGGGGGTGGCACAAACCAAATGTGCTGAAAGGGGCTGTGCCAGAGCTGTGCAGCCTTGGCACAGGGGGCAGGAGCAGGCAGAGAGGTGTGGGGGTGAATCCCTGCCGTGCTCACAGAACCAGGGAATATCTGGGCTGGAAGGGACCCACCAGGGTCTCACGGAAGTTCAGCTCTGCCTCTGCCCTGCTCGTGGCTTGCAATGCACTGGGGTGGGAGCAGAGCAGAGTCAGACCCTCCCACGGGGTTTGGGGTGCCTGTGGATCCCCTCAAGAGTCCCCTCAACACCCTGGGGTGTGCCATGGAGGTGCTGCCACCAGCTCTTGAAGGGCTGGGTGTGAGCAGTGCCTGAGGGGCCGCGAAGGCCAGGAGCAAACTGGGATCTGGCTTTGGGCTCCTGCAGGAGCAGAGGGTCCACAGCTGGCCCCACACAGGGCCCTGCCCCACTGAGGTGGCACCGTGGGCACTCTGCAGCTCTCACAGTGACAGGAGCCAGCTGCAGACCACCAGCCCCTCACTGGAAAAACCTCCTGGCTCTGAGGCACGGCTCAGTCCAAGTGAGGATGAATGCAAAACATCAGGGGTTTGGCAGGAAAAGCTCCCGGGGAAATTCCAGCTGGGCAGAATGGAGAGCTCAGCATGCACAGGACGGGGCTGGGTCTCTAGGGGCAAGGACAGGGCAGTGTCACCATGAGCTCTGCTCTGAAGCAGGAATCTGCGGGGGATTTTCCCCACGGAAGTGTCTCTGTGTTGGGAGTGCAGCCCAGGAGCCATCGTCGCCCAGGGCAGCAGGGCTGCCACCCTGGGGGTGTGCAGGGCCCTGGAGGAGCTCAGGGTTGGTGCCACTCAGCCACCAACCCCTGTCACCAGGGCAGCCCCAGCTGCTGACAGGAACAAGCCTGGGGGCTTCAGAGATGAAGTGGTTTTGCTGCAGGTGCAATAAGAAAATCGGTGTCTGGTGAGACAGGGCACAGGATTTCCACTGATCCTCACAGAAATCAGAGCAGGGGCTGTCCTGGGGGGGCTCAGAGGATGGGGCAGAATCAGAGGCCACAGAATCCCAGAATGATTTTGGTTGGAAGGGACCTGAAAGCTCATCCAGTGCCACCCCTGCTGCGGGCAGGGACACCTCCCTTTGTCCCAGGCTGCTCCCAGCCCTGTCCAGCCTGGCCTCGGGCACTGCCAGGGATCCAGGGGCAGCCACAGCTGCTCTGGGCACCCTGTGCCAGGAGCTGCCCACCCTCAGAG
This sequence comes from Prinia subflava, assembly GCF_021018805.1. Lineage (NCBI taxonomy): Eukaryota > Metazoa > Chordata > Aves > Passeriformes > Cisticolidae > Prinia > Prinia subflava. The sequence continues at coordinate 4,968,276 of NC_086270.1, forward strand.
GGAAGAATTTCTCCCTGATATCCCATGTAAACCTCCTCTCCTTCAGCTGAAAGCCTTTGTCCTTCAGGGCTGTTATGAACTGATTTCACTGCATATGTGCAGCATGAAAAAAACAGAGGAAGCCCTGAGCTGATTGTGCCCTCCCTCCAGTGGCATCCCGAGTCACTTCAGGCTGTGCTGTGCCTTGGAGAAGTTGCCTGGAGCCTTTCCCACAGCACTGGGACCTGCACTCGGGCTGGTGCCGCAGTGATGTCCTGGGAATGTGGGACCTGGCCCACGGCGTGTGTGCCCCAGATCCTGGAGCTGTCGGGGAGCACTCAGGGGAACAGGCAGGAAAGGCTCCAACAGCCCTGGGAAAGGAGATTTTAGGGCACTGGGGAGAGGGGGAATGTGGGGTGGAGCAGGGAGGGCACAGGAGGGTGCTTCAGACCTGGAGGTATCCCTGTGTGTCCTTGGGGTATGGAGGCATTGGAAAGGCCTGGGGAATGGTGCTACAGCCCTGAGCCTCCACTCCCACTCCTCTTGTTCTCTCCATCCCAGTGGTCTTGGTTGCACAGGATCAGTGAGTTTGGAAAAACCCTGGAAAAACCAGAGCAGGACCCCAGTCCCTGCTCTGCAGTGGCCTCCACTGCCCATCCCCTCAGTGGGAGGGAGGCTCAGGTGTCCTCGGGCTGGGAGGGTGAATCCCCCAGTCCCATTAACAGCCCCTGAGCCCCCCTGGCAGTGTGGTGAGGAGTGTGGAACACCTCAAGGGGAGGAGGAGCAGCCAGATCCAGCCAACACCATGGCCCTTGGGTCTTCTCTGGGAGCTCTGAGTCTCTCAGAGGCTCTGATGGACATCCCAGCCTGCTGGGAGTGCTGGCTCCTGGCTCTCAGGGGCTCTGATCAGCATCCCAGCCCATGCCTTCTCTTCCCAGGGCTGGCATCTTCCAGCCCCTGCATTCCCTCTGCCTTCCTTTTGATGGATGGAGTCACCCCATCACATCCCTGGGATTTTAGTCCCACCAGTTGTGCTCTCTGAGCTGATTTAGTGGCTCCATGGACAGTGGCTGATGTCTCTGAGCTGCCTGGGGCAGATCTGTCCTGTCCAGGGGGGTGAGGATGGGCAGTGGTGTCACACCGAGGGGTTTCTCTGCCCCAGTTTGGGGTGGCTGGGTCAGGAGCAGTGGGGAGGAGGGGTCTGCAGCCTCCCCAGCCCCCCCTGGCCTCAGCTGCTGGTGAACTTTTACTGTGATGCTCAAAACTCCCAGAGAAAACCCTGGAAATGTGGCAGAAAGGTCAGAAGCCAAGGGGGCCTGTGAAGGACGTGTCCTTTAAAGGATGAGCCAGGCCATGGGAGCTCTGCCTTCCCACAGCCCCTCTGCGGTGCTTGGGGGGCTGCTGGCAGCTGCTGTTCCCAGTTTGCTGCCTCTGTGACCTGGAGATGCCCCTGAAGCTACTGAGGGGTCGAGAAATGGGCGGCAAGGCAGCCCTGAATCCTCAGCGAGGGGCTCAGCCCAGCTGGGGACCCCAGGGAGGTGCTGTGCTGGTTTGAAAGCAAAACCAGCAAGAAACTCCATGTCTGAAATACAATTTAACAGGAGAGAGAGAGAAACAAAAGAGTAAAATATAATAAAATAAAAGCAATAGTACAGAAGAGCACTGGCAGAGTCAGAACACAGCCTGACACCCTGTTAGTCAGGGTGGTGGTAGCAGTCCAGATGAAGCGGTTCTTGTTGAAGCAGTGATCCTGTAGAAAGGTCTGGTAGCTCTTGTCCTCTGGGAATCCAGTGGGTGAGGCCCCTGTGCTGTCCCAAATCCCAGATTATATCCAGGTGGGAATGCCTGGCTCCCCCCCTGGGCAGAGCATCTCCCAACGGGCTGAAATCATTCCATGAGTGCTGCAGGGGGTCCTTGATTGCCCATTGAACAGAGAGAGCTCCAGAGGAGTTACCTGTGAGTCAGGGCAAGGCCTTGGTGGCCCATGAACAGGAGATATCCGGAGGGAGGGCAAGGGAAACACTGCCCCAGCTGGTTCCAGCAGCTCCTGGAGGTGGTGACAGGACACACACTGTGGGCACATCTCACATTGTGACCTGGGACAGGTGCACAGAGAGCAAGGACAGGGTGAGCACCAGCCCTGTGCACAGCTCCTGCCTGCCAGGGTGGCATCACACCTGGCTGGGGATGGGACAGGGTGGAGGAAGGCAGCACCAGGCACAGGAAGTGTCCCTTGCATGGAGAAAAGTCCTGGGGAGGTTTATGTTAAAAGGAGAAGTTATTTTGGGAGATAATAACCCTCCCCCGTGCTGGGTGATCCTCAGAGGGGAGAGGGGCTGGGCGTGGCTGGGCTTCATTTCTGGTCAGCACCAGTGCAGAACCTGGGGTCTGTTCGTGCTCCCAGCTGCACCAAGAGTGTGGGTGGCACTCTGAGCCTGGTCTTGTTCACAGTCACAGATTTACCAATACTGGGCTTTACTAATCCAGCTCTCTGAGTCTGGGTTGGCTCAGTAGGAACTTGCACAACAGACTCACCAATAATGCAGTTTATTGGAGCAGCAGACTCCAGGTTCATCTCGATTGCTGGTGATAAAGCCACTGGACCTGCACAATATAAATGTACAGTTCTGTGTTCCAGAGCTCCTGGGGATGCTCTGACACAGACAGAGGCACAAATGTCACCAGAACCCCCCTGGGCTGGGCTGATCCCCAGCGTGGGCAGCAGGAAAGGGGGGATTCTGCCCCTGTGCCCCTCTCAGATGAGGCCCCACCTGCAGAGCTGCGCCAGCCCTGGGCACAGCACAGGGAGGGCCTGGAGCTGCTGGAGAGAGCCCAGAGGAGGCACCAGGGTGAGCAGAGGGATGGAGCAGCTCTGCTGGGAGGAAAGGCTGGGACAGCTGGGAATGTTCAGTCTGGAGAAGAAGAGACTCAGGATGACATAACTGCAGCCTTCCAGTACCTGAGGGAGCTACAAGAACGACGAGGAGAGAATTCGGACAAGGTTCTGGAGGGACAGGAGCCAGGGAATGGCTTCCAGTGCCAGAGGGCAGGGCTGGATGGGAGACTGGGCAGGAATTGTTCCCTGGCAGGGTGGGCAGGGGCTGGGCTGGAATTGCCAGAGCAGCTGTGGCTGTCCCTGGATCCCTGGCAGTGCCCAAGGCCAGGCTGGACACTGGGTCTGGAGCAGCCTGGGACAGGGGGAGGAGTCCCTGCCATGGCAGGGGCGGGGTGGGATGATCTGTAAGGTCCCTTCCCTCTCAACCCAACCCATTCCATGATCCTCTGATCCTCTGATCCCACCATGTGCAGAGAGCACTGTCCAAGCACCTCTGGAGCTGTGGCAGGTTTGGTGCTGTGTCATTGGCCTGGGATGGCAGAAGGGTTTTGTGTCACCCCCCTGACCTTGGGACAGGTGGGAATGGTGGCTCTTGGTTCCCCACGTGGACCTGTGAGCTCAGAGGGTCAGGCAGTCTGCACTGCAGAGCTCTCCCCAACTTGGCCATTTATTTGTGCCTTAAACAGCAATTAAAAAAAAAAAAAAAAAGTGGAGCTGCCTTAGCCTGTGAGAGGCTCTGCCTGACTCCTGTCTCCTCACTGCGGTGCTGCTCTGATTTCCATCTCATGCATATCTTATTTAACATTCTGGATACTGTTTTGAGTGCCCCAATATTTTAAAATAAATTGCTGCATGTAAAAGACTTAATGTCACATTCTGTTATTCTGACTGTTAAAAGAAAAGTGAAATCTTCAATGGGGCCAGTGGAGCAGAAGCAATCACGCAGAGGGAGGTCCTATTAATGTGTATTACGTTTCATTATTGCAGCTCTGCATGTCAGGCAGCTTCTCATCAGAGCTCACGCAACACATCACAGACTTAACTCCTTGCAAGCAAACAGGGGGGCAGCTTTGAACCCCCTGCTCTGCTCCTCGGCCCCCCCGGCGTCCTCTCCACGCCGCCGGTCCCTGTCCCCGGCCCCTCCCAGCCTTCCTCCCGCCGAGGAGGAGCTGGGCGGGGAGCGGGAGGAAGGGGCGATGGAGGGGGAAAGGGAGGCTAAAGAGGGGATGGGATGATAGGGAAAGGGATGCTGGAGAGGGAAATGGGTGATGGAGAGGAAATTGGGTGGTGGAAAGGGAAAGGGAAGATGGAGAGGGAATGGGATGATAAAAAAGGAATGGGATGATGAAGAGGGAATGGGATGATGATGAGGAGATTAGATGATGGAAAGGGAAAAGGAAGATGAAGAGGGAATGGGATGATGGAGAGGGAACGGGATGATGGAGAGGGAAGGGAATGATGGAGAGGGAAGGGGATGATGGAGAAGGAAGAGGATGAGGGATAGGAAAAGAGAGGGTGGAGACAGTAAGGGATGATGGAGAGGGAAGGGGATGATGGAGAGGGAAGGGGATGATGGAGGGGAAATTGGGTGGTAGAAGGGGAAAGGGAAGATGGAGAGGGAATGAGATGATAAAAAAGGAGTCGGATGAGGGGAAATTGAATGATGGAGAGGGAGGGGGATGGTGCAGAGGGAATGGGATGAAAAAGAGGGAATGGGATGAAAAAGAGGGAATGGGATGATGGAGAGGAGATTAGATGATGGAAGGGGAAAGGGAAGATGGAGAGGGATTAGGATGATAAAAAAGGAATGGGATGAGGGGAAAATGGATGATGGCAAGGGAAGAGGATGATGAAGAGGGGATTAGATGATAGAAAGGAAAAGGCAAGATGAAGAGGGAATGGGATGATAAAGAAGGAATGGGATGATGGAGAGGGAATGTGATGATGGAGAGGATATTAGATGATGGAAAGGGAAAAGGAAGAGGGAAGTGGATAATGGAGAGGGAAGGGGATGATGGAGAGGAACACATGGGAAAAGCAGCAGGGCGAGGGGATGGGAGATGGTGAAAGAGGATCTGCACACAGGAGTGGAGGGTCCCCGTGCTGCCAGCCCATGTCACCTTCTCCCAGCTCCCCAGCTCCATGGGATATACCCTCAGGGATGCACCCCAGTGACTTCCTACCCCTGAGGGTCTCTCTAACCCTCAGATAATTGTGGCTCTCCCACCCCTTGGCTGAGCTTGTTCTCATCCTCCTGCCAGAAAATGCTCCCTGGACAGACCCACAGGGCACCCGTGGGCTGCAGGGGTGTGATTTGTATTTGAGAAGGGGAGAGCACCCTCCTGGTGGGGAGGGGACATGGGGAGAGGAGGGAGATGCAGTCGGGTCGGACACAGGCCATGGGTGTGGGGGAGAAGGAGGGAGCCAAGGGGCAGTGCAGGGGATGGAAGGAGCCTACAGGGAAGTGGAAAATGCCTGATCTAAATTCCAGGTGGTCCTGAGAGGACGCTAAGCTTCTTGATTCCCCATTTTCTGTGATGGAGAGACTCCAGCCCAGCCGTGGTCCATCAGGGACGGGATGAGGGATGAAAGGGCTCTGGGTGCACAGAGCACGGGGCTGTGTGGAGCCGTGGTGCTGCTCTGGTAGCGAGAGTCTCTCCAAAAAACAACCTCCAAAATCCCTGCCAGAGCCCCCTGGGGATGGAGAGGGCTCAGGGTGGGTGCTGGGCTGGGCTGGGGTTGGCACTAAGCCCAAAGAAGGCATTGCAGAGGGACCAGGGTGGATTTCCAGTGCTCCCATCACAAGCAGCCCCAGTGTGACTGTGAGGAGCACTCAGGTCCTGGCAGAGCCTCTGGGCACCTGCCTGCCACCGTGGCTTCCCCACCCTCCTGCGCACAGGAGGAATAAATGAGGAAGGTCTGCCCCTAATCCCCATTTTCCCAGGGCTCTTCCTCTCCTTCCACCCCTCCCCAGGGCACCACCCCCAGGTGTGGGCTGGGGCACCAAACACAGCTGGGCAGAGCAGGGGGTTGTGGGCAGAGCCTCCAGGGATCCTGGCACAACCTCCCTCCCTTGGTCTGAGCTGGGAACTCCAGCTGTGCCTGAGCCCCAGGTCCCTGGGCAGGGGAGCTGTGCCAGGAGCCCCTGCCCTGCAGCAGATTGCAAAGCATCTGGATTTAAACCACAGTGCAGAGCCCTGTGGGGAGAGAAAACCAGCAGAGGCTGTGCTGGGTCAGTGATGTCCTGGGAATGTGGGACCTGGCCCAGGCGTGTGTGCCCCAGATCCTGCTGCTGTCGGAGAGCACTCAGGGGAAGGGGCAGGAAAGGCTCCAACAGCCCTGGGAAAGGAGGTTTTAGGGCACTGGGGAGAGGGGGAATGTGGGGTGGAGCAGGGAGGGCACAGGCGGGTGCTTCAGGCCTGGAGGTATCCCCGTGTGTCCTTGGGGTATGGAAAGGCCTGGGGGATGGTGCTGCAGCCCTGAGCCTCCACTCCCACTCCTCTTGTTCTCTCCATCCCAGTGGTCTTGGTTGCACAGGATCAGTGAGTTTGGAAAAACCCTCTGAGGTCAAGTCCAACCTCTGACTGAATCCCTCCCTGCTCCACCCATGCTTTGAACACTTCCAGGGCTGGGCACTGCCCTGGGCAGCCTGGCCACCCTTTCAGTGAAGAAACTTCCCCTGATACCCAACCTGAAGGAGCAGCAGGCACTGATTCAGCATTGTTCCACCCCCAGCGGGCACTGGGAACACACAAAGCCCAGACTGGGAGCACAGCCATGTCTGGGGGTCACCTCTGATCTCCCCACCCAGCACAGGCAGTGCTGGACCCGCTCCTGACACCTCAGCCTCAGTGGGAACACGTGTGTGCCATCTTCCCTCCCCAGAGGTGGAAAATCCCCTTGGGATGGGCATCCAGGGGCTCTTCCCTGAATTTTGCTCTCCCTCTTGGCATCCTGCCAGTGCCAAGCTGGAGGGTGATGCCCAACACACATCTCCAGAGTGGCAGGGAGCAGTGAAGTGGGAATTCTGTGCCTGTGGCTTGGGGAAAAGGTGCTAGGAATGAACATGTCAAGGTGCTCTGGCTGCTCCTAGAGTGGCAGAGGATTTATTCTGTGGAAAATAAAAATTCTGAAAAAAAAAGTGTATTGTTGTAGGAAAAAAAAAAGTTGGGTGGGTTTTATTTCCGTTTTCTGTAGGTTTGGTTTCTTTTCTGCCCCTGCTTTTCCCAGCCTTTCTTTTTGTATTTGCTCTTTTTTTTCCCCTTCTCTTGTGGTTTTGAGGGATTGAGGCTTTTCTGCTGCAGCAGTTAAAGTTTGGGTTAGGAATTCCATGGGAAAAGAGCTTATTTTCCGCTTCAGTCCATTTCAAGCTGAGCACCTGATGCTCCCAGACCTCCACCCCAGCTCAGAGCAGAGACTTCCCCAATGCAGCTGGAGGACAAAGCACTTCTGCTGGGAGGTGCTGGTGGGGACTGTGGGTGCCAAACCCTGGGATGACCCCCTGCACCCCAAAAGGGCCCCAAACCCTCCTGATGCCTCTTGAGCTGCTCCCCCTCCAGTGTGGGCCCCTCTGAGTTGTGGCAGGGATGAGGGCACAGCAGTGCCACCTCTCACCACAGCTGTGCCCCTTGCGATCAGAGAATCACAGAACACCCTGAGCTGAGGGACCCACAGGGATCCTGGATTCCAGCTCCTGTCCCTGCCCAGACCCCCCAACAATCCCCCCTGTGCATCCCTGCAGCGCTGTCCAAAGGCTCCTGGAGCTGTGGCAGCCTCGGGGCCGTGCCCATTCCCTGGGGAGCCTGGGCAGTGCCAGCACCTCTGGGGGAAGAACCTTTCCCTGCTCTGCAGCCTGAGCCTGCCCTGGCCCAGCTCCAGCTGTGCCCTGGGTGCTGTCCCTGTCCCAGGGCAGGGATGGGAGCTGCCCCTCGGGAGGAGCTGCAGTCACCTCTTCTTTCAGTCTTTCAAAGATGTTAAACCCAGAGAGAAGTGCTCAGCCTGGAGCTTGTCCCCTTTCTGTCCCTCCCTGAGTGCTGCAGCTGCTGGTCCTGCTGGCCTGGCTCTGTCCCCACCCTGTCCCCTCAGCTCCACCCCACGGAGACCCTGCAGCAAGCTCAGGGTTTGGGGAGTGTGGGGTGACTGGAGCCAAGCCCCACAAACACCCACAGGGGGAGAGTTCTGTGTTTGAGGGGTGGGTGAGGCTCCAGGCACGGTGTGTGCTCAGGGGTGGAGAGGAGAGAGGGAGGGATCCTTGCTCTGCTCATGTTGGGGCTACAAAAGATGTCACCAAACCACTTTCTCTTCATCGTCATCCCCTTCATTTCCTGATGTGAGTGAAGAGCACAGAGAGAATGTGAGATCAGACACATTGTGGTTCTTCCACCTTCCAGGGGAGGGTGTCCCTGCCCGTGGCAGGGGGGTTGGAATTAGATGATCTTCCAGGCCCCTTCCAACCCAAACCATTCTGGGATTCTGTAATTTTATTGTGTAGAGGTTCTGTTTTTAGAGCCATAACCCCCAGTGAGGCAGGAGAAAAGTCTAAATATCCCCAGCCCCATGGGGCTCCTTGCCCTGCCCTGGTGTCCTGGGGTCACTCCCTGAGGTCAGCACTGATCCTGCCCACAGTCCTGGACTCATCAGCCCTGCCTGCACCCAGACCCTGCCAGCTCCTTCTCACTCGGTCTGGGTTTCCCAGCTCCAGCTGGCAAAGCCCAGTCTGCCCCAGAGGGGTCTCACCCCAGGCATGGTGTGCAGCTGTGCCTAAGGCAGGAAAGGGTTTAGCTGAGTTTTTGCTCTCTCTGAGCCCCTCCTAGCCCCATCCAGAGCCCACGTGAGTGTGGAGAGGATCAGAGCTCGGATTATTGTGCACTGAGCTGTAAGAGCAGCAGTTCCTGGCCATGCACATCACGGGACACACGGCACAAGGGCTGCTGGGACCCTCCCAGAAGTCTGCCCTGGGTTTTCCGTGTCCTACTGGCTCTGAAGTGAAGCACAGCCCATCAGCCTGGCCAGGCTGCTCCCCTGAGCCACGCTGGGCTGTGCCAGCCCCAGGACACCCTCCAGCCCTGCAGATCCCGGGCTCCAGAGCCCCCCACGCTCCTGCTTTTGTCCCCCAGGGCTGGCCTCGCTGTGACACCTCCCGTGGCTGAGCGGGAGCTGCGAGGTGACCCCTGACATTCACCTAATTGTTCCCTCTCTTTGATTAGATGCACCACAAAGTTGGTAAATGGATCAAATTAAATTTGAGTGGCGGCAGCACAGCTTTGGAACGCTGATTAGATTTGAAAATACCACATTTAAATATCTTAGCATTTGTGGGGATTAGGAGAAAGAGGGGGAGTGTGTGAGTGGGGGGGGAGCAGAGGAGGGGGGAGGCAGTGCCAGCCCCCCTTGCACAGCCCCGTGCTGGAGGGCTCAGCCAGGGCCTCCCACCTCTCCTGGGCATCAGCAGCAGCTCCTGGCTTGTCAGGAGGGAGGTGACCTCCAAGGAGCTGGACCAGGAGCCCTGCTGTGGGTTCTTGGAGGTCTGGCCTGGCTGGCAGTGCTGGGCTCCCCCCATGTCCCCAGTGCCTGCTCTCAGATGTCCCCTGGGCTCGCTGGGGTTTGTGCTGCACCAGCAGCTGAGAGCAGCAGCACCAGCCCAGCCATGGGAAGTAAAACTGGAGCCTGGACAAGGGGGCTGGTGCTGGTGATGCCTTGAGTTTGAGCTCTCCTGTATTCCAGGCTCTGCGCTGCCCAGGGTGCAGCTCCGAGCTCACAGTCAGGGTCACTCAGCTCTGCACACAGCAGGGACACAAAACAAATCCTTCTCCTGCTGCACACCAAGGGCAACTTTCAGGCCCAAGGTACAAACAAGGGTGGCTGGAGGGAGGAACAAGAAGGATGGGACCTCACAGCCTGCAGCTGGAATTGGACAATTAAACCCCAATATGCAAATGGACCAAAACTTATCAAAGTGTGAGACCTTGTGACCGTTCGTCCATTTTGTGTCCATTTTGGGCCCACCTTGGGTGTAGCCCTGGCCAGGCTCTTGTCCTGCCCCCAAGGTGGATCCTTAAAGGCCTTTCAATAAATACCAGCTTTATTCTCTGGCTCTGCTCAGTCTCTGTTCAGGTCAGCCTTCCCAAGGCATTGCTGGGTCTGGGGGTGGCTCTGGGGCACTGAGCCCTCCCTGCTGTGACACTGTGGGGACAACCAGGAGACAGCCCCTGGCACCTGCCACTCACAGTCCCCAAAGTGCTGGGAACACAAACCTTGTTCTCACCCCTCTTCGACCCCCTGCACCCTGGAGGGAGCCCAGGGCTGGACACCCCATCCCTGGCAGGGCTGGGCTGGGGCTGGGCTGTGACCCTGCACTCCCCTGGATGCTCCTCCCAGGGCATGCAAGAAAGTACGTGACGGAAGTTCTGGGGTGATGCACACCTTGTGTGCAGGTACGAGGGTGGCTGGTTTGGGTCCATCACAGTCTGTGGTGGAAGCCACAAGCTCTTCCTCCCATCCCAGACAGCCAAGATGTGTCTGGACAGGCCGGGGGGTGCTGGGCAGAGCAGCTGGGAACTCCTTTTTGGTGCTGCATGGATCCTTGTCCTGGGTGGAAAGCTCTGGCCCCTCCACCCCGAGGGGCTGAGTGCAGGGACACCGAGTTTGTGAGCACCAAGGACTGGGCAAGGCAAACATCAAATTTATGGGCCTTGTGTGAGGTTTGCAGCCTTGGTGCTGGCAGATGTGAGAGTAGTGGGGATGGCTTTAAACCAACAGAGAGTACAGTTTGTTTGGATCTTTGAGGAAGGAATTCTTTGCTGTGAGGGTGGGCAGGCCCTGGCAGAGGGTGCCCAGAGAAGCTGTGGCTGCCCCTGGATCTCTGGCAGTGCCCAAGGCCAGGCTGGACGGGGCTTGGAGCACCCTGGGATGGTGGAACATGTCCCTGCCATGGCAGAGAGGTTGAAATGAGATGAGCTTTAAGGTCCCTCCGAACCCAAACCATTCTGGGATTCTGTGACTTTATCCAGGCATGGAAAGGCTGAGCTGAGGTCTGGTTCCACTGCGGGGCAGGTGAAATGTGGGTGCTCCAGCTGTTTCTCATCCCTCTCCATCCTCTGAGGCCTCCCCTGCCTGAGCCAGGGACATCCTGCAGGGAAATGCACGGACAGACTTTGCCTCAGAGTTCCCAACCTCATCCAGCACTGCTCCATCCCTGCCCCTCCCAGGCTGGGGACACCCAGGTGTTGTTGGACACCAAGGAGTTGTTGAACACACAGGAGTTTTTGGACACCCAGGAGATGTTGGACACCTGGGAGCTGTTGCACACCACACCTCCCTGAGGCTCTGCCGTGTGCTGGCAGAGCTCAGGTGGCAGTGCAGGGGGGATTTGGGCCGGATCTGTGGGTGCTGAGCCTGGGGCTGTGCAGGCAGGGCTCAGGGTGGGTGGGTGCAGAGGGCAGGGGGTGTGGATGTGTGGGTGGATGTGTGGCACACACGGTGCTGCTGGCAGGGTCTCCTGGCCAAGAACACGGGCCTGGGGGCTGCTGGGTGGGGTGAATTTAGGGTTGGAGTCATGCTCAGGTTAAGGGTGCACACAGGGGCTCAGTGCCTGACGTTGGGGTGTCAGACCACGCTGTGCCCCCAGAGCACGACCCCAAACCAGCTGCAGAGTCCCTCGGTGTGGGGAGGATAAACACCTGACCCCGATCAGGAGGGTCCTGCACATCCCCAGGTCCCCCCGAGGCTGTCCCCAGCCAGGGTGAGGGGCACAGGCATTTCCAGCGAGAGCTGTGCCAGGCTCAGATGGAAAGCTGGGAGAGAGGGAGCTGCGGAGGCTGGGAGGGGAGTGGCGGGCAGACAGCAGAGTGGATTTCTGCTTGAGTGGTTATTATACCGTCGATTTGAAGAGACAGATGACGGCAGTGGCAGAGGAGGCAATAATTGAAAGCGCCATGAAACATTAATGAATGCCCAGGGACTGGATCAGGAGTTGTTAACGCTCACTTCGCTCTCTCTGTCTCGCTCTCTTTTTAAAGTCAAAATTGTTCCACTGCCCTCTAGGCGAAGGATTTATTTTTTTTTTTTTTCCCTCCCTGATTTAAAGGTGTAGGCGCCCACCAAAGGAGCCCTGGCTCAGTGGCTGATCACATCTGCTCTCCGGTGGCTTTTCCTGGGGATGGGGATGGAGAGCAAACTGGAGCTCCCATCCATATGGAATCAACAGGTGTGGCTGGCACGGAGCTGGTGGGAGAGGTGAGCTGGGGGTGGCAGCCAGGGGTGACAGCCCTGTCCCCTGTCCCCTCTGGATGTCCATCCATGGAAAGCACCTCTCCCCTGGCACTGGGCTTGTGCGTGAGCCCACCTCCCTCCAGGCAGGCAGGGTAAACGGAGGTGCTGCCCGTGGCAGCTCAGAGGAGCAGGGAGAGCAGCCCGGAGAGCAGCCCTGTGCCAGGAATCCCCGCCCGTGGCTCCGCAGATGCTCCCCGTGCCGTTCGCCACTCAGCAGGGCCTCAGGGGCTGAGGAACGAAGAGCTTTTAGCAGAGCTGTCAGCAGCACCAGGGAGGTCCCTGACCTGCAGGTACCGGGCTGTCGCTCAAGCACGGCTTAGCCAGAGGCTGGGGGATCCTCCAGCTTCGCACGGAGGGATCTGACATCATTTAGTGATTGCTGCTCTGGCCCTGAAAGGAAATTAAAAGCCCTTGCCTAAAGGAAGGGTAGAGCGGAGGTGAAGCTCTAAGTACCTCTTGCCTCCTGCTCTTCTCCCTGGAGACGAGCAGAGGGATGACACAGAGGGGGGTCCTTGTGTCCCTTGAACAAGCAGGGCTAGGGGAGGGAGGGGGTGTAGGAGGGAGCAGGATCTAATCAGGGCACAAGGACAAAGCAACCAGACCCTGGGGACAGCAGGGCTTGGGGACTGGCGTCTGCTCCCTGGGGAGTGCCATAACCCACAGCTCCTGGGAGGTGGCACCCCTGGGTGGAGCAGGATAGGCACGTTCCAGCTGCAGGGCTGCATGGGGACAGGACAGCACAGCAGGGACACGGCCAGCCCCGTGGGGACATGAGGTGGCTGCAGGTCAGGGGGACATGGAGGCAGCTGCACACACCTCCACGGACACACCCAGGCTGGAATGGGTGCCAGGGCAAGCACTGGGCAGGGTGAGCAGCTGACCCATTTCACTGTGTTGCAGCCCAGGACAGCACAGCTCTGTTGGGGACAGCCCTGGACACCTGATCACCCCAGGAACTCCTGGAGTGTCTCAAGAGCCAGAGCTGCCAGCTCGTGTCCTCCAGCAGCTGATCCCTGCAGGGGCAGCCCCGGCTGCTGCGGGGCCAGGAGCCGCTGGGATAATGACGGGAGCAGCTCCTAATGAGGCGGGAGCCCAGGTGCTCTGAACCGTGGCCCAGGTGAGGGCTGGCAGGGCTGTGGTGACAGCGATTGGTGGTGACAGCGTTCAGGGGCCCTGCTGCAAATTGGCACCGTCATCTCTCCTCAGTGTCACGGCGGGCTCACGCAGGGCAGCTGCTCACATCCCAGCTGGGGCCCTGTGCTGTGCTGGTGGGGTTTTGTTAAGCTCTTTTGAGTTCTGTATCTCAGTGGTTCTTCCCTGTTTCCCCTGCCTGATGGGTCGGGTGCTGTCCAGGCATGTCCCCCCTCTGTCTCTTTGTCCTCCTCTTTTACCCCTGCCCTGTCCCTGGAAGCTTTGTTCAGCTGTCCATCTTTCCCCTGACCCTGCCCTATGTTATGGAAAAACCCCTGTCCATCTGTCCTGGGGCCTGCTTGTTCCCCACCCCTTGGGTTTAAAAGCAGGTGCGGGCTTTGTCTCCTCCTCTTTTTTATCCCCCCAGCCATGGGGAAGAAAGGTCTCAGAGAAACTGTGCGGAAAAGAGTCTTCTCTAGTCCTTGCTCCAAAGTCTAGACACAGCAACACCTGTTTGCCATGGAAGAACAGCCTTGTTCTGCTCTGTTACCTGAATCTGGCAGATTTGGGAACAGCCCCTGGCACGGCTGGGATTCAGAGCTGGCTGGGGTTCTACCAGCCCGTGTCACTGTCCCTGATGTCACAGCAGTGTCCCACAGCTTCCCCACTCTGTGCTTTCCCACACGCAGGGCTGGGAAAATGCAGCTTGGAGAGCGGCAGTTCCCCACGCCTTGGCCCCACCCAAAGCATCTCCACCACAGAAATTGCCGTGGGAGGACAGCCTCGGCTCTGGGGATGGGCTCCTGTCACCACAGCCCCCAGGGAGTGGCGTGCCAGCCCGCTGGCCTCCACCCACACCTCTTCCCCTCAGCCTCTGCCAGCAGTCCCAGGAGGGTTTGGGTTGGGAGGGATCTCACAGCTCACCCCATTCCACCCCCTGCCATGGGTGCACTTCCACTGCCCCAGGTTGCTCCGAGCCCCAATCTGGCCTCATAAAAAACCCTTAAATATGAAATGCCAGAGGCACAGCTGAGTTTTGCCTGTGAGGCCAGGAGGTTGCACACCCTCTGCTGTCACTGGGAGGCCGAGGTGTTCCAGGGTCACAGAGGAGCCATTTGTTCCTGGAGCTCTTCCCAACCGTAGTGCTGGGCTGAGGGAGGAGCTGAGCTGGAAAGAGCTGTGCCCAGAGGCACAGCAGGAGCACAGGGAGATGGGAACAAACACGCTCCTGTCTCAAGCAAGAACACAGGAGCACTGCAGCATCGCTGAGAAATTCCTTTCCAGCACGGCTCTGGGCAGGGCAGAGGCAGGGCAGGTGTGAGGTGTGAGCTGATGGATCTGCTGCACCATGGAAAGCACCAGGACGCACATCCAAGGGGCTGCCTGTGCCAAGAGGTCCTCCCAAGAGGGAGGTGAAGAGGTCCCAGTGGTGAAAGTCACTTCTTCTCCAGGAGCTTTGTCCCCAGGAGGTGATGGGACACTGCAGTTCTGGAGGTGCTCAAAAAAACAGCAGATGTGGCACTTTGTGATATGGTTTAGTGGCATGGGGGCATTTGGTTGAAGGTTGGACTTGATGGTCCTGGAGGTCTTTTCCAACCTGAATGATTCTGTGATTCTCTTGTGGTTGTCTTGGTGGGGCTGCGGTGTCTGGGGAGTGTGTGCTGTGTGATCCTTGCCAGTCATGGGTGTGCCAGTCATGGTTCCTGCCATATCTGAGTGTGACCAGGAGAGCTGAGGGACAATTCCTCTGCCTTCACACCCTGGACAGGCTGCTCTGAGGGTCCCTGGAGCCAGAACAGTGGGGCCAGAGGGACAATCACACTGGCTCTTTGATAAGGGACCATGTCTTGTGCCTGCAGTTCCCCACCTGTATCATCCAGGGCATCCTGTTAGCTCCTTGTTCTTCCCTCTGTCCCGCTGCTCCCTGATGTTTCAGCTCTGGGGTAGTTTTCCCCCTCACCTCCTGCACACCCTGACTTTCAGCCTGGCTTTCCAGGCGCAGCATCAGCGCCATCCTGCCCTGTCCCACCCATCCCAGTCACCCTCAGAGCACCTCCAATGCCTCTGGTGGTGTGACAGCCCTTCCCTGCTCACACAGAGGGGTGACAGGAATGGGAACACCCCCCTTTGCTGATCCAGGAGTGCAGCAGCCCTGCTCACATCCCACACCCCCTTTCCCACCCAGCCATGGCTGTCACTTCCCGGGAGAGAATTGCCAGGGAGGTGCCGAGTGTATTTTTAGCTTTGCCGTTCATGTCTGATAAGTGTTTTGACCTTTTTGAGCAGAGCTAATCATGCTGTCTGCTCCTCATTGCATCTCAGCTCGTGCTCTGCCTGTCAGGGAGCCGAGGGAGGAGCTGCTGGCTCCCCACAGCACCCCTGCCAAGGTGGGAGGGGGGTCCCTTACCTGCACCAGGTGTGTGCCCTCAGCAGCAGGCTCAAGGAGGATTGGAGCAGTGGGGCAGCTCTGCTGGGAGGAAAGGTTGGGAGAGCTGGGATTTCTCAGCCTGGAGAGGAGAAGACTTTGTCATGACCCAATTGTGGCCTCCCAGTGCCTGAAGGGGCCGACAACAAAGATGGAGAGAGACTATTTACAAGGGCCTGGAGTGACAGGACAAGGGGGAATGGTGACAAACTGCAAGAGAGAAGGCTTGAACTGGATATTGGGAAGAAATTCTTTACTTAGAGAGTGGACAGGTCCTGGCTGAGGCTGCCTGGAGAAGCTGTGGCTGCCACTGGATCCCTGGCAGTGCCCAAGACCAGGTTGGATGGGGCTTGGAGCACCCTGGGACAGTGGAAGGTGTCCCTGCCCATGGCAAGGGGTGGAACAAGGTGATCTTTAGGGTCTCTGACAACTCAGGCCATTCTGGGTTTCTATTCCATGATCCCTGTGCTGGCTGTTTTTTGCCTTGTTTAAACACAGCAGCATTTTCAAGGGACACATTTTACCCCCACTGTGGTGCTCAGGGGTGCTGGGGGCTGTGTCCCAAGGACAGCCCACCCGGGCAGAGTGTGACGTTGTTCCTGGTGTGCGCAGCACAGCTCTCACCCCGGCAGCAGCCAGAGCTGAGATGTGGCAGCAAAGCACCCAGAGAGAACATCAGCAGCCTGGGGATCACTGACAGGGAGCTAAACCCTCACCCGCTGCTCCTCTGCTGCTGCTGCCAGCCTGGGCGTCACACAGAGATGCTGTTCTTGCCTCCTGGGCGTGCACCAGCCCCTGCCACGGTGGGTTTGGTGCTGAGGGGCTCCCTGAGCCTCACAGCTGCTCTTACAGCCTGGCTGGGCTGGGCAGGGCTCTGTGCCACCTGCTCAGCCATCCCAGCCCCGGGCTCGGGGCTGCCCTGCTGGGGACACCAGTGCTGTGTCTGCCTGGGTGAGCTGAGCTCTGGGCTTCCCCGGGGCCAGCCCTGGCAGCCAGGGGCCGGGGGGGCTCTGAGCGTCACGGCAGGCGAGCCTGGAGCCCACACTTAATCCTGCTGCCTGGGAAATTAGGCAGAAAATGCTGTGATTGAGTGTGAAGGCCTCTGCA
This sequence comes from Prinia subflava, assembly GCF_021018805.1. Taxonomy (NCBI): domain Eukaryota; kingdom Metazoa; phylum Chordata; class Aves; order Passeriformes; family Cisticolidae; genus Prinia; species Prinia subflava. The sequence goes on from NC_086270.1 coordinate 4,985,024, forward strand.
GTAATTCGGAGTGAGCAGATGACACGCGCTCCTCGTCGGAGGGAGATGAAAGCTTTTAGAGCTGGTGAGCACTAGCAAAATCTGTGAAAATCTCTTTTTTGTCAGGAGTGGTAGATACACAGGCAGATGAAAGACAGAAGATAAAATTAGCCTGAATGCTGCAGAGAGAAAGAGAGAAGGAGAAACGGGGGTGGGGGAGGAGGATATTTCTCAGAAGACTCTTGGCAGGGAAGGTTTCCACACTGGTGACTCAAAGGCAAAGGGGAGATATATATATATATATGTGTATATATATATGTGTGTGTTTGTGTATGAGAATAAACATGTGGGGATGTATTTGCTGTGCTCCCACAGCAGCAGCACCACCTAGGGCTGGTCCTTTTGGGACTATGAGCTTGTCCCCATCTCTGCTGGGACAGGCAGGGAGTGCTGGCCCTGCTGCCCATGGCCCCTCCTGGAGCACTCAGGACACCCTGCCTCCAACAGGAGAAACCACAGTGCCCCACCAGTGGATGGTGGGGATGTGCTGAGCAGCTCCACACGCTCTCTGAGGTGACTTTAATTCCATTTTTCCCATGGTTTGGTGGCTCAGAGGGAAGTGTGCAGCTCCAGGGGCACAGGCCTGTGCTCAGAGGGGCATGAGCAGCAGGAGATGCCCTGAGCACCAATCCTGGCTGCCAGGGGTTTGCTGCTGTCCACCTGGGACAGTGGCTGTGAGGCAGAGGGGCTGGGATGGCCTCTGTCTGCAAGGAACTGATCTGGGCCCACAGAACCCCTCCATTGCTCCTGCCTTTGCTGCTGGAAGGAAAGGAATGCTGCTGGAAGGAAAGGAATGCTGCTGGCTCTGCCCATGAGGATGCTGCAGCCCAAAGCATCAGTGGGGTCAGGAGAGAAGGTCCCTGTGGGATGTCCCACTGGGGCCCCTGCTCCCCCAGCAGAGTCGGGGTGCTCTGAGCCCAGTACCCTCTCACAGGCCTTGGGGACACAAGAAAACAGGGAAAACCCCTTCCTAAATCCCTTCGGCAGTGCTTGGGCCTGTCCTGTCCCTGGTGGTCAGCAGTGGGGTGAGGGGGGCACAATGAGAGATGGAAGGAGGGAGAAATGCTCTCAGATCTCACTCCCTTCACTGGTGGCTTCCGAAAGTCTCTCCCCCAGCCCAAGGACAGTTTTTGCTGCCATCAGCACTGATGCAGATGTGTCACCCCATGGAGGGTTCTGCCCCTCCTGGGACAATGCAGCCACACCGTCCCCACCCACCGAGTGAGGATGATGAGGGGCAGTGGGTGAGGTCCAAACCCACCCCTGCACACGGGGCAGGCCGCGGGGACGCTGTGGGTGCTCCCCGTGCAGAGGAGGGAGGATTCCCATTGTCCTCACGCTGCAGCCCCGGGAGCTGCGGCATCAGGAGAGTCCCTGGAGGCGCGGACACCCACCAGCGTGAGTCAACAGCAGCGCTAATGACAGCGGGCAGATCCCACCCCCGCCGCTCCGTGTGCCATCCGTGTGCCGGGGGGGGCACCACGGCGACCTGGGGACAGCAGGCTGGCTCCTGCCGTGTCACACGGCGCTGCTGGAGCGCAGTGGCGGTGCAGGAGGTCCCTCGGGCCGGTGGGAGATGTCCCGGGATGAGCGGGGGATGCCCGGGAGCGCGGTGCCCGCAGACAGCGAGGAGCGCTGCCCGCCCGGCGGTGCGGGGGCTGGACGAAAGGAACGAATAAATGACCCAGCCGTGAAAGAGGAGCCTCGGCCAGAGCCTCCCAAGAAGCCGTCTGTGCTTCCCAGCTGCAGCCCCGTTCCCTGGCTCGGTTGTTCCTCTGGGAGCGACAGCAGGGCCGGCAGCTCCGGCAGAGACGCAAACCTCTCCCCGCCCCGGTCCTCCCAGCGCTCCGAAATGCCTTTCACCGGCAGAACAATTAGGAACCTAATTCCTATTTCTCCTGCTCAGCTAATTGTCTGTGGACAATTTGATTGTAAGAGTGCCCAGCGATGCAGAATAACCATCTTATTTCTGCCAGGCATTGCCTTTGCAATTAGCACCATTGATTGCATGGCTCTGCTCTCTCACCTGCCGGGGCCCGGGGGAGCGACTGTCACCTGGCTCATCCCTCCCAGGGTGACGAGGCCGTGTCCTCCCTGTCCAGCGCTGTCCCTCGGCCACCAGGGCCGGGCAGGAGGGCGAGGGCTGTGCTCCAGCGTGCCTGCGACCTGCTCTCTGCTCCACAGGGAGGAATTTCTCCCCTCAGGACCCACAGCCACCCAGGAGGGTCCCTCCAAAGGCACCACAGAGCTCCCACTGAGGACACATCTCTGCCTGCAAGGAGCTTTAACCAGCCAGGCTGGCTAGAGCTGGGAGGGCTGGATTTATTTTTTAATATATTAAAAAAATTCAGATTTGACAACACCAAAAGGTTCTGGATGAATATGTCGTTTCTGCTGAATGGTTTGTTTGGAGGGGGAAAAAACCCCAAAGATCAAAACATTTCATTTCAGCTTATTCAGATTGAAATGTTTTGATTTTTTTTTCTCTTCCAAATGACTTTGTTTCAAAGTTTCCCTTAATTTTATTTTGCTAAACATCAAAAAAGATTTCTGTGAAATGGCTGTGGTTGGAAGGGAATGCACTGGCCTGGGCACAGCCAAACCTTTGGTGTAACCGCCACCCTAAAAATTCCCTCTCTCCCTCCCTCCCTTTTTTTTATTTATTAGAATTTCCAGGGATTCTTGTTTTCAGGCCAGCTCCAAAAGACACATGGTTGTGCTTTCCCTGTCACAAAGCAGTCTCAGATCTGCTGTGGACAGGGGCTGAGCTGTCCTGGGGGGCTGCAGACCTGCTCTGCCCCCCAACTTCAGCCCTCCCTGCCAGGGCTCCAGGTGGGACCCACTTTGTCCCTGTCGTGTGGCCCAAAGGGCTGTGGCAGGCGCTGGTTTTGGAGCCAGGCTGCCTCTGCCTGCTCTGGGCATCACCTGGGGACACCCAGGGCTTGCTGGTGCCCAGGGAAAGCAGGGCTGGCAAGGAGTGGGGTCCCTGGTGGCACGGCAGGATGTGAGGGCAGCTCCCAGCTCTGAAGATGCTCCTCTCATTCCACCCACTGAGTCACCCCCAAACTGCCACCAGCTCCGGGCCAAGGCAGCTCCGGGCTCCAAGGCCCAGATGGCTGCAGCAGGGAGGAGCTTTCCAGAGCAAGAGGAGCCGGGTGCGAATAGCAGACTGCACAATTAACTCCCCCCACACCAGATCCCTGTCCCAGCAGAAGGAACAGCCCAAGTGTTCCATCCATCCTGCTGCCTCCAGGCACCTGAGAGGTGCTGCTGGGGCTGGACATGTGCAGGGCTTGGACCCAGCTCCTCTCCTGGAGGTGCTGCTGGGGCTGGACACGTGCAGGGGTTGGACCCTGCTGCTGTCCTGCAAGCCACCCTTGGAGTCCCACCTCCACCTCCATCTCCACCTCCACAGCCTGAATACCCAAATTCCTCCAGCCATGGTTTCCCACTGGATGGAGCACGGGACATCCCAAGGCTTGGGTGATGGTGGGCTGAGCACAGGGTGTCCCAGCAGCTGGGAACAGCCTTGGGCTGGGAGAGTCTGGAGCTGAGCAGGGAGGAGCAGCTCCCAGGGAGGGAGAGGTGCTAGGAGGGAATTAACGTCTGGATCTATAAAACACTTGGTCCCAATTATTATAATGCACTGATTAGGGGAACTCAATAGTTCTGCTGGTGGTTAATGGCAGTAATTACCCAGATATGACTACAGTGGCAATATTAATAACTCTGGGCCATTAGTATTTGTGAGCAATGAGCAGAATACACATCCCTGAGCCTCGGGCTGGGCCTCTCTCTCCCATGCAGCTGCAGCCTGGGGCAGGGCTGGCAGACACCAGAGTTCAGCTGCAGGGGAAGCAGATCCAGGACCTGGCTGATGTTGGCCAGGTCCAGAAGAATCACAGGATCACTGGGGCTGGGAAAGACCTCCAAAGTCACCACGTCCAACCTTCATCTGAATCCCACTTCACCCATTAACCATATCACCAGTGCCATGTCTACTCATTTTCTGAACACTTCCAGGGGTGGTGACTTCACCACTGCCCTGTGCAGCCCTGCCAGGGCTTGACCACCCTTTCAGTGAAGAAACTCCCATAATATCCAACCTGAACCTTGTCTGACACAAGCTGAGGCCGTTCCCTCTCCTCCTGTCCCTGTTCCTGGGAGCAGAGCCCGACCCCCCCAGCTGTCCCCTCCTGTCAGGAGCTGTGCAGAGCCACAAGGTCCCCCCTAAGCCTCCTTTTCTCCAGGCTGAGCCCCTTTCCAGCTCCCTCAGCCTCTCCTGGGGCTCCAGACCTTTCCCAGCTCCCTCAGCCTCTCCTGGGGCTCCAGATCCTTCCTCAGCTCCATTCCCTGCCCTGGACATGCTCCAGCCCCTCAAAGTCCTTCTTGTCATGAGGGGCCCAACACTGACCCCAGGGCTGGAGGAGTGGCCACCCCAGTGCCCAGCAGAGCGTGGCTGGAGCCACCTGTGCACACAAGGCCGTGGCCTCTTGTCCCTCTCTGGTGAGACTGGGACTGTCCCTGCTGGGAGCAGAGATGACTGCCTGTGATGCTGCTGCAGCCTGGGGCTCCCGGTCCCTTGGGATGGCACAGCCTGTCCCCCTGTCCCCCCGCAGGTCTGTCCTGCAGTGTGGGTCACTCTCTGGGGAGCTGGGACACGGACAAGGGCTGGCTCCACACCAGCCTGCTGGAGAGAAGGGGGCTGGAGGACATCCACTGCGTTGGGTTCACAGGCAGGATCGACAACAACCCTTGGGCAGGGAGGATGGGGAAGAACCACTGAAAGCAGCTTGGATCAGTCTCAGAGGGCAAGGGCTGCGAGTGGTGGGCGCTGTTACCCCGAGGAAGAGGCAGGATGGGGCTGGGGCAGCCACCCCTGGTGTCACCCACCCAACAAAGGTGTGCACAGAGCATCCCATGAGTGTCATGCAAATCCCCCTGGTGCTTCCACCCCTGAGCCTCGGGCTCGCTCACATGGACCTGTGCTGGCTTGTCACACTGCAGAGGGGACACAGCTCTTTGTCCCAGCACCCAGCGCTGCAAGGGGCTCAGGAGGGGGAAGCGGCTGCTCCATGCTCAGCCCAGCCTCCCCCTCGCCGCCTCCAGCACCGTCCCCGGGGTCCGGTTATCCTTGTGGTTGTCTCCGGTTGTCTCCTCGGCTTCCCCGCTCCCCTCCCCATCTGCGGCCGAGACACCCGGCTCCTCCCGCCCGGCATCCGCGTCCCCCCGGGGACCCCCCGCCTCCGCAGCGCCCGGCTCCGACTCCAGCCTCGGGCTGCGGTTTCTGGGCTCTTTCCGAACAAAAGGAGCGATGAATTGCTCCCTCCTTCGGTCCTCAGCAGAAGATGACTCCCACCAGGCTCCAGGAGCTTGGGGACGGGCAGGAGAGCGGGGAGATTCTCCTGGGGAGATGCTGGGACTCCATCCGGATGCTGTCAGCTTCCAAAGGCCGGGAGGGTTTGGGGATGGGGACAGCAGAGTGTGGGGATGGGGACAGCAGGGTGTGGGGACAGCAGGGTTTGGGGATGGGGACAGGAGGGTGTGGGGATGGGGACAGGAGAGTTTGGGATAGGGACAGGAGGGTGTGGGGATGGGAAAGCAGGATTTGGGGACAGCAGAGTTTGAGGATGGGGACAGGAGGGTTTGGGGATGGGACAGGAGGGTTTGGGGATGGGGACAGAAGGGTTTGGGGATGGGAAAGCAGGATTTGGGGACAGCAGAGTTTGGGGATGGGGACAGGAGGGTTTAGGGACAGTGACTGCAGAGTTTGGAGGTGAGGACAGCAGGGCTTTGGCCACCGTGACCAGGCAAGACTGTTCCCTGTCCTGTGCACTCCAAATCCAGCCTCCATCCTCCTCCTCCAGGGCACTTTGGCACTCGGTGTCTCCAGCTCAGCCGTAATGATGGGAGTATTTAGCACACAGCGCCGTGTATTCAAACACTCCGGCAGTCAGAGACACCCTGTCACCCAGGTGACACGTCTCTTACATGCTGCCAATATAGCAGCAAGACGCCCCTGGAATCTGGGTTAGCGCTGGCAGCCGCTGCCGGTGGCCCCGGCTGCGAGGAAGGAAGGGATGGGAGCACACGGCAGACCCCGGCCCCACGGAGAAGCCCCCAGCACACCTGGGCTGGGTGGGAGGCCTTGGCAGCCCCTCCAGCAGGGAGGCTCAAAGCAGGCAATTAAAAATAAAAATATATATATTTTTTTAAATCTCTGGCTATTTTTCCACTGAAATTTTGTGAAGATATCTTCTTTTCCTCCTATTCCTTGCATTGCCATCAGATTCTCCCCTCCCTGCCAAACCCTTTCCTTTCACAAATGAAAAACCCCAAACAAAAGCTGTCAGGACAGAAGATGGTGAACATGCCCGGCTTCCCAGCAGCCAAAACCTGACTTTCCTAACCAAGCCCAGAAATATTTTTTACCCTGAGAATTTCCAGGCTCTTGGTTCCCATTACAAAAAAAGGAAAGCTTTTCCACAAATCCTGCAGAAGTCCCTCAGTGAGAGACCAGTGCTTGGGCATAATTACACAGTGATTAAGCTGTTTGCAGCCGTTGGATGCCAAAGGACAACACCCTGTCCCTGTCACTTCCCTCTGGATCTTGTCTCTGCCCTGGGCAGGGGCCAGACCCGGGGTTGGGGGTGCCCCATCCGCAGGCAGAGCACGGAGGGTGCAGGCACCCCACGGTTGGTGTGGCCAGAGTGATTTATCCCAGAGTGACCCGTCCTGGGTTCACATCCGTGTGTGCTGAGGTGCAGGCTGGGATTGGGAAATGTCACTGACATTTGATGCACAGCTGGCAATTACACAGCTCCTGCAACACCAGGAACCCAAAGCTCACCTTTCCTCGCTGAGCTGGAGCACTGGATTACACCCGGGATTTTTTTTCATGTCTTTATTTTGTGCCTTTCCATCATTCCATATTCAATTTTTAAGCTTTGTCAAGGCTCCTTTTGTCCATTCCTTAATTCCTGCTGCCTTTCAATGTGTCTCAGCTCACAAATCCTCCTGGGCCAGCCCATCCCCAGGTCTGGGGGCTCACAGCCCACCTTGGAGCCCTTCAGGCAGGCACGGAGAGGGTGGGAGGCTGTGGAGATGCCTCCCTGCTCCCCTCCATGTGCACCAGGGACACGCAGGGATGCTGCACATCCTCTGCCCTCCCCTCTGCACGCTCTGTTCCCATTCTGCGCCACCTCCAATCCCCGTCCTGTGGCCGGGGCTCGCAGAGGGCTGGGTAACTTTATGATCGACAATAACACTGGTAGTTATTCTTGTCAAGAGAAGGTTAATTGCACCTCCTGCCTGGGGGCACCAGCTGATCACCGCGGGGGCTGGGAAGGCATTTTCTGCCTTTGCTCAGCGTTTCCCAACCCCACAGGCTGCAGGAGGCAGGGATGGACCATGTGCTGGAGCATCAGGTGCTGCAGGGGGAGGGGGAGGCAGGGGAGCACTGCTGTGACCCTGCTGTCAGTGTGGCATTAGGGGAGCTCTGCTGTGACCCTCCTGTATAGAGGAATTAGGGGAGAGCTTCTGTGACCCTTCTGTCAATGTGGTATTAGAGGAGCCTGTTGTGACCCTGCTATATGGGAGAATTAGGGAGCTCTGCTCTGACCCTGCCCTTGGGGGCTTTAAGCTCTGCTGCTCCCCTGATTTTGAGGGGCATTAGGGGAGCTCTGCTGTGCCCCTGCTGTCGATGGGGTTTGCAGCTGCTGTGTCCCACACTGTGGTGGTGCCCCAGGCTGGATCATTCCCCCCCTTCATGGCCACCCAGCACTCTGGGATGTGGTGGGAAGGCAGCCCCAACCCGCACCCCCAGCACGAGGGGGTGTCTTGGGCCCACCCTGGCATCTCCAGCCTGCCATGGGGAGAAAGGGAGCAGAGGGACACATATCCCTGGAGTGGTGGTGCTGAGCCCTGCCCCAGCCCTGGTGTGACTCGGTGTGGCAGTGAGGTTTTAATGGCTCGTGGCTGCCGTGAGGATGGAGCCTGCCGTGCTCCCAGCAGTGGGAACAGCCAGAGCCTGCCGGGCTGTGGCCACGCTCCCTGCACAGATCCCAGCAGGCAGCAGCTCCCACACTGGGCTGTGCTGGGCAAGGCGCTCAGGGAAGGATTTGATTTCTCACGCTGCAAGGGTGGCAGCAGAGCAGAAAGTGAGGGGGCTGCAGAGACCGCTGTAGCTTGCATGGACACGGTCCTGCAGGTCTGTCTGTGTGTCTGTGAGCTCCCCTGCTCCTCTTCCTGCCCGTTCCCAGCCATCCCAGCCCCCCTTTTCCCTCTCTTTCTCACTCTTGCATTTACAGTCTGTGCCCGTGGCCTCGTCTCCAGCCTCGCGTGTGACCTACTTACGCACAGAGCCCCGGTTCTTGCCTTTTCTCTCCCGAACAATGCGGGGGCCCTGGGCCACGCCGCCTGCTCCCAGCACAGCGCCAGGGCTGCTGAGCCTGTCCCCGAGCCCCCCGAGCCACATCCATCCCCCGTGGGTGCTGAGCCTCCTCCCAGCCCAGCCACATCCATCCCCCGTGGGTGCTGAGTCCATCCCTGAGCCCCATCCATCCCCCATGGGTGCTGAGCCTCCTCCCAGCCCAGCCACATCCATCCCCCGTGGGTGCTGAGCCTCCTCCCAGCCCAGCCACATCCATCCCCCGTGGGTGCTGAGCCTCCTCCCAGCCCAGCCACATCCATCCCCCGTGGGTGCTGAGCCCATCCCTGAGCCACATCCATCTCCCGTGGGTGCTGAGCCTCCTCCCAGCCCAGCCACATCCATCCCCCGTGGGTGCAGAGCCTCCTCCCAGCCCAGCCACATCCATCCCCCGTGGGTGCTGAGCCTCCTCCCAGCCACATCCATCCCCCGTGGGTGCGGAGCCTCCTCCCAGCCACATCCATCCCCCGTGGGTGCTGAGCCTCCTCCCAGCCCAGCCACATCCATCCCCTGTAGGTGCAGAGCCTCCTCCCAGCCGGCCCGATGGTCCCAGCCTGTGGTTAACACCTTGCACGCAGCCTCCTGGATGCCTGAGCATTTCAGCCTGATTTTCAGACCCTGTACTGTGTTAGTGCATGACTCTAAACTCCATATAAAGTGTGTTAGTTACTGTCCTCACATGTTGGTCAGACAAAATAATTCCTCCAGGCCTGAGATCCTAGGACACCCTACAGCCTCAGTATGTATATATATATATGTATTTAAATATATATATTATATATTATGTAAAAATATATATAATGTATTATATAAAAATATATATTATCTATTATATAATATATATTTTATATATTATACGATTAATATAATAGATAAAATCTATAATTGCATAATATATAATATATAACTTATATAAGATATATAACATATGTAGATTATATATTATATAAAAATATATATTTAAATGTATATGTGTTGATATATATACACATAAACATATAAACAAAAGTGAATTGGGGGGAGCAAACTGGGGGTAAATGATTTCATTACCCGAAGCTATAATAGGAGGATTAACCCCTGAAATGTAAATAGACCAAACTTAAATCTGTCTGAAAAACTCCTGACCATCTCCACCTTGGGTATAGCCTCTGTGAGGTGGTATACCTATTGACTAATAATTTAATAGATACCCACTTTAATAAATATATTAAATACCATTTTTATGTATAATAAACATATAAATACCCTTTAATAAATCCCCACTTTATTCTCCTAATCTTTTCTAGCCTCTGCTCTAGGGAGCCACTCCAAGGCGTCCTCCTGCTGTGCCGCTGGCAGGGGGAGCAGGGGACGCCCTGCTCCTGCCTCCCAGGCTGCTGCAGACAGCGAGGGCAGCAGGGCCGGGGGTGCTCAGGTTCCCCCGGCTGTGCCTGGGGCCAGCCTGCAGCACCGCCAGCTGTGCCCACCCCGTGCCAGAGCCAGCCCGGCCCTCCCTGCACGCAGACACTGCAGGGATGGGGATAAGGATGTCACCCCTCAGAGGTCCCTGCTGCACTGCCACGCCAAATTTGGGTGCAGGAAAGGCAGGTGAGGTGTCTGCACTGCGGGTGGTGCTGTCCAGAGCCGGTGCCAGGGTCAGGTTTTGGTGGCCTGGCAGCAGGGAGGGTGAGTGCCACCAGGGCTGTATCTCTGCCCTGGGTCAGGGTGGCTGCTGCTCACTCTGCTCCATGCTGAGGGGATCCTGGGGGAAAAGCCCACTCCACATTTCAGCCTTGCTTCTCTGGGCAAAACCATCCCCCTGAAAATGCCGAGGGGATGGGCAGAGCTCCATGCACAGAGGCACACACGGGGAGCACAGGTGTGCACACTGGGCATGGCCACGATGCCCAGATGTGTCCCTGCTGTGCCTGCTCAGCACAGAGCTGGTGTCAAGGACAGGAGGCTGTGGCAGCTCAGGTGCTGCTCCAGGGGTCTGTGACACGCTGGTGACACCGCCCAGAGCATGGGCATGCTCCCACTCAGCCCCAGCCCAGGCTGCCTGTGGGTGTGCTAAGAGGAGGGGGCTCCCTGCCTCCACTAATGGGAATAATCAGGTAATTAGGGGCTGTATAATCAGGGCCTTGTTGCTATGCAAACACTGAGTCAAGAGGTGCCCCCGTCTGCCCCTGCACACCTGATAAGTCTCGAGAGACAGAGATGCTCTCTGGAGATTGGTGGCTCCTCTGGGCTGCCCTGCTGCTTCTCACAGAGCAGGAAAAAGGGTTCATCCTTCCTTCCTCGCCACTCTCCTCATCAGCTCTGTGATGGAGAGCCATGGAAGGGGATTCCCACCCCAAGGGAGGAGGCAGAGGGTGAGTTCCCCTCTGCTGAGGAGCCTCTGGCTCACACTTGGCCTGCGAGCAGACCCAGCAGCTCCTGTCTGCTCGCCTGGAGTTTCCCACCTGCACACGGAGATGACAAATTATTCCAGCCCCGTGGTGTCCCCGAGGCAACTGCAGTCCCGACTGCCTGGGGCTGTCAGGGGTGTCTGAGGGGCTATGGGAGGCTGGAGGTTCAGCTCCCATCACCCCCATGCAGCACCAACGGCGTCCATCACACCTTGGCTGCACCTCCAGCCCCGAGCAGAGACCTGTGGCTGTCATCACCCATCCCTGTGGAGCAGAGACCATGACACAGCACCACCTCAGCACCTTTCTGTACACCACACTCAGTCACAGCACCACCTCAGCGCCTTTCTGTACACCACACTCAGTCACAGCACCACCTCAGCACCTTTCTGTACACCACACTCAGTCACAGCCTGCTGGGCTGCTGCCTCCAAGTGCCCCAGCTGGGCTGGGGGCCCAGGGCTGTGTGTGCCCGTGGCTGAGCTGCTCCGCTGCCGCAGAGGCAGGGCACTGACAGGGGCTGTAAATTGTCAGGCCCTGTAAAGCATTTAATGATTTTGAATTTATCTGCATCGATAAATACATGACAAGGTAACAGTCAAATAAATACCCATTAGTGCACTTGCTCTCTTTTTTTTTAATTACGAGCTCGGGTGTAACCAATCATTTTCTGCTAAGCAAGCGCTGCAGGAAATCTTCATTAGCACCAGCCCCGGCGAGCTCTGCAGCCTGGGGAGGAGGGAGAGCCAGGAGGGAGCTTTGGCCCTGCTGCATCCTGCTCACCCAGCCCAGGGGGATGCTGATACCCACTCCTGTCCAGGCTAGAGGCCATGGCAGGGGAGGGAGGTTTGGGGCAGGGATTTTCCAGGGGGACCTTTGCTCTCTCCTGCTCCCTGGTAGGAGGGGTCAGGTGTGAGCTGGGCTCTGCTCCCAGGTAAGAATGACAGAACAAGAGGAGATGGCCTCAAGCTGTCCCAGGGAAGGTTGGGTGTTAGGAGAATTTCTTCACTGCGAGAGTGGTCAAGCACTGGCAGTGCCTAGGGCTCTGGTGACCCTGAAGTGTTCGAAGAGGGAGTGAATGTGGCACTTCATGCTGTGGTTCAGTGGGCACGGGGGTGTTCAGCTGAAGGGTGGATTGGTGATCCTGGAGGCCTTTTCCAACCTTAGTGATCCCCTGCTCCTGCCTGGGGGCTCTGCACGCCCCAAAGGCAGGATTGTCTGGAGGCAGGTGCCAGGTTATCAGGGCATCTGCAGAGGGGGGTACCTCACTTGCTGCTGGTCCCTTGGGCACCCTCCCCACCCCCTTCACACTGGGTGCAAACCAGAGGGGAGCAAACCACCCTGGCTGGCACCTCAGAGCACATCCTGTCCTGGCAGGTGCTACACCCAGGAGAAGGCATGAAAAAATACCAAAATGCTGTGAGGGGGAAGTGCTGTGAAATGCTGGAGCCCAGCTCTGGTGCTGCTGGACACCTCTGGCATGAGCCATGGCACTGCCGTGGCAGCTCTGGGTGCAGGAGAGGAGGAACAGGAGGAGCTGGGTGAAAAAAACCATCCCCACCCAGTTTGGCCCTGCAGGAATGGGACAGAGGCCACCAGCAGGTCACTGTCCTGGGGACAGAGCCGGGACCAGCTGTGTGAGGAGTGGGGTCAAGGGCAGAACCTGCCCTGCCCCTTTCCAGCCCCCCCCTTCATCCCTCCTTGCCAAGCCTCTGGCTCAGAGAGGGGCACAGGGAGAACACGGCTGCTCTGCTCTGTCTTATTTCTGTCTGGCAACATTTTTCCAGAAGAGCAGCTTCTAAACTCTGAGCATCTCCTGGGAACATGTCGATCCTGATGATATTTTTTCTATGGAGAAGTGTCAAATCAAATGATTTCAACTTTCACATTTTGTTTCAATAATGTCGAAAGGATTTTTTCCAATGAGAGGCGAACATTTCAATTTGACATTATCATTTGGTTTCATTCCATTTGGGCTTTTATATTATCATATTACTCCAAATCTACATTTCTAGTCTATCTAGTGTTTTACTGTTTAATGATTTAGCAGCATCAAAACCCAATGAAACGTTTTGATATTTCTGGGTGAATTTCCCCCCTCCACCTCGAAATTTGTACATTTTGGGAAAGTCTGCATTGGGAAGCCCCCAGATTCCGAGGGGATGGAGCTGCCATCTCGCAGCTGGCTGTGGCACAGAGCATTGTGTGGAGGCAGCAGCAATCAGGGGCACTTTGTCCTGTGCTGGAGCCGGAGGAAGGACACAGATGTGACCTGCTCTGTGCTGTACAGCCATAAATAGTGAGTGGCAGTGCTGGGAGGGAGGAAGGTGAAGACATTGTACACAAAGTGGAGAGAAACCCGTCAACAGGAGTCGGGAAAGAGGGTGCCCTTGCTACCCAGAGCCTGCTGTCCCTGGAGAGCAGGAAAGGCTGGATGCAAGAGCCGGATCCACGGAGCAGGGGGTGAGCAGCAATGCACAAACAGGCTGTTCTTGAGGGGGTCTTGGGGGGTGATGGAGAACTGCCAGGATTTTCCCTTCTTGAACCAAGGGCTGGGACATGTCTCTGCTTCCCAGCCCCGAGTGAAGGCAGGAACCTGCCTTCCCCTCTGCCAGAGCAGTGCTGGGGGCAGCGGGGCTGCGGCTCCACCACCTCATCTGGACACTGAATGCATTTCCCGATGGATCAGAGTCACGCCAGGTCTCTGCAGCTGAGCCAGGGCTGCGCTGCAGGTTGGAGGAGGCAGGGGCGCTGTCCCTGCACCCGCACCCTGCAGAGGTGGCTCATGCCCTCCCCGGGCACTGAGAGCCCTCAGGGGGTGTTGGGGTGATGCCCCGTGCCCTGAGTGCCCCCTGCCCCCACACACAGCCTGCCGGGCTCCTGCCTTCCTCTCTCCCACAGCCCTGTTGCTCGCAGGGTGGATTAAAAGCTGCTTTAATGGATATTTATGATCCCCATCACAGCCTTTTACTGCCTGTCCTTTCCCATTACGGCAGCGTGCGCCCAGGCTGTGGGCGGGGAGGGGTCTGGGGCTGCAGGGGGGTGGGGTCTGGCTGGAGCCATCAGCAAACCCCTGACACCCCACCAAGGCTTCAGAGAGGTACCCCTGTGCCGGGGGGCTCTGCCCCCCACGGATCTCACAGCAGAACAATCCACAGGTGCCTCCCTGTATCTCCGAGTCCAACTGCCCAGCTGGGGAAACTGAGGCAGAGGAAGTAGTCAGTGCCTTTGCCATTGTCCCCAGGGGGTTGGGTGGTGTCACACTCTGTGCACGTGGGGCTGGGGATGTGCAGGGGCAGCTGGGCCAGCCAGGGGTGGCACCTGAGGGTGGCTCTGGGCAGTGGCACAGCGGCCGTGGGGGGATGCGCTGGAGGAGAGGCTGTGGGCAGGAGCCGTGGACAGGAGCCGTGGGCAGAAGCCGGGGGCAGAGCCGTGGGCAGCAGCCGTGGGCAGGAGCCAGGTGTGCGGGACTCTGCCTCCCCTGGCACCTGCTGAGCATAGGATGCTGCCTTTGGGGCTGGCGGTGCTCTCGGAGCTCAAGGGAAGCTCCCCCTGGACCTCCGGGCTCCCTCTCGCCGGCTCTGAATGAAACTCCCCCAGGACAGCATATTAAACTTGACCTGTGCACCACCTCCGAGATTAACATCAGCAGAGAAGGAATGAAAGGTCTGCGGAGGGCAGGGCAGGGGAGGAGGCGGGCATGCCTCTCCTGCGCTGCTCAGGGAAGGGTGGAAGGGCAGCTCTCCGGGGAGCTCTGTGCTCCAGCCTGCTCTGCCGAGCTGCCGGCACCGCAGCGCTGTGCCTGCTGCCAGGGACAGTTCATGTTCTCCTTCCCCAGCTTAGTGAGAACACAGAAAGGCAAAAAACCAGCCCCAAACACTCCTGTGAGGCAGCAGGGGACACCAGGCATCAGGTGTGGAAAGCCTTCCCTTTGCACAGGGATGGACTGGTGGCCGGGCAGTGCCCTGCTGCCCACAGGCTGTGGCACACCAGGGACCCGCCTGGGGCCAGGGCAGCAGGGCTGGCACCACATTCACTCTGCACTCTGTGCACACTCTGCCTCCCCAAGGGCCACCTCTGGGTCACAGACACCCGCTGTTGCAGGCAGCAGAGGCCCAGCTGTGCTCAGACACTGCGCTGGGTCAGCAATGCACCCTCAGCTCCCTGGGGATGGGAACCTCTGTGAGCAGGGGCAGCACCCAGGGCACGGCTGGAGCTGTGCCAGGGCAGGCTCAGGCTGCAGAGCAGGGAAAGGTTCTTCCCCCAGAGGTGCTGGCACTGCCCAGGCTCCCCAGGGAATGGGCACGGCCCCGAGGCTGCCACAGCTCCAGGAGCCTTTGGACAGCGCTGCAGGGATGCACAGGGGGGATTGTTGGGGGTCTGGGCAGGGACAGGGCTTGGATGATCCTGGTGGGTCCCTCAGCTCAGGATGTTCTAGGATTGAAACTCCAAAACATCCAGGACCCGTGCCTGCTGTGGTCTCCTCCACATAAAATTTCCCCCACCTCCACAAGGCTCCAGGCAGGAGCTGATGCTGAGCAGGAACAGCCCATGGGAGGTAAAGGCTGAGGCTGCCTCAGGAGACCCAAACACCCCTCCCTGGCCTCCCTCCCTGCCATCCTGCCAGGGAGGACGCAGCGTTTTTGCAGCAGCGTCATGCTCACCCCATCAGCGAGCCGGAGACACCGTGGGCACTTAGAGCCTTCAAGAGCTGACAAGCTGGCGAGAATGAAAAGTTCAAAAGCAGCGCTTGGGACGTGTAAGTGTCTGTGGAACTAAGGTGCTGTTCGGGCGGGGGCACACGTGCCAGGCCGCGTCTCCTCCCGCGCCGTGCGCCGCCAGAAAAGGTCACCCTTCAGCAGGCTGGAGTCACCCAGCCTCCCCCGGGTGGGGGACGTGGCTCTGGCTCCTCTTAATGAGGTGACCTTCGCGCCAGCGCTGCTCCCTGAAGAGCCGACAGGTCAAATTAAGCAGGTGTTTTATTCTGCCCCGTCTCTGGCTGTCGGCGAGCGGAGCGCACCGCGGACGGAAATGAAATGAAATGAAGGTGTCGCCGGCTTTGCTCCCCCTCGTAGCGTTTTACAGCCTGGACATGACTGACGAGTTTCTGGGATGTTTTGTCTCGGGGCAGAGTCCATCCAGCTCCGGCCCGGGTGTGGGCAGAGGGCCTGGGGGCTGTGTGGGTGTGCTGCAGGTTGGAGGAGTTGGGGACCTGGCAGAGACAAGCAGTGGAGGGGAACAGCTCCTTCCTATTGCATTCATCCCTATTCCTGTGCCAGTGGGATCCTTCTGCCAAGAGAAGCCGTCCAAGACGTTGCTTGCACAGAGAGCTGAATCTGAGAGGGCCCATCCCCACCCACGGGGCTCCCCACACAGTCAGGATTTGCAGGCACACTCTGTGTGTACGGCCAACATCCCAGGGAGTTCCCTGAGCTGGGAACTGGACCCTTGTCCAAAAATCTAATTTGCACAGGGTTGGTCATGCCAAGTCGCAGAAGAGTCACCAGGGGCCCGTGTGGCATTTGCACTGGCACAGCCTCCCTGGCATCCTGCAGGGAGCAGCCCTGGTACCTGACAGCCTGCAGTGCCCAGCTGTGCCCAGCTGTGCTGCACAGAGCAGGGGTACGGACAGAGGTGGCTCAGCACAGAGAGCCCCAAATGGAATTTCCAAAGAGCAGCAGCTCCTGACAGTCTCTTCCACAGCAAACGAGCTGCCTAAACTCAGGCACTTGTCTACAAGCCAGGAGGAAATTCTGCCTCCTGGGCTGTCCTTAAATTTTCACCTTCTTCAAAGACCTGGCTGCAGGGCAGAGATGACCTCCCTGAAGGGGATCCTTGTGAGGCCATTTCTGGAGGGAGAAAAAGCCATTGAAACCACGGCACAGAGACACCAGAATGCCCTGGGCTGCTGTTGAGCCTGTGATGAGCTGGGCCAGCTCCAGCACCTGTGAACCTCACCCCTCCCACACCGAAATGTGCCTCTTTCCACGGACTGTGGTGCTCTCTGGACAGGACAAGCCACACCTCCTGCCTGTGCTTTGTCCTCCTGCACATTAGCATCTCTTTCCCCTGTGTGCTTCACCTCCGAGCCCCAGAGCACCCGCCCTCGGTACCATCTCCTGAATGCCCCACCTGCCTCACCCCAGACTGGTTTTTGTCCCTCATCCCAGCACCCAATGCACTGGTGAGCGTTTTTTGGCCTGGGGGTTCAGTGCTGTCCTTAGGAGGGGCAGGATGTGTGGGGCGCTGCTTTGGCTTTGCCCCTGAGACACAGCCAGGGGCACTACACAATAATGACACCTTGTCACAGGGGAGACAGGTGATGCCCTTCCAGGACTACCTAAAAACAGGTCAGAGAAAATTAAGGGAATAAAAAGCAGTTCTGTTTATTGAAGGGCCTTCAGGTACATTAAGGGCACACAAAGCCCCCAGGAGCTACACCCAAAAATGGATGATGGGTCACAGGCATTCACACTTTTGTAAGTTTGGTCCATTTGCAGATTGGGGGTTCATCTTCCAATTACAGCTTCAGGTAATGAAGTCATTTACCCCAAGTTTGCTCCCCCAACTCACTTTAGTTTCCATCTCTCAGGCCTGAGGCAGTGAGGCGTCCTTGATTGCCAGGCCTGGAGAGGAATTGCTGTGTCTGACCAAAATGGGGAAGCAGCAGCTCCCACTGTGTGTGGAGTTTGGAGTTCTACACTAAAGAACTGCAGGATTACAAGTATATGAAAAATATAAAAGCTAAAATCCTAAAGCATCACAGGGACATCCCTGAAACTGTTGGGAAGATTTAGGCTGGAGATCAGGAAAAGGTTCTTCCCCCAGAGGTGCTGGCACTGCCCAGGCTCCCCAGGGAATGGGCACGGCCCCGAGGCTGCCACAGCTCCAGGAGCCTTTGGACAGTGCTGCAGGGATGCACAGGGGGGATTGTTGGGGGTTCTGGGCAGGGACAGGGGCTGCACTGGATGATCCTGGTGGGTCCCTTCCAGCCCAGGAAGTTCTGGCTCTGTGCTACCCCCACAGGAGCTGCTCTGTGCTCCTCCCGTGCCAGCACCAGGGGAGATGAAAAGGGCCGGGGGCGCAGCAGCGCTCGGGGCTCGGTGTTCCCTCCCAGGGGGGCGGGAGCGGCGTGGGTGAGGAGAGGCAGCAGCAGCCAGAGCAAATGGTTCTTCATTTTATCTCCAGGATAAAAAGGAATACGGAAGCCAGGTTCCTAAGATGAGGTGCCTTCATCTCACTGCACAGCGTTTGATCATCCCCGATGTTTTACAAGGAGGTGTACGGTTGAATTATCATTAGAGGAGGTGGTGGAGCTGAGGAGTAACAGAAAACTTCCTCCATGGAGACCCGGGCTCCTGTCCTGAGCCTGCAGGGAGCAGAGCAGGAGAGCCCAGGGGCTGGCACTGCTCTCAGCCAGGGGCCAGGAGGCAGGAGCAGCTCTATGAAGGGTCTGTCCCCAAGCCCCTCTGTCCTCCCCATGCTGGGAGGTGGCTCTGGGAGCTGGGGAGAGCAGCCCTGTGAGGGAGCACGGTGTGTGCCCAGGAGAGGCTGAAGGTGGATCCCAGCTGGCACGGTGGGGGGATCCCGTGGCTGGCTGGGGTCCAGAGCACTGGCGCGTGGCAACGAGGACAAAAGGATCTTGGAGCCAAGGATCCTGAGGCTGGGAGTGCTGGCATCTCCATCAGAGCGGGAATTCTCGCCTCTTTTTCCGCATCGGTGCCCTTAATCATCCATCCATCACCCATCCCTTCTGTCCTGAGTCCTCCAGCAGGTGTGCGGATGGCTGGCATGCCTGGAATTGCCAGTGCCTGCTCCGAGTGCAGGCTTGCTTAGCTGTGGAGCAAGTGCCATTTCCAGAGCCTCATTAGTATTTGCATTGTTGCACGGCTGTCTAAGAGAAGCAGCAGCTAAGTGAGCCAGTCAGATCTCGCTAATTTGCATGTTAATGAAGCCCACAGAACGCAGCTTAGAGAGGCTGACTTGCTAGACCTATACATGCAGGCTGTATATGCTTTGGAGACACAGCAAACACTGTAGGCAGACACCCAGATGGCTGCAGAGACAGACAAACAGATGGCTCCCCACAGCTGAACTGCGTGGGGGAGGCTCCAGCAGGGAGCTGGGGTGAGGCACTGGAGGGAGGGGGGAAGGATAGCGAGATGGAGAGATGGAGAGATAGAAAATATGAATGGAGAAACAGATTAGTGAAGGATTGCGAGCATGCTTGGAAGGAAGGATCTTACCATGTGTTTTGTTTTGTGGTTTTTGGTTTATTTTTTAAATAGAAAGGTTGCGCATAATGTCTTGCAGAGCACAGGTCCCAGTGGGGCTGTGTCTGCATCACTGCCCTGGGGGATGCTGCAGAGGTTGGGTGGCAGGACAGACTGCTGGATGGACATCCACGGGGCCTGGCTGCTCTGCAGGCAGCTGCCCAACCCCAGCTCTGCAGGCCAGGGTGCAGGGACTGCCTGGACTGCCCTCCTTAGCCCTCCCTTGGAGGACTGGAACACTGGCAAACAAAACTGTAACTGTAGGAGAGAAATGGAGAGAAACATGTACACATTTACATAAATTTCTGCTGCGAGTGGATGGGGTTGTGTGTCAGCCATGAAAAGCAGCAGATGCAGCTCGTGGGGGATATGGGCTCATCCTTCCCTGGGAGAGGGGCTCACCCCACCCTGGGGAGAGTCACACTGCCAGCCCGGGGAGCCGGAGCGACATCCTGCATCCACACCTAGGCCTCTGTGAGGCCAGCACCACCAACACTGCTCCTGGGCTGGGAGACCAGAGTCTGGAGGAGAGCACATCTCCCCAGTGCCCATGTCCTGGACTGGGGCTGGGACTCCACCTGGGCCCAGCAGTCAGTGCTGTCCCCCTCACCAAGGAGCCGCTGTTCCCAGCAGTGCTGGTTTGGTCCTGGATGGGCTTGGCTGCCCCGTATCAGCAGGATATGAGCTGGAGCCACCAGCCAGCCCACCACAGACACCTGTGGGACTGATCCCCATCCCTCTCCTGCCTTTATTTGACCCTTCTTGCCCTGAGGGTGCAGGGCACAGGCAGGAGGGGCAGACAAGGACCCTGCAGGGGCAGGGACAGCCCTGCAGCTCTGCAGCCGTAGGGAAACACATGGATCTGTAGGGCTGCTGCCTTTCCTCATCCTGGGCCAAAGTGTCAGGGGGTTGTGGGCATCTCTGCACACTCAGGCTCACTGCGAGAGGAGGTGAGACCCCAAACTGCTGCCGTGGTTTAAATTAGGCTGCCCTGGAGCCCACGTTGGCTCAGCCTGGGTGTTTGATGGCAGGCAGGGCTGGAGCCAAGGCGCTTGCCCAGTGGCCAGTGCCTCGACCCTGGTCTCAGTTTGGGCTCTTTGGAGACCCCTGAGCTGCAGCGGGGGGCTGCAGGCAGCAGGAGCACACAGTGGGCAGGTGGGGGAGTGCTCAGCTCCCCTTGCTGCCACTGCTCCAGTGTGCCCAGGAGTTCTCAGAATCACAGAATCACAGAATTCAGAATCACCAGGTTGGAAGAGACCTCCAAGATCATCGAGTCCAACCCAGCCCTAACACCTCAACTAAACCACGGCACCATCCAGCCTTTTTTAAACACATCCAGGGATGGTGACTCCACCACCTCCCCGGGCAGACATTCCAGTGCTTTCTCACTCTCTCTGTGAAAATCTTTTTCCTAATATCCAGCCTATATTTCCCTTGGTGCAGCTTGAGGCTGCGGGGAGCTGCAGGGGGAGGAGGAGCAGCTCCTGCCCGGGCTGGGGCTGGCACGCAGCTCGGTGCCAGCGCTGCCAGGTCTCACACAGCTCGGATGTCTGACACGTCAGTCAGCGCAGCCGGGCCCCTGCCATGCCCATTAACCACGGCGGCCCCTGACAGCCCCTGCGGAGCAGCGTGACAGGGCGGGGGCACAGGGCAGCGGGGCACGGATTACAGATGCCCCCACGGAGCCCCACGCAGCCTCTCCAGAGCATCCCACAACAGGGAGGGACCGGGCACAGGACAGCCCCGTCCAGGAGCATCGCCGAGCTCGGGTCCGTGTCCGCCCCGCTTTGAAATCTCCAGCTGGGAGAGCCCGCAGCCACTGAGGACATCGTGAATTCATGCCGGGGATTGTTTCAGCCCCCTCGCTGTTCTCACACCCTGCTCTGTGGGGCCGGGGAGCCTCGGACACAAAAACCCCCGAGCTATCAGGGCCACGTCCCATAATCGAGGTGATGCCTTGACGGTCCGGCCCCATTCTGCCGGCCGGATTTGTATGCGGCAGGGAGCTCCAGCCCGCTGCTCCTGTGGGAATCCGTGGCAGTGGATTAGAGGCCATTGAGGTGGGTAATGGCCCCGGAGCACAATGCAGGAATTCGGCTGGTGGGATTGCTGTGCTCGGGAGGGATCAGCCTTGGCTTTGGGAGCACTTCAAAGGGTCGCTGTGAGCACCGCGGGACACGAGCAGCGCTGGCTGGGGGTCATGTCTGGAGCAAGAATAAAAGCAGGGAAAATAAAAATGAAAGGATCCAGCACTGGCTAGAGACAGTCCCACACCTGTGTCCGTGGCAGGACCTCCCGTGTGACCCTTGGCCACCAGGCTGGGCAGGAGCGGTGACAGAGGGGTGGCACAGAGCTGGGGCAGTGTCCCAGAGCATTCAGAGTGTTGAGATCTTGGAGTTGATCACATCTTTGCCTTGATTACCCAGGCTGGGCAGAGCCTGGGCTGCAGAGGCCCTTCCCCAAATCCCCCCATCTCTCACAGGGCATCACTGGCACTCCTGGGTGGGCAAGGTGACAGCTCTCTCACCCACAGACAGCTCTGCCCTCTCCTTCAAGTGTGCCCACCCTGGGCCATGGACAGCGCTCTTCCTGGTGTTTCTGGTGGCTCTTGGGAAGTTCCCCCCTCTGCTGAGATGGAGCAGCACTGCTCAGGGACCTCTGTGTGTGCACAGGTGGGGATTGAGCCGTGGCAGTGCAGGGCTGTGCACACCCCGTGTGTGAGGCCACCAGAGAGAGTGACAACAGGGCTGTGCTCAGAGACACCCACCGAAGAGCCAGCCACTGCTGCTGACGCCTTAGGATTTTAGCTTTTATATTCTTCATATACTTGTAATCCTGCAGTTCTTTAGTGTAGAACTCCAAACTCCACACAGTGTGAGCTGCTGCTTCCCCATTTTGGTCAGACACAGCAATTCCTCTCCAGGCCTGGCAGTCAAGGACACCTCCCTGCCTCAGGCCCTGAGAGATGGAAACAAAAGTGAGTTGGGGGGAGCAAACTGGGGGTAAATGACTTAATTCCCTGAAGCTGTAATTGGAAGATGAACCCCCAATCTACAAATGGACCAAACTTATAAAAGTGTGAATGCCTGTGACCCATCATCCATTTTTGGGTGCAGCACCTGGGAGGCTTTGTCTGCCTGAAATGTACCTGAAGGCCCTTCAATAAGCAGAACTGCTTTTTATCCCCTTAATTTTGTCTGGCCTGTGTTTTTAGGTAGCCTAGAAATGGCATCAGTGACAATATCTCCCTTAGTTATGCTGCAAGTTTGCTTTTGTTTCCACACCCCTCAAGACTTTTACTAAGGAATTTTCAAGCTCACAAGCCCAGGGAGTGAATGCAGAGCAGCTGCATCCCCCAGGTCTCCTGTTTGCAGGCCAGGGCTCTTCAGTTCCATCACGTGGGGAATCTTCATTTCAACCCACTTTGGGATTTTGGAGCGTTGTTTCCATCCCATAGGAAGGAGGGCATAGCTTGAACTTGTGGCTGCCCTTCCCCCCTGTCGGAGCACTGCAGCCACATGGCCCTGCCCTGATTCCCAGGGGTGAAAGGAGACCCTGACTGTGGACACCCAGGCCCTGGAGGAGGGGGTTTGTCCCTAAGCAAGGGCTGAGAGAAGCAAGATGTGTTGTGGCTGAGACTGGGGAGCTGTGAGCTGTGTGTGTCCTGCAGGCTCGGACCAGCCCTGAGATCCTGAGTGCTTGGGACATCTGATGTTTGTGCCCGGCAGGAGAGCTGAGGTGCATCATCCCACCACTGGAGCCAGGCTTTCAGGCACAAGTGTCTCTAATTATTAATTAACTGATGAGGGTTTATTATGTCTTAGTACAGCTCTCCTGTTGCCTGTGGCACTTAGTGGCACACACGAGGAGAGGGCTGGATGCTCCTGCTGCTCACACGTGTGCCAGGGTTGCTGTGCAGGGACAAGGGATCTTCTGAGGCTGTGATCTCGTGTCCCACAGGCCATGGGGGCCACAGCTGTGACATCCAGCCCAGCAGAAAAGCCCAGCTCAGTGCCCTGAGCAGGCCCAACCACACCATTCTCCACCCCCAGCTGATGCCTTGGAAGGCTGACCTGGAAAAGACTGGACAGAACTAGGGAATAAAGCAGGTATTTATTGAAAGGCCTTTAGGATCCACCTTGGGCAGGACAAGAACCTGACCAGGACTACACCCAAGGTGTTTGAAGAATGGTCACAAAATGTACAAATGGTCACGAGGTCTCACACTTTTATAAGTTTTGGTCCATTAGCGCATTAGGGTTTAATAGTCCAATTACAGCTCCAGGCTGTGAGGTCCCATCCTTCTTGTTCCTCCCTCCAGCCCCCACCTTTTTTTTGCTTTTGGGCTGAAAGTTGTCCTTGGTCCTCAGCAGGAAAAGGATTTGTTTTGTGTCCCTGCTCTGTGAAGAGAGCTCACTAGCACTTGATATAAGGCTCAGAACTGCACCTAAGCAGCACAGAATCAGGAAACATGAAAGCTGAAACTTAAGGCACCACAGCTGCTCTGCACTGGGACACCTCGGCCACATCAAGCCCTCATTGGGGCTTCTCCGGGCAAGGACAGGGGAATGAAGGAGCTGGCACCCAGACATGTCCCTGCTCCAGAGGAAACGGGCTCCCAGCTCCTCTCCACAGCCAGGAGGGTCTGCAGGAGCTGCAAACCAGCTGTGCTGCATCCCCAGCTCCCACTGCCATCCACAGAGTCACAGAATGAACTAGGCTGGGAAAGACCTTTGAGATCATCAAGTCCAAACCATCACCCTACACCTCCTCATCAACTAAACCATGGCACTGAGTGCCACATCCACTCCTTTTTTAAACACATCTTTCTTTTTAAATTCCATCCCCAGGGAGGGGTCCCTGCTGCGAGCCCAGCCCCAGGCTCTGCTCCCTGGGCAGATGGGGAGAGGCTGTGCCGGCTGCAGCCGGGACGGGGCTGGGGTGACCCCGCTGCTGCCTCAGCCCGTGCTGAGGGAAGGGTTAAGTGCGGTGGGGAGGCTCTGACATTTTGCTAATGTGCTGTGTTAATTGATTCGCTCATTTCCATTTGTTCCTGTTAAAGAGAGACAGATGAGAGTGGTCCTGCAGTGCAGCGGCTTGGCAGGGAGCGGCTCCGCTGCGTGCAGATGTGCTCCTCACTCATTTATTACCATTGGGGCCCCGAGCTCCCAGCCAGCCTGGCCATCCCGAGCAGGGCCCGGGAACACTGGGACAGACCTACAGCCCTCCCAGGGCACCAGGGGCCTCACCTCTGAAATAACCGAGCAAGGAGCTCTGCTCCTTTTTGATGCCTTTATTAAGAGTTCAGCTCTGTGTGGCCCCGCAGGGTCGCGCACACCGCCGCTGCTCCCTTCGGCCCCGGGCAGGAGGAGGGGGCAGCTTTGATACCCAGCAGAGCTGGGGCTGCCTCCTCACGGGCGGGCCTGGGAACACCAACTTTGGGCTCCTTGCCCGGGGGTGTCCTGCAGATGGAGAACTGTTGAGGTCACGGCGACACGGTGGAGTTGCTTTGGTTGGTGGTTTTATCTTCTCCACTCTACGCCAGTCTGGGGGTGCTATTTCCAGTCTTGGATTTTGCACTGGCTCGTTGTCTCAAGGGTTTTTTATCTCTGAGCAGTACCCAGTGTCCCAGTGTCCCTTCATTTGCATATTGTGCACCATTTTGGGGAGCAGAGGCAATACCCAACAGATAAAGAGTACAGGTAAGGGACTGTTGGTTAGGGTAATTAACAATAGGGGTGATTAACAGAGTCTATGCATTCATCTTGGTGATCAACATTTGACATGGTAACATTTAACAATTAACAGAACATGGTAACAATCGATTAATTTATAAACTTGTTCATAACACTTCGGTGCTGCCTGCACAGCTCAGGGAAGGGAAGGGAAGAGCTGCACTGGGATGGAGAAAGCCAAGGGCCAGCAGCCAGGCTGGAAAACTCATGGACCAGAAAAGAGCTGGATGCCTTCATTCTGCACAGCCCTAAGGGGAGCAACAGCCATTTCCATACCAACAGCTTCTCATGCTGAGCAGCAACAGGCACCCAGCCTGTGGACAGTCATAGAATCATGGAATCATGGAATGCTTTGGGTTGGAAAAGGCCTCAAAGCTCATTCAGTCACACCCCTGTCCTGGTCAGAGACACCTTCCACTCTCCCAGGTTGCTCCAAGCCCCATCCCCTGCCCTTGGACACTGCCAGGGATGGCACAGCCACAGCTTCTTTGGGAATTCCATTCCAGGGCATCACCACCCTCAGTTCCCTCCCAATATCGCACCTAACCCTGCCCTCTGTCCATGTGAAGCCATACCCTCTGTTCTGTCCCTCCAGGCCCTTTTAAATTGTCCCTTTCCATGTTTCTTGTTGTCTCCCTTCAGGTGCTGGGAGTCTGCAGTTAGGTCACCCCAAAACCTTCTCTTCTCCAGGCTTTTTCCAGTCCAGCTTTGCCAGCATCATCCCAGCCAGCTCCAGGACTGGTTTTAGCAGCTCTGGAGGTGCGAGGTGGAGGCCAGGCACAGGGACTGTCCCTCATGCACAGCAGGGTCCTGCTCTCCGTGCCACCCCTGGCACACCTGCCTGTCACCTGGGGTGAGAGCCACGAGAGATGCAGGACTTCCAGGCAGCTCTTCATAAAGCTGCTGTTTTATTGCATTGATGAAATTACAGCAATCTTGGGTCGTGGGGAACAAGAGCCAGCTTAAAGTTGCCAGTCACAACTGAAAGCATGAGCTTGAGAGACCCTTAAGTTCTGGTTACAATACATTTTATCTTTTTCTGTACTGAACATGTTAATTTAAAACAGCCAACCAGTAAAAGACGCAAATCCTATAGAATCTACACACAGCCTATTAGAACAATTACATTACCATACTGTGTTACATTTTAAACCCTAAAGCTACTCTCTAGACCCCCTTTTTTTTTTTTTTTTTTTCTTTTTTTCTTCCTTGCCACATTGGCAGGGTCTCTCTGGCCCTTGGACCCTTCAACATCCCTTTATTTGCCAAGGACATTGTTCAATCCACAGGGATCTCCCCTCCAGCCCACTCAACCATTGTCTTTCCAGTTGTTCAGTCACTGACTGGCTTGGAATCTTCTACATCAAAACTTGCTCTCATTTCTATTTCACTTAGAGGTTTCATATCCTCAGAGTCTTTTGCCAAGCAATCATATCTATCAGTTTCCTGTTTCATCTTCCCCAACAACCTGGCTGTGCCTGGGGGTGAGCAGGGGTGCAGGAGGCAGATCCTGGAGGGGCTGGGGCACGGCTGCCCCTGTTCCCACCTGCAGCCCTGGAAATGAGGGCCCAGCAGGCAGGAACCCCATGCCCTGCCCTCCCCGTGGCCAGCCCACGCTGGGCAGGCAGAGCTGTCATGCCCTGAGCCTTTGCTCATCCCTGCAGGACCCGGCTCCCCAGGGTGTGATGCTCAGTGACATCCCAGCCACCTGACCAAACACCTCTTTTTCCCCTTGAAAAGTGCAATTATGACAAGAATCAAATTCCTGCGGTGAGAAAGCTCAATTTCACTCAAAATGTTTATTAAAAACATATTTGTTCTGCACCTTTTCGCTGCCAAAAGAAAAGCAGCTCCTTCCAAATGTCGTTATTTGCTTGGACTTCAGCACAGAAGAAGAATCTCTTGCAGGCAGGGATGTGCCTGTGACAGGAGCAGCACCAGGGCTGGCTGCAGGGCAACCTCCCCACCCTGCCAGGGAACAATTCCTGCCCAATCTCCCAGCCAGCCCTGCCCTCTGGCACTGGAAGCCATTCCCTGGCTCCTGTCCCTGCAGCCCTTGTCCCCAGTCCCTCTGCAGCTCTCCTGGAGCCCCTTCAGGCCCTGCCAGGGGCTCTGAGCTCTCCCTGGAGCCTTCTCCTCTCCAGGGGAGCACCCCCAGCTCTCCCAGCCTGGCTCCAGCCCTGGGATTAACTCAGTGGCCTCCTCTGGACACAATCAACACCTTTTGTGTGTTTCTTTATGTAACCCCAGCACAAGTCCCTGTGCTGGCTTTGTGTAAAGCCAGAGGATCCTCACCCAGGTGGGGAGATCTTGGTCAGGGCCAACTGGAGAGGCTCCAGTGAGGAAATAACCCCTGAGCTTTGCCTGTACTTCAGGAGGTGTTAATTATGAGCATTCTGTTAATTATGCCCCCCCTGTGCCTGGTGCTTCTGCATCTTCACCCTGTGGGCACCTCTCTCCCAGGGAGCCCATCACAGATGAGGTCTGTGCTGCAAAACAAGGGATCAGAGACAGGCAGAAAGCAGAAGAAAAAGCAGAGGAAGGTGCTCTGGGTTGAGGATGTCCTCAGGGAGAGACAGCAAAGCCCCAAGACAAACTGTGCTGCAGCACTTCCCTGGGAAAGGACAGCAGGGCCCTGTGTGCTGGTTTGAAAGCACAGCCAGTGAGAAACTCCAAGTCAGAAATACAGTTTAATAGGAGAGAAAAAAAGTAAAATAAAATAAAAGCAATAGCACAAAAGAGCACTGTCAGAGTCAGACAC
This sequence comes from Prinia subflava, assembly GCF_021018805.1. Classification (NCBI taxonomy): domain Eukaryota; kingdom Metazoa; phylum Chordata; class Aves; order Passeriformes; family Cisticolidae; genus Prinia; species Prinia subflava. The sequence goes on from NC_086270.1 coordinate 5,012,647, forward strand.
AGCCTAACACCCTGTTAGTCAGGGTGGTGGCAGTCCAGAGGAAGCGCTCTGGTTGAAGCAGTGATCCTGTAGAAAGGTCTGGCAGCTCTTGTCCTCTGGGAATCCAGTGGGTCAGGCCCCTGTGCTGTCCCAAATCCCAGATTATATCCAGGTGGGAATGCTTGGCTCCTCCCCCTGGGCAGAGCATCTCCCAACGGGCTGAAATCATTCCATGAGTCCTGCAGGGGGTCCTTGATTGCCCATTGAACAGAGAGAGCTCCAGAGGAGTTACCTGTGAGCCAGGGCAAGGCCTTGGTGGCCCATGAACAGGAGATATCCGGAGGGAGGGCAAGGGAAACACTGCCCCAGCTGGTTCCAGCAGCTCCTGGAGGTGGTGACAGGACACACACTGTGGGCACATCTTACGTCGTAACCTGGGACACCCTGGCACGTTCCATTTGCCAGTTTGAGGGTCCAGGTGAGAACTGGTCTACAGCCAAATCCACATTAACTCACCTTTGCTCTATTTTGGACCAAAGAGGTGGAATTTTCCCCTCAGCAGTGCCCACACCAGGTTCTCTGCGAGGTTCCCAGCACCTTTGCCCACGGGTGAGGGTCACCAGCAGGTCTGGCAGGGTGGCACAGCAGTGACCCTCAGCCTGGGGTCTCATGCTGCCTGTTCTCTTCTGGAGTTTGGTGTTTGCCACCCCACAGTGAGCAGTGGGTGCTGATGGTGCTGGATCAGCTGGTGCTGCCAGCAGTGCCCGAGCTGAGGCACATCTGTGCTGCTGGAGGGTGCAGGGGCACCCCGGGTGGCTTCACACAGGTGACAGCTCAGGACAGCCTCGTGCTGAGCTGCAGAGGAGGCTCAGCCTGGCCCCTGCAGCAGGACAGAGGCAGCACAGCCCTACCCCAGTGCCCTGCACAGCCCCTTCACCACAGGCAGCAGGAGCAGGGGCTCAATGGGAGAAGCTGCCCAAATCTGCTGTGCTGTGTCAGCATGGAGCAGATCCTCCCAGCTTCCTTCCTCCTTTCCTCTGGTGGGTGGGAATATGTGAGGAAAGGATTTGGGAACTCCTGTCCGTGTGAAATCTGCTCCGGATTTGCCCTGCTCAGGGCTGGTCTGTCCCCAGGCTGTGCCCATGTCCTGTGCAGATGAGCTCAGGGGCCCCTTTCTGCTTGCTGAGGTTAATTCCTGCTCCTCTGGGGAGCAGCTGCCAGCCAAGATCCTGCAAGGGGAGGAGGGGAGGGCTCCACCTCACCAGGGCAGAGATGCTGAAATGCATCAGGGGTTTTTCTGCGGAGCTATCCCTGCCTCTGAGTGATGTGCCAGCCCTGAGGCCACGAGAGGCTGCTCCCAGTGATGAAGGAGTCGGGATTTCCCTGGCAGAGCCCTTTGCTGGCGCTGGGCTGGGGCTGGGGGCTGCTCTGTGGTGGTTCCCCTGCCAGCTGTGCCCCTGCTCGGCCGCCCAGCCCCAGTGTCTCCCCTCCAGCACCCCTCCAGCTTGCCCTCTGCTCCACAGCTGCCTTCTGCCAGCCCTTCCATCTCTAGCTCTTCTCCTAGGAGACCCCAGCTTTCTTCCTGGGCTGGCTTTTGCCAGGCTCTCCACTTGTTTAGCATTTCTGTTCCTAAAATCACTTCAGTCCAAAAGGAAGAGTAATTGCCTCTTCCATTTAGCTGAAATGCAAGATCATAAAGTTGCCCATCAGCAGCAGCAAGGTCAGGAAGTGCCTGGAACAGGCAGGAGGCATTTATTGCTTCCAGAAGAGCAGATTTCACTCCCTCTGGTTTCCACATCCCCACCCTGATGCCTCCAGTGAGATCTCACTGGAGCTGGGTGGATGCAGCAGGATGAATTGGCTGGAATTGCTTAGAAGAGGAACTAATCTTTTTTTTTTTTTTTTTTTTTTTTTTTTTTTTTTTTTTTTTTTATTCTGAGGGGGAGGAGTGGGGCTGAGGATCCTCTGACAAGATTTGTGCTGTAGCAGGCTCTGCAGCGCTCGGGGCTGTCCTCTGTGGGTGATGTACAGCGGGGCAGGGTCATCCCTCGGCAGCACGGCTGCTCCTGCCGGGAGGGATGAGCCTGCCTGGAAACGCGGGGCTGGGGAGGCTGCAGAGGCTGCTGTGACACGGGGAGGGCTCCACCGTGGGGACACCCATCTGGAAAATGGGTTTCCAGTGAGATTCAGCACCGACAGCAGGAGCCAGCGCTCCCAGAGACGGGGGACAGTGACAGGCTGTGCTGCTGCTCACACGAGGGTGCTTGGGAGAAAGTTGCTCATTTTGAAAGGAATTTCAGATGCATTTTGGGGTTTTTTTTCCTCATAATTTTTCATTAAACACAGCTTTTGGGGGTTCATTATTTTTTCTTACCTCAAACCTTCTCCCTTTCCCTCTCTTTTTCCACCCCAACAAAGAAGGGGGGATGACGTGATAGCAAACCCACAAGCTAATTTTTGTCCTAATTTTTTTTTTTTTGAGGAAAACTGTAATCACTCAAGCTGGGAGGAGTAGAAGGGATAATATTCCACTGCTGGGTTGAAACATTTCCATTCTCTAACAAGTTGAGATGGAAAAATTTGGTCTCCTTGACCTTGGTGCCTGGTAGGTGTCACTTAAATAACGCGAGAGGCAGAAGCTGACTCCTCCTTCCTCGAGTCCACCCACGGAGAGTGGTCCCCTGTGCCAGGCATCCCAGGGGGAACAAATCACACAGCCCTGTGCCAGCCATTGGGAAAACGTGGACATCCAGGATTTGGAAAGGGCCCCTTGATTGTACATCCTGTGGAGCCACAGCGCTGTGCCCAGGCATTTCCCAGCCAGGCAGCCCAAACTGAGGGATTTGGGCTTCTTTGGGAGATTCCAGGGACAATCCTCCAGCCTTTCTGAGGAGGAGGGAGGCTGCACAGGCAGCTGGTGCAGGGAGGAGGCCCAGCACCAGGCAGGGTTGTCCCCACACTGTGGAAGATGTCACCAGCTGGCACTGTGCAGCCCCTCTGTGCCACCCCTGCCACCCAAGTGAGGCATCTCTGCACCCCCACCCTGCACATCCCTGTCCCCCCACCCCTCCAGCTGCGCTGTGCCAGGCTCTGGGTGTGCTGGAGGTGGCTCAGTGATGCTGCCCACGCCGGTGCCACCCCTGGTGCCCTGCACCCCGCACGAGTGACCGGGCTCGGCCCGGGGTGACCCCTGGGCGCGTCCCTGCTCTCAGGGTGTGCCCTTCAGCCGGGGTCACCCCGCGCCCGGTCCCGGTGCCGCGACTCCGCACACTCCCACCCCAGCGCCGGGAGATGCCAGTTGCCATGGCAACGGGATACAACACATCCTGGCATCGCCGGGGTGAGTCTTTCCAAGCCGGCAGGGTGCGGAGGCCGCTCTCGTCCTGTCCCCTCCTTGCCGAGGAAGCTCGTCAGCGGGCAGGGGCGCAGCGGGGGATGCGTTCAGGAAAGCCTCCCGCCGCTGGAGTCCTCCTCCCGCCGCTGGCATCCTCCTCCCGCCGCTGGCGTCCTCCTCCCGCCGCTGGCATCCTCCTCCGCCTGGAGGGGCCCCTCTCTCCGGGCCTCACCCTCCGGCTGCGTCCTGCCCGGCCCTGCCCGCTGTGCCCGCAGAGATCCCTGCCCGCCACAGCCTCGGCGGAGCAGAGCCTGGCCCCGCCGACAGCGTCTGCACGGGGGATCTCTGCTGGGGGATCTGTGCCAGGGATCTGTGCCGGGGATCTGTGCCGGGGATCTGTGCCGGGGATCTGTGCCGGGGATCTCTGCTGGGGATCTCTGCCATGGTTCTGTGCTGGGGCATCACTGCTGGGATAATCTCTGCTGAGGGATCTCTGCCAGGGATCTCTGTGGGGGGATCTCTGCCCTCTCTGCTCCAGGGACACCCCAGGTTCACCCCTCGGAAACTGTCAAAATGTTCCCCCAGAGCTGAGCAGCTGCAGGGGAGAAGCTTCTTCCTGAGGCCTTGGTGTCCCCTCAGGGCTGGTAAGGATGGGCAGCCCAGTGCTCACCAAGACCCGAACCTACATCCCACATGCCAGAGAGTCCCCAGACTGTGGCTGCTCCTGGGTTCCTCCTTGGTGCTGTCATTTCCCCTGGCAAAAAGCCTGGCTTTGATCTCAGCACCGCCTGGGACTGAATTTGACTGATCTGTGAAATCTGTGGGGAGGCACAGCCACCACCACCCCAGCTGTGGTTACCGTACACAGATGATGCCTCGTAGGGAAGGTGTCACCTCCCAGCATCTCCCCCAGGCTCGGTTTGCACTGCTGGGGCAGCAGCAGCTCTTCAGGAGCACCGGGATGTGCTGGGGCAGCAGCAGCAGCTCTCCAGGAGCACTGGGATGTGCTGGGGCAGCAGCAGCAGCTCTTCAGGAGCACTGGGATGTGCTGGGGCAGCAGCAGCAGCTCTCCAGGAGCACTGGGATGTGCTGGGGCAGCAGCAGCAGCTCTGCAGGAGCACTGGGATGTGCTGGGATCATGGCTGGGGAGAGAGAGCCTCACCAAGGGCACACTGCAGGCTCAGGCTGACTGCTGCAGGTTTAAATCCCTTCTCAGACTGAGTCCAAGTGGTTTAAGGGCTCAGATTTTGACTGGCATTCTCTCTAACTCCTTTGCAATTCCCCCAGCTTGTAATTTTTAATTTTGGGATTGCAAAGCTGTGGAAAGCCTCTGGATCAACCCTCCCCAGGGTGTTAGCCCAGGCACACCAGTGCCCGTCCATTGCCTGCCTGGGGCTGCCTGTCCCAAAGGGGACAGTGACAAGTGGGGACATTTCTATGGCTGTCCCTGCCAAGGGCTCTGTTCCCAGAGATGTGGCTCCCCAGCCCAAGGAGGGCACAGTGGGGACAGCTCTGCCAGGACCCAATGAGGACAAAAGTGGGGAGCCCTTAGTGACTGCCACTGCTCATCTGTGGGCACAGGGATGCACAGTCAGCCCCCAGCCCAAAGCACCCTTGTAGGGAGGGACCTTCAGCCAGCAGTGGTGTGACACCAAGGACAATGCCAGCACCTCTAAGAGATCCTGCCTCTCATCCTCTCTTCCAGACCTGCCCAGACACTGCCTACCTGAGAAAAAATTATATATTTTTTTTTTGTGTCCTTCCCTCCTGCGAGGCAGAGGAAGGCTGGGCAGGGCAGGGGGCCTGGCAGAGATTGCTGCCCCTGGCAGGGGCCGGGTGTCAGCTGTGGCAGCAATCACGGAGCTTCTGCCACGTCCTGGCCCCAGGGAGTGCAGGTTCGTGGGCAGTGTCTATTTATAGATCCCTCCCAGCACAGCAATCATTTCCCTGGAGTGGAGAGCAACAGGAAATGCCACAGGGATCGAGGATGAGCATCTGCTCTCACAGCCCCTGTGCTGAGCCTGGCCATGCTCTGGGGGCACAGCAGCCTGGCAGGGCCACACGGGGTGGAGGGGAGCCAGGCAGGTGGGAATTGTGTCAATTGTGTGATGCTGTTTTGGGACTTGACAAAGACACGTGGGGAGCCCTGCCCCAGATGTATCCTCCAGAGCCGTTGGCATCAGCCCAGCCACACCTCTCCATGCAGGGAGTGCTTCTCCTCTCCCTGCTCATCCCCAGATGCATCCAGCCTTTCAGAACCCCCTTCCAGGAGGGCTGCTGCCAAAGGAAACTCTCCTTGTCTTCAGATTTTGTTAGTGTCTGTGGGGAGCCTGACCTGTAGGAGACACCTGCAAAGGCTCATCCCCACCCCTTTCACCGTGCCCAGGAGTTGTTGTGTTCCCCTAACAGAAGGGATGCTCTTGGCTGCACTGGGGATGCAGAGAGCGGCATCTCCCTCTGGAGAGATCCCCCCACAAGGACAAATCACGGGATCCCTTCCACAATCCCTCTGCAGGCTGGCCAGGAGGAGCTGCAGGGAGCTGGCCCCAGCTGGGCTGTCCAAAGCGGGGTTCACCTCTGCCAGAGGTGGCAGATGCCAGCATGGACACCCCAGGGCTCCCCATGGGCCCGCAGACCCCACGGCACTCAGACAGCCCCCATGGAGCCCCCAGGAGCATCTCTGCTGGGACAAGGTTCATTCAGCACAACGTGGGTGCCTTTGGGGCAGGCTGATGGCCGGCGTGGGGTTCCAGCCCGCGGGGAAGGTGGGTCAGGGCAGTGCATGGGGCAGGGACCGTGGGGTTGTGCCACAGCATCAGCGGCCCCCCAGGAGCGGTGGGGCTGGGGGAGCCCACCCGCACAGCCCCCGGGCTGCCCTCCCTGCAGCATCCCCGGCAGCGGCAGCGCGGCCTCGAGAGGGAGCGGCGGAGATGGAGAGCAGGGGAGAGGGAGAGCAGAGCCCTCGGCTGCTGCCACTTCACGGCACCGTCTTCATGATACGGCGTTGCCTTGACAACTGCGAAGGGTCTTTTACTGCCTGTCGGCTGCTGAGACAGGAACGGGGGGGATACAGAGAGGGGGGAGAGCTTTAACTCCCAGTTCCTCCGAGTGGTTTGCACGCTGTGAGTGGGGTGGGGGGACACAGGGACATCCCCGTGCCCAGCTGACTGGCCTGGACAGGGAGCCCAGTGGCTGCTGGTGGCCAGCACTGGTGAGTGACCCCCAGCAAGGAGCGGGCTCTCATTCCTCCCCCTCGCTGTGCCTTGCTGTGACCTTGGCATCCATCAGGAGCCTTGGGCACCCCGTGGCGTGGCGTGGCGTGGCCTTGGACCAGCGCCTGAGATCAGCTGGGCTTGTCAGCTTGATCAATCAGTGTGCCGGGCAATTAGGGCTCTGTGTGCTCTGCCTCCGTTAACACCCGCAGTCCTGGCCCTGCTCACGGCTTTTCCCAGAGCTGGCACCATCCTGTCCCAGCTCCCTGCAGACAGCGCAGCCTCTTCCCCACCCACAGGTGCTGGGACAAGGCTGCCCTGCTGGGCTGGCTCCACACCCAGCACCTCATGGCACAGGGGAAGGAAAACATCTGGTCCTGCTGGGTCAAAGCAGTGACTGTCAGGATGCACCCAGGTGGGGGTTGTCCCTTATTTATGGGCAGTGGGATTGGTACACGTGGTCCTCGGTACTGCAGGCATGGATGGCACTGCCCACGGCACCCTCCTAAAAGGCTGGGCCAGAGCCTCAGGATGTCCTGAAAGAAACAGAAAAGATTCCAGACTTGCTGCCTGGAATTGCTCCTGAGCTCACAGCCACTGCGTGAGGAGCCTGCCAAACACTGTGGCCACTCCTGAGCCCCCAGACATGGAGGGGATGGGACAGGGAGGAAACTGCCTGCAGAAGGACCAGAGGCTGCTGGAGATGTGATCACCTTGCCTGATTTCAGGCAGCTCAGCTGGAACTACGAGTCCAATGGCAGAGGGTCAGTAGCAATAAACAGCTGCTGGTGGAACAGACTCATCTGACCTACTTTGGCCAGCCCTGGGCTCAAGGACACCCCACAGACACCCCTGACGCTGTCTAGACAAGCAGTGCCCGTCTGAGCACTGAACCCGACTGTGCTGGCCTGCCCCAGGCTGTGGAGGGGGGCCTGGACCCAAAGAGGGAGGGTCTGGCCCCAAAGCAGGGCTGTGGGAGAGGCAGCCCCTGTTGTGCCGTGGCCCTGGGCTGAGCTCTGGCTGCACGGGCAGACAGAGCCGCGGGGACAGCGGCCAGACAGGGCTGGTCACTGACAGCAGGGCTGGGGACAGGCAGGGGCAGAGTCACTGCCCAGGTCTGCTGAGGGGCAGGAGGCAGCATCCCCCTGGTGTGAGCAGGAGCCACGGTCACGATGGTGACAATGCTCATGTTCCAGCCAGTGGCCTGAGTGCCCCAGGGCTCTGAGCGGCTCGCAGTGGTCGGGGTGAGCTGTCTGACATCAGAGCATGGTTTGGAAACACAGGTGTCTGCCAGGGAAAGCTGGACCTTCCCTTGGAATGGAGAATGTAAACCCCTTCCTCTGAATTATTATAGTTTTTAAATTAAGGGGCTTTCAGGCAAAAATATAGGAGTAGGAATCAGAGTCCTTTACTAGAAATATTAAAAATACAAATGTAGTAGTACAAGAAAAAAAAACCACACAGAAAACAAGCAAACAAAAAAACCTAGAAACACTGACAGAGTCAGAACACAGCCTGACACCCTTTTGGTCAGGTCCAGCCCAGCCCTCCTGCAGTGGCAGATGTGGCTCTGTGGGAGCAGAGATGATCCTGGAGCAGGGGCAGTTTCCTCTGAAGGTGCCGTGGGGTGAGATGGGTCCGGTCTCCTCTGGGAATGCAGAGCACACAGGCTGTGCTGGGCTCTGAATGCCAGGGTTTATCCAGGTGGGAATGCAGAGCACACAGGCTGTGCTGGGCTCTGAATGCCAGGGTTTATCCAGGTGGGAATGCAGAGCACACAGGCTGTGCTGGGCTCTGAATGCCAGGGTTTATCCAGGTGGGAATGCAGAGCACACAGGCTGTGCTGGGCTCTGAATGCCAGGGTTTATCCAGGTGGGAATGCAGTGCACACAGGCTGTGCTGGGCTCTGAATGCCAGGGTTTATCCAGGTGGGAATGCTGGGCTCCTCCCCTGGGTGCAGCATCTCCCATGGATGATGGAATTGGATCAGCCCTGCAGGGAGCCTCGATGGCCCATGGACAGCAGAGATCCCCTGGAGGGAGGATGGGTCCTGGAAGGGATAAAGAACTCTGCCCCAGCTGTTTTTAATGGAAGATATTTGCCTGGAATTATGAGGGATAGGTCCTGGAAGAGACAAAGAACACTGCCCCAGCTGGTTTTAACAGCTGGCCCATTGTCACCTCCCCACCCAGGTTCAGCAGATGATAACAGAATCCACACCCCTGCTTACATCCTGCGTTACAACCCAAGACAGCACAGAACAGACCTCACCTTGTCCCAGGCAGCCCCGGGTGCAGCAGGGCCCTCTGCAGGCCCGGGTATCGAGCACAAGGGTTAAGCTGAGCCACAGCGTGACAAAGCTCCGCGCTCCCGGTGGCTCCCACCGTGGGTGCTGGCAGCTCTCCAGCTGTTTGGCCACCTGTGGCAGCTGCTGCTTTCTCCAGAAGCTGCTGCTATTGCTTTTAAATTGATGATGCAATTGGGCCTTATTTAAAGCAACAGCTCTTTCCCTTCCAATTTTACTCGGTGATGAATATTGGCTCTACTTCTTTCCCTCTCTTCCCCTACCTCTTCACCCGGACTCCGAAGTGCCCAGGGATGCGTGTGGAATGACTTTCTACCCATTGTCAGGCACTTCCAGTACCCCATAAATAATCCGCCACTTGTTTGGTCTAAATGTAATTAAGATCCTCACTCCATGCTTGGCGACACTGACCGGCCGTAGTGCCGGTGATTTATTGGGCTGCATTGTTTGGGGCTTTAATTGCAGGCTGCAGCCTGGCCCTCCCCTGACAGCTTCTCCCAGGAATGATATGTTTATGCTGCAGAGGAGTTTGGGGTGATGACTGTGTAAAGGAGCTGGATAACGAAGACCACGCTCCTCACACAGAAACCTGTTGAAGGTGTTGCTGTAGGAGGCAGCTTTCCGAGAGCAGGGCAGGGAGTTCCCCAGAGAGAATCAGCTCCTCTCCATGCACAGAATATTTGCAGGCTGCCTGGGATTGTACTGATTGTTACGGAAAATTATGTGAGAGCTGCATTTTCCTTCAAATAATTTAACTCTGTGGATCCTGTGGGTATTTAGTGTGGGCTCTGTGCTGGGCGCAGGGTGATCAGTCACGTTAAAATCACATGGCTGTGCTGCCAGGGCCGGATTGGAGAGCGCTCTGGCACTTACTGTGCATATTCATGAAGGGAAATTAGGAATTCAGCCGTGCTGGGCAGGGGGTGAGTGCAACTTCAGTATTTCTGTTGTGCCAGGGAGCCAGCGTGGCACGAATGTTCAGGTGGTGGGCACACCTGAGGTGACTCCCTGACACCTTCCACTCCCTGTCTGCATCCAGCTTCTGCTCCTTGCCCAGAGCTGTGGCACATCCCTCCATCCCTCCCCAACCACACTCGAGTGGCTCAATTTGCTTGACTGCAGCAACTCCAGGTATTCCTGGGCTGTCCTCAGCCATGTGTCTGCTCTCTGCTCTCTCAGCAGCTCCTGCCATTCCCATGGCTCTCCTGGGTCCACACACATGGGTTCTGAAGGAGGACAGCCACTGCTGGGCTGTTCTTCTCTCTGCCAGGCTGTTCTCTCTGCTGGGCTGTTCTCTCCGTGGGGCTGTTCTCTCTGCTGGGCTGTTTTCCCCTCTGCTGGGTTATTCTCCTTTCTGCTGGGCTGTTCTCCTTTCTGCTGGGCTGTTCACTCTGCTGGGTTTTTCTCCTCTCTGCAGGGCTGTTCTCCTCTCTGCTGGGCTGTTCTCCTTTCTTCAGGGCTGTTCTCCTCTCTGTGGGGCTGCTCTCCTTTCTGCTGGGCTGTTCTCCTCTCTGCTGGGCTGTTCTCCTCTCTGCTGGGCTGTTCTCCTCTCTGTGGGGCTGCTCTCCTTTCTGCTGGGCTGTTCTCCTCTCTGCTGGGCTGTTCTCCTCTCTGCTGGGCTGTTCTCCTCTCTGCTGGATTGTTCTCTCTGCTGGGTTGTTCTCCTCTCTGCCAGGCTGTTCTCTCTGCTGGGCTGTTCTCTCTGCTCTGGGCTGCTGCAAAGCCAGCCAGCCTTCCCCAGCCCTCCCAGATAAGCAGGATTAAATCCCTGGTTTATTCTTCCTCCACCTGAGCAAGGGCATGAGGGATAGAAGGGGGGTCCTTATCTTGTCCTTATCTCCGGTGCAGCTGCTTGTCTGTGGCTGCGGAGGGGAGGCGGCCCCAGCCCCTGCTGGTGTAACTCGTGTCCCTGCAGAGCCTGACAATGGCCCTGCTTGTAGGAACAAGGCCCTCCTTCCCCACACCTGGTGCTGAGGCCTCCGAGGGAAACCCTGAGACACCCGATTGCAACAGATACCGAGGGAAAGCCTCGCCAGCCCGGCTGCTGTGCTGTTACAGAGCTGCAAACCAGCTGAAAACCACAGCACACACAGCTCTGGCAGTGCTGGCCCTGCTCTCTCTGACAGACAAACAGAATCATAAAATCCCAGGCTGGGATGGCTGGGAAGGGACCTTAAAGCTCATGCAGAGCCCCCTGCCATGGAAGGGACCCCTCCCCCTGTCCCAGGCTGCTCCCAGCCCCAGTGTCCAGCCTGGCCTTGGGCACTGCCAGGGATCCAGGGGCAGCCACAGCTGCTCTGGGCACCCTGTGCCAGGGCCTGCCCACCCTCTGAGTAAAGAATAACCACGATCCCTTGTGATTCCAAGCTCCAGAGGGACTGGTGGGTGCAGAATTTCTCCAGGTTATGGCCTTTGACAGAGATCTCTGTCTCTCAGCTGACCCTCCCACAGCCAGGGCACTGCAAGGGCTGCAGCACCACATCCTCAGCTACCCCGGCCTAGAGTCAGAGCCCCTTGAGGCTGGGAAAGAACCTCTGGATGCAAACAATTCCCAGAGGCTCGGGGCAGTGGTGCTGTGCATCCTGTCCTGAGAAAAGGAGCTCTCTGTTCAGCAGTGTGTGAGCAGAGCTGGCAGTGCCGGCGCTGTGGTGCCCTTTGGCCCCTCCCAGCTGGAAATGCTGCAGCACATTCCCGGTGCTCCTGGGTGACTCCAAGGGCTGCCCCTGCACTCATCCATCTGCAGGATACTCCCATCCCGCTGATTTCCAGCTGAGATCAAAGCAAGACTGATGGAAACCTTTTCCCTCCCTTTCCAACCTCTTGGCCTTCACCTGGCCCTCTACCCTGTTTGAATTGGGTTCACTCAGGGTTTTTTGGCCCCTGCAGGGCTTTTGGTCAATCAGAGCCCTCTGAGTGTGGCCACTCCTGTGTCTGTGCCAAAACCACCGAGCTCACTGTGCAGAGCCCAGCCCAGGATTTCAGGATAAATGCTGTGACCTCCCAGTAAAGCCTGCTCAGATTTCCTGATGGAAGTGCTGTGCAAGGGCTGGAATAGAATCATGAAATCATTAATGTTGGAAGAGACCTCTAAGATTGAGTCCAAGCATCAACACACACTGATGTGTTCACCACTGGACCACGTCCTCCATCCCACATCCACCTTCTGAACTTTTCCAGGGAGGCTGAGTCCCTTCTCTCCAGCCTGTGCCACTGCCTGGAGGAGTGAATAATGAGACAGAGAAGTGTCCCCAGCAGGGGAACGGAGCTCTGATCCCTTGGAGAGCTCAGCTGCCCACCCGTGGGTGGGTCCCAGCATTTCCGTAGGGGAGGAGGTGCCCTGGCAGCCTGTTGGAGCTCTGTCACCTCCCCTCGAGGGTGACACATCCACAGCTGCACTTTGCAAGGAGATCTGCAGCTCCCAGGCCAGATCCAAGTGCTGGAGCTTGGCATGGGCCCCCTCTGTGGCACAGGGCCATGGGCAGAGCTCAGCAGGAGCTGCCCCATCCTGTCCCACCACCCACCAGGAGATGGAGAAGGTTAATCCCAGTGGCTGAGATGGAAAAGGCTCCCTGGGACCTGGATGGATGGCAAGGTCCACAAAGACCGCCAGATCCCCATCCCTGGCAGTGTCCAAGGCCAGGCTGGACAGGGCTTGGAGCCACCTGGGATAGGAGAAGGTGACCCTGCCCATGTCAGGGGGGTTGAATTAGATCATTTTTAAGGTCCCTTCCAACCCAAACCAATCTGGGATTCTGTTCTCATCCCCTCCCACCCCTGGAGCCTTGCATTAGCAGGAATGAGGGAGCACTGAGGGGTCTGGGGTGCCTCATCACTGCTTTGTTCTCCTCTTTGCCTTTTGGCTCAGAGCAGGGCAGGGGTGCCCGGAACCACACAAGGGCAGGCAGGAGAGGCCAGAGCCAGGGTGGGAACCCCACGGCAGAGATGAGACCCCCAGAGATGGCAGAGCAGGGGCCTTTGGGGACAGCTTTGGACCTGATGCCAGAGCACCCCTGGGGTCTGTGCCCTGGAGGGTAACTCTGACTGGGAAACACGGGGAGGGAAGGGGCTGAGAGAAGAGGAAAGCCGGTTGTGACTCCACCAACACCACATCCATCACATCCCCTGCCCCAGGGCTGGGGAGGGGCTTTTGTTTTGCTTTCAGATGTCTTTAAAATCCAATTTTGGCACTTTGATAAACATCTGTGCATTTGCACATGAACATGCTCACACTTCTAGACATTTTCAGACACTTTTCCATCCCTGGATGTGTTCACAGGGAAGTTGTTGGGGGTCCTGAGCACCCTGGAATAATGGAAGTTGTTTCTTCCCACGGCAGGGGGTTGAACCAGCTGAGCTTTGAGGTCCCTTCCAACCCAAACCATCCTGGAATTCTGTGATCCCATGACCCCACGATTTGTTGTGCGCCCACAGGTTTTGTGCTGCCACCCCTGTGCACCCCCACATTATAATCTGATGCTGGGGACCTGGGAGGAGAGAGGAGAGACTTTGGAGCTCTGAGCCCCAGCAGCCCAACTCCTCCTGCCCTTACACCTGAGCTCCATCTCTCCCCTCTGCCTCCCCAGCACACACATTAAGGGATTACACTGTCATCTTTTCAGTCTCTCTGTCAATAGATTTCTTTTTTTTTTTGCCAGCCGATTCTTTTTCCCCGGCTCGAGCTCTTTCACTTCATTAATACACCCAGAAGGGAAGAGCAGCTGCCTGCATTGTCTGGCTAGGAAAATTTCTTGCGCTGCTGGATTTGTAAAACAACTGATTAAAGACAATGCAATTAATTATTCCTTGATGAAATAGTGGAAATTATCCTGAAAAATGAAGAAATTTAGCAGTGGAACATTAAATCCCCATAATTATGTCGTTTCTACAAAGGGGGCAGGGAGGTGAAGTATAAAAATAAAATCCAGCCGCAGCCTTTGTGCCGGCACCTTGCTGCGGGGTGTGGTGCCCTCCACGGGCTCCTGCCGTGGATGTTTGCCTCAGGATACCCCCGGATGCCCCCAGAGATCCCCTGGCACAGGCAGGGAGCACAGGCTGAGGGTCCCTGCAGAGCCCCCGCACGCCAGGCCAGGCTGTCTCCTGTGTGCTGGGCTGGGTGTGAGCATCCAGCTGTGCTCACAGCATCCAGCTGTGCTTACAGCATCCAGCTGTGCTTACAGCATCCCCTGTCATGGGGGAAGTGCCCACGCCCTGGCACTGCCACTGCCCCTGCTGCAACAGCCTGGAAAGTCTGAGCTCCCTTGGAGAGGAAGCTGTGGCCCAGCTTTCCTCACCCTCAGCCCTGCCCCTGACAGGAGCTGCTCCCAGGCCCCCCCCCCACACCATGTCCTGCCCAGCAGCACCCTGGGGACATGGGGACACCACATGGGAGCCCAGGGATGCTTTGGGAGGCTGACCTGGAACAGGGACTGGACAGAGCTAGGGAATAAAGCAGGTATTTATTAAAAGGCCTCTAGGATCCACCTTGGGCAGGACATGAGCCTGACCAGGGCTACACCCAAGGTGGACCCAAAATGATCACAAAATGGTCACAAAATGCCCAACTGGTTCATGTGCATATTGGGGTTTAATTGTCCAATTACATCTTCAGGTTGTGAGGTCCCATCCTTCTTTCCTCCCTTCAGCCCACCCTTGCTTGATCTTTTGGGCCTGAGAGTTGTCCTTGGTGTGCAGCAGGAGAAGGATTTGTTTTGTGTCCCTGCTCTGTGCAGAGCTGAGTGACCCTGACTGAGCTCAGAGCTGCACCCCTGGGCAGCACAGTCTGAAATACAGGAGAGCTCAAACTCAAGACATCACTGGGAAGTGCCCCACGGGGCTTGGCCCCCCCCCCAGCTGTGCCCTGGGGTGTCACCCAGCCCAGCTCCTGGAGCTGTCCCCTCCAGGCCTCTCCCAGCACCATCCCCATGGAATGATGAACTCATTATGGCTGGGAGAGGTCACCCTCGAGGTCACCAAGTCCAACGTTTCACCAAATCCCCCTGTGCCCACTAATCCGTGTCCTGAGGTGACACATCTGCTCATGCCTTGAGCATCTCCATGTCCACCCACCCCTGCAGCCTCCTCTGCCCCGAGTGCTCCTCTGGCTCTTGCCACACTGTTCCACGGGCCATCCCCTTTCTCACCACTAATTCCTGCCTCATCCTTCCCTCCTTAAACTCAAGATTTTCCACCCACCGGCTCTCCCTGTCCCGGTTGCCTCCTCTGTGCTTTCCCGGCTGTTTTGTGCCGTCCCCATCCCTGCCAGAGCCGTAACTCCGGCAGGAGAGCAGATCCCAGCCACGCTGCACCCGCGCTGGCTCTGCATCCCCACCCCGTGTGCCTGTGCCGGGCAGGGAGAATCCCGTGCCCGGGGGGAGCGGGCACTGCCGGATCCCGGCCCCGAGAAACCCCTGGAGGAGCGGGATCCATCCCAGCCCCGGGAAACCCCGGGAGGAGCGGGCACTGCCGGATCCCGGCCCCGAGAAACCCCGGGGGGAGCGGGCAGTGCCGGATCCCGGCCCCGAGAAACCCCGGGAGGAGCGGGATCCATCCCAGCCCCGAGAAACCCCGGGAGGAGCGGGATCCATCCCAGCCTCGAGAAACCCGGGGAGGAGCGGGCACTGCCGGATCCCGGCCCTGAAAATCCCAGCGGGGAGCGGGCATTGCTGGATCCCGGCCTCGAGGATCCCCAGGGGGAAGGGGATCCATCCTGGCCCCGAGAATCCCCAGGAGGAGCGGGATCCATCCCAGCCCTGAGGATCCCCGCGAGGAGCGGGCACTGCCAGATCCATCCTGGCCGCGAGAATCCCCAGGAGGAGAGGAATCCATCCCAGCCCCGAGAAACCCCAGGGGGAAGGGGATCCATCCTGTCCCCGAGAGTCCCCGGGAGGAGCGGGCATTGCCGGCTCCCGGCTCCGGCGCGGGGGAGGCAGGATGAACGCGTGGCACGGGAGAGGATGTGCCTCCTCCGCACTCGCAGCTGGGGACTGTTGATTTTATTTATTTATTCTATTCTGAGATTTATCAAACGTGGGACTGGAGCCTTCCCGAGCCTGGTGTGCATGGAAGGAATCCAGGCCCCACACACCACCTGCCGAAATGTAATTACCAGATGCGTTAAATGAATAAATCTTCCGGGCACCATTTTCTGTCGGTGCTGGAAAACCCACGGGGAGGCTCCGAGCGCTCCGAGCGGCCGGTGCCACCTCCGAGCCCCCCGAGAGCCCCGGCACTGGGGCTGGAGCTCTGCCCCGAGCTCCTCCGGGGTTTTACCTCTGCTGCATCGCTGTCAGGTCACTCGGGACCAGCTTTTTGTCCCTTTCTCAGCACGGGGGGTGGACCTGCAACGGAGATCCTGCCCATGGAGAGGGTGCTGCAGCTCCAGGGGTGGCACAGTGATGGATTCATGGAATTATGGAAACGTGGAATGGCTTGGGTTAGGAGAGACCTTAAAACTCATCTTGTCCCACCCCTGCCACGGGCAGGGATGCCTTCCACTGCACCAGGTTGCACTAAGCCCCATCCAGCCTGGCCTTGGGTATTTTCCAGCCACAGCATCTCTGGACAACCCTCCCCTGGGGGATTTCAGAAAAATCGCTGGCGAGGGGTGACCTGGGGGTGGTGCAGGTACAGTTTGGGTGAGTGAGGAACAGTGCAGGGTCCTGGAGTGGGAGAGAGCCCTCACCTCAGCCTTGGAGGCCAGACACACTCACACAGACCTGGCATCAGGAACGGGTCCTGGGTGGTGAGGGAGATGAGTTCTGTCTCCTCCCTGCAGATGAGTTCTGTATCTTTCTGCAGGAAAAAGAAACCTGTGACCTCCTCAGACTCCCACTCCTCTGCCCAGAGCGGTTGTGGATTCCCCATCCCTGGAAGCCTCCCAGGCCAGGCTGGAGGGGGATTGGAGCAACCTGGGGCAGTGGAAGGTGTCCCATGGCAGGGGGTGGAAAGGGACATTCTTTAAAAGTCCCTTCCAACCCAAACCAGCCTGTGATTCTCTGATTCTGTGTCTGCCATTTTCCCGAGCATCAACTGCTCCCCATTTGCAGCTTTTAGCTGGAAACAAAGCATGAAAAGTTCAACTCATCACGTGTGCTGGTTGATATTTTTCTAATTCCAGTTTAAAAAAAAAAAAAAAGAAGTCGGTGATAGAAATGGAGGCGTGAGGAGCCTGGGTGTTGAGGACAGCTCATAAAAATTGTTTTGCACCCATTTTCTGACCATTTCTACTAATCACATACCATGAAATGAACAGTTTGCAAACACCCTATGGGCTGAAATTTGTTTGCATAAACTATTCAGTGAACACTTGCAGATAACAAATTCATTTGCAGAAATCAGGATCAGCTTCTCAGCAACTTGCAAATGGGAAATAAATATATAAAAAAAATAAAAACCTTCAATGAATCGTGCACAAGGAGCTCCTTCCTGCAGGACCAAAGCTCAGCCATGCAGATGATTTTGGTGGTGGTGGTGCAGAAGAGATGCAGAGAGGAAGGGCCAAGAGAGAAACAGGGGAATGGCCTTTGGTTGTTTGAGTTTAAAAAATAAAAACTCATGGGTCGTGTCAGAGTATTCCCAAGGAAATGGGTGAGATTTCAGATCCAAGTTACAGGAGAGTTCCTGGGAGTCTGGGTGCAGCACCAAGGGATTGGGCTGCAAATCGGACCTTTGAACACAACCCTCTTTTCATTTCTAAACACAGCAGAAGTGTTGGCAATGTGACTTTTTGGTGTGTTGGCAGCTGCTTACCCCAGCCAGGGCTCCTGCTCTGCCCAGCCCCGTGGTTTGCTGCCTCCCTGGGGAGCCTGTGCCAGGAAAAGCCAGAGGAGATCCCTGGTGTGGCTGGAGAGAGCAGGGCCTCAAAGGCCCCTCTGCCCCAGGGAAAGCTGTGCTGGGTGCTGCTGGAGCCTGCTCCTGCATTTTCCTCGTGCTTCCCTCAGGTATCCCTGCTCCTGGAGCTGTTTGTGCTTTCTGTTATTTAGAGAAGACAAATGCAATTGGACTGGCAGGGAGCGCAGCTCTCCCAAAGCAGACAAATGGAGTGCAAAGTCAAGTTCCCAATCATTATTTTTCCTTAAAAAAAAGAGATGATTTTCCCCCTGCAAACAACTAAATTTGATTTCAGAGACTTTTTCACTGTAAATGCTGCTTGATTCTTCCTGCTTCTCCACTGAGCAGGACGTGCTGATGTCCTAAAGCTCCAAAGGGGTGCAGGAAATTACACACCTCAACTATGGGGACACAAAGGGACCCTCCGAGGGTGGGCAGGCCCTGGCACAGGGTCTGGAATTGCCAGAGCAGCTGTGGCTGCCCCTGGATCCCTGGCAGTGCCCAAGGCCAGGCTGGACACTGGGGCTGGAGCAGCCTGGGACAGGGGGAGGTGTCCCTGACATGGCAGGGGTGGCACTGGGTGGGATTTAAGGTCGCTCCCAACCCAAACCATTCTGGAATTCTGGGATTCTCTGGATCACAGACTGCCTCAGGTTGTGAGGCTCCACTGGAAACCCTCTAGTCCAAGCTCCATGCTCAAGCAGGGTCCCCAGAACACATCCCCCAGGGTCCTGGCCTGGGACCCACACTGCTGGGACATGCCCTGCTTCCCCCTGCCTGTCCTGGTGCCACCAGGATGGATTCTGTCCTCTGCTCCTTGGATGTTCCTCTGCTGGCACTGGAGCAGAGCTGTCTCTGCTGGGCTCAGTCCATTGCTGGGCACGTCCTGGGTCTTGGAGTGAAACCACTAACTCTGGGGTCAGTGTTGGGTCCCTCATGACAAGAAGGACATTGAGGGGCTGGAGCGTGTCTAGGGCAGGGAATGGAGCTGGAAAGGGTCTGGAAAGGCTGAGGGAGTTGGAAAGGGGCTCAGCCTGGAGAAAAGGAGGCTCAGGGGGACCTTGTGGCTCTGCACAGCTCCTGACAGGAGGGGACAGCCGGGGGGGTCGGGCTCTGCTCCCAGGAACAGGGACAGGAGGAGAGGGAACGGCCTCAGGCTGGGCCAGGGGAGGCTCAGGGTGGATTTTGGGAATTTCTTCCCTCAGAAAGGGTCAAGCCCTGGCCCAGCTGCCCAGGGCAGTGGTGGAGTCTCCATCCCTGCAAGTGTTCAAACAATGAGGAGCCAAGGCACTTCGTGATGCGGTTTAGTGCCGTGGTGGGATTTGGTTTCAAGTTGGACTTGATGAACCTTTTCCAGCCTCAAATCCTTCATTCTGTGGCTCTGTGGCTCTCGTGGTGATGGGCTGAGGGCAGAGCTGGCTCCCAGCAGCTGCAGCAGAGCCCCCCCGGCCCCGGGTGGGCACCCGAGGGACGGACAGATGGTGATGGGACAGAAAACAACCAACACCCCCAGCACCCGGACCTCCTCCTCCCTCTCTGCCTCCCCCTGTGCCAGCCAACAGGACCCCGCCGCCCGCAGCGAGCCCACCCCCCTCCGGCTCAGACTTTCCAGGAAGGAACTGAGCTCCAGGAATTAAAAGCTTTGCAGTGAGATGTGACAAAAAGGAAGAAAATGCCTTCAAACGCGCCTCCTTCATCTCTCCCAGCACTTCACCTTTCCGTCGGCTTCAGTTATTTCACAGCCTCTGGAAAAGAAGAAGGGAAGGGAAGGAAAAAAAAAAAAAACCGGTTAGGAACTTGCTGAATAAATCATCCCCACTCCCTCCCCCACCTCCCTCCTTTCTTTTGTGCAAATCAAAGGCTTGGGAGCTGCCAGGAGCTGACAACGGTGGCCCCCAAGCCCCCACCTCGCCGTTCCCGTGCTCGGGAACTTTGGGGGAATTCGCGGCGGTTTCAGAGGCAAATCAAGCTCTGACAGCGCAGCCGGAGGGACGCGGGGGAAGCGGCGGCGCGGCTGTCGCTCCTGCAGGCGCTCCCCGCCTGCTCCCCGTGGGTCTTGTAGTTTTGGAAACAAGGTACCGAACATGTGGGGAAGGCTGATAATCTCCGAAGTGCCTGTGATTAAGTGAAACCAGCAAATTGAGATGCTTAGACAATTAGTAAGCTTGGCGTGGAGGAAGGGAAGGAAAAAAAAAAAAAAAAGGAGGAGGGAGAATCAAAGGAGAACGGAGGGTTTGGGGGTTATTTTTATTTGGATTTATTTTTGATTTGGTTGTATTTATCTTATTTTAGCCCTCTCTCCCCCCTCCCGTCCGTCTGATTTCCCGAGCTTGTTCCAGTCGGGTTTGAAGGCAGGGCTGAGCCGAGCCCTCCCTGCCCCCGGCGTGTGCGGGGCTCGGGCACCGCCACCTGCAGCTGCTGGCACCGAGGGGACCCCGGGCTCCGGCAGGGCGTGCCCCGCTGCCATCGCTGCCTTCCCCCGCCCCGTGCCCACCGTGATGCCTGGGAAGGCTGACCTGGAACAGAGCCTGGACAGAGCTAGGAATAAAGGGAATAAAGCAGGTATTTATTGAAAGACCTCCAGAATCCACTTTGGCAGGACAGGAACTTGATCAAGGCTGCACCCAAGTGGACCCAAAATGGTCACAAAATGGATGATTTGGTCATGATGTATTACATTTTTATAAGTTTTGGTAAATTTGCATATTGGGGGTTAATTATCTAATTCCAGCTCCAGGCTGTGAGGTTCCATCCTTCTTGTTCCTCCCTCCAGCCACCCTTGTTTGTGCTTTGGGCTGAAAGTTGTCCTTGGTGTGCAGCAGGGAAAGGATTTGTTTTGTGTCCCTGCACTGTGAAGAGAGCTCATAGCACATGATATGAGGCTCAGAGCTGCACCTAAGCAGCACAGAATCTGAAAAACATGAAAGCTGAAGCTTAAGGCCTCAACCGCAGCCTCTGCCCTGGCAGGGCGGGGAGCAGAGCTGTGCCCTCACCCCGGGGGATGCGGGATGACAAAGCCGGCAGAGCCAGGGCTGTTGTCCCACAGCTGCCTCCCAGCAGGGCTGCAGCACCTGGGGACGTTCAGGAGGATGATCCTGACCACAAGCCCAGTTTGGCAGCTGCCCAGGGCCTGTGCCAGGCACTGTCCCCGCACTGCTGGTTGCCACCGACGTGCTCCATGCCAGGGCAGGGCAGCGCAGGGCAGGGCAGGGCAGGGCAAGGCAGGGCAGGGCCCCTGGGCAGCACATGGTGGGCTCAGGACAGCAGCAAAACGTGCCCAGGAGCAGGGCAGGGGCCTGGCTGGAGTCACACAGAACCAGGGGATGGGTTGGGTTGGGTTGGAGGGACCTTAACATCATCCCATTCCACCCCCTGCCATGGCAGGGACACCTCCCCCTGTCCCAGGCTGCTCCAAGCCCCATCCAGCCTGGCCTTGGGCACTGCCAGGGATCCAGGGGCAGCCACAGCTGCTCTGGGCACCCTGTGCCAGGGCCTGCCCACCCTTCTCCTCCCTAATATCCCATCTAATGCTGCCCTCCTTCAGCTTAAGGCCATTCCCCCTTTCTCTGTCACTCCATGTCCTAGTGAAAAGGTCTCCAGCCTCCTTGTGAGCCCCCTTAGACACTGGAATGGGCCTTCCAAAGTCATGGTATCTTTGGGCAATTCTGATGTCACCCCTGTGCCCCTGCATCCTTGGAAAGCCACACCCGGTGCCAGTGCCTCAGCTCTGCCCCTCCCAGCTGCCTTTGGAGTGCCAGGTGTGCCTGCACGGCTGCACATGCCACGTCTCCGGGGTGAGATGCCCATCCTGGGCCAGCCTGTGCCCTTGAAGGACTCAGGAGAATCATTCCACGTCTGGAGGATGCTGCCAAAGCACGTCAGGGCTGCGACTCCTCAGGGAAGTGCCGGGTCCCTCAGGGAGCCCCATCTCCCCTCAGCAGAGACAGAGGCCCTGCAAACCTTCAGGGCACTAAGGTGGGCTTGGCCTGAGCCCCAGGGCGTGGCCCTGCAGTGCCCGCTGTGCCTGGACTCCCCTGCCCCGCAGCTCCTCCCCTCCAGCCCCTGCAGCCTGGAGAGCTGTGTCAGTGACCGGGCTCTTGGCTCAGGCACCTGCAGCTCCTGTTCAGGTTTCACACTGTTTGTTCCCTCAGCTTGGGAGAAGCAGGAATCTCCTAAAGCTGGGGCTGGCCTGGCCCCCCAAGCCCCCCACAGGACCTGCCAACCCTGCCAATGTCCTACCCTGCCAGGACAATATCCTGTCGCTCCAAGGAAGGGGAGATGCTCTGCTGGCAGCTGCTTCTCCCAAGCCAAGGTGTCTGATGGGGACCCCTGGGTTCAACCCAGCCCTTATGCCAGAGCCACCCAGAGGTCTCAGGGATGCAGAGAGGTGCCTGACCATACCCACAGCCACGTTCCTGCCTGCTCAGGGGAGCTGGGAGGTGTCTTGGAGAGCTGGATTCCCTCTCCATCCTCTTCTCTAGGCTGACATTGGTTTTGCCCCTTTGTGATGCTCAGCTGCCACTTTTCAAAGGCAATTCAAGCAGCCCTCTGTACATCACGTTTTGACCAAGTTTCATTTCTTTTCCCTTCATCTCCTGTCTCTTTATTTGTTTAGAGTTTTATCTCTAGGATTCCAATTCCTCCTCAGGAGGTTGTTGCATAAGTAGCCTCTGTACTGATTGCAAGGATTTTAATTTGGTAGCTTTCATCTTAAGCTGTTTCTAAGGCACTTCCTCATTTGTTTAAAATCACCCTGCCTAAAGCCTGTAAACTGTTTTTCTGGCTTGATACTTCCCAAAGGGCTGTGGGACTTCATCTGAGCCCCTGCTCCTTTGTGGTTCAGTGGCAATTTTCTGGATTAAGTCAAGAGTTGCCACTTCACTCGTGTGCCCCAGACCTGGATTGGCAAATCTGGGACTTTGGACATCTGCAGGGCAGTTTGGATCCCTTGATTCACAGGTAGCCACACTCAGCTCTGCTCTGCAGCCTCCCTGAGGCCTTCTGCCCCTGGGCCACCTGTCTGTGACAGCCAGGGGGACACAGAGCCCCGAGGAGGACACAGAGCCCCAAGAAGGACACAGAACCCCGAGGAAGACATGGAATTCCAGGGGACAGGACAAGACTCTTCCAGCCAAGGTGAGGATGAGCATCCAGCAGCCCCTTTTCAGGGCCTTTTTAGCACCTCCCTGTGCTCTAGGTCGAAGGGAGAGCAAACCAAGGAGTTTGAGCAGAGCAGGGAGGGCTGCAAAGGGGAATTCTCCCTTTTCCATCCCCTTGGATGGCTGCTGCAGCTCTGGTGTCTCAGCACTGGCTGGGATGAGAGCAGAAGGGCAAAACCAGAGATGCAGCCTGCCCGGCTGAGCCCACTCTACGCCCAGGGCTGCTGCAGCCCCCCAGAGCAGCAGGATGTCCGTGGGGCTGAGCCCAGGGAAGGAGGGCCAGCTCAGTGGCACAAGATGTGTCACCTCCAGGGTTCAAGGTGACCCTGAGCAAGGATTCCAGTGAGAGAGACGCCTGTCCCAGCTGGAATCTGAGCTCTGGTGTCCCCTTTTCCCCCTGCACTTCTGGCCCAGCTCCCCACCCATCCCTTTCTCCTCTCTGGTGGTGCCTCCAGGGTCTGGCTCTCTCCAAACTGGAAGGGAGTCACCCTCAGGCCAGCTCTGACATCCTTCACAGCGGGGGCGTCTGCCCGGGCCCCACCTCTGGTTTACGGGATGTGATTGATGCTGATTTAATTGGTGTTGGTTTAATTGGCTCATCCAGCTCCCATATGTGTTGGGAGGGGGCCAGGGAGAGCATTAAAGGCTCATTACACATTACGAGCATCTTTCCCCATCTCCTCTCTGCTCCTTCTCCTCCCTCACATTT
The DNA here is from genome assembly GCF_021018805.1 of Prinia subflava. Classification (NCBI taxonomy): domain Eukaryota; kingdom Metazoa; phylum Chordata; class Aves; order Passeriformes; family Cisticolidae; genus Prinia; species Prinia subflava. Next base: position 5,036,174 of record NC_086270.1, read on the forward strand.
CAGAGCACCAGGACACTCCAGCGTGAGGTGGGAAGCTCTTCTGGGAATGCTGACTGTGGGAATCCTGTTGAGGGAAGATAAAATGGATGTATTTGGAGCCACCTGTAGTAGAAGTTGTCCCTGCCCATGGCAGGGCGTGGAACTGGATGATTTTTAATGTCTCTTCCAACCCAAACCAGGAGGGGGGTGATCTAAACCACGCAGGGGTAGTGACAGGGGCTGGGACTTCACGTGGAGAGGGATGTCACACACCGGGGCAGCAGGGAGGGAGGGCCCGGGAGGGATGTCAGGACCCCATGTGCTCTCTGTGCTCCAGATCTCCAAGCTCCAGGCTCAGCTGTCACCCCTCAGCCCGTGCGGGCATCACCCTGGTGACAGCTGCTCCTCCTGTCCCTTCCCTGGGGCAGGGCTGGCACACATCCACTTCCTCCTGGAACCCTTTAAGAATGGGGGATAAACTAAACCACCCCCTTTTTTCTCCTCCTGAAGCTTCTCTGGTGTCCAGGCCTGTGCACAGACACCCCCAGTGCCTCTGCATTGTGCAGCATCCCTGCATCCCCAGTGCCTCCTCCAACTCAGCCACGTTCCCCAGACTCCCTGACACCCACAGCCAGCACCAGGGTGCCCCCAAAGCCCTCTTCTTGCCAGGTGTGCCCCGAGCTGCCAGCACCCCTGGCAGAGCCAGCTCCCCAGATTCCTCACTGAATTTCAGGATTCTCACCCCAAATCCAATTTCCCCCCAGGTTTCTCGATGGATTTGGGATTTCCTGTCCCTGTTTTCAGGATTCTCACCCCACCCATTCTGTGTTGCCCTGGCACCCTGTGGGAGGGGCCCAGGGGCAGGAAGCCTCAGGGAGGCTGCAGAGCAGAGCTGAGTGTAGCTACCTGTGAGTCAAAGGATCCAAATCACCTTGCAGATGTCCAGTGTCAGAGCTTTGCCAATCCAGGCCTGGGGCACACCAGTGAAGGGCTGCGTGTCCCAGGCTGGCAGGAAACACCACTGCTGGCATTTAAGAGTGGGGGAAGAGCGCCCAGTTGGCAGCCGGGGAGAGCAGAACCGGGTACCCAGCACCTCCTCCCCTCAGGGCGCCTTTCTCAGGCCTCTCCACCAGCTCCATCTCCCTGGGCTGTGTCCCTCCTGTGCCCACAGAGCAGCCCAGGCTGCCCGGCTCCTGCTGCCACTGCTGGCACAGACCCGCTCGGTCAGATCCACCCCTGTGATGGGCTGTGCCAGCCACAGCACCCCCGTGCTCCCTGCCCCACGCCAGCCCGGGACACGCGGGACAAAGCTGGTGCCAGGCACACCATGATGTGTGCAGGCCTCAGGCAGGGATGTGTGCGCTCCGTGCCCTGCGGGTGCTGTGCAGGAGGTGGTGCCCGTGATGGGCATTGCAGCATTGCAGCAGGAGCCCTGCATGGCAGCGCTGCAGCTCACAGGGGAGCAGCTCTGGGAACAGCCCCAGGGCGTCCCCACCTCTGCCGGGCCCCCAGGGATGCCCAGCTCCCTCAGGGATGAGAAAATTTGGGCTCTTCCTCAATTCCAGCCTTCCACTCCAGCAGAGGAAAAGAAGGGGTGGTTTCATTTATCCTCCATTCCTAGAGGGTTCCAGGAGGGAGGGGATGTGTGCCAGCCCGGCCTCGGGGAGGGGACAGGTTTCACCCTGGAGGAGCAGCTGGCACCAGCGTGATGCCCACACGGGCTGAGGGGTGACAGCTGAGCCTGGAGCTCGGAGATCTGGAGCACAGAGAGCACATGGGGTCCTGACATCCCTCCCGGGCTCTGCCTCCCTGCTGCCCGGTGTGTGACATCCTGACAGTCCCTGTCACACTCCCCACCCCAGCTGAAGGCAGCTGAGGGACAGGACAGAGGGGGGGGTGATGTTCCCAAGGCTGGACAGGACGGTCCCTGCTCTCCCTGCCCGGGGCAGGGTGATTTGGGGGATTTTCCCCCTCTGAGCACACCCTGCTGTCCTGCCCTGCCCGTGGAGATGCCCTCTGGCAGGAAAGCCCAGCGAGGTGAGCTGCAGCCCCAGAGGCAGCGAGCGCCGGGCTCGGTGTGGGCTCGGAGAGGAGCTGGCTGGGGAGCACGGCCACGCTGCCAACTTGGCACAGCTCAGGCAGCAGCCCAGTCCCGAGCCACCCAAGCTGTTGGGAGTGGGTATAAAACAGACCCTGCTGGCCGGCCCCCAAGGGAAGAGCTGACTTGGGCAGGAAACATGATCGCTGACATTTAAGAGTGGGGGAAGAGCGCCCAGTTGGCAGCCGGGGAGAGCAGAACCGGGCACCCAGCACCTCCTCCCCCTCAGGGCGCCTTTCTCAGGCCTCTCCACCGGCTCCATCTCCCTGGGCTGTGTCCCTCCCGTGCCCACAGAGCAGCCCGGGCTGCCCGGCTCCTGCTGCCACTGCTGGCACAGACCCGCTCGGTCAGAGCCACCCCTGTGATGGGCTGTGCCAGCCACAGCACCCCCCGTGCTCCCTGCCCCACGCCAGCCCGGGACACGCGGGACAAAGCTGGTGCCAGGCACGGGAGCTGCACTCCCAGCTCACTTTGGCCCTGGGGGGGACACGGGCGACAAGGACGCTGTGCACCGGGCTGGCCCGTGCCAATGGGGGACACAAAGCACCCCGTGTGTGGCAGCCCCGGCGCAGCCAGCCCGGGGAACAGCCCATCCCGGCGGGCTGGCAGCCAGGGCAGGCTCCCAGCGCGGAGCCGTGGGCGGCTGAACCTGAGTCAGTGGGAGCTGCAGCCCCGCGCCGCAGATGGCCCCGGCTCCCGGCGGGCTGAGTCACCCTCCCACCGCCGGAGGCTGAGCTGCCTGAGCAATCGGGGCCCCCCGGCAGGGCAGGGGTGTCTGCAGGGCCGGCTGGAGTGTCTGAGCCAGCAGCTCTGCCACGAAGGCCCCCAGGCTCTGTCCCCAACCCAGGGTGTCCCGCAGTGCCACCCGCCCCTGGGGACCAGGCTGAACCTGGCTCTTCCCTGCTGGAGGATGGGCAGAGGGCCTGGGGAAGGGATGCTGGGCTGGGGCTGGGTGGGCAGGCGGGGGGAGCCCGCAGTGGGTGGGGATGGAGGCTCCTGCGGAGGGCTGGAGCTGTCAGAGCAAACCCCACCAAACTGGGCAGAGCCCAGTTCACCCTGGGCAGCCCAAACCTCCTCCTGGGAACCCTCACCTGCCCTGGAGGTCAGCACAGAGCAGGGGGGACATCAGGACCGGGCAGCACGAGAACCCCTCAGCCCCCATCGCCCCAGGGATCCGGTGAAGCAGAGGGATCAGGTGAGGCTTGCTATTTCTCCTCCCTGAGTGCTGGAAGCCCCAGGAGCTGTCACTGGCAACCACAACACTCTGTTCTCCCACATTTTGTAAAATGACAGTGAACTGGGAAACGCAGGGAGCACCAGGAGCCAAAACCCAGGAGGACCCTGAGGGGTGACACGTGGAGATCTCTGCTCCTGCCATGGGCTGGAGGCTGCAGCCATGGCCAGGGGTGCTCCCCAAGCACACAAACCTGGGAAATGCGTCCCAGCCCCACGAGTTCCCACTGTGCCAGGATGGAGCAGGTACCTGTGAGCACAGATGGTGAACTCCAGCAGCACCAGGAACGCGGAGATCATAATTATCTGAACATAATGAAGGGTTTCATTAAATACACTTGGAAAACAACTCAGCAGCCGCACAAAGTTAAACTGCTGGTCTCAACTCTCCAAACTATTTAAAATTTATTAGCTTCCCCTGCGGGTCTCAAGCTTTTAAGTACCAGAGAATTCTTGAAAATAAGATTTTTTTTTCTTTTTTTGCTGTCTTTCCCCTATCTCTTCCCAATGCTTTTTGGCCTCTCAGAAGTGTCCGTGGGGGGGAACCATCAGCCCCACTTTGCTGCTCTCTCAACCCCTGCAGGCACAGCCTCTCTCCCCCCTGCCCCTGTCACGGCTCCCCCTCCCCGGGCTGCTCCGAGCTCAGCCCTTTCAGGAGGGATGATCAAATCAGAGCCACCTGCACGCTGGTCCCTGCTGGACCCCGGGCTGCAGGTGGTTCTTGTTGCACAGGGATTAGCGGGAGGCTGAATAAACCTGGGTTTGATCTAGTGCTAACTGGCGAGGGGTGATGCCCTTGGCTAAGATGAGATTTACCGAGCTGTATCTCTTCATCATGTGTGAGGGAGGCAGTGCTGGGAAGAGGCTCTTTCCTGCCCAGAAAGACAAATTCCTGGCTTTGGGTAACGGCAGCAGATCTGTGCTTGGAGAGGAGCTGGAGCCCAGGGCTGGAATCCAGGGCTGGGTCTGTGCTCGGCAGAGCAGGGGAGGGTGGCTGCACACAGCCAGGGATGGGCAGGGGCTCTCTGCTCTCACCCCGTGTCTGGAGAGGCTGGAAATTCCCTCATGGGCTCTACTGGGTATCACAATAAACAATATAATAATAATAACAGTAATAATTGTTTATAGTACAAATTGTGAGAAAGTAAAAATTCTGACTCCAATCTGAAGAACATTACAGAAGGCTTAGAAAAGTCTTCAAAATGAGAGTAACAACTGGGCTGCGGGGAGAGAGGCCCTGGCTACTCTTGCAGCACTGGAGGTAAGAGCAGGGCTGGGCTGGTGGAGCCTCCTTGTCCTTCTGAGAAAGATTCAGCTGAGGAGATGGGGGCATTTTGTGCCCTCACCCCTGTTTTGGTGAAGAATTTTCCTGAGGAAAAGCAGGCTGGGATTCTTTCCTCATGGGAGAGCACTGTGCTGGGTGCCAGGCTGCTTCAGCAAACTATTCTGATTTATATCCCTTGGCTTCAGGTTGGAAGGGAGCTCCAAACTCAGGGATGATGAAGAGGGATCAGGTGAAACTTGATATTTCTCCTCCTCGCGTGTTGGAGGCCCCAGGAGCTGTCACTGACAACCTCAATGCTCTGTTCTCCCACTTATTGTAAAATAATTCAGTGGGGAGCTCCAGGTCCTGGCCAGGCCTCTGCTGAGCTGTGATAGCATCGTCCTGGTGCTGCACTCAGCTGTGGGGTGGGATCAGCAAACACTGCTGGGAGAGGGAAGGGAGGTTCCCAGAGCATTGGATGGGAGCTCAGAGGAGGCCACTAAGTCAGTGACAGAGCTGGAGCCAGGCTGGGAGAGCTGGGGGTGCTCCCCTGGAGAGGAGAAGGCTCCAGGGAGAGCTCAGAGCCCCTGGCAGGGCCTGAAGGGGCTCCAGCAGAGCTGCAGAGGGACTGGGGACAAGGGCTGCAGGGACAGGAGCCAGGGAATGGCTTCCAGTGCCCGAGGGCAGGGCTGGCTGGGAGATTGGGCAGGAATTGTTCCCTGTGAGGGTGGGCAGGGGCTGGGCTGGAATTGCCAGAGCAGCTGTGGCTGCCCCTGGATCCCTGGCAGTGCCCAAGGCCAGGCTGGACACTGGGGCTGGAGCAGCCTGGGACAGGGGGAGGGGTCCCTGCCAGGGCAGGGGTGGGATGGGATGGGGTTTAAAGGTCCCTTCCAACCCAGTCCAGGCTGGGAGCAGAAAATCCACCTCCCCCTGGCACACAGCCCCGCTGTGCAGCTGAACCTTCCTGCCCCTGTGCCTCAGGGCTGTGTTTGTTGGGGCTCTCCCGTGCTGGGTCAGCTCAGAGCATCTGTCCCAGTACAGGACACGGGCAGGGCAGGAGCAGCATTTGCACAGAGCTGAGAGGGCAGGGACAGCCCTTGGGGCACGGCCTGGCTCAGCAGGGCTCTGGGACAGAGTGGTGGCTCTGCAGATTTGGGAGAGAAATCTGCAGTTCCAGGTGAATGGAGATAACCCCAACTCCCCAGGGATGACCAGCAGACTCAAACCTCAAAACCCCGGGGCAGGAGGAGGAGTTGCTACCCTGTCTCTTGCAAGAGGGCAGGCTGCAGAACTTCCCAGTTCTGGAAAGTCCCAGACATCCTGAGGAGGGGGGTGGATGGGACAGGAGGGGATGAGGACACCCAGAATCAGGAGTTTTGTCATTCAAAGTAATTTTGAGTCCTGGAAAGTGATATTTGGCATTGATGTGACCACAGGGAGGGTGACAGAGCGAGTTTGCTTCCACCTGTGAGGCTGCCAGGCTGGTTTGGGGGTAGAGATGTTGAGACTGAGGAGGGATGGAGCTCCCACTGCTGCCTTGGCTGGGCTCTGGCTTTTATTTTGCAGTGCCCCACGTGGTGCCTTGCCCGGGGAGGTGGAGCAGAGTGGGAGCAGCACACATGGAGCAGGCAGCTGCTCCCCAGCCAGGCTGCCCCGGGCGCTGTGGCAGCAGTGGCAAGGCGTGGGCATCAGCTGCAGCTCTCTGGCAACACAGAGGGGCTTTCCCTGCAGGAATTAACGCAGCAGCAAGGCCAGAGCTCCCGGAGCCGGGAGGCTCGGTGGGGATGTGACCTGCGGTCCCCTGCTGCCAGGTCACTGCTGCAGTGAGCTGCAGGGGCTCAGCCTGCTGCAGCCCCCAAAAGTGGGTCACACACCCCTCACAGAAACACATCCATCCTTTACAGGGGTGCCCAAGGGGAAGAATTCCTGAGAAACGGGGCTTGGTCACTCTCACAAAGATCCAGGGCCCTGGTGGGAAGGTCTGCTCGGCACAGGAGAGGCAGTGCGGGTTTTCCCAGGTCTTTTTGTTCATTAAATGTGAGTGGGAGGGTCTGCTCCCGTTTCTGTGGGAGCCCTGCAGGCAGCAGTCTCTCTTCCCTCTCTTAAAAGGACCAGATGAGAGGAACTCTTCCTTCCATTAATTTGGCAGCTCAGTGCAGTGGCCTTGACTGTCTCCTGAGCCAGAACAGAGGGACTGGAGAGGGCCAGGGACAGTGCCAGGGACAGTGTCCGTGTCCCTCTCAGTGGCAGGAGCCCTGCCTGCTGCTGGGCTCGTCAAAGCTGCTCTGCTGAGCAGAAGGGGCAGCTGGGTGTGTGAGCTGCTGCCTGCCCCGAGCAGGGCACACAGCTGCAGCCTGGCACTGCTCCATGGCCCTGTCCCCACACCAGCCTCGGCCACGTGTCCCTGCCCGCCCAGGCACAGCCTGGGCACAGATCTTCAGGGATGGGGACAGGGGGGCTTATCCCAAGGCCTCCAAACCTTCTGGAGTCTGGAAAAAGCAGATCGGTGAGGATGATGAGCGTGGGGGTGATGCAGCAGGGAGAGGGGTCACGGTGTGGCAGCCCTGAGCTGGGCACGGGTGTTCCAGCAGACAGGGATGGTCTGCCCTGCCCAAAGGGCTCGTCTCATCTGTCCCCATCCCAGCAGCTTCCCTGGAGCTGTGGGGAGTGCTGGGGGCACTGAGGGCTGGCAAGGGCAGGATTTGCAGTCCAGACCTTCCCTTGGAGGCACGCAGAGCCCGGTCTGTGGCTGGTCAGGGATGAGTCCTTTGCTTCCAGGCTGGAGTTTCCAGCCCCATGCTGAGGGTGGTGCAGCTGCTGGCTGCTTTGTGCCTCTTGTGAAGGCAGAGCACAAAATTCCTCCTCCATGTCCACCAAAGGCAGGCCAGGGAAGGAGCTGGTGCATTGCCTAATGCTGGTGCTTTCCAAGCAGAGACAGGCTCTGCCCTGCCTTGGCTGTGCTCAGGGAATGGTCTGGAAAGGTGGATCATGGAATCAGAGAACGTTCAGAGGTGAAAAGACCCCCGAGGATCACAGATTCCAGCCCCTGTCCCTGCTCAGACCCCCCAACAATCCCCCCTGTGCATCCCTGCAGCGCTGTCCAAAGGCTCCTGGAGCTGTGGCAGCCTCGGGGCCGTGCCCATTCCCTGGGGAGCCTGTTCCAGGGATCTGGAGGAAGACCCAGGTGTGATCCACAGGGAGGAAGCTCTGAGGTTGCTCTGACTTCAGCTCCCAGCTGGGTTTGAGGGCCCACGGCCATAAATCATCTCAGTGCACACGCGGGGCTCGGGTCTGTGCTGTCCATGAGCCTGTGCAGGGAGCGAGGGACGAGGAGAAGATTTTGTTTCCCATCTCAATCAGCCCGGGCTCTTTAGCGAGCTCTAACAAAGGCACTCTGGCTTTTCACGCTGCTCTTGATCTCGGGGCCGGCAGCAAAATCCCGCTGGCGGCTCCGTGGGCAGCGCTGCCTCCTCTCTCACCCTGCGGCGGGGCGGGCACCGCTGCGGGCTGTACTAACAGAGGGCGGCATGGGCGATGCGGGGCCGGCAGGGGAGCGAGGGGAATGAGCTCCGGGGCTCTGCCCTCCCTCCCTGCCTCCCTGTCGCTGTCCGGGCTGGGTGCTGGGTGCGGGCTGGGTGCGCAGCGGGCACCTGCAGCGGTGTTTTCCTCCCGGCTGCTCAATCCCCGTGGCTGCAGGGGGTGCCCCGGGGCACCTCTGGGTGTCAGAGGGGAGCAGCAGAGCGCTGAGCAGGGGGCTCTGTGCCCGGAGCCCTCGGTGACCTTGGCCGAGGCTCCTCCCGAGCTCAGCTCTGCTGTCCCTCCTCCCCATCGCTCCCGCCCGGGTGTGTCCAGCTACCCCAAGGAGCAGCTCCGTCTCCCCAGGCAGCTCCCACCTCCTCATCCCCTGGGAGCCTCCAGGATTTCAGAGAGGAGCCATTTCCCCTTCGTGCTGCAGAAATAAAAAAGGGATTTCGCTTTTTTTTTGTTGTTTTTCCTTTCTCCCCCCACCCTCTATTAAGCCTGTGACTAGAACATTGTGGCTTTTAAGTTTATTCCAACTGTTTGATATTTTACATAATCGTATTATTTATGTGACAAGATTAGAAGTACTCTGCATGCTGACAGGCAACCAGCACACACACAATTTCTTGCCAATCCTTCACGAATTTGCATTGTATTCCTGACTTCTTGGAGGCTGTGCAGATCGTGGCGCTGGGCGGGGAGAGAGGTGCGGATTCAGGCGGAGGGGGAAGGTGGGGAAGAGGGAGGAAGGCTGCTCATCCCGGAGCTGCTCATCCCTCTCATCCTCTGGGATCTTCCAGAGCTTGGCACTGCCATGCTGGGGCTGATGGCAGCACCTGGCCAGGCTTCAAACCCTTGGCCTCTCCCAGCCAGGGCTAAGCACACAAAGGTGTTTGGTTTAATATCCCGCTGCTTGCCTGTGGGATACTTGATTTATTCTATGCCTGTAAACATTCATTTCACACCTAAACAGGGGCAGGTTCATCACTTCTGCAATCATCATTTATTCATGTCGTGAGGGTTGCAGGAAGGAGAGATAAATGGATTTCCGTGAAATTGGTGCTCCAGGCTGCTCAGGAGCCTCCATCCTTCTCACCAGGCTCCGAGCAGAGTGGGAAAGCTTCCCCCCTTCAGCTCCTGGTGCTGGCACAGCCTCCTCTGCAGGGCTGTGCTGTGCCTGGAGCCAGGACAGAGGGCTCTGACCCCAAAACCAGCCAGGGGACACCGGGGTCCCCCATTCCCTGCGTCTCAAGGTCCCAGCTGTGCTCGAGGGATGGCTCACGCTGAGCTTATCTTGCTGTGGGCCCTGCTTTGCTGCCTCCCCCTGCTTGGAGGGAGCTTTCTGATCTCTGCATTGAGGCAAGCGCTTGCTAAACATCCTGTTTTGGGAGTGTGTGTGGGGATAAAACCCACCCTCCCCAGGAGGAAAAACCCCTGCCATGAAAAGATGAGAGGGGCTGTGCAGGAGCCCTCAGAGCCATCCCGGAGGCCACAGAGCCTGGGAGCTCCCGTCAGAGCTGGAATAAACTTCCCCAGTGCTCACAGGGCACCACACCCTGCTGGGGATACCCAGCACCCAGCTGGCCCTCACCCCACACACCCCAGGACAGCAGAGCAAACCCCAAACCACCAGAGATGGATGTGCCCTCCCTAAATAATTCATGACTCGAGCTCGCGCTCGGCTTCCTTTGTTATCTCGTTACGAATGAGAAAAATGAACCGAGATTAAAGAGCTCTGGCTCTGTTTCCAAATTTATGGGCATTTAAATGTGATGTCTGAGTCTGTTACTGCTCTGCTGTCAGGCTGACTCAGTCGGAGCCGTGTGGGCAGCGCCGTGCTCGGGTGTGTCACACCCTGGCACATCCTGCACCCCCGGGGATGGGGGCATCCAGCTGGCTCATGGCCACGGGGACTTCGTGTTGTCCCCAAGGTCCCCCAGCTTCACCACTGCTTCCTCCTCCTCCTCATCATCACTGCTCTGCCCACTCCCCTGTGCCCTTTGCCCTGTGCTGGCTGCGTTCCCCACCCGGGAGGATCCCAGCTCTGAGCTCTCAGCCTCGTGGACTGGTTCAGGTTTCACCCTCTGGGAGTGACCATCCCTCACATTTAGGCCTTAAATTTAGAAATGAGATGAGAGGAGGGCAGGGTGTTCCCCTGGCACCCCGTGGTTAATCCCTGAGAGCAGAGCTGGGCTCTCCCTGCCTCCTGATCAGCACTGATTTTATGGCAGTGAAGCTGCTGCTGTGTCCTGGCTGGCTCAGTGGGGTCACACCTGTGCTGAGCACACCTGCACAGCTCCAGGACAGGCAGGGACAGCAAGGAATGTCCCCCTGCTCCCCACAGGCGAGCCCAGGTGGGTGACAGGAATGTCACCTCCATCAGCTTTGTGCCGAGGGATGCTCTGCTCACACAGAGCAGCCTTGGGCAGGGCTGGGCTCCGCAGTCCAACTGAGCCCCAGCACTGGGAATGAGCAGGGAAAGCTTTGGAGGGGAATTCCTGCAGGACACTGAAAATGCAGGACAGAGAAATGACTCAGGGATTTTTTTTTTTTCCCAGACAGATTTGTTTCTGTAATCCTCAACGTCTGAATTTCCTGCAGAGCCTGCACATCTCTCACCTTTCTGGTGAATCTGGTCAGCCCACTAAAGGCCCATTCCCACACAAGGGCACTGCAGCTTTTAAAATACAAAACCAGTGCAGGGTGAGGAGACTGCAGCCACCCCGTGCCCATCACACCTGAGGCCTCCAGCACAGCTTGTGCCATTCCACCTGCCCACCTGCAGGGGCACAGGAACGCTGTGACCTGATCCTCCTCCCAGGCCCGGGGGGTCCCTTCCTCCCCAGGAGGGAGAGTGAATTTTCAGGCAGACGGATGCTTAAAGGACAAAGGGGGGATGGTTTTAAACAGGCAGAGGCAGGTTTAAATCAGGTGTTAGGAGGAAATTCCTTCCTGCGAGGGCAGTGAGGCCCGGGCACAGGGTGCCCAGAGCAGCTGTGGCTGCCCCTGGATCTCTGGCAGTGCCCAAGGCCAGGCTGGATGGGGCTTGGAGCACCCTGGGATGGTGGGAGGTGTCCCTGCCATGGCAGAGGGTGGAATGGGATGAGCTCTGAGGTCCTTTCCAACCCAGACCTTGTGATTCTGTGATTTCTAAACCCACAGGCAATTCCTGGCATTTGATTTGGGGGTTCTGCCCTGTGTCCCACACTCCCCTCTTTGCTGACTGCAGCATGGGCAAGGCCCAGACAAGAGCAGGGAGTGCCCCCCACCAAGGACAGCTCTGCCACAGGGATGCTGAGCCAAGACCCTCCCTCCCCCATCGGTTATTATCCCAAAATTAGCTTTTACTGGGAAGGTTTGTGCATCCTGCATCGATGTCCGTCTGACAGGAGCTGAACTGACTCAGAAATAAAGAGCACAAAGCAGACAGGGTGAGAGGAAAATAGCTCTAATGTAAAAATAAACGGTGTCCAGCCACCCACTGCGCCCAGCTGAGCTCCCAGTGGGGTCTCACACGCCTGACATGGAGCAGCAGCTGCCCTTTCATTAGCAGCTTGCTCGTTTTCCCTCCCTACAGCTGAATTCCTCCTAAAAAAAAGATACACAAAGTGACAGGAAGGAGACAGAGCCCCTGACTGGCAGCCCTGAGCTGCGGGGATGCGGTGCCTGGGTCTGGCTGAGAGTGTGGGGAGGTGACAGGAGCCCAGCCCTGCCCCACAGCCCCTGTGGAAGGGGCTGCAGGGATCACTGCCCTCCTCTGTGCCCCAGCCACGGCCTCCCCAGGACCCCTGGGTGCTTCCAGGGCTCTGCTCTGCTTCTCCACAGGCAGAGCCACCCTGGGCTTCTGCTGGGCTTGAAATGCTGCGTTCATGCAGCTGCTGGGTTCATTCCCTGCTCAGTGGATGCCTCCTGAGTCCAGGGGATGCCACAGATTCCACCCGTCCAGATCCAGAATTGGTGCGGATACCCAAATCCTCTTTCAGAGGTGCTGGGAATGATCCCCTCCCTCCTGTGCCTGTGCTGGGAGCTGGCAGGGAGTGCTGGGGGAGGAAGGCTGCAGGTCCCCAGGAGCCTCTGGCCTGGGTCTGTGCAGGATTGAGCAGTGGGGTGTGGGTTCACAGCGGGTGCAGCAGGGGTGCTCCAACACTGGCACAGTGCCCTCGCAGATCTGCCTTCTGGTGCCTGCTCCACCTGTGGGCACAGGCTCCCCGTTCCTTCCTGGGTGCTGCAGCCCCTGCTGGGTTGCCCTCAGCGTGGAGGAGGTGCTGGGGAGGCTCTGGGTGCTGGAATGTGTCTGCCCTGAGCTTGGAGCGAGGGAACATCTCCAGGCACTGCCCAGCCCCTCTGCTCTGCCCTGGGGTTGCTCCCCTGCGTGTTTTAAAGTCCCCCCATCCCTGCAGACCCCAGCCCGGGGTCCTGGCCCTGTTCCCTCTTTCCCCAGGGTGTGCACCAAGGGCAGGGTGTGCAAACCTTCCCCGCGCTGGTTTGCTCCGTGAAGTGCTCCCAGATGGGCAGGAATCCTGAGCCAGGAGAGCTCCCGGGGCTGAGCCAAGGCTGAGCCTCAGAGCCCTGCAAAGGCAGCCAGCAGACGGAAGAAGACCTTTAAGCCTTTCCAAGCTACTTTGCGGAGACGTTAAGAGCTCAAATTTCCTGTTTTTCCTCTCTCTTCCTGAAAAACCCCCAGCAAACCCCACACTGCCGAGGAGGTGAGGCACTATCATCTCGCCTCAGCTCCCCCAAACTAGCCAAGCAGAAGAGAAAAATGATTTAGATGATTTACAGCGCTTCGGAAGAGTTGAAAAAAAAAGTGAAGTAAATAATAAATCAAAACCAGCAAAAAGAACAAGAATGCATCCATCTTTTATGAGCTCTATTCACTGCTGTATGTACAGTTCAGACATAAAACAACCGCGCCGTGCAAAGTTGCTGCTGCCTCAGAAGTGTCTGTGCCCAGCAGTTTCAGAGCACTTCCAAAGTACAGCAAAGCAGAGGAGGAGGGAGGAGCAGGCGTTGGCTGCTGCCTGCGGGGATCCAGCGCCTCCTCCCTGCCTCCCCACTGGCTCCTGCACAGCCCAGCCCGGGGAGGGTTTCAGCTGGGAGATGGGGAACACCAGGAATCCACGACAACAAGGATCTTTGAAAGTTTTTCCCCCCCCTAATATTTTTCTTCCTTCAGGGTTCAAAGTGCACCTGACGGGTGAAGGAGCCTCTCGCTCTTACCACAAAATCTCACAGGTGTTGTTGTTTTCTGAGGGCTGCCCAGGGTCTCCCAAAAAGTTGCTTTGTCCACCTTCAAGGACCTCTCGCAGCGCTTTGCTGTTGGTCTCTTGGAATGAGACCAAAGAGGGGACAGTAAATTGGAGCCCCCCTGCTCTGGAGCCAGGCTGGGAGAGCTGGGGGTGCTTCCCTGGAGAGGAGAAGGCTCCAGGGAGAGCTCAGAGCCCCTGGCAGGGCCTGAAGGGGCTCCAGGAGAGCTGCAGAGGGACTGGGGACAAGGGCTGCAGGGACAGGAGCCAGGGAATGGCTTCCAGTGCCAGAGGGCAGGGCTGGCTGGGAGATTGGGCAGGAATTGTTCCCTGGCAGGGTGGGCAGGGGCTGGGCTGGAATTGCCAGAGCAGCTGTGGCTGCCCCTGGATCCCTGGCAGTGCCCAAGGCCAGGCTGGACCCTGGGGCTGGAGCAGCCTGGGACAGGGGGAGGGGTCCCTGCCAGGGCAGGGGTGGCACTGGGTGGGATTTAAGGTCCCTTCCAACACAACCCACCCCGTGACCCTGTGATTTCCTGCAAAGGGGCTCCTGTAGGGCTGTGTCTGGGATGCTCCATCAGTCACCTCAGGCACAGTCACTGCCAGGGAGAGGCTGAGCCAAACCCCGATCCCAACACGGGACACTTCACAGCAGAGCAATAGAAGCAAAAATTTTGGTTAGCACAGGAAAAAACCCTCCTGTTTGGAAAGACAGAAACTTCTCCCCAAAACCTGGATCAGCCCCACAGGAACTGCAGGTGATGCAGTCACCAGAGCCTCATGTTTGAGGAGCAAACCCAGACCAAACCTTCTCCAAGATCTCTCCTTGCAGACCGAGTCCAAAAGCAGAAAGGATTTGTTTCAGGATCCTGGACAGAGGCAAAATCCTCCCAAGGGTCTCCTCCTCTCTGAAGCCTGGCAAGGATGTGGTTTTGGTGCCCCTCTTACAGTTCTCACACCTGCAAAACTCTCCTCAATTTTATCGACACGTATCCTCTTACCCATGCAAAGTAAATGCCTTGGTTAATTAAATTAAAATGCTGCCATATCTTTACCTTTAAAGTTTTCCTCCCTCACTCATTTTTCAAAAGTTTTCCTGGTTCCAGGCAGATCTCAAACCCAGTATCTTCATTACAAAAATGCTACAAACCCAGTCTTGCACGTACATGGTTTTTATTTTTGTGTTTTCTTTGTGTGTGCCCTCTTACAGCCGACAGGAATCCCACTGCAGCCCCGAAGGAAAGGGAGAACAGCCCAGGGTGATGTGGCCGAGGGCAGGACTGGGCAGAGCCTGTCTGGGTGGGAGGGGGCACAAGGAGCAGCCACAGGGTGCAGGGTGACCCTGCTCACCCCCAGGTCACCTCCTGGAGAGCCTGGAATTCTGTGCCTGGGCACACCCCAGGAGCCCTGCACCCTGCGGGAATGGGGCATCATTGGGTCAGGAACTCCTCCCATCCCTCCTTTTCCCACTTTCCCTTCCAGCTCTGGAGGGAATAGGCAATACTGGGGACTTTTGAGGCACACCAGCTCGGGGGGGCTGTCCCCTGCTGAGCCCAGCTCCTGGGATGTGCTCCCATCCCAGGACACTCCTGGTGTGCGTGGGAAGGACCACAGGGCAGGACTTTGGTCAGCTTTGATAAACCAGAGCAGGCGTGTCAGGATGGGGCTGCTCGCCCACATCAGGGGCTGCATGACACAGCCTCTTTTATCTTGTTCTGATCAGGAAATCCAGCGAGCAGGGAGGAAGGAGCCGGGGGTTTTGCTCTCATCCCGGGCCCCACAGCTGTTTGTGGTGAGCTCTGGTCCAGGCTGGCTGAGTCACAGGGGCAGTTTCTGGCTCGCCCTAACACAGAGCTCCTGTTCCTCACATTTCACAGGCAGCTGTGCCTCTCTGGAGCTGGCAGGGTCACATCCTCACATCCTGCTGGATCTGTCACTCCGTCTCCTGGCTGCTGGTGGCTTTTCCTGCAGCCCCAGGCTGCCTTGGATCACTGGGCAGGTCCCTGTGCTGCCCTCTGCTATCCCCAGCAGTGCCAGGCTCTGATCCAGGATGCAGGTGAGATCCTTGGATAGCAGCTTCCAGCATCACCTTTGTGCCTCTCCCCAGGCAGAAGGCTCTGGAGATGGCTCTCACCACTGCCCTCCCGGCCTCCAAACCCAGCTCCAGCTCTCCAGGCTCCAGCTGGGGCAGGGGTGATTTCTGGAGAGCCCTGGTGCTTTGCACTTCCCTCTCCTCTCACCTTCTGGTGGGATTTTCTGCTCTCCAAAGCAGCAGCTCATGGCAGGGGTAATTTAACTTCCAGCCTTGGGAAATCAGTGAGCTCTCCCTGCTCCCTGTAACCCAGCTCAGCTCCACAAATGCTGTGCTGAACAAGGAATGTCTCAGGAGGATCTCCTGCACTCCAGGAGCAGAGCTGGGGGCTGGGATGCCCCGGGAGAGGCAGTCAGGGCTGCCCCAGGGTGCCCAGCCCAGGGCAGGGGCTGAGGTGGGGCTGGGGCTGCCAAGCACAGCTGAGAGACCCCCACCACTACAGCAACAACCTCTGTGGTCATCCTGGACCCTGACATCCAGCAGGAAGGGCTCACGCCCTAATCCCAGCGCCCTCTGTGAGGAACTGAGCTGCTCCCACGGCTGGGGCAGCCAGATCCGCAGTGGAAGATAGTTTGGACTCACAGCATTGTCCAGGAGCCAGCATCTCTCTTCAGGTGATGAAGACCTGCTCAACATTTTCTGTGTCCCCCTCCAACTCCAGCTCCTTTTAGGGCTCTTAGAAACGACAATTCCCACACAGCACTGCCCCTCTGACTCCTGTCAGGACCTTGGGGCAGCTGTCAGGGGGTCTGGCACAGGGATCCTGCAGTGTCCAGGGGCTGGGGGAGGTGGAGCAGCAGCGTGCAGGAGGAAAGGTGCAGAGGGAACCTCCCCAGCAGCGCCTCTCAGGGCAGCCATGGGCCTGCCAGAAATGCCACCTCCCTCTGCCAGAGCTCCCCCAGTCATGCCTGGTGAACAAGGCCCTTCCTCCCTGCCTTCCTAAAGCTCTCTGGCTCTCCAGCCCTGCTCAGAAAGGCTTTTCTCCTCCTTCAGACATGGGGAAACTGAGGCACAGGGCAGCATGGCCTGTGCAAAGCCTCAGAGTGCCTTGGCAACAGAGCTGCAAACACCCCGGCCATCACCTGGGGACCTGTCCTGCCCCAGCTCCACCACACTCCCTCCCCACTCACCAGTGGGGGGTGACAGCCCCCACAGGGCTCTGGCACACTGAGAGTCCCTGAGGGTACC
The DNA here is from genome assembly GCF_021018805.1 of Prinia subflava. NCBI lineage: Eukaryota > Metazoa > Chordata > Aves > Passeriformes > Cisticolidae > Prinia > Prinia subflava. The sequence continues at coordinate 5,052,793 of NC_086270.1, forward strand.
CTGGGGCCGCCAGCCAGCTCTGGGGCTGCTTCCCATGAAATCCCAGCTCTGCCCCAGGGAATGGGCACGGCCCCGAGGCTGCCACAGCTCCAGGAGCCTTTGGACAGCGCTGCAGGGATGCTCAGGGGGGATTGTTGGGGGGTGTGGGCAGGGACAGGGGCTGGACTGGATGATCCTGGGGGTCCCTTGAGCTCAGGATATTCCGTGATTCCATGACTCTGTGTGCCCCAGTCAGACCCAGCTCTGCCCTCTGCCCGTGCTGCAGAGAGCTGGGGTGGGCCAGGGGGACCCTGCTGGGCAGTGGGGACTGTCCAGCCCTGTCTGAGCCCGTGTGGGCAGGGGAGAGGGGAGAGGAGAGAGGGGAGAAGAGAGAAGAGAGAAGAGAGAGAAGAGAGAAGAGAGAAGAGAGAAGAGAGAAGAGAGAAGAGAGAAGAGAGAAGAGAGAAGAGAGAAAGAGAGAAGAGAGAAGAGAGAAGAGAGAAGAGAGAAGAGAGAAGAGAGAAGAGAGAAGAGAGAAGAGAGAAGAGAGAAGAGAGAGAGAGAAGAGAGAAGAGAGAAGAGAGAAAGAGAAGGGAGAAGGGAGAAGAGGAACTGGAGCTCCCCATCCTTGCCCAGTGCCCTTGGGGTGCCCGGTGCCTCCCTGGCAAGCGCGGTGCCAGCAGTGGCAGTGCCCTTGTGGGGCCAGGGCTGTCTGGAGCAATCTGCAATGCGTGCTGCTTTTAATTAGAAAGGGCTGCACGCCCACCTGCAAGCGCTGTAAATCTGGTGTGCGCTGTAAAGAATGTCCTGGATTTAAGTTGTAATTAGAACTTCTATTGACGGCACCAAGCCTCATTTTTCATGTGAAGCTGCTCATTGCTCCCAGTCAAGAAATCAATCTGGGCCCGTTGAAGAGATGGGGCCGTCAGATGTGCAGGATGGATGGATGGATGGATGGTGGGGAGCTCAGAGCTGCTTAACCCCTCTGCTGCCCGGGCCCTGCTGGGTGGGAAGGGGCAGCTGGAGGGGGCCAGAGGGACATTCAGGGGTCCCTATGCCCCAGGAACAGCTCCCTTCCTGCAGGCACTGCCAGGGCACAAAGGCAGCAGGAGCTCTGCCTTAAGGGACAGTGACTCCCTCCTGGGGTGTGACCCTGTTTGAGCAGCCAGGACCCGAATGGAGGCTCTGGGGTGATCCAGCTGTGGCCTTCCAGGACCTGAAGGAGCCAACAAGGAAGATGGAGAGAGACTATTTACAAGTGCCAGGACAAGAGGAGATGGCTTCAACTGGAAGAGTGTAGGGTTAGATGGGATATTAGATAGGAAGAAATTCTATATCCCGAGGGTGGGCAGGCCCTGGCACAGGTTTTCCAGAGAAGCTGTGGCTGTCCCTGGATCCCTGGGGGTGTCCAAGACCAGGCTGGATGGGGCTTGGAGCAACCTGGGACAGTGGAAGTTGTCCCTGCCTGTGGGAGTTGGGCTTTAAGGTCCCTTCCAACGCAAACCACTCTGTGATTGTGTGCTTGTGTGATTCTGAGTGATTCTGTGTGGTTCTGATTCTGTTGCTCTGTGGTTCTGTGATTCTGTGTCTGTGATTCTGTGATTCTGTGATTCTATGGTTCTGTGATTCTGTGGTTCTCTAATTCTGTGGTTCTGTGATTCTGTGGTTCTGCGGTTCTGTGACCTTGCTGGAAGAGCAGGAGCTCTCAGGAATCCTTTTGGCTGTTACAAAGAGCACGGTCAGCGCTTGCAGCATCCTTCCTGCTGAACTTGGACCAGGATTTCACCAGCTTAGGTCTCCCTGGGAAAAGCAGTGCTGGCACTCCTGGGGATTCCCTTCCCAGGGATTCGTTGTCCTGCTCTCCTCAGGACATTCCCCGTCTCAGATCCTTGTGCCCAGGCCAGAGCTGGATCCCCTCGTCCCCTGTCTGGGCTCTGCAGGAGGCTGTGGCTGCTCCCCCTCTCCAGCTCAGGGGCTGCTGAGACAGAGCTGATTTCAGTCTGCAACAGGAAAAGTCACCAGGCGACAGCCTGGGCCTGGCTGCTGCTCTGCTGTGTCTGACACATTGCCTGGCCCTGCTGCAGGGGACAGCAGGGACCAGCAGTGCCTTTGTCCAAGGCTCTCTGCAGACTGATTAGACTCGTGCCCACTTAATTACAGCACATTACGAGCCTCTGCTGCAGCAGGGATGGCCCAGCACAGGCAGCTGGGGACAACAGTGAAGAGAGCAGAAATAATTTAGGGCAGCAATGTAGCTTTTCTCAGCCAACATCCAGGGATTTACGCTCTCTATCCCAGCAGATGACACAGTCTCTGCTTTTTTGGCTCCATCCTGGCCCTGCTGGCATCTGGTGCAAACCTCCAGACCTTCCTCAGCACCTCTACCCAGCTGAAATTCAGTGGAAAGGGCTTCTGGCTGTCCGTGGCAGCCTGAACTGCCAGAGCCCCGCTGTGCTCTGCAGTGACACCCCCGAGCATCGCCCCTCTCCTCTTTTCCCTCTGGCTCTTCGCCAAACCTGGCAGCGCCCATGGCAGCACCCCTCCTCCTCCCACGGACCCCAGGGATCTGCCAGAGAGTCCCAGAGTGCGAATCTCTGTGCTCACCCCTTCAGCTTGGCTGAGATGACTCCCATGGGATCACAGCCTGGGGTCATCAGCAAATCCCCCCCTGCCTGCCCCCCCTGCCACACAAACAGCAGCAGCAGCCCTGGTCCTGCCCCTCGCTGTCCTGCTGGGATGGGGGAATCCCAGCACCCCAGGGATCAGCAGGGCTCTGGAGGCTGAGAGCTGAGGCAGGGGCTGCGGGAAGGTGGGGATTGTTTGGGAAGATGAAACAGGAAAGCCTTATAAATACGATTGCTTGGCAAAAGATTTTGAGAATATGAAACCTGTAGGCAAAGTAGAAATGAAGGCGAGCTTTGAGATGTGGGATACCGAGCTGTTAGTTACTGAACAACCTGAAAACAATGGTTTGGCCAGCTGAAGGGGAATCCCTCTTGACTGAACAACACCCTTGGCAAATAAAAGGAAGCCAAGGGTCCAAAGGCCAGAAAGACCCTGCCAATGTGGCAGGGAAGAGAAAAGGGGTCTAGAAACCAGCTTTTGGAGTTTAAAATCTAACACAGTGTGGTAATGTAGTACGTTTTACAGGCTGTATGTAAATTCTATAGGATTTGTGTCTTGTGCTGGTTGGATGATTGTAAATTAACACATTCAGGACAGAAAGAGATATAAAGTATTGTAACAGGAACTTAGCTCTCTCTTGGGCAGCTCTCACTCTTCTAGCTGTGGCTGGCAGCTTCAGGCAGAGCTCCTGTACTCAGACCCTGTGCAATAAACCTCATGTTTCAAGAGCTGCCCAGACCCCAGAGACCTCTCGTCGACCGTCCCAACTCTCCTACAGCAGATGGGTTTGCACACCCCACCCTGGCTGTGGTGGGATCTTTCTTCATGGGTTTGGGTGGTTTTCTGTAACTGGGTGAAAAAGGTCCACTTTGAAGGCCTTGGGTGGTCGTTATTAGGTCAGAAATATAAATAATAGAGGTGTCACCTCATTATTGGGCGATTATCACTTAAATAACCTTGTAAAGAGTCAGAGGCACTCCATTTTACCTCATTTTCTGGTTGTAGGTTGGGGTTGGTTCTCCTGCAGGATCTCCAGTGGAGGGTCACCACCCCGCCCTCGTTTGCTCTGATGTCCTGGTCAGGGCCAGTGTCCCCAAACACCTTCCCATTATCCCAGCCGTGCCCCTGGTGCTGCCCATCCCACGGGAGGTGGCTGAGATCACACCCAGCACACAGGAGCCCATCTGCTGCCAGCTCCACGTGGCTGTCCCTGATTTAGGCCCAGCTTTAGGGGCGCAGGTGCTCTCCCACCCTTGGGGATGTGCTGCTGTCACAGGATGCTGGACAGCATCCCCCAGGGATGTGGCTCACAGCGAGGCAGGGGGACATTTTTGGAAGCTGCCCTGGGGACACCTGAGGATGGTGACACTGTGTAAATATAAAATATTGACAATCTGCAGGCAGCCTCCCCAGCAGAGGGTCAGGGAGCTGGAAGGAAGGCGATGTGAAATAATCAGAGCCGACGTAAAGCTGCCAAGACCCGAGTTAAGCCTGCTGTGGATTTAGATTCACACTGCAGATAAAGAGGCGGCTCTGGCAGGACTGGCCTCTGGAGCCGGTTCAGATTAACCCGGATTTTCAGCATCATTTCATGCTATTCCAGTCCACAAATCCCAGAGCTCTGCCAGAGCATGCCAGGCTGGACCACAGAGCCCTGGAGACTCCCAGAGCTCTGCCAGCCCAGCCCTGCCAGCTCCCAGTGCTCGTGCCATGGGCTGGGACCTCCTGGCAGGCAGAGGGCAGGTGAGGCTGGTGAGGACTCACCTTATCCACAGAGCTCTGGGAGCTGGGGAGTGCAGGGGACACAAATCCCACCTTGGAGATGTCCCCTCTGTGCAGCTGAGCGGTGACAGCAGCCATGCCATGAGCCTGGAGAGCAAGGGGGGGCACCTGGGGTTGTGGAAGGGGGGACAGGAGCAGAAAGGGGCTGGGGAGTGTCACAAGGAGACCCCTAAGCCTGGAGGAAGGGGCAGCTTCCCATGGCCAGACTCGGCCTCCGTGGGTGCCTGCAAAGGGCCCCAACAGCTTTTAAAGGTGTCTCAGATCTCTCTCTGCATGAGACAGCTTTTACAGGTGACCTAGGTCCCTGGGACAACCTTTACAAGTGTCTCAGGTCCCTGGGACAGCTTTTACAGGTGCCTCAGGTCTCTGGGACAGTCTCTACAGGTGACCCAGGTCTCTCCCTGACTGGGACAGCCTTTACAGGTGACCCAGGTCCCTGGGACAGATTTTACAGGTGCCTCCCATCCTGCCATCTCTCCTGTCCCTGTCCCTGCCCCACCTCTGCACAGGATGACCTTGCCTGGGATCACAGGTGCCCCGTGGAGAGGCAAAGCCTGTGGCAGCTCCCTGCCAGTGCCCTCCTGGCACCACCAGGGGAGGCCCCAGAGGGAAGGGGCCCAGACTGGCATTCATCCCTCTCCTGCTCCCTTCTGGTGGCACCCCATGGCCCTGGTGGCACCCCAGGGGCTCCCAGGGCTGTCATGCCAGGGCTGGCAGTGGGGGCAGGCTGTCCTCAGTTTGGAGGCTGCCAGCAGACCCCACTGTGGGAGTTCCCAGCTGGGCAGAAAGGGAGGATTTGTCCTCCCCGAGCCAAGCTGGCCTCTCACACTGCTGGAAATGCCTTGGAAATCCCGGATCTGCAGGCGGGGTGGGGGGCACAGCACCCACCCGGACACAGCCCCCGGCTGTGCCTTTCTCCAGCTGGGTGCAGTGGCATGGGATGTGAGGGAGCCTGGAAAGTGAAGTGGGGGCATGTGGAGCTGTGAGAGGGGGGACAGGGGCAGGAAAAGGCTGGGGAGTGCCGTGGCAGAGAGGAGAGTCCCCACATCCCGGGTGCTTCTGGATGCCAGGGGGACTGGGCTCCCCTTCCCCTGCACCCCTGAGTGGGTGCTGCCCTGGGGTGGGGACACAGCTGTGCCTGGAGGAGCCTCTCTTCTGAAACAGCCTCAGCTACTGCCCTAAATGAGGAATTTCCTAAACTAGGGGAATTCCTGGCCAGAAGTGTGGAGCCCCTTGGCCCAGGCACCTCACAGGGCTGGACAGGGCACCCCTGCCAGAGTCACCCCTTGCAGGAAGGACACAGGGAAAGCACCTCCCTGGAGAAACATCTCACTGGAGAAATATCTCACTGGAGAAACACCTCACTGGATGGACACCTCACTGGACAGACACCTTAGTCCAGCCCTGCTCCAGGCCTGGGAGATGCCCTTTCCACCTCCTTTTTGAGGAGACACATTAAATCTTTTGGAAAGGGGAAGGCAGGAGCCTGGCAAGGCTGGGGAGGTGAAGGGGCTGGGGATGGCACCTGGGCACGGGAAGGAGTTTCTCTGGCAGGGGACAGCGGGTAGGAGTGGCCGTGATGGGGCAGTGTCCCCGGAGTGCTGTAACAGGATAGCTCTTGCTGTGACAGGCGACAAAGCTACAAAACCACCTTAAAATAGACTCCAGGAGGGCTTCATCTCAAAGCCTATTATCTGCACTGAATGCCAGATTAGTGAGCAAAGCCCTCCTTGGGCTTTGGAAATGCTCTGCTAAGGAGGGATAATCGTGTCATTGAGGCCCTCCAGGAGCCACCACGGAGGAGCTGGGGACAGCAGTGACCTCAGCAGATGCTTTATGTAAGGGGGATCAGGGGACAGGGGGCATGGCCCCTCAGTTTAAAGGTTGCTTCCCATGGCCTCAGTCTCCAGGGATCATCCATTTCTCCACCCCCTGAGCAGGCAGCGCTGCTCAGAGCTGTGCCCAGGCTGGCAGCACCCCCTGGCATGTGCCACCCTCCCTGGAGCTCCACAAGGCACTGCTGCCTTGGCAGTGTGGGGTGGGACTGGCCAGCTGAGCCAGGATCAGCCAGGCAGGGATTTCAGCAAAGCCTTGTGGCACATCTTTGCCATGGGCAGGAGAGGCAGAGGGTGAAATGCCCCCTTCAGCAATCCCACCCCACTGCTCAGGGATGCTCCCTGCTCCATCCCTGGCTCTCAGGGCTGTTTCCTTCCCCCAGGTCCTGGCAGGGGATCAGATGTTCCATGCACTGCCTGGCCAGAGCACTTTCACTCCCACTGCCAGTCGATTATTGAGTCCATTAGGGAAGGAGAAAGCAGGAAAGCAGCGTGGCTCCCACTGCACTTTCCTTCCCCATCTCCCACTCTCCTTCCTCATTCCTCCTCGGACTCCTGTGCCAGCCTCAGGCTGACAGGTTCAGCATGGTGGGAACAGCAGCACATTCCCTGAATGCCGTGGAACAGGCACAGCAAAGGCTTCTGGACAGGTGGGCTCATTCTCAGATCCCCCGGTCAAATCACACAAATTGTGAGCAAGTTCCAGACAAGCTTCCACCGGGCCCTGCTAAAACCATCACTCACAACATCCACCTCATCACGGGATACTCCTGGCCTTTTGGGATTAGGTCTCTGTGCAGCTTTGGGTCTGGGATTTACTGGATGTTTTACAGGTCACAGGAGGAAAAGAAGAAGCCTTTGCTCTTTATGGGGCAGCTTTTACGCGCTGCAGTTTCCGCACCGCGTTTTTACTGCTCGCAATCCTAAACCCCATCAATCCTAAACCCCATCAATCCTGAGCGAGTGAGGGAAAGGCTCAGGGATGGCAGCAGGAAATGACAGCAGGCACCACGGGGCTGGGAATGGGTCTGCTGGCATGGGGAGTGCTTGAGGGGTTCCCTAGAGCCAGAGAGCCACAAATTCTGCTGCTGCCAGAGCCAGCCCAGGGCTCCTCTGGCCTTGAAGAGGGAACGAGGTGTCCCAGTCTGGAAAAGGTGAGGCAGAGTTTGTCAGGAGGATGTGGAGGGCTGGGCTGGCTCCTCGTGATGCCCCTGATCCCACCGAGCACAGCTCCTCAGCAGCCAGCCCGGCTCTGAGGGCTCTGGCACAGGCAGAGCTGTCACTGCCTGGGGTTTGCCTGTCCTGCCCCAGAGCCTGCTCTGGGAGTGACAGGAACAGCCCCAAGCCCAACTGCTGGCACCCAGGGGTGCACCCAGAGGAGCGCCTTGGATGGGAAATGATTGCACAGCACGAGTATGGAGGAGAGGAGCACTGCTCTTCATCACCAGTCATTAGTGATTAATTGCATGTACTGCAGGAATTCTGGCCGGAGCAAGGGCTCCTCCCCAAGGAGTGCAGGCACCGTGCTGGGGTCAGTCCCCTTCCCCAGAGAGCAGCCCCCAGATCAGATCCTTGTTCCAGCAGCAGCGAATTCCCTGTGCCTTTCTCTAACCTTTCCCGTGGGCAGCAGCTGGTTCCCTGCACATCATCACATGTTGCGTCTCACATCAGATAATTTGCTCCACAGCCTCGATGCACATATCTTACAATATTTTGTCACCCTTTATCACTGCAATTTCACTGCTATCATGGCCTAGTGAATCATTATTGATAGACCCTTAATATCAGTGCCATTCCTCCAGAGGGATGGGTTTTAATGAATTTTCTCCTCCACCCCGCGGTACAGCTGCACGCGGATACGGTTCAGGGGGCAGGGCTGGAGCTGCAGAGCTGAGCACATCCCACATGGTGCAGAGGTGACCGTGTGGAGCTGCCCTGTGCTTTATTCTCCTGCACAGAGTGTGATTCCCACCGTGGCTGCGATGTGGGGACACTCTCAGCATGCCTGGGGATGCCTGAGTTCCCACTGCGGCTCCTCACCAGCTCCTCTCTGGCTGGCAGAGGGGGCTCTTTGAAGTGTTTTCATGTTCTGTTTTCCTTTCCAGAGGATGAACAGCTCTAGGAGGTTCAAAGAAGGAGGTTTGCTCTCCTTTCACACCCTTATTTTCTGGCGCTGCCTTTGAAATATCTCCACAGCTTTGCCCAACCAACTGAGCCACCCTGACCTGTCACAGGCAGCCACAGTCACCTTGGGGGGCACAGGGACAGGCAGAGCAGCTACAGCCACAATTCCCACCTGGAGCTGTGCAAGGGATGGGTGCTTGGCTGAGGAAGGGGTGTGTTTCTGGAGTTCTTTGGACAGGTTTGGAACGCTGGATGCTGAGAATTTCAGGTTTTCTGTGCTCACAGGCACTGACCCTCAAACAATCACCACATTTGACCTGAGGCCGTGGAGCAGGCTTCCAAATTTGAGTGGTGGCACTGGGGTTGTGAGTGTGCAGTTTGGATAGCATTGTGTGATCTCAGGGTTTTGTACCCTTGTTAGTTAGAGTGCAGCACAACTCTTGACTTGTGAGACTGTAACATAGATAAGTATCAATAAACATAGATAAGTATTAATAAACATCAAAATCCAAACACAAAACTGCAATTCCCGAGTATTGATCCCGACTCTAACGTAAGATAACAAATCCCCAGAGCTTGAGGAGATGTCCTCCTGCAGAGCCTCGCCAGCAGCTGGGCCCGTGGTGCTGTGACAGAGGGCAGCTGGGCTGAGTCTTATTCCTGGCCTGGTTTCAGCTCCAGCCTAAGCTGAGCTCGTCCCCCTGCTTGCTCTGCCCCGAGCCCCGGCTCAGAGACAGGGTGCTGAGCCCTGTCTGTGTGGCAGCCCGTGAAGTGTCTGTCACTGCAGGACGGTGACAGCTCGACGGGCTGCATGCACACAGCCTCTGGCTGCTGCAGGAGGGGCTGGGGGCTGCACGGCGGTGACAGCTCTGGGGACACCCGGCCCTGGCACTCAGACAGCCCCAAGTGCCACTTTGCAGCTTTCCCTGCTGTGGCACCTCCCAAACCCACACCAGGGTTTCTCTTCTCCTGCAAGGCAAACTCAGTTTTGGGCAGAGCAAAGCAGCCACTTCCTTTTGTTGTATTTGCACATAAAAAAAGGTCCCTGAAGTGCTTTGCTCCTTTCATCTCCTGTGTGGAAATTCCTGAGGGACACGGGAAGAGATGAAGAAAAGGGTCCAACCTTGCACCCCTGTGGCAGTGGAATGAGTGCAGTGCTGCTTTAAAGGGTCCTGCTGTGGGGTACAAATCAGCCTGAGCAGGAACAGGACCTCTGGCTTCTTTTTCTCTGCCAGAATCAGGATTAATACACCGGAGTCGCAGTTTGTGTTTGGACTTGGATGTTTAATATTTCTTATCTTTACAGACCCATGAGCTGTGAGCTCCAACTTGCAAGTTAGAGAAACGAGGTAAAATGCAGTGCCTCTAACTCCTTCCAAGGTTATTTAAGTGATAATTACCCAATAACGAAGTGACACCTATATTATTTATACTTTTGACCCAATTATGACCAACCAAGGCCTGCAGTGCAGACCTTTTTCACCCACTTACAGAAAACACCCAAACCCGTGAAGAAGAAGGAAGAAGGTGAAGAAGAAGGACTCAGACAACACCCAAAGTCCTCCATCTTGACTCACATGTATTACTATATACTAAAATCCCAAATCTAAGTTTTTCACCCTGTGAGATCTCACAATTCTATTCAAACTACACACCCACTGAAATTGCCATCACTCAATTTCAGAAGCCTGTTCCATGGCCTGAAGTCAAATGCAGTTCCTGCCTGAGGGTCAGTGCTCCTCAGCACAGAAAGCCTGACATTTCCAGCCTCCAGGGTTCCAACGATGTCCAGCCTCACCTGCAGCTCACAGGTCTGGTGTGGGATGGGATGAGAGACACGGAACCACCACAGCATCATGGAATGGTCTGGGTTGAAGGGACTGTAAAACTCATCCCATCCCATCCCATCCCATCCCATCCCATCCCATCCCATCCCATCCCATCCCATCCCATCCCATCCCATCCCATCCCATCCCATCCCATCCCACCCCTGCCGTGGCAGGGACACCTTCCCTATCCCAGGCTGCTCCAAGCCCCAGTGTCCAGCCTGGCCTTGGGCACTTCCAGAGCTTCCCCCAAATTCCTCCAGCCCACAATCAGAGCCACTCTCAGCCTGATGGAGAGAAGAGACTCGCTGAACACCATGGGGAAAAGACTCAATTACTGCCGTGCATAGAGACACAAATTAATTAACTGAGAGTGGCGCAGGGGGACATCTCCCATGACCCACAGAGAAGAGTTTTGGGGAGAAATGGCTGATGATTAATGTTCTCCTGTTCCTGCTGCATCAACAGGATCCTGGGAAGGGCTGCCCAGCAAAGAGAGGCAGACACTGTGTATTTAGTTTGCCACTGCTTCTCACCAGAATTTCACAATTTGTGACATCACTGAGGGTGTCACAGCCCATGTTTTCATCTGTGGTGAAAGAGCAGAAAGTGTGGCCAGAGCGTGGAGAAGTTTTTAAAGGGTCAGAATCAACCCAGCTCCTTGCTTTGAGCTCAGCAAGACGAAATTCTGCAAAATAACCTGTTTGGAAATAAATTCACACCACAGAGGATGTGGGAAGGTGAGGGCTGGGTTAAGCCCCTCACTGCTGTGGTTGCAGGGTGGTTTAAAGAACGGAAAAATCAACACAGCTAATTGATACTTAACAAACCCGCTGTGTAATGATAAATGTGAAAAAAAGGGATGTCTCTGCTTGTCTTTAAAGAGGATTTCAGGGCAGTTCACTCACCACCAAGCAGGAGTCCAGCACTCGTGTGCTGCAGAATGAACAAAAGGAGAGACGTGAAATACTCCACAATAAAAATGAAGTTCATGGTCATGGTAACTTGATATTTAAAATTTCATATTTAATCGTGATGAGCAGTGTCAGCTGAAAGCAATAATTGCTAGAGGATGGTGTCAACACTCCCCACACACAGAATGAACAGATAATTTTTTTTTTTTAATTTCAGCTATAAAATGTAAGATTTCAATGCTGAATCCTCACCTGGAGACCACCGTTGGCTGGGGGGATCTTGCAGAGTGTTAGGCAGAGCTCGGGGGAACAAAGGTCAGGGCTGGGTTTTGTACCTGTCACTTTGATAGGAGAAAATCTGTCTCCTCTCCCTGGAACATGGGCTGTGATTGACAGCGCTGCTGCTCTGGATGAGACCCTGCAAACAGGTCTGCAGCTGCTGGGAGGGGCTCGTGCTGCACCTTCCCACCTCCTGTGCCAGCACAGGGAACCTTCTGAGTCAATGGTTTGGGTTCTGTGGGGTTCTGGGAGCACCATTTTAAATTAAAACATCCAAGAGGAAGGCCTGGGCTGTGCTGTGCTGGTTTCAGGTGAACAGTGATGTGTTTTGGGGCTACCTAAAAACGGGACAGAGAAAATTAAGGGAATATAAAGCAGTTCTATTTATTGAAGGGCCTTCAGGTATATTTTAAGGAGGTGAGGCTCCCCCCAGGGGCTGCACCCAAAATGGACAATGGTCATGACTTTTCACACTTTTATAAGTTTGGTCCATTTGCAGATTGGGGGTTCATCTTCTAATTACAGTTTCAGGTAATGAAGTCATTTACCCCCAGTTTGCTCCCCCAACTCACTTTAGTTCCCATCTCTCAGGGCCTGAGGCAGTGAGGTGTCCTTGACTGCCAGGCCTGGAGAGGAATTGCTGTGTGTGACCAAAATGGGGAAGAAGCAGCTCCCACTGTGTGTGGAGTTTGGAGTTGTACACTAAAGAACTGCAGGGCTACAAATATATGAAGAATATAAAAGCTGAAATCCTAAGGCATCAACAAGAAGGGTGTGATGGCTTCTGCCAGCAGCAGAACTGGGGTGGCTGAAAGGGAAAGATGAGCTTTTGGTCATAGTGGAAACCATGGTGGTGGTAGCAGAAACTTTGGTACTGGTAAAAACCTCCAACACTTCTTCATTCCTGCTTTTCCAGGCTCAGCTGTACAGGTGGCACCACCACTGGAGAGGTGACCTTGCCCACCCACCCCACCCCTGCCAGGCTGGAGGCACCTGAGTGGTGCTGCCCTCCTGCAGGTGAGAGTCACCAGCCACAGGTTAAAGCAGCGCAGAGGAAGCCTGGGCATGGACAGGTTGTCTCTGCACTCTGGGGTCTGTATCAAATAGAGCCCAGACCAGGTTCTAAATCTAAATGTGGTGCCAGGCTCTGATCCCTTCTTAACTCAGTTAAATTACGGAGCAGCGCCAACGAAGGCTGTGTAGTCACCTGCTGACATTTTATTTAACAGATATATGAAAACAAGGATGCCTTCCGTGTAGAAAGCTGCTGTCGGAGCCACTGGGGACTTGGGGATGCATAAAGAGACAGACAAGGCAAAACAAACAGCTCAATCTGCCTCACAGCCCCGGGAGCCGGCAGAGCTCCGGGGAAGAGCGGCGCAGGAGGAGCTGGGATCCTCCAGGTGCAGGAAAACCGGGATCCTCCAGGGCAGGAAAACCGGGATCCTTCAGGGCAGGAAAACCGGGATCTTCCAGGGCAGGAAAACCAGAATCCTCCAGGGCAGGAGGGACTGGGATCCTCCAGGTGCAAGAAAACTGGAATCCTCCAGAGCAGGAAAACCGGGATCCTCCAGAGCAGGAAAACCGAGATTCTCCAGGGCAGGAAAACCGGGATCCTCCAGGACAGGAGGAGCCGGGTTGTGGGTGTGGGTGTCCCCCTGACCTGATCCTGGGGGAATTACCCTGTTACTCTCCAGTGCTCTGCAGCATGGAAAAAACCCAAAGGTAAGGATTTTCAAAGGTCCTCTGTGAACCAGGAGCCTCTTTGCTCTACCAACACCATCTGTGGGCAGTTGTGAGGCTTCATTTGCCTGAATAGTTTATTCACCAGAAAAATAAAATAATAATAAAAAAACACCCAACTTCACTGTGGCTGAATCTGTCTTCAAAATTCTGTAAAGTAACAGAAAAGCTGAATCAATTTAGCAACAGGAAATTCTGACAAATAATGAGGTCTTGATTCCCCACTTAAAATCCTAATGTTTTCTTTTCAAAATCATTCCCATCTGATAAAAACAAAAAGTAAATAAGTTTACCTGTTCACAGCACAACAAGGCTTTGGCCAACCACTTTGCCGTACCCTCGGTAGTTCTTAATTCCTTTTCAGTTTAACTAATGAAGTGGAGAATCAATTACTCTCACAGCTTCCAATCTGCAAAGTTATTAAGGTAATCTGGGGCCAGATCCACAGAAGCATCCCTGCCAGACACCTGGCAGAAGCCACCAAATGCTTTTTGCAGGTGGATTGTGTAGAACTTTTCTGAAGACTCATCAGAAGTCTGAGACTGGTGCTCAGAACTCTGGAAATCTTGTGATGGGGTGTGGTGTTAATTGTCCCTCATCAGCTGCAGGAAAAAACCCTTGGAGGTGCTCTTTGCTGGGAGCTGAAGGTGAGCAGCCTGGATCCAGGCCAGGGGAGGGACCGGGATCCTCCTCCCCTGGTGCTGAGATCTCTGCTGTTCTCTGGTGGGAGCTGGGATGAAGGATGGGGGAGATTGAGGGGCTGGAGCGTGTCCAGGGCAGGGAATGGAGCTGGGAAAGAGCTGGAGGATTCCTGAGGGAGCTGGAAAGGGGCTCAGACTGGAGAAAAGGAGGCTCAGGGGGGACCTTGTGGCTCTGCACAACTCCTGACAGGAGGGGACAGCTGAGGGGGGGGGTCGGGCTCTGCTCCCAGGGACAGGGACAGGAGGAGAGGGAACGGCCTCAGGCTGGGCCAGGGGAGGCTCAGGGTGGATTTTGGGAAAAATTCTTCACTGTGAGCAGAGTTAATCATTGGAATGGGCTGCTCAGGGCAGGGGTGAGGTCATCATCTCTGGATGTGTCCAAAAAATGGGTAGATGGGCACAGAAGGATTTGGTCAAAGGTTGGACTCGATGGTCTTGGAGGTCTTTTCCAACCTAAGGGATTCTGGGATTCCCTGATTCATTCTGCTCTCAGAACTGCTGAGAAGAGCTGAACTCCTTTCTAGCCCTCACCAGATTTAGGGGACACTCCGCAGGTTATCCAAAGGCTGCTGCTGCTGCACGAGCTGGAGCCACCGAGAGGGAAAATCCCTCCCGTCACCTCTGTCCCTGCCTTCCATCCGTCTCGTCCTTGTTCCAGCCCACGGGGCCCGCGGGGCAGGAGCCTGTCAGGGCTGGTGACGGCCACCCAAAGGTCACCTCTGGCAGTGCCCCCCGTGACATTTGTGCCTGCTCCAGCTGCCGAGCGCAGCCACCGAGGGGGCTGGGGGAGGGATGAGCCGGGGGTTGCCTCCAGCCCCTGCTCCCTGCCGCTTCCCTGGCGGCTGTGATGGATGGCAGGAGCGGGGAGGCTGAGTCAGCTCCCGGGTGACCTTCGCGGGTCCCTCCCGTCCCTCGCTGTTGCGCGGGGCCGCGGCTCCCGGGCAGATTGATGGCGGCTCACGCTCAATTTCTCCGATGCGCTTTTGCGCAGAGACGCTCGTACATCTTCCCCACGTCGCCTCTCCATATCTGAGGTCAGGCTTTCAACAGGCGAGAAATGTTCCGAAATAAATCACGGCCAGCCCTCAGCCAGGGCCCTGCCAGCGCCGGGGGAGTGGGGTGGGGAAAGGGCTGGGAGCTGGCGAGGGGAGCCTGGCATGGGCAGACCCTGCCGTGGGACCCAGTGCCACTGAATGGCCCTCCTGGTGGGACACTGCCACTCTGGGTGGCCCTCCTGGTGGGACCCAATGTCATTGCATGGACTTCCTGATGGGACATGGTGTCACCAAATGTCCCTTCTGTGGCGCCCAGTGCACTGAATGGCCCTCCAATGGGATCCAGTGTCACTGCATGTCCCTCCTGTGGGACACTATGCCACTGGATGGCCCCCCTGGTGGCACCCAGTGCCACCAAATGGGCCTCCTGTGGGACAAAGTGCCACTCTGAGTGGCCCTCGTGCCTCAGGGATGCACTCACAGAGGTACCAGAGAAGCTGTTCCCAGTGATTTTTCCAGGCTCCCCATGGCAATGGTTTCTCCCTGCATTTCTTGCACTGGGGCTCAGCACTGTTGCATGCTCTGAGCGTGCCGGGGTGCACAGAGCATCACATCCCCTGAGGCAGGAGGAAAACCTCCCAAACCCCTCCTGTGGGCTGGCTTGGAGCGATCCTCGCAGAGGTGGGGCTCAGGCTGCACCCCACGTCCCCTCTCCAGGTGTGGCCCTGCCCTGGGTGTGCCCCTGTCCCCAGAGCTGCAGTTTGGAGAATGTGCTGGTGCTGGAGGCTGAGGGCAGCAGGGCCCTCCCAGCTCCCTGCTGAGGGTTCTCTGTTGGATGTTGGCATTCCTGGAGCTGGGGGTGAGGGTGAGACCCTCCCAGCAGAGGGTCAGGGCCCCTGGCTGCTGCTCTGAGGCACAGATGTGCTGGACAGCTCCACACACACACAGCACATCTGGCCCTGCAGCCGGCCCTCACCTCCCTGCCTGAGCTCCAGCCTCGGGGCTGGGCAAGGGGATCAGGAGCTTCAAGGGAGCCCGGGGGATGAGCCTGTGTGTCCTCTGCCCCTCAGCTCTGCTCCAGGAGCTGTGAGAGAGCCCCAGGCTGTGCCAGCACAGGCACCCGTGCCAGCACAGGCACCCGTGCCACCCTGCCCTGGCTCCAGTGCTGCTGGGACAGGCTGGAGTTACCTGACCTGACCCCAATATCCAACCTCTGCCCTGTCACAGCTGGGAATGAGCTGGCACAGAGGGAAAAGGTCTCAAATGGTGCAGGAAAGTGCATTGATGGCCTCATTGAATAGGTGGCATGATGACCACTTTTAATATGTGGGGAAACTGAGGCACGCAGAGATCAGGGTATTCCCCAGCTGGTGAAGTTCCAAAGCCTCATACCCCCAAGGATATGAAGCCCTTTCTCTGGAGATTGCACCTCCACACCCCAAAAATGCCTCGCAGGGCTCAACAGACGTGCAGTGCGCCTCCAGAGGACTCTGCAGCTCCTCACAGACACTTCCAGGCTCCAGGTCACATCAGCCTCCCCCTCCCCATCCCAGGTACTCAGCAGCCTCTGCCTGCTCCCCCAAATGACATCTCTGGGCACAGTGGTGGCCCCAAGGGGCACCTCCCAGGGCACAGACCCTTCAGCAGGGAGCAGCTGCATCAGGGCAGGGGGTGCCATGAGCTGTGTGAACTGACCCCAGAGCCTGCTGTGCCTCCCTGGGAGCTGCCTCTGGCTTTTCCCAGGGAATCCCACCTCCCTGGGATTTTGGTGTTGTCAGCCAAGCTACAGAGCCCAGGGAGAATTGGGATTTATTTAATGAGTAGCCACGCTCTTGCCCTTCTGATGGTGCCCAGCCAAGTTGGAAACAGAGACTGGGACTGTGCCAAAAGCTTTGAACTGGAAAACAAAAGTCAGCCTTGAGCTCTGTGCACTCTGTCATCTTTCCCAGTCATCTCAGAGCAGGGCCTGGTGGGTTTTCAGTCTGTCCCCAGAATGACTGTGGGTCCCCATCTGGGAGGGACTTCTAAAAATGTACTTTCCAATAAACTGAGGTTTATTTCACAGTGGGAAAGAGGCCTGGAGTTGACCTCAAGCTTCAGTGGTTGAACTGATCGTGATGGGAACACCCAGCTCAGCTCTCAGCAGCTCCCAGGAAGGTCTCCTGCAGCCACGTGTGTCTGGCAAGGATTGCACTGGGGGAAAATGTCTCCAGAACTACACGAGAGTGCACAGGATCTCTCAGGTAACAGTTTGGAATTCAAACTCAATTCAGGCATCCTAAAAAAGCAAGTGGCAGGAGGGGAGCAAGTGACAAGGAAGGAGCGAGCAGCTGCCCAGGAAGGAAAGAGCTGCAGGGCCAAACTGCCCAGCCTGAGCTGCTCACAAACCCCAGTGCTGAGCAGAGCCAGGGACAGAACACACCTCTGTGCCTGCAGCTCTTCAGAGCACGAGGAAAGGTCACTCGGGAGGAGGAACATCCCTTGTTGCTTTTGAAAATCCTCTCTGAAGCTCTGTCAGGGCAGTGAACCAGTCCTGAGCTGGAGCTGCACATTTTTCCCTGCTTTTCTGAGATCTCAGTGCCCTGGTGTAGCCCTTGGAGCCTCTCACACTCCTCCCTTTTCACAGGGGAGAAGCACCAGGCAGTGGAGCTCATCACCATCCCCCAGGACAGGACCTGGGTGCCACAGGGTTGTGTGACTCCTCAGGAAGGTGCTGCTTTGCCCTGAGGTGTTCCTCTGGGAGCAGTCAAAGGGGAGAGGCTTGAACTTTTTGCAGGAAAAAGCAGGGTTGAAACAGAGCAGGTCTCCAGGAGGCTGTGCAGGGGCAGGAACACCCAGCTGGCTGCATGGCCCTGTGGATGCTGAGGTGAGAAAGGCAAGACTGGAAGGAATCTGCTCCACTTTCCCACCTTTGCTTTAGCAGAGCCTAGAGATTGCATTTTCCCATTTGTGAAACAGAAAAAACCCCTCCATCCTCCCTTCCCTGCCAGAGTCTCCATGAGGATTCACTCGCTGAGCTGAGTCCCTTCAGGAGGTGTCCTTTGATGATCCTTGTGGGCCCCTGCCAGCTCAGGATATTCTGTGATTCCGTGATTTATGTTGGAGTAAAAACGTGCCAAGTGCTGTGTGGACACAAACTCGCTGCTGTGCTGGCACTGTGCCCGTGCTGTGACACACCTTGGAGAGCCTTTCGAGGACGCTGCTCTCGCAGTCCCCTGGCTGTGGCACCACGGGGACGCGCCAGGCTTGGCACGGCATGGAATTCATCCGGGGGGCAGCAGAGGAGAGATGGAGTGGCCAGTGAGAGGGAGGGAGTGTGGCTGCCTTTCCAAATCACGGGACTTCTGGCTCTTCTAAAAGAAAAACCAGGAGTGGGGAAGGGTGCCCCAAAACCCAGCAGGAGTGGGGTGGGATTAGGGGAAGGGTCTCCCCCACCTTCTGAGCGCTTTGGGTGTTTGAGGGGTGTGACTGGCACCAGGATCAGCTTTCAAGGAGGTTGTTCCACAGTCCCCGCAGGCCCTGGTGTTGTTTTCCTGTGGGCACACTGTGCCGTGCCCGGGCGCCGCACCAGCCTGGCAGCGTGTTCTCCGGGGACAAACAGGGCAGGGCTGTCCCTGGGGACCGCGCGGCTTCCCGGGAGCTGCCAGCAGCTGTGCAGGACACCGGGCACCGCCAGGGATGTCCTTGCTCAGCGCCAGCCCTGGCGTGTCCACGGGCTGCCACCACCCTCTGCTGGGGGGACGGGGACCGGAGCGGGATGGGGATGGTGCGGGATGGGGACGGTGCAAGATGGAGACAGCAGCAGGATGAGCCCCGTGCCATGGCAATGCCGTGCCCAGAGCTCGGCCCAGCCCGGTGTGACCCTGCCAGCCCCGGGCGGGCAGAGCCGGGCGCTGCCGCATCCCCCGGGAAGGCTCCCGGCTCCCGCTGCCCTCCCCAGCTCCGGCCGCGTCTGGGCAGAAGCGGGGAGCAGATGTGACAAACGCGCCGCCTGCTCCATCTCCCGCACATCCCCCCGAGCCTGGGCTCTGCCTGCTGAGACCCTTCACAGCCCATTAGGCAATGCAGGGCCGGGAACACGCGTCGCTCTGCAGGCGCTGCAGGGGACGGCGGCTGCCTCCGGCCCGCCGCGCTGCCTGCCGAGGGGACCGTGGCTCCCCGGCACTCGCAGCTGCTTAACTCGGCTGGCAGAGCCCGTGGGGAGCAGCAGCTCCATGTCCCGGGGGTCACCTGGGCATGGCAGGGGGAGGAGAAGGGGCCCGGCCGCTGTGCAGGGGCTGGCTGCACCCCGCGGGGCAGCGCAGGCTCCCACCGAGCCCTGGGGGAGGTGGGAAGGGGGATTAATTAATGGCACGGAGGTGGGAAGGGGGATTAATTAATGGCACGGAGGAGCCTCTCCGCGCTGCCCCGGTCCCCCGGTCCGAGGCGGCGGCGGCTGGCCCGGGGTGGGCTCTGTGGAGGGTCTGTCCTCGGAGGGCACCCGGCACCCCGGAGCCACATCCCGTCCTCCAGAATTCCAACCAGTCGGAGCAGGGTTTTGAAGTTGGTTCAGCGAGGCGCTGTGTCTCAGACCTTCTCTCAGGGCCTTATTAAAATGCAGACTGCAAATTCAGATACTGTAAACAAGGTCACTGGAGAATGAAGATCAACAGAGTGCAAGCACAAGGAATGCAGAGCATTAATATTCTGATGTGTGAGCCCGTCCTAAATATTTTATCAGGCTAAGCTTTTTTGTATTGAGGCATCCTTCCCCTTCTCTTCCTCCTCCTCTTCTGCCTGCTTCACGTCCTTTTCTCTTGCGTTCACAAAAAGCACTTTGTATTTTGGCTGAGCCTTGAAATGTATGCAAACCTTCCTCTCCCCCCTCCAAGAAAACCCTCGCCCTCTTCCAGGAGGGGGAGAGATTTCCTATCGGGGTTTCTTTTGTTTCCGTCAACATCTCACTTAGGCAGCAGGCTCGGAGTCTTATTGAACGCTGCCAGGGTCTTATCACCCACGGCTCCTTCCCCCTCCCCGCAGGAATGCAGGGATTCCCTCCCACCTCCGGCGCTCTGCGGATCCTCACCGGCCACGCAGGGCCATCGGCCTGGGGACGTGTCACTGTCCTGGGGACGTGTCACTGTCCTGGGGATGTGCCAGGGGCCTGGGGATGTGCCAGGGACCTGGGGATGTGCCCTCACCCTGGGAATGTGCCATTGTTCTGGACCATCATCCTAGAGATGTGCCATTGTCCTGGGTGTGTGCCACTGTCCTGGGGCTGAGCCATTGTCCTGGGTGTGTGCCACTGTCCTGGGGATGTGCCAGGGTCCTCAGGATGTGCCACTGTCCTGGGGATGTGCCACAGTCCTGGGAATGTGCCCTCACCCTGGGAATGTGCCATGGTCTTGGGCCATCATCCTGGGAATGTGCCACGGTCCTGGGGATGTGCCAGGATCCTGAAGATGTGCCATGGCCCTGGGGATGTGCCACTGTCCTGGGGATGTGTCACTATCCCAGGGATGTGCCCTCACCCTGGGGATGTGTCCTGGCCCTGGGGATGTGCCCTCACCCCAGGGATGAGCCCTGGGGATGTTCTCTCATCCCAGCCCTGCTCCTGAGCTGCTCCCAGTGGGCGGTTTTGGCTCAGGGGGATGATCCAGAGCTTTCTGACCTGGTGTCAGAGCAGCCTGCACAGGGTCATTGGCTTCTGCCCTGAGTGGAGAGTGGCTGGAAATGTCATCCTCAGTGAAAAATGAACTGAAATGCCTCCCAGCCTCAGCTGGGGGTGGGAAGGGACTCCCTGACCCCAAGAATGTTCCCCATGCCCTGTGGCACAGGATTTGATTTTCCTTATCAAGATACTCCAGGGCACAGCTGCATCACACAGTGCTGAGGGGATCTGTGCCTTCAGAAATCCATCATGGGCTTCATTTCATTTCATTTCATTGTTGCTTGGGGTCACGCAGTCCTGAAAGGATCCAATCTCTCAAATGGTGATTTTTTCCCCCCCTTTTGCTTCAGAACAAGCAGGGAGATCTGGCCCTGGTTATCAATTCCCCCTGCTGGGGTCACTGCTGCAGGAGGACTCCCAGTGCAGCTCCCCTGGCCCAAGTGGAGCAGTTTTCTTGCTGTGCCTCTCAAATGACACCCAGAGCTTCAGGGAAATGTTTCCTGATCCTGAAACCTCCCAGATCTGATTTTTTTAAATCCAGATTTCCACCTGGTGGCTGCGTTCTTCACTCTGAGCTACCCACTAACCCCGAAGCTGTCTGGCTTGTAAAACTCCACTCATCCAATTAGCAATTATACCCTGCAAGTGGAGTGGCCAGCCACACATCCCCAGTAATAAATAGCCAAGGATTGAAGGGAACAGTTTGGGAATAGTCAATTGAATGGGAATTATTCATGCAAACTGTATCACAGGCTCTTACAAATACCACATGCACTGCAGAAAATGAGGGCATTTATGTAATGACATCTCATTAAAAAAATAATCATAAGAAATTGATTATTAATAAAATATTGAGGGATAATTAACATTTTTTTTTCTCTGAGCAGAAGATTCCAGAAAAGAGACTGCTTCTCCTTTTCAACTTCAACTCCGGCTTCCAAAGGACTTGAAAGAGAATCGTGTGCAATAACCAGAGAAATCTGGCCTAAAACGAACATTTAAATGCAACATGAATTAATGGGTGAGCTTTTTAGTAGGTGAAATGTTGGAGTCTATACAAATTGACATTTTTTGATCATAAATAATAGCCTAGATCTGAAACTGTTGTATAATTAGCAGTCCTTGGATCTGAAACCATTTTGCAATTGTGAGGAGTAGATTCTATTTTCTTTTTTTTTTTTTTTTTTTTTTTTTTTTTTTTTTTTTTTTTTTAACTCTCATAGCAGCAGTGCTTATCCCAGCAGGATAAGGAGAAATGGATGTGGCTGGAGGCATCATCTGGCTCCATCCCTGCCCTGGAGGGGGTTTTGCTGACCCCCACGAGCACTGCTGGGGTCACCCTGTGTGGGCATCGACTGACAGGAGTGACAGGCGGGAAACCTGTTTATAGGTTATGTAACAACAAAAAAAAAAGTGTATTCTATTTCATCTGCAGAAAGCAGTTGGGGATGGTTTCTTTTTCCTTTATCTCTTGTAACTCCAGGGGAGGAGGGCGGATGCCTTCTGATCACAGCCCAGCTGTTAAACCAGGTGGGGCAGTGTTTGTGATCTCTGTCACCACTGCCCACCCTCGGGGATATCTTCTGTTCATGGGCCATTGAGGCTCACCAGGGACTGACACATTCCATCATCCATTGGGAGATGGAACACCCAGGGGGAGGAGCCAACCATTCCCTGCCCAGATAAAAATGGGGACACAGGGACCCCAGACATTCCTCTTTGCCACTGGATTCCCAGAGGAAGAGCGGACCCATCTCAGCACCCCTGAACCTGTCTGCAGGATCATCTCTGCTCCAACAGAACCACATCTGTCACTGCAGGAGGATTTATTTGGGCTGCTCCCAACACCCTGAACAGGGTGTCAGGTCATATTCCTGACTCCATCAGGGTTTTCTAGGACTTTTGTTTGTTTGTTTGTTTGTTTGGGTTTTTTGTATCACTGTATTTGCATTTTTAATATTCTTAGTAAAGAACTGTTATTCCTATATTTTAGTCTGAAAGCTCCTAATTGCAAAATTATAATAATTTGGAGGGAGGGGGTTTTACATTCTCCATTCCAAGGGAAACTCCATTTTTCCCTGGCAGATACCTGGCTTTCCAAACCAAGACAACCTGAGAGGGAAATCTGAATTTATTGCACAGATTATTTGAGCCAGAACAAGTCTGGCAGGAGGAGCTGAGTCCCTGCTCTGCTCAGCACCAGCTCCAGGGTGATTTTCATCCCTGGGGCCCACCCAGCTGAAGTGCTGAGCATCACAGCCTGGGCCATGCACCACACACAGAGACAGAGCCCTCACCCATGGGATTGATGGAGGGAAAAGTGAAATCATGGAATCCCAGGATGGTTTGGGTTGGTAGGGACCTGAAATCCCCTCCAGTGCCACCCCTGTCATGGCAGGGACACCTCCCCCTGTCCCAGGCTGCTCCAGACCCAGTGTCCAGCCTGGCCTTGGGCACTGCCAGGGATCCAGGGGCAGCCACAGCTGCTCTGGCAATTCCAGCCCAGCCCCTGCCCACCCTGCCAGGGAACAATTCCTGCCCAATCTCCCAGCCAGCCCTGCCCTCTGGCACTGGAAGCCATTCCCTGTGTCCTGTCCCTGCAGCCCTTGTCCCCAGTCCCTCTGCAGCTCTCCTGGAGCCCCTTCAGGCCCTGCCAGGGGCTCTGAGCTCTCCCTGGAGCCTTCTCCTCTCCAGGGGAGCACCCCCAGCTCTCCCAGCCTGGCTCCAGAAGGGCAGCAGCAGCTTTGGGCTCTCTCCAGCAGCTTCAGGAGCTGCTGATGTTGGAATCCCCAGGAGCAGCTCTGCAGGTGGTGCTCACCTGAGCAGGGCAGAATCCCCCCTCTCCTGCTGCCCACACTGTGGGATCACCCCAGGACACCGCTGGCTTTCTGGGCTGTGAGCAGACACTGCTGGCTTGTCCTGAGCCTGGCCCCAGGCTGCCCAGCAGGATCAGGATGAGCTCTTTGGTTCCATGCCTGGGCTAGTTTGGCTTCCAAGGGCACAGGTGCTTCCCTGCAGAGCAGGTGTGGGGCTGGATCTGTGCTGCTGCTGCCCAGAGCCTCGGCAGCCCCAGGATGCAGGGAAAACCCTGCCATGACTTCCCTGGGCTCCTGGCACAGCTCTCTGGAAGAGCCTGAGCACGTCTGCAGTCCCCGGGTGCCTGTGAGCTGCAGCCCTCCAGGGCAGGCAGGGGCACCCCGGGGAATGAAGACATTTACACTGCACATTGACTGCCCCGCGCTCGCTCCCCGCTTGAAATACAGCAGCTTATTGATTTATATTTAAAAGGGATGAATGCAGCATATATCAGTGTATTAGACACACTCCACACAAACAGAAAGGGCACCACTGCCTTCCCTCCTGAGCAATTCATCACCTTCCACAGCTCTCCCAGGGAAACCACGGAGCAGCCAAGGGGCAGAGGGGATTGCTCCCTTGTGCAGGCATCCCGAGCAAATTCCCTGGCATGGAGAAGGGATGACATGGAAGCACCACCTCCAACCCCCAGGAGCTTCTGTTTTGTTGCTCCCTGTAAAGGGTTTTTCCCTTTAGCCTCTGAATGCAGAGCAGAGCCAGCATCCATCACACCACTTGGGGAAACTGAGGCACGGGACAGCAACTTCCCTTAGGTGACATTGCAAAAGAAATGAAGACCTGAACTTTGGAGGTTATGAACTCCCCATCCCTGGGGAATGTTGGACAGGGCTGGGAGCCACCTGGGACACAGGAAGGTGTCCCTGCCCATGGCAGGGGTGGCACTGGGTGGGATTTCAGGTCCCAAACCAGTCTGGGATGTGTCTGGGGCACACACAGCTCCTTGGGCACTGGGAGCTGCAGGGGTGAGAAAGCAAAGGGCTGCCCAAAGGGTAACAAATACTCCAGCCCTGGGCTCTGCAAAAACTCCTGGTGTCTTGGAATTCAGTGCTGGGGAGGGGAGGGAAGGTAAGGGAAGGTAAGGGAAGGTAAGGGAAGGTAAGGGAAGGAAAGGAAAGGAAAGGAAAGGAAAGGAAAGGAAAGGAAAGGAAAGAAAGGAAAGGAAAGGAAAGGAAAGGAAAGGAAAGGAAAGGAAAGGAAAGGAAAAGGAAAGGAAAGGAAAGGAAAGGAAAGGAAAGGAAAGGAAAGGAAAGGAAAGGAAAGGAAAGGAAAGGAAAGGAAAGGAAAGGAAAGGAAAGGAAGGAAAGGAAAGGAAAGGAGCACAGGAGGGTGAGACTTGTCCCTGCCACCCTGGGACATGTGGCAGTGGAGCAGGCCATGGGAGGAAGGGGTGCAAGGTCCCAGCAGCAGGGTGTGACAGGGACTGTGCCAGCCCTGCTGGGCGTGGCTCGGAGCCTGGGTCCCCCCCGGGGACGCCAGAGGCTGTTGGCAGCTCCAGCCTGGCTCTCAGCTCTGTGGCATTTGCGACAACCCAGCCTGAGCAGGAGGAGTGACAGCAGCAACCCCATTTCTAATGTGCTCTGGGATCCGTCTGCGCAGGATGCTGCGGGGAACCCAGGCACAGGCATATTATCATTAGCATCATTATTATTATTATTATCATCACTATTCCCCTGCTGCTGGTGGTGGCTGCACGGCAAACCCAGCCTGAGCTGCTCTGGTGGCATTTCCCTCCACCCACCCCAACTCCCCACTGCTTTGACAAGACAAGAATTGCCCCCAAGAACATCTCGGTTTTCGCAATGCTGATTTCTGTTTAGTTAATTAAATGCTTTTAGTTCTAGTTTTCAGCTCTCTGCACCTCCAGTGCAGAAAGCCAGGGAGTTGGAGAGGAATTAAATGATGTTGTCCCAGAATTCTACTAGAAAGAGGGAGAGGAAATTTTCACAAGGGCACGTAGGGACAGGATAAGAGGGATGGCTTTACACTGACAGAAAGTGAGATTAAATTAAATATTTGGGGGAAATTCTTCCCTGTGAGAGTGGGCAGGCCCTGGCACAGGGTGCCCAGAGCAGCTGTGGCTGCCCCTGGATCCCTGGCAGTGCCCAAGGCCAGGCTGGATGGGGCTTGGAGCAGCCTGGGATGGTGGAAATGTCCATGGGGGAAGGTGGAACTGGATGAGCTTTAAGGTCCTTTCATGCTGTGTTTTTATGAATCCTCAGGAAGGAAATCGAATTTTTGAGTAGTTCTATAGCCACAGAGACTGACCTGTGCCCACTGCCACAGGAAAAGAGGAGAAGGAGGCAGCCCTGACCCCAAATCCTCACTCACCGACACTTTTGGTGCCACCCCCCCCAAGCAGCAAGGGTGATAATCACCTCCCTTGGCATGGGGAGGGTTAATTAGGCACTGTTTGTTCAGCGCTGTGAATAGGTAAAATGCTGTCTAAGTGCAGAGCATTATGATTAATAACATCCAGCCTGCTAAGGCAAAGTGCTTAGAAGGATTCAGAAAGGATTATTCATTTATATGAATACAGAGGATATCTACAGTTACATTAAATGGGATAAAAATCTGCAGGGGACCTAAACCCTCATGCTTCAGGACATAAACCAGCCATTAGCTGCCTGGGCTGGGGAGGAAGAGCTCTCAGAACACTTTAGCAAAGTGTCACAGTGCTCAGCAGGAGACCCTCATCTTCCTTGCCAGCATCCAGGACCTGCTCCTCAGCCCAAATCTTCATCTTCCTTGCAGCTCACAGCGCCAGAAGTGCAGAATCATGGAATATCCTGAGCTGGGAGGAACATCAGTGCAGCTCCTGGCTGTGCCCAGGACATCCCGACAATCCCACCCTGTGCCTGGGGGCGTTGTCCAAATGCTCCTGGACTCCTGGCAGCCTCGGGGCTGTGGCAAATAATGCTGTGATCACGAATTCCCTGCTCCAGGGAGATATTTCCTGCCTCCCCTGGCTGTGCCACCCCTGTGCCACCACTCACTTGGTGCCTCTCTTGTGTGCTGGACCGTCCTGGCCGGCACCAACCCCTGCTGTGCTCCAGGGCACTGGGACAAGGTGGCATGAAGAGAGAGGACCTTGGGTTCACCACTTTGTGCTCCTCTATTAAAACTGGGCAAAGGAGGGGCCCTGGCTGGTGATTGTGATGCTGAGAGCAGGAAGGGTGAGGGGCAGCTGGGGCCTGACCCATGGCTCTCAACACAGGTCCTGGCAGTGTTGTGTCTGCTCAAAACAGCCCCTGCAACCCCCATTTCTGCATTTTGTTCCTCAAACAGGAGCACTTTAAACAGGAACTGTAATTCTCCACTCGCCTTCAGAAGCTGATCTGCAGTGCTTTACCTGGGATTGTTCAATATTCCTTCACTTTTTTGCTAGGTTTTTTTTTTTTGTGGTTTTTTTTTTTTTTTTTTTTTTTTTTTTTTTTTTTTTTTTTGGTGTGTGTGTGTGTTTCAGTGTTTTTGGGTGTTTTATTGAGGGAGTTTGGGTGGGGTTTTTTTGGGGAGGACAAAAAAGGTACTGAAGGTGCAAATATATAGCAAAGCCTTGCAGGAAATTGCTGGCTGTGTGGTATTTTTTGTCTCAGCAGTGAGAAGAACAGACCCCAGATCTGCTCTTGGACAGCGATGAGAAAATACAGATTGCGAAAAATCAAACTCAGGAAATGCAGAAAATCATAATGCAGGAAATTAAAAGGCAGTGAATTCCAAACTGAAACAAGTTCTCCTCCAGCCTGCAGTTCATCTGCAGAGCTCATTGCCGTGAGAGATTAAAACAGGCTGGGGGTGCCTGTGAGCAGCAGTCACTGTGGGCACAAGCAAGGACTTGAACCCTCCTCCTGCAGGGCACAGACTGGCCCTGCCCCTGCCTGTGGGCAGCACAGAGCTCCTCCAGGAGGGATTCCAGGGCAGCACAGAGCTCCTCCAGGAGGGATTCCAGGGCTGGCTGACAGTGCTGAGGATTAAGGAAGCCCTCTCCCCACCCTGCACCTCCAGCTGTGGTGCCCCCAAGTTCTGCCAGGTCCAGCCCTGCCATCCCTGTGCCCCAAGGAGCTCCCTGGAAAAAGGCCAAGGCAGTGGTAGGAGGAGGTGATGAGCTTTTTTTGGGTAGAACAAAGTGGGAACAGAGCCTGTGGAGCTCTGCTTCTGCTGGGGCTTGGCTGCAGCGTGTTTGCTCTTCAGCAGCAATCCCCCACAGCCCTGCAAGGTCACCCCCCTTGATGACCTTGTGCCTGAGCCCTCAGGGCCAGACCCAGGGATATTCTGGCATTTTCCTGGGGCAGCCAGGCCCCTGTAGATGTTTTGGTGCATCCCTCATCGCCAGGACTAGGAGATGGGATTTGTGGTGGCCCTGCAGACCTGTGAGCCCTCCTGCTGCCAGCGGTGGCCCAAGCAGCACTTCCAGCCCGTTCTGCAGGGGACAGCGCTCAGCAGCAGCACAGGGCTTGCTCTGGGTGTCCCAGCCCCGAGGTGACACAAACACCCCCGCACTTCCCCCTCGCTGTGCTCAACAACCACCGGGGCCTCTCGGCGCGCTGAGAACGAGCCAAACGCAATTTGTGTCATCTCTTAACACGTCTCTAACACCTTATATTGGATCCAATTAGGGGATGGCAGCCCCGGCAGCGGCGAGGGGAGGGCCCAGCCTTCATCCCGACGTTGATCCTAATGAGCAGCAGGCACAGGGGTGTCCCCCCGAGCCGCCCTCCGCGGTGCTTAATGTGCGCTTAACACAAAGCGCTACCTGCGAGAGATGCTCGGCGAGAGGGGCCGTGTAATTTATGCCTCTGGAATCGGATCCTCCACGGGCATTACAACAGCGCGCCGGGGAGGACTCGGCTGCCTGCTGGAGAAGAAAGGGAGGCTTTAAGTGAAGATTTAAAGAAGGGGATGGAGCAGCTACAAAGGAGGGGAACACACGCCCTCCAGCTGTGGAAGAAGGCAGAAGGGAGACGGAGATAAAAGGCGAGCTTTGATCTCCCTCAATCCATCGGGCTTCGATCAGCGCGTCCCGCTGTGCCGGGGCTGGGCTCCGAGTGCCTCGGGGGGAGCTGCCCGTGGGGAGAGGCACATCCATCCCTGCCCTGCCTGGCTCAGGATGGGCTCTGAGTGCCTCGGAGGATGCTGCTCGTGGGGAAAGGCACATCCATCCCTGCCCTGCCTGGCTCAGGATGGGCTCCGAGTGCCTCAGGAGGCCCTGCCCTTGGGGAGAGGCACATCCATCCTTGCCCTGCCTCAGGGTGTGCTGCCCATCGGGAAAGGCACATTCATCCCTGCCCTGCCTGGCCCAGGATGAGCTCCCTCTCTTTTTTTGGGATCCCTGTGTGGTCCCAGTGCCTCTCCCCAGCTGCTCTCCCCAGCTGTGCTGGAGCTCTGCTGCAGGGAAGGGGGGAAAGGAGTGGTTTCCCCATGCCAGGAACTCCCAGGGTTAGCTGGATTTCCTCATTGGTTTAAAAGTATTTAAATCCACTCCTTTCCACACCTGTATGACCCACAGGGGTTCAAGGGCCAGATTTACCCCAGGGCTTCTGCTGCTGCAGTGTTAGGGAAAGCCCAGAGTGCAGGAGTGATGAAATGTTGGGTTTGGGCATGGTTCAGACAACACAGGAAACATCGAGCTCCTGCTCAGAACTCCAGTGCCAAATAAACCCTCAGGCACCCATTCCTGCGAGGAGCTCAGGGCAAAACTGAATCCCTGACACATCAGGGAGAGAGCCAGAGCTCCCAGTGCCACGGCCTGTGGCTCCAGGATGCTCCCAGGACTGGCACAAGCTGGACTGCAGGGTCTCCTTGGAGGTGAAGGATGAGAGGGGGTGTCCCCCTGCTCCAGGGAGGCTCCAAGGCCAACAGGGACCCCCCTGCTCAGGGATCAGAAGCAGGTGCACAAACTGAGGGGGTTTTGCAAGTGTTTTCCAATGTTTTTGGTGGCCTGCAGTGACACTGCGCCTGTGCACACAAGTGACACAATGTGCTGGTGGCACCAAAGCCACCCAGTGCTGCTCTGTGCCTGAGGGTGGCCTCGCAGCACAGCAGAGATCTGAGGCACAAAAACCTCCAAAGGAGAGGTTCTCACATCTGTTAAGTCACCTTGAATTAATCAAGGCAAGCCCAGGATATCCCAGGACATCCCCTTGCCTGTGCTGGTCATTCACCAGGCTCCCCAGGGAACGGCCACAGCCCTAAGGCTGCCAGAGCTCCGGGAGGGTTTGGGCACCACTCCAGGGATGCACAGGGTGAGATTTTTGGGGGGTCTGTGCAGGGCTGGAGGTTGGACTGGATCATCCTTGGGGGTCTCCACCAGCTCAGAGTATT
This sequence comes from Prinia subflava, assembly GCF_021018805.1. NCBI lineage: Eukaryota > Metazoa > Chordata > Aves > Passeriformes > Cisticolidae > Prinia > Prinia subflava. Next base: position 5,082,441 of record NC_086270.1, read on the forward strand.
CTACAGTTGTATGATTTCTTTTACTGCACACTGGGAAATGGAACTCTGCTTGTTGATCCCACTCACACCTGGCACAGTGTCCCAGATCTCTCTGCAGCCCCGGTGCCCCTCTGTCCTCCCCAAGTGGCCCAGAGTCCCTGCTTGTGTCACTGGCAGAGTGGCTCTGTCACACTCATAAATCCTCTTTGCAGTTTCAATCATCTCCCAGCTCCCTGTTACCAGATCCAGCCCTCAACCTCACACTCCATAAATCACCCAGGAGCTGGGGAGCAGAGGGAATCAGCTCTTCCCGCCCTGCCTGGGCACAGCTGGGCAGCTCCTGCAGGGGCATGTGGGGCTGGGGGTGCCCCTTGTGTGAGCCAGGGGACACCAGGGAGCCCAGGGGGAAGAGGAAGGATGGAGATCAGGGGAAGGTTCTTCCCCCAGAGGTGCTGGCACTGCCCAGGCTCCCCAGGGAATGGGCACGGCCCCGAGGCTGCCACAGCTCCAGGAGCCTTTGGACAGTGCTGCAGGGATGCACAGGGGGATTGTTGGGGGGTCTGGACAGGACCTTGATGCCTTGAGTTTCAGCTCTCCTGTATTTCAGACTGTGCTGCCCAGGGTGCAGCTCTGAGCTCACACTCAGGGTCACTCAGCTCTGCACACAGCAGGGACACAAAAAAAATCCTTCTCCTGCTGCACACCAAGGACAACTTTCAGCCCAAAGCACAAACAAGGGTGGCTGGAGGGAGGAACAAGAAGGATGGGACCTCACAGCCTGGAGCTGGAATTGGATAATTAAACCCCAATATGCAAATGGACTCAAACTTATCAAAGTGTGAGACCTCATGACCATTTGTCTATTTTATGACCATTTTGTGTCCATTTTGTGACCATTTTGGGTCCACCTTGGGTGCAGCCCTGGCCAGGCTCTTGTCCTGCCCAAGATGTGTCCTAGAGGCCTTTCAATAAATACCTGCTTTATTCCCTAGATCTGTCCAGTCTCTGTTCCAGGTCAGCCTTCCCAAGGCATCAGCCTGGGGTTGGACTGGACTGGACCCTTGTGGGTCCTTTCAGCTCAGGATATTCTGTGATCCTGTGAATCCCTGGAGAGCTGGCAGGGGTCACTGCCATGCCTGGAGCCAGCCTTGTACTGGTTTGTGGGGGATGGTTAACCTCAAAAGCAGCACTGATATTTGGGGGGTGCTCAGTCCCATCCCATCCCATCCCATCCCATCCCATCCCATCCCATCCCATCCCACCAGGAGCACAGCCAGCCAGCGGAGCAGAGCATTCCAGAGCCTTTCCAGCCTAAAGATCCAGCCCTGGGAGTGAGGCCCCCACTGTGGGATGGATTTTTTTTGGCAGGGAAAGGCCCCTTTGGTGCCCATGAAGCCCTCACAGGGTTTAGATTTGTGCCAGGGTGTTTTTCCATCTCACCTGAGGATTTCAGTGGAATGAGGTCAGTGGAGGCTGCCAGGCAGGAAGGGAAGGACAAATATCCATGGGGATATCCCACAGAGGGGGTGCCACCCAGTTCAAACCAGTGCAGACCAGTGGGGATCTGACAATCTGACACCTGAGTGTGTCCCAACCGTGTGGCTGCAATTCAGCTACAAAAAATTAGGAGTTGCAAAAAGCTGCTTATCAGGAGGATGAATGGATTAATTTTTGTCTTGGAATTCCCATGTTTTCATTCTTGGAAGGTTTTTTCCCCTCCAAAAGCCACTCTGGGGAGGAGGTTAACGAATTTTGTTCCATGCAGTTTCTTTATGCTGGAAACACAAGTGTGTCAGCTCTTGAAGTATTTTGTAAAATGATGGTGAATTTGCCCAATTTTGTTTATTGGAGAAAAAAAATGTGAAAGCGTTTAAAATGGCCAGTTTTGACATGTTCAGAATGAAATGTTTTGATTTTTGGGCTTGAAACATTCTTCAGTTTAAAAACTCCCTTTCATTTAATTTGGAAAATTCCAAAAGCTTGATTGAAGCAAAGTATTCTGATACTGTCAAACGAAATGTTGACTCCAAACCCTTTGAAAATCAATTTGGCAATAGTTGGGGGAACCTTTATCTTTGTTCCAGGCTTGAATAACGTAAAAAACAAACAAATGCACAGTTTGCAAATGAACCAAGAGAAATCTTTTTCTCCATGCAGCTCTTGTTGCACAAAAATTACAAAACTCCAATTGCCGTGTTTTTCAAAAAAGGCCAAAACCCCTTCAAAATCTGAGGAAAATTCTGTATTTTGCAGAGAGAGGTGAGAAAGGAAAACCTTGGAATGGGTGCTGAGGACAATGAACAAAGCAGGAGCACCAAGGTGTGGCTGCCAGAGCTGGAATGGCTCTTGGATCCAAAGCAGGGAAATTGGCATTTCCAGTGGGAACAGGGATTTCCTGGGGACACGGATTCCATTTGGACATGGATTCCCTTTGGACATGGATTTCCCTGGATGTGGATTTCCTCTGGTCAAGGAGAAGCACCAGGCATGATTTCCTCTGCCCCATCCTTGGCTCCCAGCACCTCTGCTCAGCCCCGGGGTTTATAAGGAGCTTTCCTGGGACCATGGTCCACACAGCAGCGCCTTGGGGAGTCTGAAGGGCCCAAATTCAGGCAGAGAGCTGGGCTGAGGGGCAGGACCACGTCTGGACAGGCTGCCAGAGCCCTGGGATCTGCACAGGGCCACAGCTGGGACCCCGGGGCTGGTCTCAGGTGGGGAGAGATGTTCAACCAGACACCAAATTTAAATTTATATCCCACCAAGGAGAATGTGGAGGTTTGGTCCCACCCCCCTGCTGACCTGGGTTCATTGTGCTGAAGGGCACCACGGATGGGTTATTAATAACAATTTTCTTTTTTTGCAATAATGCCTTCAGCTGGAGACGCTGAATTACTTTGGGAGTAAAACAGGGGCTGGTTGTGAGTGGGCTGCAAAAAGACTTGGTGATAGGAAGAGATTGGTGACAAAATGGCAGATAAAATTCAGAGGAGATAAATGCGAACGGAGGTACACAGGAAAATGCAGCTCCTAACTTTATGAATTAAATAAAGCCCCATGAGCCGCCTGTCAGTGCTAAAGAACAAGGTTTCAGAGTTACAACAGAGGCAGCTTTGAAAATGTCAGCTCTGTGCTCGGCAGTGGCTCGAAAAAGCAAATCAAGTGTTAGGAATTATCATGAAGGGAATAAAGACCAGGGATGTAAAGCCCAGCTGTCAGTCTCTCCCCGTGGAAATCCCTGGGGGGCTCTGCCATCAGGGCTGGGCAGTTCTGGTGGATCTCCTGAGGGATGGGTGACAGCAGACAGGAAATTCAGGTGTTGCTGCTGCAGCAGGGACCCTCTCTCTTCCCACAAGGACCGTCCCAGAGAGCTGGGGGATGCCAAATCCACGGTCAGCGGGAGGTGACACCTCACATGGGCCATGGTGGAAACGTCCAACCCCACAGCAATGCTCGTCAGAGGAAAATTCACCAGGAGGTGTTGGATTCCGAGGCACCTCTGGTCAGGAGTGGTGTTGGGACATCAGGAGAGGGTCACGGTGTGCTGTCCCTGCTCCGGCACACAGCCTGCTCTTGGTATCGGAGGAGAGAAGCTGATGGTGCAGCGCTCGGGGATTTGGTGTTCAGAATCAACGGGAACTCTGTGGTGGGTTTGGCTGCGAGGCTGGAGGTGCTGCTGGGCTTCCCCTCCCTGCTGCCAGTGCTGCCAACAGGACATTCCCAAGTGTCTTGGTTTGAAAAGGCAGGTATCTGTCAGGGAAAACAGGAGAATTCTCCTTGGAATGGAGAATGTAAAACCCCTTCCCTCCAAATTATTACAATTTTGCAATTAGGAGCTTTCAGGCTAAAATATGGGAATAGGAATAACAGTTCTTTACTAAGAATATTAAAAAAATACAAATGCAAGGAAACAAACAAAAGTCCTAGAAAACTCTGATGGAGTTAGAGGTACAACCTGACACCCTGTTCAGGGTGTTGGAAGCAGTCCAAATAAATCCTCCTGCAGTGACAGATGTGGTTCTGTTGGAGCAGAGATGATCCTGCAGACAGGTTCAGTGGTGGTGAGATGGGTCCGCTCTTCCTCTGGGAATCCAGTGGCAAAGAGGAATGTCTGGGGTCCCTGTGTCCCCATTTTTATCTGGGCAGGGAATGGTTGGCTCCTCCCCCTGGGTGTTCCATCTCCCAATGGATGATGGAATGTGTCAGTCCCTGGTGAGCCTCAATGGCCCATGAACAGAAGATATCCCCGAGGGTGGGCAGTGGTGACAGAGATCACAAACACTGCCCCACCTGGTTTAACAGCTGGGCTGTGATCAGAAGGCATCCGCCCTCCTCCCCTGGAGTTACAAGAGAGAAAGAGAAAAGAAACCATCCCCCAACTGCTTTCAACAGATGAAATAAAATACACTTTTTTTTGGTTGTTGTTACATAACCCAAGACACCAGGGCACCCTTCACTCATTCCCCATGGAATTCTGCACTCCTGGGAGCTGCAGTGCCTGCAGGGCACCCAGGGGTCTCTCACTGCTGCACACTTTCCTCTGCCCTCTGTGCCTTTCTCAGCCCCAGGGCTGCACCCAGGAGGGATTTAAAGTGCAAGAAACCCCTTTAGATGTTTTGGGGTTGTTTTTTGTTGGGTTTTTTTAAGGTTTTTTTATTCTGAAGTACTTAAACACCCCCCTCGTGAAATCGTTATTATCCTGACTCAGAGCCTCAGCTTTAAGTAGTGCTTTGAATTAAGGGTCTCAAATATGCATTCAGTTTCAGCTTAAAAGGGGTAGTTAATGTATGGTACATAAATAGCTATTATTAAATACATTCACTGGAGATTAACAACTGCTGTGTGTAATGGATACGTGTCTAACTACTATGATATATACTGAATTTCCCCATTATGGAGCTGCTGGATGTGTGTCTGCTAGAACAGAGCACCAATTCCCAGTGAATAATTCAGGAGATGAATTTAGCCTCTCTTTCTGCCTGTGAAACTGCACAATGAATTCATCACTCCGCTCTGATCCCCCACGGGCTCCGAGGAGGCTGCAGGTGGCTCCTGTGAGTATTCCCAGGGGTGGCAGGGGATCCACTGCCCACATCCAGCTCCAAGGATGCTGTGCCTGGTGCTGGGTGAGCAGCACGAGCCCTGCTCTGAGCTCAGCATCCCTGAACACCCTCAGCCTTGTGCCAGGGGCAGGGGAAGCTGCTGCAATCATTGAGTCACTAAGGTGGAAAAAGACGGCTCAGATTATCAAGCCCAACCAAAAATTATTTTATTTATCTGATCAAGTTCCCAGAGCTGGGCAGCCGGAGGGACCTGGGCCTACCAGGAGCTCTTCTGGCTCTTAAGGAGAATTTCCTGCTGGTGCTGGAGTCTCATTTTCTATTTCTGTGCCCAAAGATGCTTGGCAGGACATTTGCTTGGGCAGAGAGGAGCATCAGTGGAGGAAGAGCAAGACCATGGCTGTAAGCGCAGGGAATTGTTCTTCCAAAGCCTGCCTGAGTGGGGAAGCTGAAGAATGTGATCTTGCCTGAAATTTACTGGAATATTCCATAGAATCCCAGACTGGTTTGGGCTGGACCTTAAAGCTCATCTTGTTTCACCCCTGCCATGAGCAGGGACACCTTCCACTGGGAAATCAGAAATCAGAGAAATCAGAGAAAGTGGAGAAATCAGCTCCTTGCCTTGCTTGTATTACTGCTCCCTCTTCATGCTCTGTGGGTCTCTCCTCTCCTCTCCTCTCCTCTCCTCTCCTCTCCTCTCCTCTCCTCTCCTCTCCTCTCCTCTCCTCTCCTCTCCTCTCCTCTCCTCTCCTCTCCTCTCCTCTCCTCTCCTCTCCTCTCCTCTCCTCTCCTCTCCTCTCCTCTCCTCTCCTCTCCTCTCCTCTCCTCTCCTCTCCTCTCCTCTCCTCTCCTCTCCTCTCCTCTCCTCTCCTTCTCACCCAAAGCTCACCCCAAGGGTCCCAGGAGGTTGGGATGTTGTCTGGTGCTTTCTAAAACCTCTCAGAGATGCCACAGCTCCTGCTGAGAACACAATGTGCCCACCAGGCCTGTGCTGTCTCTTCCATGAGGTGTAGGGAAAACAAAGTCCCTTTCCCCAGCCCAGCTCCCAAAACAAAATGGGTGCAACGACAACAGAAAAGGGATTTGGGATGAAAATAACTCGCTGAGGCATGTCCTCTGTGCTGGGAAGATCAAGTGCTAATGATGGTTCTGGCACGCTGGTGACAGTTTTGTCTGGTGCCTGTATATATATTTTAGCTGTGAGACCACATGGGAGGCTCTTCATGCCGCCCAAGTGCCTTTGACAGCCGCTGAGAACACATTGGCTCCTCTCCGCTGGCAAAACCCTCATCCCATTAAAGGCTGTCGATAAAGGGAAGGCAAATGACAAGGGTGCTCGGGAGGGCGGGCGGCAGCGGGAGGAGACGGGAGCTGCCACCGCCAATGTCATTACCGGGAGTGAGAAGGAGCTTTTGCATAAACGCACCGCGGGTTTGCATTAGCGGCGGGGAATGCGCTGCTCGGAGCGGCTGCCGGTGTCACCGGCACCCCGGCACGGGGCTCTGAGCATCCGTCCCCGTTGGTGTCACCGACACCCGGCACGGGGCTCTGAGCATCCATCCCCCTGCCGGCGTCACCGGCACCCTGGCACCGGGATCCGAGCATCCATCACTCGGAACCTCCCAGTGTCACCCAGCACCCTGACACAGGGCTCTGAGCATCCGTCCCCCTGTCGGTGTCACCGGCACCACGGCATGGGGCTCCAAGCGAGTATCCATCCCCCTGCCATTGTCACCAGTACCCCAGCACTGTCACTTCTGTCACCCCTGCCACCTCACCCAGCACCCCGGCACTGGGATCTGAGTGCGCACCCATCCCTTGGACCCTACTAGTGTCATCCAGCATCCCGGCACTGCGCTCCGATCGAACATCCCCTGGCCCCCGCTGCTGCCAGTGCAGCCCCGAGGGACACGGGACAGCAGCTGTGGGGCTGGCAGCGATGGGGTGCCCAGCCGGGCTGTCCCTGGGGGGCAGGGGTGACACAGGAGAATGTGTGCCCAGCCTTGTGTCCCTGCAAAGGCAGGGGTGACACAGAAATGTGTGTCCCCAGCCGGGGTGTCCCTATGAATGCAGATGTGACAGGAGTTTCTGTGCCCAGCCTGGGTGTCCCTGTGAGTGCAGAGTGTCCCCAGGGTGTCCCTGGGAGTGCAGGTGACAGCAGTGGTGTATACCCACTGTGAGTCCTTGTGAGTGCAGCTGTGACAGGAGAGCTGTGTCCCCAGCCAGGACAGGGTGTCCCTGTGAGTGCAGGGGTGTCCCCAGGGTGAGTGTAGGTGTCCCCATCCAAACCATTCCATGACTCTGTGATTCCAAGGAGGGCCCTCAGTTCAGGAAGGACATTGAGTGCTGTATCCAGCTGTGTCCCCTCAGTTCAGGAAGGACATTGAGGGCTGTGTCCAGCTCTGTCCCCTCAGTTCAGGAAGGACTCTCAGACCCTTGAGCGTGTCCAGAGGAGGCAGCGAGGCTGGAGAGGGGCTGGGAACACAAACCCTGTGAGGAAGGGCTGAGGGAGCTGGGGGTGTTCAGCCTGGAGAAAAGGAGACTCAGGGGTGACCTCATCACTCTCACAGCTCCCTGAGAGGTGCCTGTGTCAGGTGGGGTTGGGCTCTTTCTCCAGGCAGCACTGACAGAAGGAGAGGACACAGCCTCAAGCTGCACCAAGGGAAATACAGGCTGGATATTAGGAAAAGGTTTTTCACAGAAAAAGTGATAAAGTACTGGAATGTCTGCCCAGGAAAGTGGTGCAGTCACCATCCCTGGATGTGTTTAAACAAAGACTGGATGTGGCACTGGTGCCATGGTTTAGTTGAGGTGTTAGGGCTGGGTTGGACTCGATGATCTTGAAGGTCTCTTCCAACCTGGGGAGATTCTGTGATTCTGTGAATTGTTGTTCCCTGGTCTGTGGCTCACCTGCCTGGCAAATCACCCGGATGGAGCTGGATAAGGGAATGTGGGGATGGTGGGGTGGGGGATCCTATTGCAGAGCTGGGGACTGTCCCAGACCCTGAGCCTGGGGAGCCCAAGGCCCCGAGTGCCACAGTGACCGATGGGTTAAGGGGACACCCCTGTCCCATATGCAGCCCCCCAAACCCATATTTAAGCATTAAAAAATTAAGTTATTAATTAAATATTTAAAGATTAAAACATGGTTGTATCTGACAGATGTTCATCATGCTCAGGTGAGCATAATTCAGACTCTTCTTCCAGACAGCCCCTTCCTGGCCTGGCTGGGTGCTGTCCTTGTGCCCCTTGTCCAAAGGCAGAGTGAGAGAGAGACTCAGCCCCCATTTGAGGTGTCCCAGAGCCCCCAGGGGGCACAAAAAAAAAAAAATACCCCAGAGCCCCGTGAGGATCTCAAAAACCCCAGAGCCTACTGAGGAGCAAAACGAAATACCCAAGAAGTCATCAAGGAGCCAGTGTGGGGCAGACACAGACCCCTCAAAGACCATTGAGGAACAGAAAATCCCAAAACCCTTGGAAGAGCATAAATCCCTCAAAACTAACCAAGGAACAGGGAATCCCAAAACCCATGGAAGAGCATAAACCCCTCAAAGCCCATCAGGGAACAGGAACACCCCCAAACCTGTGGAAGAGTATAAACCCCTCAAAACCCATCGAGGAACAGAAAACCCCAAAGCCCATCCCCGAGCCAGACTGGGGCTGGAGCAGCTCTGCACAGGGAGCAGAAATCCCCCAATTTCCCTGGGCTTCCCAACGCCTGCACTTCTGCTGTCTGCGACCTTCCTGGAGCTGGGAGAAACACAACTTAGGCTCATCATCTCTATGATTTTTTTTTTTTTTTCATTTTCCCTGTGGAGAGAAAAAAAAAAAAAAAAAAAAAGAACAAAACCAACCAACCAACAACCAAAAAAACCCCAAACCAAACCAACCAACCAACCAAAAACCCCAAACCACCCCCCCCCCCAAACCCCCAAAAAACTACCCAAACTACCCAAACCACACCCAACAAAAAAACCCAACCAAACCCAAACCAGGAGCAGCCCAGTGCCCTTTGCCATCTCTTTCATCAGCAGTGTTTTCCCTCCTGGAAGCAGAGCCAGGGCAGTCCCCAGGACTGCAGGATTCCCCGGGAGCAGGGAGCAGCACCAATTTCCCCCTCCCGAATTTCAGGGGTGCCTTGGAAGCTGCTGCCTCCTCCCCGGCTGCCTGGGGGCCCCTCCTCCACCGCGATCAGCTGCGACTCCTGACGCCAGCCAGCTGATTAGAGGAGGCAAATGAATTCTTTCATTAGCAGGAGCATTGTTATAATTAGGGTAGAAATTTGGCGCTGATGCCTATTCTAAAAGGAGAAGATAGAAAACCCACCCTGTTTGATACTGCTTTAAGACCTCTTTAATTAAAAAAAAATAACAAAACAGAAGTAATATATGTATATTTGGTGGAGTTTATATATATATATATATATTTGCTGGCCCTGTTGAGTTAGTGCAGTTTGTTAATATAAGTAAAAATCATCATTATCATAATTCACGGAAAAAAAAAAAAAAATCGAGAGGTCACAGAGATATTTTGGGAGATGCTGCTGAATCCAAACAAATTGCATTTCCAGCAGCTGGCATTTCCAGCTCCTGCTCGGTCCCGGGCGAGAGGATGGAGGAAGAAATAAATAGAGAGGCAGAAAGATAAATCGAGAGCAGCAGATAGACGGGTTTATGTAGCATTTTCATGTCTCATTGTTGGGTGACACGGTGTGAGTTATCTCTGTAATTACAGCCCTCCTGCTCCCGCTGTTCGCTCCCAGGACCCGCAGGGATCCCTGCCTGGAGCTGCTGCAGGGGGAGGCAGAGGGAGCAGCTCTGTGTGAGCCCAGCTCAGCCCACAGAGCTGCCAGGAGGCTCCCGGGGTCCCCTCTGGGACTCGAGGGGCACAGGAGGGTGACAGCAGTGACAGCTGGCACATCTGGGTGTCCTACAGGCATGGGATCAACTGGGCTGGGAGGGACCCCAGAGCTCAGCCAGTGCCACCCTCGGGGACACCTTCCACCACCTCCAGCCTGGCCTTGGGCACTGCCAGGGATCCAGGGGCAGCCACAGCTGCTCTGGCAATTCCAGCCCAGCCCCTGCCCACCCTCACAGGGAACAATTCCTGCCCAATCTCCCAGCCAGCCCTGCCCTCGGGCACTGGAAGCCGTTCCCTGGCTCCTGTCCCTGCAGCCCTTGTCCCCAGTCCCTCTGCAGCTCTCCTGGAGCCCCTTCAGGCCCTGCCAGGGGCTCTGAGCTCTCCCTGGAGCCTTCTCCTCTCCAGCTGAGCACCACTACGGGATGGTTTTGCTCTCTGGAGTACTGCAGCATTCCCAGGATTTCAGAGGGCTGGGGAGGTGCTGGTTGCAGCTCCTCAGCCAAGCAGGGGCTCTCCCCCAGCTCAGCACCCCCCCATTTCCCAGGCACATGAAGCCTTCCCAGAGCTGAGAAAGCTTCCAAGCCCCTGACCCTTGGCTGGTCCCGCGGCTCCAATGTTGCAGAAATCCAGATGTGATTTGGTGTCACATTCTCCATCCTGGCTGGGGTTTGTCCTGGGCTGGAGAGGCAGAATATCTGCAGCACTCCTGTGCCCTGTGTGCGTCCTTTTGGGGTGAAACACATCCTGCTGACCCTCTGTGGTTCTTTTTTGGGGTGAAACACCTCCTCCTGTGACTGTGTGGTTCCTTTTAAGGTGAAACACCTCCTCCTGTCCCTGTATGGATCCTTTTGGGGTGAAACACCTCCTCCTGAGCCCTGGAGCGCTGCCCTGCCCATCTGACCCAGCTGCAAGCCAGGAGCCTCCAGAGCTGCTTCCAAGGATTGTTCCCAGCTCCTGCTGTCACCCTGCCAAGCCCCCAGTTCAGAGGGGGAGCCAGAGGGTCAAACCCTTCCAGGAAAACAGAATCCCTTCCAGGGAGTGCACATGCAGTCTGGAGGAGAGCTTTGTGCCTGGAGATTGCCCTCCCCGGGCTGGGAGGAGCAGGGAAGAGCAGCTCCCACAAATCCTGCAGCTCCTGGGCAGGAGCAGAGCGTGGAACAGGCCAGGCTGTGCACAGATCTGCTGCACAGGGACACTCCCAGCCCCTGGAGCACTCCTGGCTCCTGGATGTCACCTGGGAGAGAAACCCCAAAGAGAGCAGCTGAGGTTCTCAGGTGAAGTGCTCAGATCCAGACAATTCCCACCCCTCTGCGCGTCAGATCCTCCCCACTGCCCCTGGGACAGGAGGGGAGTGGGGCTGTGGTTGTCCCTCTGCTCTGGAGCCAGGCTGGGAGAGCTGGGGGTGCTCCCCTGGAGAGGAGAAGGCTCCAGGGAGAGCTCAGAGCCCCTGGCAGGGCCTGAAGGGGCTCCAGGAGAGCTGCAGAGGGACTGGGGACAAGGGCTGCAGGGACAGGAGCCAGGGAATGGCTTCCAGTGCCAGAGGGCAGGGCTGGCTGGGAGATTGGGCAGGAATTGTTCCCTGGCAGGGTGGGCAGGGGCTGGGCTGGAATTGCCAGAGCAGCTGTGGCTGCCCCTGGATCCCTGGCAGTGCCCAAGGCCAGGCTGGACACTGGGGCTGGGAGCAGCCTGGGACAGGGGGAGGGGTCCCTGCCATGGCAGGAACAAGATGAGCTTTGAGGTCCCTTCCCACCCAAACCTTCTGGGACTCTATGATAATATTTGGGGATTTTGAGCTTCAAACAATATTTTTGTCTGACCTCCTGTGCTGAGGCTTCACCTCTCCAAATCCCTGGGCTGTGAATCCCCCTTGGCTCTTTGGGGGTGATGGGGAGGGGTCTCCCTCCCTTCTTTGAGCCGGCTCTGCTCAGGATGGGCACAGCAGCATCCCTGAAAAGCCAATTTTTGGGAGCTCTGAGTGCCACGTGTGCCATCAGAGCTGCTTGCCCATCCCTGTGGTACAACCCTGGCACAATCCCTGTGGTCCAAGCTGGGAGCAGGAAAAGCTTTGGGCTGAGGGGGGTCCCCAGCTGAGTCCCCTGAGCCCGGGTGAGGAGAGCTGCTGCTGCCTCTGCCTGCTCAGAGGATTCCACCACAGTCTGGCCTAGAAAATCAGCATCTGCAGGAGCTCAGCCTCCCTCCCAAGGCTGATTTCAAAGGATTTGTCTCTCTGAAATGTTTAATTGTAATTATCTTAAATTTCAAAACAAGAGGTCATCTAAACTGGAAAATAGATTGGGGTTTTTTTTTTTCCTCCTATGAGAATGTCAAAACACTTCATTTTGACAAATTCAGAACCCATTCCAAATTTTTTTCTGGCTCAAAAAATTAATCAAAACCGACCTCCTCTTAAAAGAAGTGTCAGTTTTGGAAAAATCAGCATTTTTCAGTGGAAAAAAACCACAATTCATCCAAAAATTACCATGACTTCTTGTCTCTGTGTGTCTCCTGTGCTGCATTCCCAGTAACTGTGATCCTGCTGGATTAATTACACCGGGCAAGGAGACAAAATCAGGAACAGCACCTGAGTGGGAAACTTTTCTTTTTCAGTTTCAGAGATAAGTTTAGAACATTTCTCTTTTTGTTTACTTCTCCAAGTCTGAGTAGACTTCAAGATGGGGTGGCCCATGGGGGTTTTCTCTGCTGCAACCTGTGACCCTTGAAATTCCCACCTTCCCACCCAGCCTGTGCTCTCTGTTCTTTCCCATTTCCCCTAAAAACAGGTGTCAGCCTTAAACTGCCTTTACATATGGATTTATTGCTGGTGCAAGGCAGGAGGTGCCTTAAAAACATCCTTCACCTGGTGGAGGGATTCAGCTGGGACCAGACCTTGCTCCAAGGTACACAAATGAGTCTGGAATAACTTCACCAACTTGACTCCCAATGGGAATCCATGGGGGAGTAGAAGTGGAGTTTGTAGGAAAACTCTGATATCAGGGAATCCCAGGATGGGTTGGGGTTGGAAGAGGCCTTAAATCCCATCCCATCCCATCCCATCCCATCCCATCCCATCCCATCCCATCCCATCCCATCCCATCCCATCCCATCCCATCCCATCCCATCCCATCCCATCCCATCCCATCCCATCCCATTCCAGCCCAGCCCACCTCCCCCTGTCCCAGGCTGCTCCAGCCCCAGTGTCCAGCCTGGCCTTGGGCACTGCCAGGGATCCAGGGGCAGCCACAGCTGCTCTGGCAATTCCAGCCCAGCCCTGCCCACCCTGCCAGGGAACAATTCCTGCCCAATCTCCCAGCCAGCCCTGCCCTCTGGCACTGGAAGCCATTCCCTGGCTCCTGTCCCTGCAGCCCTTGTCCCCAGTCCCTCTGCAGCTCTCCTGGAGCCCCTTCAGGCCCTGCCAGGGGCTCTGAGCTCTCCCTGGAGCCTTCTCCTCTCCAGGGGAGCACCCCCAGCTCTCCCAGCCTGGCTCCAGAGGGGCTCCAGCTTTGGGATCAAAGGCTCCCCAGAGCTGCACTGAGGGAGAATTCCAGGAGAATTCCAGCTGGATCCAGGCAAAACTCCGTGGGGGAGAATCCCCAGTCTGAGCTGGGTACAGCGATGCCACCCATGCCCTGTTTATGCCACTGGTGTAAGCGATGGGGCTGCAGAGGTTGGTGGCAGCTGCACAGAGCTTTTAGCGTTGCCACTGGCACTGGAAGACAGGAGTTATTCCCTCCCTGAGCACTCCAGCCTGCAGTGGGATGGCAGTGGGATGGCAGTGATTTACAGGGAATTGCTGCTCTGGCTGTGCTGGGCTCAGCCCAAAGCAGACACGAACCCTGCAGTGCCTGCGGGTGCCCCGGGTGAGGGCAGAGCAGCAGGGCTGGGCTGGCAAGGGCTGAGCAGCACAGCAGCAGGGGCTGGATCCTGCTGCCAGCCCGGTGAAGCTCCACCACCGGCCAGGAGTGGCAGCCTGGCTTCCCTGGTTGTCAGGAGGGCAGAGTTCTTTGTGGGGTTCAAGGCCAGTTTACCCAAGGTGACCCCGGGACAGCAGTGGGGACCTGGCTGTGCTGGCACTGTGGGCAGGGTGTCCCTGGAGCACGGGGGACGTGTCTGCCTCGGACCTGTGCCCCCCCCGAGTGCCACCTGCCTCCACTTTAGATGATCCCCCCGGTGCCAAGGAGCCCGAATTCCCACAGGGCTCCCACCTTTGCCGGGCTGCTCCAATCAGCTCCCGGAACACAAATCCTGACAGCCACCGCAGGCACCTCTCAATGAAGTTGCCATAGTTACTGGTGCCTCACAGCAGCCGCGGAGCTCATTAAAATGATTTGAATGGCTACCCCATCATCCAGGCACTGGGGGGAGGTCTGGTGGGGAGGGGAACCCCGGGCTGGGATGGGCTCCAGCAGGATGGTGGAGATGGGATCCAGAGCCTGCCCAGCTCCAGAGCCTGCCCAGCTCCATTCAGAGCCTGCCCAGCTCCATCCAGAGCCTGCCCAGCTCCATCCAGAGCCTGCCCAGCTCCAGAACTTGCCCAGCTCCATCCAGAACCGTCACAGCTCCATCCAGAGCCTGCTCAGCTCCAAAACATTCCCAGCTTCAGGACCTCCCCAGCTCCAGAACCTGCCCAGCTCCATCCAGAACCTGTCCAGCTCCATCTAGAACCTGTCCAGCTCCAGAACCTGTAGAGCTCCAGAATCTGCCCAGCTCCAGGACCTGTCCAATCCTGTCCAGAACCTGCCCAGCTCCAGAACCTGCCCAGCTGTAGAACCCATGTAGCTCCAGAATGTGCCCATTTGCAGGCACAAGCTCAGCACAGAGCTGTGGGGACAGAGCTGGCACACAGAGCAGTGCCCCCCATCCTGTGCTGGTCCCTCCTGGAGGAAGGAGGGCATCGGGCTCCCCTGCCAGGTTCTCCTTCCCAGCATCTCCCCAGGGCGGAGGCTGCAGTCACCTCCTGCCCCTGGACCACGTCCTCACCTGTCCTGCAGGGCTGGTTCCCACTGCCCCAGCTCGTGCTGGGGGTGGAAGTGTAGTTTGAAACAGGAGCTGGAGCCTTCCTCCCCTTTCAACTCGCATTTTAATCCCTGCGAAACTCACATTAATCCCTGCAAAAAAACCCCAAAAAAACCAAAACCAAACAAAAAACCAAAAACCACCCCCCCCCCAAAAAAAAAACCAAACAAAAAAAAACCCCAAAAAACCAAAAAACATCCTCATTGGGTTCACCCAAAACATTCATCCCAAATAAGGTTTGATCCAAAATAAGGTTTCAGCCTTATTTCATTTATTTATTTTTTTTTACTAAGACAAGGCTGTTAAGAACAAGTATTTTGGGGTTTAGCTTAAACCCAAGCAGTTTTAATGAAAGGAAAATAAGGTATTAAAATTACCATGGAATACTACAGGAAGAAAATAAAAAGACTGAAAACATCCTGCTAAAAATCCTCGGGGTGGGTTTTGGGTTTTGGGCACTTTTGCTCCAGGAAGAGGCCACTGTGGCATCCTCGGGCAGGTGCTGCCCGTGCAGGGGGTGCTGGCTGTGTGAGGGTGGGGAGAGCTGCGGGAGGGGGAGGCAGGATGCTCCCACAGGAGGAGGAAGAGGAGGCTCCGTGCTCCCGGGGGAGCGCCGGTTGCTGGGAGATGAAGGATTCCCCATTCCCTCTGCCGGGAGCCCCTTCCCGGGACAGGGACCCCTCCTCAGCCGTGCCTGGCTCAGCAATCCCCGCACCCAGAGCCAGCCCGGGGGTGGAATTCCTTTATTTCCTTCCTCCATCCCACGCACAGGCATCCCCATGGGGACAGCGGCAGAGCTGCCGAGCAAGCCCTGAGCACCTCCCCAGCCCCCGCTGGGTGCTCTGGTGGCGTTTGGGACCTCCCCACCCTCTCCAGGGGCAGTGCCCTGGCAGAGCCGGGCTGTCCCTGGTCCCCGGAGGATGTCGCGCTGTGCCGGGATCCCCCGGGCTCCGCGGGATTCTCCAGCAGCTCCGCAGGTGCGCTCCGGTGTTTCCCCACAGCGCAGGGACCACCAGGGGCAGCCCCCGAGCCCCCTCCCCACGGGAGGCCCCTCGCCGTGCAGAGCTTATCAGGGTGCACGGGTAATCTTTTACTCTCCAGCACAAATAATTTATTACATTAAAATAACGTTTTTAAAAAATGAGTACTTTGGGAATAATTCAGGCTCGCCTGCGGAGGCATTTTTCAAAGTGCCATAATAGGCACTTAGAAATGGGTGGTTATTTTTATTCTCCGAGCCTGTCAAGAAGCTGATGGATCGAATTGGCTGATGACAAGGCAGCGGAGTGCTCAGAGACGGAGACCACAGCGGGAACACGGGGCCTGTTACAAATGAGCAGCCAGCGCAGGCCGGAGCCTCCCGGAGCTCTGCAGCTCTGCAGGGGGACCCTGGCGCCCCTGCAGGGACAGTGACACTGCAGCCGTGTCCCAAAGGGCACGGGGACAGTGACACTGCAGCCATGTCCTAAAGGGCACAGGGACAGTGACACTGCAGCCGTGTCCCAAAGGGCACGGGGACAGTGACACTGCAGCCGTGTCCCAAAGGGCACGGGGACAGTGACACTGCAGCTGTGTCCCAAAGGGCATGGGGACAGTGACACTGCAGCCATGTCCCAAAGGGCATGGGGACAGTGACACTGCAGCCATGTCCTAAAGGGCACGGGGACACTGCAGCCATGTCCTAAAGGGCACGGGGACACTGCAGCCGTGTCCTAAAGGGCACGGGGACACTGCAGCCGTGTCCCAAAGGGCACGGGGACAGTGACACTGCAGCTGTGTCCCAAAGGGCATGGGGACAGTGACACTGCAGCCATGTCCCAAAGGGCATGGGGACAGTGACACTGCAGCCGTGTCCTAAAGGGCACGGGGACACTGCAGCTGTGTCCTAAAGGGCACAGGGACAGTGACACTGCAGCCGTGTCCTAAAGGGCACGGGGACACTGCAGCCGTGTCCCAAAGGGCACGGGGACACTGCAGCCATGTCCTAAAGGGCACAGGGACAGTGACACTGCAGCCGTGTCCTAAAGGGCACAGGGACACTGCAGCCATGTCCTAAAGGGCACAGGGACAGTGACACTGCAGCCGTGTCCTAAAGGGCACAGGGACAGTGACACTGCAGCCGTGTCCCAAAGGGCACAGGGACAGTGACACTGCAGCCGTGTCCCAAAGGGCACAGGGACACTGCAGCCATGTCCTAAAGGGCACAGGGACAGTGACACTGCAGCCGTGTCCTAAAGGGCACAGGGACAGTGACACTGCAGCCGTGTCCCAAAGGGCACGGGGACACTGCAGCCGTGTCCTAAAGGGCACGGGGACACTGCAGATGTGTCCCAAAGGACACAGGGACACTGCAGCCATGTCCTAAAGGGCACAGTGACACTGCAGCCATGTCCCAAAGGGCACAGGGACAGTGACACTGCAGCCGTGTCCCAAAGGGCACGGGGACACTGCAGCTGTGTCCTAAAGGGCACAGGGACAGTGACACTGCAGCCCTGCCCAGCTGCCAGCACTGCCATCCCCCTGCCCCAGCTCTGCCCATCCTGTTGGGGTGAAATGCCCTTCCCACACCCACATCCCCCCTCCGCGGGGGTGAGTGCCCCAGGGATGGGCTGGGACAGCTCCTCGGGGCCAGGACATGGGAGAGGGGAAGGGCAGAGCCCTGCTGGCCCCAGCTGCACCTGGGAGAACCACCTGGATTTGGGTGGGAGAATGCCCTGAGTGTCTCCTGGGGATACCAGGGGATGCCCTGAGTATCTCCTGGTGACAGGGCTCTTGCTCTTGCTCTTTTGACAGTGCTCTCCCTCCTCACCCTCTTCCCCACAGCCAAAACCAAACCCTCTTGCTCTGTCTCACCCCTGGGCCTTGCGCCATCCCCCTCCTCTCATTTTGGGGCTGACTGAGCAGGAGATGGGCTCGGGGAGATTGGCTGTCCCTCAGAGCAAGGCTGGTGTGCCCAGGAACCTCCTTGTGTGCCCCAGAGCCTTCCAGTGTACCCAGGAGCCTCCCAGTGTGCCCAGGAACATCCCAGTGTGCCCAGGAACATCCCAGTGTGCCCAGGAACATCCCAGTGTGCCCAGCTCCTCATGATCTCAAAGCAGGGCAGATGTCTCCAGGAAAGCTCCCGACCTTTTCCCAGCCTTCCTGCCCTCTGGCAAGGAGCAGAGCCTTTGCTGCCACAGGGGACATAACTCCACAGGGCAGATCTGCCAACAAGCTGAGCTCTGGCTCCCAGCACAGCCCTCCCCAGCCCCTGGGCGTGCTCTGGGCCTTGGGTCTGCCTGAGCCATCTCCTGAAACCCTCCCTGCTCTGGAACAGCCGGCTGAGCACGTTCTGAGAGAGAGCAGAGGTGAGGGAGGGCGAGCTGCAGGCTGCCCGTGGTGCTTTTGAGCTCTGTGAATCATTGATGAGCCCGTTCCAAAGGGTTTGCACGGCCCAGGGCTGCCCAGCCCAGCTGCCCTCCTCCTGCTCGAGCTTCCCATGCTCAGAGAGCAGCAAAGCAACCCTTGGAGATGCCTGAGCAGGACCAGCCCGGGTACCAGGGGAGAGACCTGCTGGGGAGCACTGCCAGCACCAGCTCCTGTGGCTGATGGGATAACCTGGGACTGGAGGAGTCACCCTGGGCTGGGGGAAAACCCTGGGCTGGGGGAAGAACCCTGGGCTGGAGGGATAACCTTGGGCTGGGGGAAAAATCTTGGGCTGGGGGAATAACCCTGAGCTGGAGGAGTCACCCTGAGCTGGAGGAGTCACCCTGGACTCACTGGATGACTCTGGACTGGTGGGAAAACCCTGTGCTGGTGGGAAAATCCTGGGCTGCAGGAACAACTCTGAGCTGGTAGAACAACCCTGGGCTGGAGGAGAAACCCTGGTCTGGCTGCTGGGGCAGAATCTGCTCGGCAGAGGCTTGGAAGGGCTGCTGCAGACCTGGCCCTGAGGGTGTGAGGCAAATCCATTGCTGAAGGATTTAATTGTCCAGATCCAAACATTCCTTCATTCCTGCAGCCACTCCTGAGCCAGGCTGCAGCACCTGGGATGCTGAGAACCTGCAGCAGCGGCTGAGGGAGGCCTGGGAGGTGCAGGAGGGGAGGCTGGACAGTGATGGATATTCTAGGGGGGCTCCAATCCTGTTTTCCAGCCCACTGAGCAGGGGGGACAATGGATATTTTGTGGGGAAGACATGGGATGCTCTGATCCTGTTTTGACCCACTAAGCAGGGTGGGCAATGGATATTTTAGATAGTGGATATTATTTCACCCACTGAGCAGGGTGGGCAATGGATATTTTTGCCAATGGATATTATTTCACCCACTGAGCAGGCTGGACAGGCAGCCCCAGCAGCAGCCTGGGGTTTCTGGAGGTGGCAGTGGGAGCTGCCACGGGCAGGGCTGCTCAGATTCCCCCACCCTGCTGGCACAGCAGCTCCAGCACGGCTGGACCATTCCCACCAGTCCCACCATTCCCAGCCCTTCCAAGCCAAACTCCAGCTCCTGACTTGGAGAGGAATCCCTGCTGTAGACACAGAGGTGCAGTTTAGGCTCTTCTCTGATGCTCCAGCCCCTCAAAGCCTGGCTGGCTGTGGAAGAAATGAAAAGGAACACGGCTTTGAATTTCAGAGCCCAGAAGTTGCAGCATCTCCCTCCCTCCCAGCCTCCTGCCTGCAGATTCAAAGCTCTCTTGAGGCTCATGAATTGATTCCCTGTTCTGGGAGGCAGGGAAGGTTTACAGGCTCATCTCCACCCCACTGTGGCCCAGAGCTGGCAGGATGCGTGCCCAGGGTGGTATCAAGAGCCAGAGGCAGAGCTGACAACTCAGTAACTCTCTGTTCTTCTTCCTCCCACTCCATCCTTTAAACGTCCCAGTTTCCTCAGGGTTTGGGTTAAGGTGAGGAAAAAAATCACACCTGGGATTTTTCTAACAGCCTTGGTTCCTTTGCGAGAGTGTTTCAGGCTCTGAGGATCTCATTCCCCTGCAGTGCAGCCTGGGTGTCACCGCGCCTGGCCCTGCTGTCCTGCGGGGTCACAGCGAGCACGCTCACACCTGACCCGGAGCCTGCAGCTCATCCCTGTCTCCCTGATCCCAGGGCATGTCCAATTAGACACAGCGAGCACTTCTGACCCTCTTTGGTTTGAGAAGCCTCATTAGGTTGGATTTTTGCTGTTTCAGTTCCCCTCTCCCTCCCGGGCTGAGCGTGTCCCTGCTGTGGGGGCTGGAAGGGTCAGCGTGGGACGTGCTCTGAGCTGCTGCCCTGGGCCAGAGCAGCCCCTTCCCTGCTCCAGGGGCAGGGGAGGGGTGTGCCCACCACAGCATTCCTGGGGAGGCACCTCTGAGCAATCCAGGACACCCCGTGTCCCTCCTGTGTCCCCAGATGGGCTTCAGTGACAGCACAAGGGCAGTGGCTTCAAACTGCCAGAGGGCAGGGTTAGGATTTATATGAGGGAGAAATTCTCTGTGAGGGTGGGCAGGCCCTGGCACAGGTGCCCAGAGCAGCTGTGGCTGCCCCTGGATCCCTGGCAGTGCCCAAGGCCAGGCTGGACACTGGGGCTGGAGCAGCCTGGGACAGGGGGAGGTGTCCCTGCCATGGCAGGGGTGGCCCTGGATGGGTTTTAAGGTCCTTCCAACCCAACTCGTTTTATGATTCTATGAAGAGACCACAGCCAGGAAAGCAGCTCTGCTGAGTGCTGAGCACAGCAGCTCCTGCTCAGCTAAAGGCAGGATGCTGGGCAGAGGAGCTGATTGCAGTTTCCTCCAGGATCCTGCTGTGGTTACTCAGATGAGCAGTCGGGATCAATGCTGGTGTGGCCTCCACTGGCAGGTCCAGGAGAGCAGCACAATGGACAAAGAGCAGTAAAACATCCCTGGGGCAGAGCAGGCTTGGGGTTTGCAGGCTCAGAGGAGCCATGAGCAGAGCCCAGGTGTGTCCTCGTCACCACCTGGCTGTGCTGGCAGCCCCTGGGGACACAGAGAGCCAGGGCAGGCTCAGGCTGCAGAGCAGGGAAAGGTTCTTCCCCCAGAGGTGCTGGCACTGCCCAGGCTCCCCAGGGAATGGGCACGGCCCCGAGGCTGCCACAGCTCCAGGAGCCTTTGGACAGCGCTGCAGGGATGCACAGGGGGGATTGTTGGGGGTCTGGGCAGGGACAGGGGCTGGACTGGATGACCCCTGTGGTCCTTGGGGTCCCTCCCAGCCCAGGATATTCCATGATCCCACGATCCCTGAGCCCTGGCTGCCAGCACGGCCCAGTGTGAGGTGCTCCCTGCAGTTGCTCGGTGAGCACAGAGCTGTCCCTGCTCCTCGCAGATGCCGCCTGCTCTCATCCCTGGGACTGAGGGAGGCTCTGAGGCACAGGCTGAGGCTGCAGCCAGAGGATTAACACGCGACGCCTCCAGGCATTCCCAGGAACAGCTGCAGACACGTGGGCTCAGACCCCCATTCCTCCAGCCAGCAAGTGAAGAGAGAACAGTTCATGGGCTCTGGTTCAAACAGGATCTGAAACATCCTCCTAGCAGGGTTTTCCAGAAACAAATGAAATGTCTGAGGACTGGAAGCAAGGGAAAGATTAACACGTGGAGAGCTGGGCACCCTGTGATGCCCGAGCAAGAGGCCCTGATGTGTCTCTGTCCCTGTCACCTCTCCCCCAGGCTCTTGTGGCTCAGGCCAGTGGAGTCTCACCCCCTTTGCCACACGATTTTGCAATAAGGGAAGAGGAATTGCTTTCTCCAGGCACCTTGCTAAGGGCATTCCCAGCAAAGGCCTCCCTTGCAGGATTCTCACAGCTCCAGGGAGCTGCTCTAAGCAGGGCTTTGTTCTTGACCTGACCCACTTTGTTGTGTCTCTCTGCTCCAGTCTGGAACTGTCCAGGGGTTCAGTTTTCAGCTCTTTTTCCTGTCTATGCCATTGCCAGGATGTTATTTGGACGTCCAGAAGCCCCTGTAGAGGATAATCTGTCTCATGGGGTGGCTGGGAGCAGGGACAGAGGCAGAACCAGTCCAAAATGTACATTCCTGCCTTTACATCGAAGGTTGGGGCTGGCTGAGGCTGGGGCTGTGGATGTTCAGCCCATTTCAGCAATTTGTCTGTGAAATCTTATTTCTGGGTGTTGGAAGCCAAGGGTTTGTCAGCTGCAGGCCCGAGGCAGAGTGTTCTTGTTCCCAGGCTGTGCAGTGGGAACCCCACGAGGAGGAGCGCCCCTGGAGCCAGGTGTGTCCCCAAGGTGTCTGTGGGGTCCCTGGGCAGATTCACTCCTTCTGCCCACGAATGGAGTCATTGGACATCCCTCACTGCTCCAGTGTGCTGTCCCCTCAGCCAGGACAGCTGGCTTGTCCTGTCCTCAGTGTCCCTGGGCTCCCACCTGCTGGCACAGGTGAGGGGTGTCCCAAAGCCCAGCCCTGGGCACCCCCCTGGAAGGCTCAGCCGGACCTGCCCGGGGCCGCGGGAGGTGCCAACAGGAGGGGACTCGGCTGTCCCCGCAGCTCCTTCCTTTTGTCCCCTGGATCCATCTCCATCCTCCGGAGCCGGCAGCGAGAGCGGCTTCGTGCTTCCCTCTAGTGGTGCCAGAACCGCCGCGAATCCAGCCCTGGGATCCACTGCAAAATGTGATCCTGATCCCACTGAACACCCTGATCCTGATCCTACTGCACACCCTGATCCTGATCCCACTGCTCATCCTGATCCTGATCCCACTGCACATCCTGATCCCACTGCAAAATGTGATCCTGATCCCACTGCACACCCTGATCCTGATCCCACTGCTCATCCTGATCCTGATCCCACTGCACATCCTGACCCTGATCCCACTGCACACCCTGATCCTGATCCCACTGAACACCCTGATCCTGATCCCACTGCTCATCCTGATCCCACTGCAAAATGTGATCCTGATCCCACTGCTCATCCTGATCCTGATCCCACTGCACATCCTGACCCTGATCCCACTGCTCATCCTGATCCTGATCCCACTGCTCATCCTGATCCCAACTGGACACCTGATCCCAACCCTCTGATCCCATTTCTCACTGATCCCACTGCTCATCCTGATCCCATTTCTCACTGATCATCCCACTGCTCACTGTGATCCTACTGCACACTGATCCCACTGCATCCTGATCCCACCCTGACCCACCCAAGTCCCCACTGCCCTGGCCAGAGCAGCCCCACAAGCAGAGGTGCCCTGGGCCAGGCTGAGCTCAAGGCTGGGTGCCAGCCTGGCTGCTCAGGGCAGGACGTCCCAGCTGTGAACAGAGAAGCTGTGACACCCCGTGATGTGTGAGTGGGTCTCTCCTCACCTCATGGGGGATCCCTGCCCCTGCGGGTGTTTGAAGGTCCTTGACCCCTAGCACAGTGCCACAAACCTTGGTCAAAACCAAGGTCAAAACCTGGGGATTCCCTGGTTAAAATTAAAATTAAAATTAAAATTAAAATTAAAATTAAAATTAAAATTAAAATTAAAATTAAAATTAAAATTAAAATTAAAATTAAAATTAAAATATGGTGGTTAAAATTCATTCTTCCTTGTTCCCCTGAACGGTTTTGCAGTCTTTTCCAAAATTCTGAGACAGCTTTATTTTGTGTGCTGGCTCCACAAACACCATGTTCTGCTGGGAGGCTGTCCTGGGAATGATCCTCTTCTCCTGCTTAAGGAATTGGCTGAGCCAACTGTCTAGAGCCAAAGCCTTCGCTGAGCAAATCCATCTTTTTAGCAGTGTGACCATTCCCTGCTGCCTGGGGAGGGGACTCAGGGCTCTGCTGCCACGGTGAGTTCTGCCTTAAAGAAACTCCTGATCCTCCAGGGGGCTGTTTGGGCTGTCACCTTCACTGGTGACAGCAGCTGAGCTCGAGCCCAGGTGTGCCAGGTGGCCAAGAAGGCCAGTGACACGTGGGCTGTCCCAGCAATAAGGTGGCAGCAGGGCCAGGGCAGTGACCAGTGTGCTGGGCACTGATGAGACACCAGTTTTGACTCCAGTCCTGGGGTCAGTTTGAGCAGGACAGACCTGGAAGGGCTGAAACTTGTCCAGAGAAGGGAATGGAGCTGGAAAGGGGCTCAGCCTGGAGAAAAGGAGGCTCAGGGGGGACCTTGTGGCTCTGCACAGCTCCTGACAGGAGCGGACAGCCGGGGGGTCGGGCTCTGCTCCCAGGGAACAGGGACAGGAGGAGAGGGAACGGCCTCAGGCTGGGCCAGGGGAGGCTCAGGGTGGATTTTGGGAAATTTCTTCACTGAAAGGGTGGTTGGGCATTGGAGCTGCCCGGGGCAGTGGTGGGATCATCATCCCTGGAGGTGTCCAAGAAACAGCTGGAAATGGCACTCAGGGCATGGCAGTGGTCAAAGGTTGGACTGGAACTTCCTGGAGGTCTCTTCCAACTTCAATGATCCTGTGATTCCACTGGCAGGGTGCACAGAAGGTGCCTGGAATGAGCCCTGCTGTGGAGGGATGGATCCACATTCAGGAGTCAAAAGTGGTGAAATGAGAGCAGGACAAAGAGCTGCTCCAAAGAAATCCACATCTCTGGCCTGGCTGGAACAAGGAGGAGGAGGGAAATCCCATCTCTGTCAGGGTGGTGGTTGTCCCACACCAGGAGCATGAACTCTCCAGCTGCCTTTGTGGAGGAAATGAATCCCATCCCTGCAGGGCAGAGCAGGGAACACACCCTGGCAGCTCCTGAGTGCCCAGCCAGGGAGGGGCAGGCCGGGTTTGGGGTCACAGAATGCACTTACAGGTGCATGGGGCAGGTGACAACAACAGGCCAGTGAGGCTCTGACCTGGCTGTCTCAGTGAAATGAAGCAATCCAAGCGTCCTGGCTCAGGGCAAATTTGGGAGGAAACCTCTGAATAGGGTCCCTCTGGAAAGCAAACACAAACAGCACCTTCCCCCCAGCCACTCCAGGAAAAGAGCTTCCCTGGAGAAAAGTGGAAAAACCGATTTATTTAACAACAAAATGCCCACAAGCACAAAGAGTGAATGATATGAACCAATAAAACCTCTCGCTGCTCCTAAGAGAGATGGCAAACCTGAGGAAATCCTTGCCATGGGTGGCTCAGCGCACTCAGTTTTTATCAGTCCCAGTCCCTCTGGAGGTCCAGGCCCCTGGTGCTCCTCTGGGGTTTGCAGTCCAGAGCAGATTAAACAGTCCCAAGAAAAAAACAAAACAAAACAAAAACAAAACAAAAAACCACCAGTCCAGGGAGCTTCTCTGCCCTAGCCAGCTAAAACTAACTAAAAAGCAAAAAGATCTCTGTCCCAGCTGCTGGTCTGTGCCTCAGACAAGCCACCATCCAGAGAGGAATGTGCAGGAGTGAGAGCTGCTCTCAAAACAAACTTGGGGCTTCTTCTTTCCCTGTTTTGCTCTCAGAGCCAGCCTGAAAGGCACAGAACTCAACACACAGCACAGACAGAACAGACGATGGGGGTACAAGCATCACAAAGTCCCCCAGGACACCAAGCAAATCGGGAGCGCTCCCAGTTGCTGGCAGATGGAATTATTGGCTGTTCTTTGGCCCCACAGGTGCTGCTCAGCCCAGCCCAGCTCCAGGAGCAGCTGTGGCTGTCCCTGTGCCCAGGAGCAGAGATCAGGTCACGGAGGAAGCGCCTCACATCCCAGCTCCTGCTGCACTACAGGATAATTGCAGCTTGGAAGTTGTCTTACATCCCTCCCAGGAGCTGGGTAGATTCCCTTCCTTCCTCCAGCAGCACCAGGATTAGAATCAAGTGAGAAAATGTGTCTGCAGGCCTGGGAAGGTGTCAGCGAGGCCAAGCAGGGCCGGTAATTAGTGCTGAGAGCGCAGAGCTCATCCCTTCTCTCCTCTCAGCACTTGTTTTGCTACATGACTTTTTGGCAGAGGCCCAGCTGGCACAGGAGAGGTTGAGCTGACCTTAGAGCCAGGCAGGGAAGCACTGCAGGGTGTCACCACCCGTCCCAAACCCTGTGGAGGCAGCACAGACTCCTGCCAGCTCTGCTGACCCCCACGTGTGCCCAGAGCCCTGGGCGAGGGCCCTGGGCAGGACTGCAGCACCCCTCGGTGTTGGCTCTTCAGGGATTTATGGAAGGGATTTATGGACTTACGGGATTTATGGAATTTTTCACTGCCTGGTCTCTGTTTAAGAGCCTGAAACATGACCAGGTTCATAGCCCCATCTCCAGCCCTGCCTTTCTCTTTCTGAACAATTTGTAGTTGTGCCCCTACATTTATATTCAGTATTAAAATCAACACAGTCGATGTGCAGTGGGCATCATTAATTTCCCCAGCATGAGAAGCAGCGGTGTTCAAAAGCCTGATAGGTTTTATTTTAAAATAAATGAGTAAAAGGGGGAAGAAATAACAACCAAAGCCCTAAAGAAAACAGCAGCAGTGTTTCCCTGGGACAGTGGTGCATGTTCAAGTCTCAGCTGCACCTGCAGCAGCTGCCAAAATAGAATCACAGAGCAGTGGATTAACAGAAAAAATTGGGTTTGAAGGGATTTCAGAGGTCATCTGACCTCTGGTGCCAGATATATTCTGCAGGAACATCCCATTTGTTCTTAGAATATCCCAATCTGGAAGGAACCCACAGGGATCACAAATTCCAGAGTCCCTGTCCCTGCCCAGACCCCCCAACAATCCCCCTTGTGCATCCCTGTCCAAAGTCTCCTGGAGCTGTGGCAGCCTCGGGGCCGTGCCCATTCCCTGGGGAGCCTGGGCAGTGCCAGCACCTCTGGGGGAAGAACCTTTCCCTGCTCTGCAGCCTAAAACCTCTTGTCCCAGCCTGGCAGTCATTGCTGGGATGGTGCCTCATCCCACAGGTGGATTGTCACCTCTGCTGTCACTTCAGCAGCTGTGGCTGTGGAATCTGCTCCTCAGAGCACCCAGCCCGCCACACCTGAGGCCCCTCTGCCTGCCTCACTCTTTGCTGTCCTTCCTTCCATGTCCCACCATTCACTCCTGTCCTGGTTTGGAAACACAGGTGTCTGCTGAGGAAGGCAGGAGCCTCCCTTAAGAATGTAACCCCCCTCCCTTTGAATTATTATGATTTTGAAATTAAGGGACTCTCAGGCAAAGATATGGGAATAGTAATAACAGTTCTTTACTAGGAAAATAAAAATATAGTAGTACAAAAGAAAAACAAAAACAAAAAACCCAAAGAAACAAAAAGAAAACCCTGACAGAGTCAGAGCACAGCCTGACACCCTGCTTGTCAGGTCCAGTCCAGCCCTCCTGCAGTGGCAGCTGTGGCTCTGTGGGAGCAGAGATGATCCTGGAGCAGGGGCAGTTTCCTCTGAAGGTGCCGTGGGGTGAGATGGGTCCGGTCTCCTCTGGGAATGCAGAGCACACAGGCTGTGCTGGGCTCTGAATGCCAGGGTTTATCCAGGTGGGAATGCAGTGCACACAGGCTGTGCTGGGCTCTGAATGCCAGGGTTTATCCAGGTGGGAATGCAGTGCACACAGGCTGTGCTGGGCTCTGAATGCCAGGGTTTATCCAGGTGGGAATGCAGAGCACACAGGCTGTGCTGGGCTCTGAATGCCAGGGTTTATCCAGGTGGGAATGCAGAGCACACAGGCTGTGCTGGGCTCTGAATCCCAGGGTTTATCCAGGTGGGAATGCAGTGCACACAGGCTGTGCTGGGCTCTGAATGCCAGGGTTTATCCAGGTGGGAATGCAGAGCACACAGGCTGTGCTGGGCTCTGAATGCCAGGGTTTATCCAGGTGGGAATGCAGAGCACACAGGCTGTGCTGGGCTCTGAATCCCAGGGTTTATCCAGGTGGGAATGCTGGGCTCCTCCCCTGGGTGCAGCATCTCCCATGGATGATGGAATTGGATCAGCCCTGCAGGGAGCCTCGATGGCCCATGGACAGCAGAGACCCCCCGGAGGGAGGATGGGTCCTGGAAGGGATACAGAACGCTGCCCCAGATGGTTTTAATGCAAGGTATCCCCCCAGAGTTTTGAGGGATGAGTCCTGGAAGAGATAAAGAACACTGTCTCACCTGGTTTAACAGCTGGTAATAAAATACACACTTTTGGTTACATTCTGCATTGCAACCTAAGACAACTCCCCTTGATGTTTTCTGCCTTCAAATTCACAGCCTCTTGGCCTTCAAATCCCTTTCCTGACTCTCAGTGGACTCAGATGTGTCCTCTCAACCTCACCTTTGCCATCCCACCCCAGTGTTTGCCTCACGTTTCCAGCTCACAGCGGAGGAGCTGAGTGGAGCCTGCTCCTGGGGCAGTGTTTGAAGAACAAGGAGCCACAGAACTCCAGTTTGAATTGTTCCTGTGTGATCCCAGCACTCAAACCCCGCCCTGCACATTGGGACAGGTCCCTCTGGCCAGTGGCTGACTTGACAAGAGGATTTAGTGTCCCCTGAAAGCCAATTAGAGCTGGTCCTTCTCTAGGTGGTGCCCAGCTCTAGGGACACACGGGAGCTGCTGATTTCCCCTGGAAGGGCACAAGAGCATCCCTGCCATGCTGGGGTGGCACAGGGAGGCCAGAGTGGGCAAACCGGGGTTCTCTCAGGGAGCTCTCTCCGTGTCACACAAAGAAAAGGAGCCAGGCTGGTCCGGCAGCAGGTTCTCCCCAAAGACTGTTTTAAACTGGAAGAACCAGAGCTCCCCCCTGGGGACAGCTCAGTCTCACCTGGCTCAGCCAGGGGGTTCCAGGAGTGCCTGGAAGAGGGCAGGGGTGGGTCTGGCTTTGCAGAGTGCAAGGTTGGCCACTTGTTGCCCAGTTCATCGTTCCAATATGGGGACTGGGACATCCCATGGGGGCCACTGACCCTCCCCGGGAGCTGGTGACAGCCAGGAGTCCCTGTCCTGCCCTGGAAACACAGAACAGCTCAGGAGCTCGGGATTCAGCCCCCACCACGATAACTGCAGAGTGTGGCCCTCTCATTATCTCGTTGTTTCAAAGACTTGGCAGGCAGGAGACACCAATGCAAGTATGGGGCAACCCACACTCAGAATTTCCTCCAGGGACTCTCTTGTCCAATCCAAACGTTTGATTTTTAACTTTAGAAATTCTTCAGGAAAACCACCCTGCTTTTTTTTTTTTTTTTTGCTTTATTTTTTTTTTCCATTTTAGTTTATGGATCAATTCACTGCAACTTCATTGGCAAAAAAATTTGCTGCTGCTCATGTGTGAGCTGTATGTGTCCTTTCACAAAGCCATTGTCATGTTGTTATTGTGATATTGTCATTCCGTAAAATGACTGAAAACACGAAGGTTTTGTGGGAAACACCTAATTCCGGATACTTGGAATTATTAACTGAAAGGGACTGGCAGCAGCGTTTGATGTTATTTTTATTTATTCAGCCACCCAGCCCTTTCTTCCCTAAGCTCCCAGATAACATTTCTCAGCCTTATCGCGGCTGAGGACAGCGAGGGCTGCACAGATGCTGCTTTTGTGCCATTCCTCTCTGTTTGCTTCACATTTATTCAGGCCAAGGCATAAAAAAATCTGCATTCTTGGCCCTTCCCGGTGAAGCAGCAGGGTCACACCCCTGGTTCCACTGGCTCTGAGCTCTTCCTTTCTTCGAGGGAGCTGTGAAGCACTTGGGGATCAGAGGCCTGGGGTGACATCCTCCAAAGGAAGATTGGGAGAGGTGGCGTGTTCAGCTGGGGCACAGCATCGATCTGAGGGGATCCCAAGGATTGCTGCAGCCAGGACAAAGGTGTGCTCTGCGTGCCTGGGGTGGCTCAGGCAGCAGGAAAGGGATTCAGGCTGCACAAGGGAGATTCCTGGCAGCACCTGGACAGCGCTTCTGGCACGATGGATAAGGAAGCGCTGGGTAAAATGTGGAGTTTCCATCACTGGGAGCCTCAGAAATTAAGGAAACACCTCCCAGGGGTATCAGAGGCATCCCTGCTGCACTGCTGCATTTATCAGAGCTGCCTGGCCCAGCGAGGACCCCGGAGTGTCCCCGGAGCAGGAGCATCCTCCAGCCAGGACAGGCACTGCTCTGGCAGGGAAGAGCACAGGGCCCTTCCTTTGCTCCCTGAGCCAGCCAAGAGCAACGAATGGAAAAAGTGGAAGACTGGAGAGAGTTTGTGGGCAGAAACAGCAAGAATGAAATCTACAGGGTAAATCCCTGCCTCCAGCCTGGAGAAAATGAGAGCCCAATGAATCAGGGCTGGGCTTTGTGGTGTTTGCACTCCAACACGGGCAGAGCCCTCCCTGCTGTCCCGTCCCCTCACTGGCACGGGTCACACACAAGGTGTGGACACAGGGCCCCCATTTGCTGTCCCAGCTGCCCCTTCCAGGGCCACCAGACCAAACCCAACCATTGTGGGCAATGCTTTATTCCAAAAACGAGCGAATTTCCTGCAGCCCCCACAATCACTGGAACCCCCCGCCACTTGCAGCGATGTGC
The DNA here is from genome assembly GCF_021018805.1 of Prinia subflava. Taxonomy (NCBI): domain Eukaryota; kingdom Metazoa; phylum Chordata; class Aves; order Passeriformes; family Cisticolidae; genus Prinia; species Prinia subflava. The sequence continues at coordinate 5,112,684 of NC_086270.1, forward strand.
AGAGGAACGGTCCTGGCTGCTCGCAGCCCGGAGAATTCCAGAGGGGCACATTCCTGCCTCCTTCCCCAGCCTCTGAGCTGGCTGAGCGCCCCGCTCGCAGGGCTGCAGAGTTTGTGGCAAGGCCAGCTTGCCCTCTAGTGGCCCTGATCCCAAATGTCCCTCCAGCTGCAGGGGCGAGGATGTCCCAAAGCTGCTGGGGTCACGCAGGTGAGGCTGACGGTAACGGGAGGAGGATCTGCTTAACCCCTTCCTTCACAGACGGGTTCAACCACCTAAACTGCGCACAATTCACTGACTGTGGTCCCCGGCTGAGCTGCTGCTGCCTCCTCCTTCTCCTTCTCCTTCTCCTTCTCCTTCTCCTCCTCCTCCTCCTTCTCCTCCTTCTCCTTCTCCTTCTCCTTCTCCTTCTCCTTCTCCTTCTCCTTCTCCTTCTCCTTCTCCTTCTCCTTCTCCTTCTCCTTCTCCTTCTCCTTCTCCTTCTCCTTCTCCTTCTCCTTCTCCTTCTCCTTCTCCTTCTCCTTCTCCTTCTCCTTCTCCTTCTCCTTCTCCTTCTCCTTCTCCTTCTCCTTCTCCTTCTCCTCCTCCTCCTCCTCCTCCTCCTCCTCCCTCCCGTCTCCCACGGTGGCTCTGAGGAGCTTCAATGGCCAAAGAGTGGCTGTGGGGGGCTGGAGCCTCTGCAGCAGCAGGGAAAGGGGTTTATTTTGCAGCCCAGGCAACCTTTGCTCTCCCTCCCAACATTTCTGGAAGTTTGGCTCAAGTTTGCCGTTTCCCACTCGTTCCCATCTCCATGGTGTAATTCCCTGTAATCTGAAAGGAGCTGCGCCCAGACTAAAGGACAAACATGCAACAATGAGATTACACCGGCTTCTGCTGAATCCACTGAGCTGTGGCTCTAAATGGAGGATGAAAAGACAAAGCTTTGGCAGCAGGAGGGCTCCTCGTTTGCAGCTGGATTTTCCCAGCCCACCTCCCAACCCCTGCTGTGTGCTTCCAAGAATTCCAACCCCAAACCCCTCTCCCTTCCCACCGCGGATCCCTGGAGCAGCCCCTCCACAGGTGCCCACCGCACCTGCGGAGCATCCCTGGCAGCTGCCGCCTCGATCCCCCGGGAGGAAAGGGTTAAACGCAGTGATTCGCCCTCGCAGGTTCGGCTGCGCTCTGCCCGCAGCCCTGTTTATCAGCAATTGCAGGCTCTAAAACCCGCACTTTACAAGAGCAGCAGAACCTGCCAGTTATAATTGGTTGAATTATACCTCATCCCTGATGCAACTCTTGATGAGCCGCCGCCTCAGCCGGAGAACTGATAGCAGACAAGTTTATGGCTCTCCTGGAAAACACAATTATAAATTGCATCCCCGCCGCAAGCCCTGGAAAGGTTAACCCTTTCAGTGCAGGATTCACCGGGCGGGATTCACCAACAGCCCTTTCCCAGCAGGATGGGAAAAGAGGAGAGAGAGGGATCACTGCTGGACAGATCTGAAAGGAAATGTTGGATAGGAAAAGAGGGATACAGTGGCCTCATTCATGCTTAGACCAGGGCTTTCCCAGAAGCGGGATCAAGTTTTGGCAGGGAGCTGCAGGTCAAGGAAAAGTAGCAGGGGATCCTCTGGATTTGGCCGTCCTGTGCTCCACAGCCCTGAACGGGTCAGTTTATGCCACCATCCCTGCTGAAGGTGCCCTGGACCCAAATCCTTCACTGGCATGTGTGACCTGCTCAGAGCTGCTCTTCATAGTATTCTTCTTCTCCTCTTCAGCTCTGCACTTTCAGCTGAAATTGGGAAATAAATATCAGCAGGGCTGGACAGCGGGTGCAGTCAGGACCAGAGTGACCCAGGGGGTGCAGCACTGGACTTTGGGACGTTGTGACAAGGACCAGATGTGGTGGCTCCCCACAGCAGAGCAGCCCAGCACAGAGAAATCACTTCCATGAAAGAAATCCCACCCGGGAAAGGTCCCAGAGCCTCTCACACTACCAGGGCCTGTCCTTGGGTGAAGCAGCACCTGCTTCTGCAGCCCCTACGGCGTCCTGAGCTGTGCCCAGCCACTGCAAGGGGTTAAATCCTGCTCCAAGGTCCAGCCTATCGCTGGTCCTGGCAGGAAAAGGCTGCCTGGGGCTTGTGCTGCTTCTCTGGAGCAGCAGAGGGAAGAGAGGGCAAACCCCTGCAGCCAGCACTGCCAGGCATTGAGCCAGGGCGATTCCAAACTGTTCTCAGACAGAAACACCTTTGAAAACCAGAGGAGGAATGAATATGTCTTGACTTTAACCATTGGAAATAAGCCTAGAAGCTGCTGCCTGTCCTGGCCACCCCCTGTGCTCCAGGAAGAAAGTTTTCGATGCAGGTTATCCAGAGAAGCTGTGGCTGCCCCTCCCTGGAAGTGTCCAAGGCCAGGGTGGAGAGGGCTTGGAGCAGCCTGGGACAGTGGAACCCACGGCAGGGCAGTTGGATTTACCTCATCTTTAAGGTCCCTTCCAACCCCAACCACTCTGAGATTCAACCACTCTCATGGTCTAAAAGACCATGAGAAAATCTGAACAAATGCACCAGGTCTAGTTAATTAAGTTAATTATGTGAAACCTTTAATAAAACACTTCAGTAATGAATGTGCCTTGTGCTGGGGAATGTGCTGGGCCCATCACAGCCACAAACCTTTCCTGTGACACCATTTACTCTGCAAATACTCCATGATTAAGTCTGGGATGGAGCTACCCTGGAAAATCCTGCATCCTTCTCCCCCTGAGCCCCAAACTGGGCTCACTGGGCCCACGCTGGCACTTGCCAGCCCTTGGTGGCTCCAAGCAGGTTGAGAGAAAGCTCTGGGGAGTTTTCGAGGTGCTGCCTCTGCTGTTCTCTGGGTTACCCTTCCCCAGGTGCCGGAGCCCAGCCGGTGGAGCAGCAGCACTCAGGGAGGGGCAGGGCACTGACCAAGAGGCCTCGGAGCCTCCCTGGTGCAGGACAGGGTGAGCAGGGGGCATTTTTGGCATTGCTGGGTCACCGGCCAAAGCAACCGAAGTGGTGCTCCTGCCCAAATCCCTGGGAGAAGAAATGGCCAAGGAGACCCAAAACTTCCCTTCCCAGCAGAGCCACCTGTGACAGGCTCCTGCAGCCATGGCCAGGGCTCTTCTCTTTCTCCTGCTCTGCAGAGGATCTGTGCTGCAGCCCTGGCTCTGGCTGGTGCCCACCAAGGGGCAAAGCCAATGGCTCGGTCAAGCCTCCTGCTCACCCCAGGGCTTTCACCTTGGAGCTTTTATCAGGAAAGTTTGTATGTAATTTTAATTTTAATTTTAATTTTAATTTTAATTTTAATTTTAATTTTAATTTTAATTTTAATTTTAATTTTAATTTTAATTTTAATTTTTAATACTCATTTTTATTTTTAATTTTTATCCCAGGGAGAAAAAAAACTTCAGGAATTTTCCCGAGCCTCTCTAACCCAGAGCATGATCCCACCAGGCTGGGATGGGATGAGTCCCAGAGGTCTGGAGCTGACCTCTCTGGGCCATGAGCTTTGTGGCCATTTCCTTGCACCTTCTTCCCTCTCCACTCAGCTCCTGCTGACTCAGGGCACAGAACCAGCTGGGAGCAAAATCAACCCATTCCCCCCTCTCCAAATCCTCTGAAATCTGGGCCCAGGAATATTTACAGCCTCTTTGTCTGTCCCTGACCTTCAGCTTTTATTTGTGTACGTAAATTTTGTTCTATTCTGGGGGTACAGGTTTGATATCAGGGCAGTTCAATCTTTATGAGGATAAAGTGTTTGCAGGGCTCTTAAGCAGCTTAACGTAAGCATGTGTGTGAAAGATTAACAGCTTTGTGAGTCGGAGCAGTTAAGTGACAATATAAAGAGAAAGGAAAGGAGAAAACATCATCAATCTTAAGCAGCACCAAGAATATTTGAGATGAGTTACTGAGGGGAACAATGCCAAGCCCAGCAGGGCATTGATGACCAGAACAGGAAAGGCAGAGCAACTTGAAAGGATCATCTACAGCTCCCAAACTTGGAAGACAAAGGAAATGTTAATTATCCCCTGGTATTTATGTCCATCCCTTGGTGCTGAGTTCAGAGCAGACACTGGAGTGCAGGAAGAGGCAGAGTCTGAGCTCAGCTCAGTCTGTGCTTCTTCAAGGCACTGTCAGCTCAGAGAACTAACTCATCCCTCCCTCCCCACAGGAATCATCTGCCTGGGACCCTCCCCTTCTTGCTGCTGAGGCTGAGGAAAAGCTCCCAGCTGGATTTTACAGCTCTGCTGGACACAGGGACCATCTCAACGTGCTCTCCCCAAAGCATGAGGTGGCAGAAGAACTTCCAGAAATGCTGGAACCCCAACCAAACACCACAGGGTTTGTTTTTTATTTGAGTGTCAGTCACTGCCCCTGCACAATGCTCCACAAACCTGTGCCAGGTATCACCTGCACAGCACAAGGTTGTGCAAGGACAAAGATTTTTACGACCTCTGGCAAAGCAGCTGATGTCTGTGTCCTTGGCTTGACTGACAAAGGGTGACTCTGCCTGTTTGCCAGGGCAGTCGGTTGGGTTATTAAGGAATGGTTGGAAATGTTCTGAGATCCTCTGGTGAGGCATCCCTGCGAGAGAAAATATGATGATGCCACAGGAATTGGCTGTTTGGATTTGGATTTTTGCTGCAGACACAAAGAGAACCCCACAACAGGAGGAACGAGGCGTCAGGAGGAACAGGGAATGGCACTGGGTGCCAGTGAGCAAATGCTGGAGCTGCTTCTGCCGAAATCAGCCCTCGTGGCTCTGTCAGTGGGAGGAGAAGACACCTCGAGGCTGCACTGGAGAGCTCCTGGACTGGCCCCTGGGATGAGATCCCCTGTGAGATTATCCCCTGATTCCCCATGGATTACAAAATGAACTGACCAAACAATTGACATTCCCATTTTCTCAGGGATTTTTTTCTGTTTTTAGAGCCTGGTAGGAGGCCTGACTCTCCTGGACCTTGTCCTGGTGCCTGGATTTTTAACCAAGCATCTGATCCTCTCCAAATGTGTTGTGCACGAGTCATTCCAGCCTTTCTGGGAGCATCCATCCAGGTTATCTCCAGGTTAGTGGCACATCTGCTGCCTGGAAACTCGGGCTTCAGCAAAAACATCCTGTGAAACACCATGATCAGGGCTGGGGGATGTTTGGGAATGGAGAATATCTCTCTTGGAAACTGCCTACACATCAAAGCAGAACTTCTTCTCCAGGGAATTGCTTTTGGCAAATTTCAGCACTGGATAAAAAGATCGAACCAAAATATCTGGGTGAGGTCAGAGGGCTCCACTCCAGAGCTGCTGGAATTTCCTTTCACGAGGAAGCCCAGAATTGCAGCAGCACCCAAACATCCAGATTACATCAAAATGGAGAATTTCATTCATCCTGATGGGGGACCTTTTCCTGTGTTTTTGTTTTCTTTTTTACTCAGACCCAAAGAGATCCCTGCCAGTGGAATGGGAAATGTGACTTCAAAGCAAATCCCAATCAGATCCATGAAGAATTGCCCAGGGTTCACAGTCAATGGGGGTCCCCAGCGATGACAGGGAGGTCACCAGGGCAGAGCAGTGGGGCTGGAGGTTAACAAGCTCCAGAAATGCATTCCAGTGCCTGGTGTGCTCCCCACACCAGGTCCAGGCTGTTTTCCAGGGAGAATAAAACCCCCACTCCGTGCATCGAGGGAAATCTGCACTGTGCAAACAATAAAGATAACAGGGGAAGATAACTTTGCAGGCTGTTGTTTTTACATCTTGGCGGGAATATAAATAAGCCCAAACAGTTTCCTTAGAGATGGGAGAAGCCCAAGGATGGGACTGGGAATGAATGTGGCAGGCAGTGGGACCCACTCAGCTCCTTCTACACAGGCAGGAATCCATCCATCCATCCATCCATCCCTCCACCCATCCATCCATCCATCCATCCATCCATCCATCCATCCATCCATCCCTCCATCCATCCATCCATCCATCCATCCATCCATCCATCCATCCATCCATCCTCTATCCATCCATCCATCCATCCATCCATCCATCCATCCATCCATCCAGCCCCCATCCATCCATCCCTCTCTCCATCCATCCATCCATCCATCCATCCATCCCTTCATCCATCCATCCCTCCATCCATCCATCCATCCATCCATCCCTCCATCCATCCATCCCTCCATCCCTCCATCCATCCATCCATCCATCCATCCATCTATCCATCCATCCATCCATCCATCCATCCATCCATCCATCCATCCATCCATCCCTCCATCCATCCATCCATCCCTCCATCCATCCATCCATCCATCCAGCCCCCATCCATTCATCCCTCTCTCCATCCATCCATCCATCCCTCCATCCATCCATCCATCCATCCATCCATCCATCCATCCATCCATCCATCCATCCATCCATCCATCCATCCATCTATCCATCCATCCATCCATCCATCCATCCATCCATCCATCCATCCATCTCTCCATGTGTCCTGTGCTCGCTCCAGGCCTCCCTGTGAGGGTGCTGGGGATGCTGGGCAGACTGGGCAGACTGGGCAGACTGGGCAGACTGGGCAGGGGCAGGATGGGCACTGGGAATCCTCTGGGTGGCAGAGGAGGGACGGCTGCACCCCGGGGTGTTTGGGCAGGGACGATGCAGAGCTCCAGATACGCAGAGGCCGATGCAGGAGGCTGGGACAAGGGAGTGCCCTCACCACAGCACAGACATTGAGGGGCTGGAGCGTGTCCAGGGAAGGGTCTGGAGCCCCAGGAGGGGCTGAGGGAGCTGGAAAGGGGCTCAGCCCAGAGAAAAGGAGGCTCAGGGGGACCTTGTGGCTCTGCACAGCTCCTGACAGGAGGGGACAGCCGGGGGGTCGGGCTCTGCTCCCAGGAACAGGGACAGGAGGAGAGGGAACGGCCTCAGGCTGGGCCAGGGGAGGCTCAGGGTGGATATTGGGATTTTCTTCACTGCAGTAATGAGAAGCCCTGGCCCAGCTCCCAGGGCAGTGCTGCAGTCACCATCCCTGCGAGTGATCAAAACTGAAGCAGATGTGGCACTCCAGGACAGGGTTTAATGGGCATGGGGGTGTTTGGTCAAAGGTGGTCTGGAGGGGTTTTCCAACATTATTGATTCTGTGATTCCATGAAAGGCTCTGGGGGAGGCTGGGGGCTCTGGGAGGTGGAGGGGGCGCTGCCCAGAGGTCTTTTGGCCAGTGCAGAGCTGGGTGCTCTGTCCCAGTCAGGACACAGGACACAAGCAGGGATTCCTCCCTGCCTTTGGAGAAGGCTGGAGATGCTGAGAGGAAGGAAAGGAGAAGAAAAGACCCAAAGGCGGGTGAGCATTCGGCTGACAGGGAAGAAGGGTTTGCTCCAGGATTTATTGCTCAGCTCTGGCTGTGATCCAGCCCTGCCGAGACCATCAAACCCCCCCTTTCTCCCACCCCTCCTGTACCAGCAGATGCTGCTGGGGTCCCCCAGGCTGCCCATGGCTCCTCTCCCGTGGAGCTGACAGGGGTTTGGGGCTTCCTGGCTGGAGGGAGCTCAGCACATCTCGGGAGAGCTCAGCATCCCCTCGGAGCTGCCGGGGAGCAGGGGCTGCCCCTGGGGCTGCTGAGCAGCTCCAACACAGCGGGGCTCCTCCTGCGTGCCCGGAGCTGTGCCCTCCAGGTGACAAGCTCTGGCTCTGCTCTTGGAGAGGAGCCAGCTCAGAGCATCACAAGTTAATTAAATTACTCTGGCAGCTGCGAGGGAAGGAGCTCTAACAAGAGACAGAAAGAAAAGGGAGGGTTTGGCTGTGCCCTCTGGAAGGGGGAGCTGTGAGGTTCTCCTGGCTGCACTGGGGATCCCCCGTTGGGGTAAAAGGAGGGGTAACATAATTTGGAGTGTGGGGCAGCACTGTGGGACTCTCACAGTCCTGGGCCAGCCCAGGACAGGGCTCTCAGGTGTTTCCCTCTGCCCACCCCGAGGTCCTGTCTCAGCCTGACCCCTGCTCTGGGCCCAGCCCTGCAGCTCCATCTCCTTGGAGGAGGGCAAGCAGCCACTGCTGGCTGTGGGAAGGCGCTGAGTGCCCTGCGGCCACAGAGAGACAAGGAAAAATGGAAACCCAGAGTTTTCCACACCCACCCTGTCCGTGTTTTCCTCTGGAGGATTCGCTGAGGCCTCCTCCTCCCTTGATTCAGACCCCACCCCTGTGTTCACCAGCTGATCCAGCAATAAAACCAAACCTTTGCCCCGTGCCTCACCCCCAATTCCATCCCTCTCTAAATCCCTCAGTGTTTCCCCTGAGCCCCCTGAGCACTGTGGATTTATGTGCCAGTGCTACCAGCCCCTGCTTGGAGAGTTTTGCTGCTGCTGTCCCTCCCAAGGGAACGCTGTCACTGGAACCTCCAGGAGAAAGGGAAGGTGACAGCTCAGGAAACCAGGAGAAGCTCCCTGGAAGATCCCTTTATCCCTTTATCAGCTGCAGCACCGAGCCCTCCACACCAGCCTGGTGAGACACCAGAGCTCAGTACTGAGCTGAAATCATCACAAAAGGCTCAGCAACCCCAGGAGAAATGGGATTTTCTTGATAAGAAGTGAAAATAAATAAGGACAGCGAGGGTGATGTGGGAATGAAGCTGCTTTAGATGCACTGAGATGGGTGGGTCTCCCTGGGCTGGGTCAGATCCCTCTGGGTGTGAGAGGGGGCTCCCTGACCCCACAGGATGTCCCAAGGAGAAACCAGCATTCCCAAAGGGGCTGCTGTTCCCTCCCATCCCACAAAGGGAGCAGAGATGGACTGAGTGTGCCAAGGTCTGGCTCCTTCCTTTCCCCCCCAACTGCGGCTGCGGGAACCACAGGGATGGTTTGGATGGGTGATCCTGGGGAATTCTGAGGTTCAGGGCACGTTGTCACCTCTCCCAGTCCGTGATGTGACAGAAGCACACCTGAAGGTGCCACTGGCTTGCTGGGGAGGCCAGGGCAGGGGGGACACAGCAGGTGTCCAGCTGAGGAGGTTCAGCTCAGGGAAAATCCATCAGGAAATGGGCAGAATCCATCAGGGACATGGGCAGAATCCACCAGGACATGGGCAGAATCCACCAGGAAATGGGGAGAATCCATCAGGGAATGGGCAGAATCCATCAGGGAATGGGCAGAATCCATCAGGGAATGGGCAGAATCCACCAGCAAAGCACGTCCAGTCCTGCCTGTGCTGTCAGACAGAGCCTGTGGCTCCAGACACTCCTGTCACCCTCAGAAACACTCATGATAAAGGCAGGCAATAAAAGCCATGCATGGAGGAATAATTATCCAGGGGTGGGAAGGGGATAAAAAGGGAAAGAGCCTTGATGTAACACAAACATCATAAAAGGCCATAAAAGCAAAGCAAAGGGAAGTGTGAAGGAGGCTGAAGGTTGGCAGCAAATGTACATAAACACAAGGAGCCAGGCTGGAACGGGCTGGAAACAAGGAAGGTCACAGAGGAAGAGGAGGAAGATGAAGTTGAGATGATAAAAAGGAAGGAGATGGATTGATGGAGTAGATAACAGCAGAGAGGTGCAACCCAGAGCCTGGAGCTCCTGGGGACACCCTGGTGAGGGACTCTGCCAGGATGGGCAGGGGGACAGGGGAAGGCCAGAGCTCCCTGGACAGGATGGGAATGCTCCCCACAACAAGATGGAAAGCAAGGCCGGGGTGGGCAGGGCAGGCTCAGAGAGCTCTGACCATGTCACACACCACGGGAGGAGATGTCCCTGCTGGGGAAGCTCCCACAGGAGCAGGGCAGTGGGGATCCCACACCAGGCTGTGCCGGAGGCTGCCTGCTCGAGCAGAGGAGGCTGAGCCAGGGACAGGGGACAGGGGGCTGTCCCCTCCACACTGGAGCCGGTTCTGCTGTCCTCAGGGCCCCTCAGTGCCAGGAACAGAAGGCAGATGGCAAAGCAGAGAGCAAGAGGAGCCTCCAGGCACTGGTGACATCAGCCTGGAGCCCTGGAGATGCTGCTGGGAGCGAGGGGGGGAAGCGTCCTCCAGCTGCTGCCGGCGCCAAACATTTCTCATTGCTCATGTGCTGCTATTAACACCTCCTCACGCAACAGAGCTGCGAGCAAGGTCTTCCTGAGCTCTGCTAATTATTAACCGCACTCCTGTGAAGTTTAACCAGACGTGCCTGTCAGCTGCTGGCAGGAGCAGAAGGGTGGGAGAGCCTTGTGAGAGCCCTGCCCAGGCTGCCAGCACCCAGCCTGCCGCCTTCAGGTGTCGTTGTGTACCTGGAGTTCAGCCTAGACCTGCTCCGAGCTGGGCATCGGGGCCGAGCAGGGGCTGTGCTGGCACGGGGAGGTGTTTGCAGGCTGCTCTTGGCCACGCCGAGATGGTCCTTCTGTTTGCAAGGCCGTGGTTTGAAACCGAAAGTTGTTTCCAGTTCCATTTCTCTCTCAGCAAATTCTGTCCTATTCCGTGCCCGTTCTCAGTCAGCACACCTTACCTCAGAGTTTGCACACGGATGCACAGGACTGTGTGAGCCTTCTGCCAGGCTTTGGGAATCCTCTACAAATCCCACGCTTCTCTACAAATCCCACACTTCTCTACAAGTCCCACACTTCTCTACAAGTCCCACACTTCAGGAGCTGGGGCTTGCACGGGCTCTTGGGGGTGACCTGCCCATCACAGAGGCTCCCGAGGGTGTGCCCTGAAGATTTTTGCTTCTTCTCCAGTCTGAAGGAGCTCAGGGAAGGGGCATTCAGGCTGGTGCAAAACAGTCCTCACCCTCTGGAGGCCACTTCAGCCCCACTCAGAGCACACAGGCTTTTCCCTCCCTGCCTTGGGTGCTTTGTACCCGGAGTGCAAATTCTCTGCTCCCTGCTTATTTTACAGCCCTAAATTCCTGGTGATCTAGGGAAGGATGGGTGGACTCTGCTCACCCTATTCAGAGGCAAAAAAAAAAAAAAAAAAACCTGTATACATAGATCAGCCAACTAAAATCTGCAAAAACCTCAAACACTTCAGCTCTTAGACCATGACTCCTCCAGTGAGAAGTGCTGCAAAAAAACATCCTGACAGGTTGTTGTTTATCCTGATCAGATTTTCTGAAAATAAACGGATCCTCCTTCAGGCTGGCTCTGGGGTCTGGAGGAGCTTTTTGCTGCTGTCAAATCCACCTGCAGCATGGGGTACTTTACCCCTCACTAGAACACAGGGATTGGGAACTCTGGGAACACAGGGATTGGGAATTCTGGGAATACAGGGATTGGGAACACAGGGATTGGGAACTCTGGGATTACAGGGATTGGGAACACAGGGATTGGGAATTCTGGAAATATAGGGATTGGGAATGCTGGGACACAGGGATTGGGAATTCTGGGAGCACAGGTATTGGGATCACTCTGGGAACATAGGTATTAGGGAACACTCTGTGCATGGAATGCAAACTGCTTTTCCCTCTTAAACTCCTGAATTTATTCCCCTTTCCCTGCAGCTGGAGGAGCAGCCAAAAGGGCTTTGACCCCTGGAAACCAAGCTCCAAATCACCCCAGGGATGCTCTGGGTGCTCCACCCTTTGGAGAGTCCCTTTGAGAGTGAACGGCAGAGATCTGGGGGAGGAGTGGAAGTGGCCCCGGTAACCCCGGGGCTGTGTCTGCTCCCAGGGCCCTGCAGGTGGCCAGCAGCCAGAAACATTGCCCAGACTGGCAGAGCAGGGCTTTTATTTTAAGGCTACCCCGAGCAGTGGCACACAATAAAATCCACTCCCTAGATAAGGAATGTTCTTAATCCTCCCCTTTCTGCCAAGAATAGAGTCCCTATCTCCAAACCCCTCCGCTCCAGTCCGGATTAACAAAGCCCAGTGGGTGAAAACAACAAAACCAGGAGCTGGGGAAGTATTTGGATTCAGGAAAGACTAAATATTTAACTTGTGAGGCCAATGCATCCTGGAATGTATGGGGCACTCCAGGAACAGCTCACCGTTGTCCCGGGGCCACGGGGGAAAGTCCTCTTGACCAGCCCTTGTACTGCAGGGCCACCAGGCTGCCCCAGCACTGGTGGGAGGTCAGCAGGTCCTTGCAGGGTGGAGGTGAGGGTTGTCCACAAAGGGATTCACAGGCAGGAGCAGTTCAGGGGCTGCAGCCCAGGGTGGTGCTGCTTTTCTGTGCTACCTGCACAGAAAGGCACAAAATTCTGCCTGGGCCGTTCTGGAGATTGCATCCTTTGCTACCACAAACATCCCACATTTATCAGCACCTGGAGGAATGGTTCTAGCTCATGCAGCATCTCCAGGCTTTGTCTCCCACAGGGAAAAGCAGAAGATGCCCTGGGTGGCCCTGCTGTGTGCTCAGGATGGAGCAGCTCAGGTGAGTGCAGTGCCCAGAACCATCTCAGCCCTCCCTGTCTGCAGAAACCTCCTGCTGGGCCAGCCCTGGCACTTTTGGGACATCGCCAGCCTGGTCTCTGCAGCTCTGAGGCCTCTGTTCACCCTCCAGCCCCTGGCACGTGAGGCACAACTCCAGGAAAACTGAATTTGGAGAGGCAGAGGTTTTGCTGCTGAAGTCAAGGTTCTTAGAGCCTGGCCCGTCCTGGCAACTGCTGTCACTAAAGATTGGCTGTTTGGCTGGGCCCTGGGCGACCTGGGCTAGTGGGAGGTGTCCCTGACTATGACATGGAGTGATCTTTGAGGTCCCAACCCAAACCATTCCATGATTCCGTGACAGAGGTGCCACCCTGGTCATCCCACTCACGGCTCATCCTGCTCCTGCTGTGAGCAAACATGGAAGGGGAAGAGAGAACATCTCCTCTCCTGCTGTGTGGGACAGGCACCCAGGACACAGCCCAGGGCTCCCTGCAGGGTGGACAGACCTGGTTACAACCCAAATCCATGAGGGGGGGTGGAATGCAGCTGCTGTCAGTTGTGAGAGCATTCCCCAGCCTGCTCCAGGAAAAGTGAGAGCTGGAGATGCCTTCATTCATCAGATCCCTGGAAAAGCCTTCAGGAGCAGGAGCCCCAGCCTTGGGGCAGTGGTGCCTCTCCAGCCTGTTTTGGCTGCAGTGTCCCCATTCCTGACCCACGGGGCAAAATCTCTGCATGCCAACGTTTTGGTCAGACACAAATGCAAATCTGAGGTGTCCTGGGTGCCTTCATAATATTAAAAACAAAATAAACCCAGAAATAGTGCAGGGTCAGTGGGTGGGGTTACCCCAGAGTGCCAGGTGACCCTGGTGGCACAGGGACGAGGGTCTGGATCCTGGTGCAGTGTGTGTGATGTGCCTGAACCCGCAGAGGTGGGAGCCCAGTGAGAATTCACCCACACAACCAACAAAGGGCAAACCTCATCCAGCCCTATCCCCAGCAGTGGGAGAGAAAGACCAGGGGAGGACAGCAAAACAATAAGACACTTGTTTTCCCATTCTCCCCCATCTTTATAAATGTCTGTATATATTTTTTACAAGAAAGGCAGCTCCTCTTGGTGAGGAGAGTGGATTTTGCCTGCCTTGCAAAGTTCACCCATTGTTCAAAGCGAACTCCCCTGTCCAACACAAACAGGGACTCTAAAAACATTCTCATCCAAAACAATTGCCACCACTTTTGATGTTTTCACGGTCCTCGCTCTCCCCCACTGTTTGATCATTTATGTTTTACAATATTTTTTCCCCTTCCTCGCAGGCGCCGTTCCAGGTGCCCCAGCTCTGGAATTCGTGGCTTCATCATCCAAGCTTCTGCATTCAGTGGGATACAATGGAAAGAATTCCAGGGGATTTATTTTGACTGGGAGGACCGCCCCTCGTGCCTGTTTGCACACCCTCAGCAGGGCTCCCAGATGTGCCTGTGGCCGGGCTGAAGGAGCTCAGCTCCAGAGGATCTTCCCCTTCCTTTCCAGGAATCCCATCTGGGGCTCTCCTGCAGGCCACCTCTGCCTTGGCATTCCACGAGAAGCGCTGAGCACTTCGCTGGAATTGCTATAAAGGAACCTTCAGGATCTGGCCGAGGCCAGGACGTGCTGGGTCCTGCATTTCTGAATGATCCTCGCTCCTGAAAATGGCACTGACAGAGCAGAAGGCACGTGAGGACACAGAGGGGCCGTGGAGGGAGGGCTGGGAATGCTCTTTGGAGCTCTCTCCAGAGGAGCAGCCCCCCAGCCAAGCCAGGCTCTCTCCTGAGCACGGCCCTGGCAGTTGTGCAGCCCTGCCCTAGACAGGCTCAGGACACTGGGGGGGAAAGGAGGAGATCCCCAGAATAAAACCCAGCCCCGATCAGAACAGTCAGTTCCTTGTCATCCCAAATCCCTGTTCCTCACTGTCCAAGAGTGGGGAACCAGGGCAGAACCAACTCATCTTTTCAGAGTAAAATACAGGGAATCAGGCTCTGTGTGACCTATTCCAGCTGGGATTTATTGATTGTATTTTGTTTTTTCCCTCTTCTAACACTGTAATTTTTAAGAAATACAAGACTGGGCTAACCCTAAATTACATGGCTTGGATTAGGCACAGAATCATGGAATGGTTTGGGTTGGAAAGGACCTCAGAGCCTGTCCCATCCCACCCCAGCCATGGCAGGGACCCCTCCCCTGTCCCAGGCTGCTCCAGCCCCAGGGTCCAGCCTGGCCTTGGGCACTGCCAGGGATCCAGGGGCAGCCACAGCTGCTCTGGCAATTCCAGCCCAGCCCCTGCCCACCCTGCCAGGGAAGGATTTCTCCCCTATTCCTGACCCAAATTTCCCCTCTTCCAGTAGAAATACTGCCTTTAAAAACCTCAATAACCTTGAAACATTCCAGAGACTGAAGTTCCAATCCAGCAGCACGCAGGAAAACTCACCTGTGGCTGCTTCCTTTCTTCACTAAATAAGAGAACAAACAGACTCAAAGACTTGAAAATATTTCTGGAACACACAAATTTATGCAGTAAAATCAAAAGGACTGATCAAACTGGATTCCTTTTGGGAATTTTCTCTAAATTGGTCACTCTGAACTAAGCACTGCCTAAATTTATCACATGTGAGGAGAGCCAGAAGTGGGCAGGGCCCATGCCCATGCCCAAGGCTGGTGTCTGTCCCTGACACTGGTTCAGAGGGAGGGACAGCTCTGTCCCCTCTGTGTTTTTATTGCACAAAACTCTCAATACCAGCAGCACCCAACTCCACAGAGCTCAGCCAAGGGCAGCTCTTCCACTCTCAAGGTGATTTTGGGGACAGCAATGTCCCGGTGTGGGGTGTGCCATCCTGCACTTTGTCCTGGGCCTTTGTCCCTGTGCCTTCCCCTCCTCATGGGGACACGGCAGGACCTCACCATGAGCTATCAGGGGGTTCCCTGCTCCCAACAGGGCTCTCTGTCCCATTTTGGTGGTGCTCAAAGAGGTGGCACAGCCTGCACGGTGACATCCACACACCCAGCGCACTTGTCCAGCTCTGCTCCAGGCAGAAATTAGATTATTTAAACCCAGGTTCTATTCTTTGACTTAACTCTTCGCCATGTAGTCATTTAAAAAAAATGAAAAAAAAAAGACCTTAAAAAGAAGGAAGAAATCTGGTGGTTGTGTTAATTGGGACAAAACAGAGCAGGCCTTTAGGGCCTTCCCTTAATTCACTCGCTGAACAATGTTCACTGATCAGGACTAGAGATTCAATTACGTACCTTGGGGTGGTAATTCACAAAGACAAAATCAGGAGTTTGCAGATAATTTGTCTTTCCTTCTCTCCCAGAACGCTCCTGCTGAGCGACACAGGGTCTGCCTATAATTGGCAACATTAATACAATTAAGATGGTAATTTTGCCCTGTTTTGCTTCCATATTACAAAGTATCTCCCTTCACATCCCTCAGCACATTTGACTCTGTTAAATTCCATCGTTATTTTTTCCCTTTGGGCTGAGAGGGGAGCCAAAGCCAGGACAGCCTCCCCCAAGAGCTGAGGGGCTTGTGCTGCTCCTGCCCGAGGAATTCTCAAGGATAAAAAAGGTGTCAGGGTCCAGGGAGGGGCAGAAGGAGGTGATGGCTTATTTGGATTAAAGCACGGAGTTAATGAATCTCTCACGAAAGCACCGGGCACGTGGCAGTAATTAGGAGGGAAGCAGAACGATAATTACAATATCAAACACCCCCCGCACCTCTCCCTGCCCACCGAGCTCCTGCCAGCCCCCAGCCAGGCAGCCCATGGAGCAACAGGGGAGGGGTTACCTTCTCCTTCTCCTTCTCCTTCTCCTTCTCCTTCTCCTTCTCCTTCTCCTTCTCCTTCTCCTTCTCCTTCTCCTTCTCCTTCTCCTTCTCCTTCTCCTTCTCCTTCTCCTTCTCCTTCTCCTTCTCCTTCTCCTTCTCCTTCTCCTTCTCCTTCTCCTTCTCCTTCTCCTTCTCCTTCTCCTTCTCCTTCTCCTTCTCCTTCTCCTTCTCCTTCTCCTTCTCCTTCTCCTTCTCCTTCTCCTTCTCCTCCTCCTCCTCCTCCTCCTCCTCCTCCTCCTCCTTCTCCTTCTCCTGTTCCTTTTCTCCTTTTCTCCTTTTCTCCTTCTCCTTTTCCTCCTTTCCCTTGTCCTTATTTTTTTCTTTTTTCCTTTTTTTCCTTTTCCTTTTCCTTCTTTTCCTTCTTTTCCTTCTTTTCCTTCTTTTCCTTTTTTTTCCTTCTTTTCCTTAATTTCATTTTCCTTATTTTCCTTTTCCTTGTCCTTATTTTCCTTGTCTGCCTTTTCCTTTTCCTTTTCCTTTTCCTTTCCTTTTCCTTTTCCTTTTCCTTTTCCTTTCCTTTTCCTTTTTCCTTTTCCTTTTCCTTTTCCTTTTCCTTTTCCTTTTCCTTTTCCTTTTCCTTTCCTTTTCCTTTTCCTTTTCCTTTTCCTTTTCCTTTTCCTTTTCCTTTTCCTCTCAGACCCCCCCGAGCTGCTCCCTGTGTTTTCCAGGTCAGGTTTTGCAGACAGGTCCCTGGGAGGTGTCACCAGCAGCACGCAGAGGTTGTGCAGCCCCCCAGGTACCTGTGCTCGGCCCAGATGAGCCAGGAGCTCTGGGGGTGGTGCCTGCTCTGGGGACCTGCTCTGGGCTCTGGGAGAGCCCTCCCTCGCCCCAGGGGGAGATGGCCAAACAGCTCTGGGAATTATTCACCCCAGAACAGGAGGTGCCAGCAGCCAGGAGGGATCCCAGGCTCTCCTGATTTCCACCCCTGGGAGCTGCTGCAAAGGCTGGGGAGGATGAGAACTGCCGGGGTGACCTGTGGGTGTCTTTGGGGGTCACTCAGAGCCACTCAGAAGATCCAACAAAAAAGTTATTCTTCTAAATCCCCACAAGTCTCCATTGATTCTGCACATGGCCAAGGCAGCCTCTCCTGGGTGTGATTCCTCCCTCCCACCCCCGCAGAACAATCTGGATGCAGCACAGGGGGTTTGAGCTCTTCCCACTCCTGCGGCTCCTGGTGAGAGCAAAACACCTCGGAGCTGCCTTGCCCGGGGCTTTGCCTCCTCCAAACTCCTCCTTTGTCAGAGGAAGCCGCTGGATTTGCTTTCCTCCTGCCTGGTTAGAGCAGGGATTTTCTGGAAGCCAAACAAAGGCAATGGAGATTGTCTGGGGAGATAAAGAGGGAACAGTCTGAACAAGCAGGAAGCCAAGGGGGAACGAGGCTTAAACGTGGTGGGAAAACAAAGCCATTTCTGTTCCGTGCCTTGCAGAGGAGGAGGAAGAACCTGAGGGGCTGTGGAGCTCCTTGTTCACGGACAGTGCTTTGGGAAAGGTGGAGGCTCTCCACAAGACCCGGGAGGAGAAATCTGGATCCAAAGCCTGCAGATTTGGCTCCCCCACCCAGCCAGCAGGAAATCCCTGCAGGACACACAGAGGGTTGGCCCAAGGTCCCACACTCCTCGTGGTCCCAAACCTTGGCCAGCTGTGTCCCTCCCCTGGGACCTTCCCCTGCTCCCAGCCCTGCCAGCAGCAGCTGGGGTGGGGAAGGGTCGTGATTTAATCTCCACCTCCCTCCCCTGATGGATGGACCAGCACTGAGAGGGCTGAGAGCAGCCCTGGGCTGAAGAGTCTTGGCATCAGAAGAGAGAAACAGGAGTTCCTGGAGCGAGGAGAGCAGCAGGGCTGGGAGCCACCAGCCCGACACGTGTCTGTCATTAACAGGGACCTGGCTGCTGGGCTGGGGAATGGGACTGTGCTGTCCCCACACACAGGGAGATGCTTCCAGGGGGTGTTGGGCATGAGCTCCTGGAGCTGCCAGCTCAGAAAAGGTCAGGGGAGGCTGGACAAGGAGCTGGGGCTCTGCAGGCTCTGCTGATGCTGGGTTTGGTGGCCTCTGCTGCCTCCGTCCCTCTCTCACACAGCCAATCCTGAGTGGCTCAGTGTGCCCCAGAGTAAGTGACGTGAACTTTCCTGGGGATCCAGAGTCCCAGCATGGCTGTGCCTAAGCTGGAAAAAAGAAGATCCCTGCAGGTTTGTGTGCACAGGACCCGCAGGTACTGCCCTGGGTGTGCTCCCTCCTCCATGGTGAGGCCAGGATGAAGAGCTGGGGCACAACTTCTGAACTTCTGCCCCGAGGTCCTTCCTGTTCCCTGGGCACTGTCTGGGGCTTAAACCAAATGGTTTTCCAAAATTCTAGGTCCATAATTGTTTTAGCTAAAGTCATGAAGTTTCTCTCTCCATATAAAGGTGTGCCTTGTGCCTGCTCCAGCTTGGTTCCATTCCCAGTTCCACCCACTCTGGGTCCTGTTTCTCTGCTGCCTGATGGGTTGCAGGGTGTTTAATGAGCAAACGCTTGTTAGGTCCACAAACACTGACCTGGTATTAGATAATGATTCAAAGTGAAATACTCTCCTCTCCTCTCCTCTCCTCTCCTCTCCTCTCCTCTCCTCTCCTCTCCTCTCCTCTCCTCTCCTCTCCTCTCCTCTCTCTCCTCTCCTCTCCTCTCCTCTCCTCTCCTCTCCTCTCCTCTCCTCTCTCTCCTCTCCTCTCCTCTCCTCTCCTCTCCTCTCCTCTCCTCTCCTCTCCTCTCCTCTCCTCTCCTCTCCTCTCCTCTCCTCTCCTCTCCTCCTCTCCTCTCCTCTCCTCTCCTCTCCTCTCCTCTCCTCTCCTCTCCTCTCCTCTCCTCTCCTCTCCTCTCCTCTCCTCTCCTCTCCTCTCCTCTCCTCTCCTCTCCTCTCCCCACCCAAACCATTCCGGGATTCTCTGCCTCCTTTCCCACCCCACAAAAAAGTGCAGGAATTGTGGAGCTGGGTCAGTGGGGACAGTGAGAATCAGGATGGGATATCCTGGTGGGAGAGGGTGAGGATGGGCTGTGCTCTGAGCAGGGTCCCACCCTTCAGGGACCCCTGCAGGGCTGGAACAGCCTGAGCTGGGGAAAGGCTCCTGCTCCCCCTCAGCCCCTTCCATCTGTCCCTTGTCCCCTGACACACCCAGTGACACCAGAGCCACACCGGGGGGCTCAGCTGGGAGCTGGGAGCCACCTCCAGCCCCAGACTGGTGGAATCCCACCTTGGCACTGCCAACCCCCAGCTGCTGAACTGCCTGGAGCCCTGCAGGGAGAGCCCAGCCCAGGGCAGGAGCTGCTCCCAGCCAGCCCTGAGCTCCCAGAGGAGCCGTGGTTGGGTTCTCCAGGGGCAGAGGCCTCAGCCCAGGCAGTGCTCCTGCAGCTCCTGGGCCATGGAGGCCTCTGGGCACGTTTCTCCAGAGCTGCATTTCTCCTTTCCAAGCAGTTTCCTCCCAGCCAGCACAGTTGTATTTTTTGGCCTTTCCCCTGCGTTTCCTGCTGGCTTCCTTCTCTCGAGCTGGGGAGCTTCTGGAGCTGCTGTGCTGGATCCCTGCTCTGCCAGCTCCTCTCAGCCCTGCTCTGACCCTGCTGGAGTTTGGAACAGCTCTGGCCTCCCCCTCTGCCTCTGGCCTGGTGTGACGAGGGTTTGGGGCCCCTCCAGGAGGTGACGCCCGAGAAGCAGGGCTGCAGTGAGGACACTCATTCCTCGCCTGTGCCTCAGCTCCGAGGGCTCGGGGATTTCTGGCACCGCAGCCTCGGTTCTCAATTGTTTCCTTAAGAGAGATTTCACTTGGGTGCATCAGGGAGGATTTGAAAAAGGAAAGCGAGGAAGGCAGCAGGAGCCTGCCAAGTGGGGCAGAGGAGATGCTGAGCCACCACTCACAGCTTGCTGAGGGTAAAGGAGCTCCCAGGGA
Organism: Prinia subflava; assembly: GCF_021018805.1. NCBI lineage: Eukaryota > Metazoa > Chordata > Aves > Passeriformes > Cisticolidae > Prinia > Prinia subflava. Next base: position 5,132,749 of record NC_086270.1, read on the forward strand.
CTGTGCATATCCCAGAAGGATCCTCCCCAGGTGGTGTTTGCCTTTCTGGTTCTCAGAGAGAGTTGAAATTGGGTCTCCTGTGAGGTAGGCAGGGCTTTTAGCTGCTACACTGCTGGGGAAGGTAATTTTGGGAAAGGACAGTTGTTTTGCCAGGATTGTTTTGGGAAGAAGCTTTCCTAAGAAACTTTTCCCTTGGGAAAGGGTTAGCAGTTACCAGCAGGCTAAAATCCCTAAGGCACAAAAATATCAGGCCCACAGGACCCCCCCATCCCTGTCCCAAAGGACAGCCTGGCTCCATGGCCAGGTGTCCCTGCTGCTTCCCAGCCCCACCTCTCCTGCCATGGGGGCAGCCCTGCCCCACAGGAACCCCGGCTGGATGGGAGGAATCTTCCAGGAAGGAGAAGCCATGGACACCCCCCAGGCTGAAGGGACCGGCTGTTCCTTTCCTCTGGAAGCCTGGAACCCAAACAGATGCCCGTGCTTCTCCCAGTGGGACAGAAATATCCCAAAGCAGGATAGACTCTGACCTGCTCCACCCAAACCTTCCATGTGGATCCCTCAGCAATCCTTGCCTTCACCTTAGCGTGCAGGTGCTCCCAGAAACTTGAGAACTTTCCCCAATCTATATTTTGTCCTCCTGTCCCCTCCTCTTCCCAGTGTGGGATCGATGCACTCGCTCCCAGCAGGATTTTGCAGCTTCCCTGCCAAGCATCCCACAAAGTCACGGTGCCATGTAGGGATTAACCACAAGACCAGTTGGAGTCCTCATTTAGGTTTTAATTAAGGCAAAAGTATCATTAACTTTAGCAGAAACTACTTGATCAAACGCTGCATGTAAATGAAGAGGAGCTGAGTGAAGATTTGGCTGGCAATGATCAGAAAATCCTCCTTGAAAGCACCGTGCCAGCATGCCTGGGATGAGGTTTCTTTTTTGGGAAATGTTCTAGAAGTCGCTGTCCTCGGTGACAAGGACAGCTCTGCACAGGCCCCCAGGGTGCAGGGTGGGCTCTGTGCCAGCTGCTGCACACCTTGCAGAGGTGTCTTCTTCCCAAAGCAAGGAAACTGCACCAGGGATGGGATTGTTTCTCCACGTCTGGGCTTGCCTGATAAGGAGCCAGGGCTCCCCAGCACAGGCAGGAAAATGTCTCCTGGTATCTGCAGGCGCAGATGATCGAAATGTCTGCCCTGGGCATTGCTCAGCTCTGGACGGGGCTGAGGAAACACTTCAGAGCGTGGTGAGCACCAGCCTGGGGATGCCTGAGGAGGGCCTGGCTCCGTGGGAAGAAGGAGCAATTTTCCAGAGGAGGGCAGAGGTACAAAAGAGTGTTCAGCATGCAGGAGCTGCTGGAGCAGCAGGGCAGCCTGGGCAGAAATCAAACACCAAACTCCACCCCTCAGAGAGGGCAGGAGTGAGCTCTCGGGACGGGCAGTGCCTCACTGAGTGTCTCAGTGCCAGGGAGGATCCTGGCAGGTTCACCTGCTCCAAGAAAACTCAAAAGTCACACAATGGTTTGGGCTGGAAAGGACTTTAAAGATGACCCAGTGCCACCCCCAAGGACACCTCCCACTGTCTCAGGGTGCTCCAAGCCCCATCCAGCCTGGCCTTGGGCACTGCCAGTGATCCAGGGGCAGCCACAGCTGCTCTGGGCACCCTGTGCCAGGGCCTGCCCACCCTCACAGGGAGGGATTTTCAAAATGATTTTGTAGTTCTCCAACACCAATAAATCAGTTCCAGAAGTGTCTTGGCCACACCCTGAGGGCAAGGCTGTCGGGATGATTAACACCGGACAACTTCTGCGGAGTGAGATGGATTTGATGGGACAAAGGGGAATGGAGTCAAGTTAAAATAAAGTAGGTCAAAATTAGATGTGAGGAGGAAGATTAGAGATTAGATTAGATTAGATTAAATTACAATTAAGGAGGAGAAAGTTATTTGCTGTGGGAGTGGGGAGGCCCTGGCAGAGGATGCCCAGAGCAGCTGTGGCTGCCCCTGGATCCCTGGAAGTGTCCAAGGCCAGGCTGGATGGGGCTGGGAGCAGCCTGGGATGGTGAAAGGTGTCCCTGGGGACTGGAATCAGGTGGAATTTTAGCTTCCTTCCAACCCAAACCATTCCAGGATTCTGTGATTTAGGGCCAGTTGGTCCCATCCTAAAGGACAACCCAAAGCTTCTGAAAGGGGAGGCTCAGAGGTCTCTCCCACCTTCTGGGACTTTCTCCAGAGGGCAAAGTCCTTGTGTCCCTCAAGTCCTTGTGTCCCTCAAGTCCTTGTGTCCCTGGGGTCCGTGTGTCCCTGAGGTCCTTGTGTCCCTGAGGTCCTTGTGTCCCTGAGGTCCGTGTGTCCCTGAGGTCCTTGTGTCCCTCAAGTCCTTGTGTCCCTGAATTCCCTGTGTCCCTGGGGTCCGTGTGTCCCTGAGGTCCTTGTGTCCCTGGGGTCCTTGTGTCCCTGAGGTCCTTGTGTCCCTGAGGTCCGTGTGTCCCTGAGGTCCGTGTGTCCCTGAGGTCCTTGTGTCCCTGAGGTCCCTGTGTCCCTGGGGTCCTTGTGTCCCTGAGGTCCCTGTGTCCCTGAGGTCCGTGTGTCCCTGAATTCCCTGTGTCCCTGAGGTCCCTGTGTCTCTGAGGTCCGTGTGTCCCTGAGGTCCGTGTGTCCCTGCTCTCACTTTGCTGCCTCACATCAAGTGTTTTCTGCTCTTGTTGATGCTTCCAGAAACAGCAAATCCTCTCCAGAACAGCCCTCCCAAGGATTTACTGAATGTGCCCTGGGAAATCAGAGAAAAGGTGAAGGGCAAAGGAGAGGGGGAAGGGGAGGGTTGGGGATGGCACAGGGCTTTAAAGGGCTGAGCAAATGTTTTTTATCCAGCTGCAGTGAATCCTCTCTTGCCAGCCTGGAGCTCACAGGATGCCTTTGGCAAATGAGCCAGGGGCACTGCCAGGAAAACCTCCTGGTCCCCCTGAAATGCCAAGCTGAAACATTTTCAAGGTAAAGAATAATAATAAAAAAACCCCCACTCTGTTTCAGATATTTTTATTTCTTTTCATACTTCTGGGATTTAGATAAGGGACAATAACAGGAAAATCTCCGATTCAGGGCACTGGATGAAGAAATTCCATGACAGATTTCCAACAAAACAAAACAAAAAAATCATTCATTCAAAATAAGTGGTGGAAAATTCCTCGCTGTGGCCAGCTCTGCTGTGAGAATTGGTTCCCCCCTGCACACATTCATACTGCTTATCCAAAAATCCATTATTTTCCCCCTGTCCACTCCATGAAAATGCAATCAGTTAAACAATTAGGGTGTTTGGGGGTTTATTTCTGTTTCCACTCATTCCTTTTGCTCAGGACTGCTCAAGGATTATTCAAGGGGTGGGATTCTAAGGGAGAAAAAAAGTCCTGATGAGAATGGGGAAAGCGTAAAACACATAAAAATTCTGGAATAAAAAGAAGTTGCTCAATGGTCCCCAGGGAAATACTTGGTTTATAAACTTACTGAAATGAATGAATCTTTTAATTTGTTATTAAAAGATTGTGCTGCAGTGACTGAATTCTGGGGCCACTGAGGAAAAGTTTGGCACTGCAACATTTGCAGCTTTGGTGGAGCAGGGGAAACAACGTGTGGTGAGTGCTGATGACCACTAGAGATCCTGAGGATTTTATCTGTGAGTCTAAAAGATATAATTCTATATAATATTTATAATTATATTATTAATATATATTAATAATATATATCAATACAACATATATTTATTATATTATTAGTAATGTAATTCTATATTATATTAATTTTATATTGTTCTATTTTATATTACATTAATTAATATATATAATACATATATAATTATATGATATATATTAAAAAAAAACAAAACCAGAAAACCACCAAGTGAAGAGAAGAGACACAAACAAACACAGAGTAAAGCAAGGCCGAAAACCTGGAGGCTTTGCTTCTGCAGTGCCTTTCCTTGGTCTCTTTCTGCCTCCTCCACTCTGTTTTTCCTGTCATGGCCCAGTCTGGAGTTCCCAGCTCCCACCTGGACCCTGGTGGGACCCAGCAGCTCCTGCTCCCTCCTGGAGATGCAGGAGGTGAAGAGGGCAGTGGCTTGTCCTTGTCACCCAGCTGTCCCTGAGCACGCTGGTGGCCCCCAGGTGCCTCAGTGGTGGTCACTGCCCTTCCAAAGGGATCCAGAAAACTCCTCCAGGAGATTCCAGAGGGATCAGAAACTCCTTGGAGCTCATTCCCCCAGCTGTGGCAGAGTCCTGCTGTCACACTGACTGCGTGAGGATCCAAACATCCCCTGAGTGCCGCAGCTGCAGCTGCTCCTGTGGCGCTGACGGAGCCATCCCTGACCCAGCTGAGCTGAGCTGAGCCAACACAGATTTCTCCTTAAATCACCTCTGAAAGGGTGGGAATTGTGGGCTGCTCTGCGTGGTTCCAGAGCAGAGGCTGACTCAGGAAAATGATCCCATCCGAGCTGTTTCTCAAAGTCATCGTGACTGCAGCTCCTTTCTGAATCAGCACCCAGATAAGGCCTGACTCTTTATTTGTGGCAAGTTATTTTTATAGTCTCCCTTTCATAAAAAAGAAAAGTCCTTACGGCTTTGAAGTAGGGGCTGTTAAATTTAGATAATGTGTTTCTGTGTATTAAATTGAGTTAATTATTGTCAGATAAGCTCTTGCACGAGCAAGGACCTCGCTGTGCTGGTCTTGGCCTCACATTGGTCAAAGCTGACCCAGGAATGGCCACAGACAAATCTGGGCTGGCAAAGAGCACGGGGAGGCCAGGAGCCAGCTCAGCTCCTGCCTGTGCTCCTGGATTTCTCAGCACACCAGCATCAAATCTGTGCAGGTCTTACCAGCATGGCCCAGAGCAGCCGTGGCTGGGGATGCACCATCCTTTCTATTTATGTTGTTAAACCTGATCAATTCAGCAAGAACCAAAAAAAATAACCACAAAAAACCAACAAATGACCGAGTGCAGGAGACAGCACCATGACACCAACAGCCAGAGCTTCACAGGATTAACAATTGTCACATTCCTCTTTGAAAATCGTTTGCAAGGAGAGCAGCAGCTTCTCTGGAAAGGGGAGACTCCTCTGGAGCCAGGCTGGGAGAGCTGGGGGTGCTCCCCTGGAGAGGAGAAGGCTCCAGGGAGAGCTCAGAGCCCCTGGCAGGGCCTGAAGGGGCTCCAGGAGAGCTGCAGAGGGACTGGGGACAAGGGCTGCAGGGACAGGAGCCAGGGAATGGCTTCCAGTGCCAGAGGGCAGGGCTGGCTGGGAGATTGGGCAGGAATTGTTCCCTGGCAGGGTGGGCAGGGGCTGGGCGGGATGGGATGGGATGGGATGGGATGGGGGGGGATGGGATGGGATGGGGGGGGACGGTACGGGACGGGACGGGACAGGCTTTAAGTCCCTTTCCAACCCAGCCCATTCCATGGCTCTGTGATTCCAAGCAGGTTTGGGGAGGGCAGTGCCTGGGCACCCTCACAGAAGTCCCTGCAGCAGGAAGATCTTCACTGCCAGGGTGGTTCAGGCACTGGAGGGGCTGCCCAGGGCCGTGCTGGGGTCACAGCCCTGGAGATGTCCAGGCTCCCAGCAGAGGTGGCACTCCCTGCCACGGCTGAGGGGGCAGGGGGCATTCAGTGCACGGCTGGGCTTGGGGATCTTGGGGTTGTCATATATACACATTACAATATTGGCTTTTCGCAAATATTAAAATGAGTGTTGTTTGTGTGGTGTTGAAATAACTCTGCTTTAAAGATATAGATTTTATAGTTTTGCTCAGTTATGCTTGCAACTGAGCTGTCTAAACATGAAAAAAGACCCTGCTATTGATATACCAAACTATCAACACCCAGCACCTAAAACCAGCATAGACCATAACTTGAGTTAAAAGTAATAATGAAGACACAACCAAAAAACCACACATGCTCTAAAAAGGCAGACCCAAAGGAGAGCCATACTAAACAATTCCCAGAATATAAAAAAGTTTATTAGTCCTATATAAAGTGACAAGGACAAGCCTATAGTCCTAGTTTATAGAAAAGTTTGAATATACACCAAACTGATAAAATAAAAAGTCTCTAAAATAGGTGTGCACTTGGCTAAGTGCCAAGTCACCCAGCCATCAATTCTTTGCTTAATGTGTGTCTCCTAATTGTCTATTTTTAAATTTTTAATTTTAATTTTATTAAACCTATTTTTAAATTTACCAAAAAACCCCAAACAAACAAACAAAACCCACAAAAAACTCTCCCCACCAAAAAAAAAACCCCAAACAAAAAAAACCCCAAAACAACAACACCACCACCAAAAAAACCCCCAAAACACCAAAACCACAAAAAACAAACAAAAACAAAACAAACAAACAAACAAAACCCACCAAAAAAAAAAAAAAAAAAAAAAAAACCCAAAAAAAAACCAAAAAAAAAAAAAAAAAAAACCAAAAAAAAAAAAAAAAACCAAAAAAAAAAACCCAAAAGCCTCGTTTTTCACAGGGGTCTTTTCCAGCCTCAGTGGTTCTGCAGAACCCAGGATGCTGATCAGGATGAGGTGTGAAGGGGTCTCCAGAGCAGCCCTGACAGGACCTGTGGTGTTTTTGTCTGCTGTGGGGAGGTGCAGGCAGGTCCCTCCCTGCTGATGAGGGGTGGGTGAGTCCCTCAGTGCCTCCCACCAACAGCCCCAGAGAGAAATTCTGCTTGAGAGCAGGGGAGAGAAATGTGCTTTTCACCCTGGCAGGTTCAGAGGGCAGAGGGAAAGGGTTTGGATTTGGCCAGGAGTCAAGGCAGATGACACATCCAATATTCCTCTGAGCATTGACTCCGCATTCCTCTTAGTCACTCTCCAGGCATCCTTTTATTCCCCCGAGCTCCTCCAGCCAGCGACCCGCTCTGTAATTACCCAGCCAATGCCATGCAAACACTGCCCGGCGGTATCTGGGGCAGGTCGGCGCAGGTTACCTGGTAATTATCTCCCCAATTACCGAGTAATTCCCGATGAATTACCGGGTAATTGGATGGCATGACCAGCACCGGGCTGTTCCTGTCTCCCTCGGGAGGCAGGCAGGGCTCACACAGCCGCAGGGAAGCACCGCTGGCAGACCCGGCCTTGCCCGGGGACCACAGGCTCATTCTCACCGGCAGTTCCACCCCGTGGCTTGCTGCTGGATTCCTAGAAGTGATAAAAATAGGATGATGACAATAACAATACTAATTATTAATAATAATAGTGATCATATGGCAGCAGTGACTCATGGCCTGCAGGAGCCTTGCTAAGGGCTCACGCTACAGAAATATTCTTGCTCTTTCCAAACCTCCCGTTGGCTTCAGTGGGAGTGGGATCGGGTGGTATACAAGTCCTAGCAGGTGGAGAGGTTATTTCTCTCCAGAAAAGCACTTTGATTTGTTTGGAGTCACAGGTTCAGTGGGACTTGGATGCCAGGTCACACCCGGGCATTGCTCCTTGGCTCCTCCACCCCACAAAGAGCCCAGGGAGAGTCCCGGACGCCCCAGCTCTGACCCTGGTGCGTGGCAGGAGGCGCTGTTAGAAATGAGATGCTTGACATGGCCAATATATCAAGCAGCAATTCAATTTAATAATTGATTAATTAGCATGGTAAAGTGTGAGCAAAGAGAGTGCGCTGGGTACAGTGGAAGGATTTTCCCTTCTGGCTGCACATCCATTGCTGGACTTGCTGGGATTTTATTGGCTCTATTCATACACACTCATAAGCTTTTCTCAATAGTTTCTATTTCCATTTTTTAACGTCATTATTCAATATCTATTGTGGTCCATTTTAGATTTCAATATTCCAGGATGTACATCCAGGATATGTATTCCTGGTGGTGGGGTCCAGCTTCCAGATGTGGGGTCCAGCTTCTATTTTCCAGGTCTATCAGTGTTTGATAGTGATGTTCAGTTTCCTTTTTTCAAGAACCATAAATCAGCGAGCTGAAGTCTTTCTTCCGTATCCAGGGTTTTTTTTTTTATTGTTCTGTGAGAAAGCCTTTTTACATTCTAAAACTACAGGTTAAAATTCTTTAATAAAAAACAAACTTCTAAAGTTATAATTCAAAGTTATAATTCTTATTACAGAATAGCTTGAGATTTATAAAAGGTAATTGCAAGCAAAGTTTGTTCAAAAAACCTTCCTCCATGCTTTCCTCGGTTGTTTATTAGAACTCATCTTTATGACTGTCCCATGGACGTGTTCTACAATCACAATTAGACAGATTCTTTTTTATTTCCCTGACACAAATCACAACTTTATATTTCATAGCACCCCATGACCAGAGCTGCTGCTCTCTCCCTGGGGCACTCCCTCAACACTTCGAGCCCCCCGTCAGTAAATCCAGCCAGAATTTGGGATTATTTCACAGGAAATAACCAGCTCATCCTAATGGTGTGTCTTGGTTTGAAAGACAGATATCTGCTAGGAAGGGGCAGGACCTCCCTAGAGATGGAGAATTCAAATCCCCTCCCTCCAAATTATTCCAATTAAAAGGAAAATTAAAGGAGCTTTCAGACAGAGGTATGGGGGTAGGAATAACAGTTCTTTACTAGTATATATGACAAAACGACAAACAAACAACAACTACAGCATCAATAATAAACAGAATCAAGAACCTTGAGGGCTTTCTTTTACAAAAGCCCAGAGCAGTTTGATCTGGGTGCCCCTGCAGGACTCCGAGAGGCCGAACTGGAAGGAAGGAAAAGTCCCGGGCTGGTGGATGAGATGAGGAGCTCTGCGCTGGCAGCTGGAGCAGCAGGGGTGTCCCGGCAGGGCTGGGCAGTGCTGGGCTACAGAGTAGCAGGAGAGCCTCAAAGGTCCGAAGAAGCAGCGGCGGTGGGGGGAGAGGCTGGAGAAAGCGAGTTCAGGATTCCCGGGTACACAGCAGATGACGATAGATTTCCCAGGACGAGGCAGAGGCAGAGGGCAGCCTGACCGTCCTCCTCGGCGCTGAGAGCAAGAGTGCCTCCCCCTCTCCCAGATCTGTCTTTTTTGCCTTTCCCAAAGCTCATCCTCTCTCCCCTCTGAGGGACACTCCCAGGGACTCAAAAACAATAGGTGTAGCTTCGTGCTGCCATATCCCTCAAGCACTCTTTTTGTTCTGACTAAGTAGTCATCAAGGCTTTTGGAAACTTATGGGAAAAAATTCTGTGAGAAGAAAAAAAAAAAACCAACAAATCTAACCCCCAACATGGTGGCATCAGCCTGCCTGGCTTGGGCAAGGGTGACATCACCAAGCTGCAGAGGCTGGCAGGGGGTGGCAGGAGCAGAGGAGCTGATTTTGGCTATCCCAAGAGCAGAGAGGCTGATTTGGGCTGTGCCAGTGGTGCTTTAGGATTTTGGCTTTCGTATTTTCAGCTCCTGTACTGCATTAGTGCATAGCTCTAAACTCCATGTAGAGTGTTAATTACTCTCCTCATGTGTTGGTCAGACAAAACAATTCCTCTCTGGGCCTGAAACTCAAGGACACCCTACAGCCTCAGGCCCCTAAAAGTATAAACAAAAGTGAATTGAGGGGAGCAAACTGGGGGTAAATGACTTCATTACCTGAAGATGTAATTGGACAATTAACCTCTGAAATGGAAATGGACCAAACTTATATCTGTCCGAAAAACTCGAGGCCATCGCCCATGCTGGGTGCAGCCCTGGGAGGCTCTGACTACCCAAAGTATATCTATGGAATAAATCCCCACTTTATTATCTTTTAAATTCTCTATTAAATCCCTTTAATAAACCCCCATTTTATTCTCTTCCTCTTGTCCAGCCTCTGTTCCAGGGAGCCACTCCAGGGCATCCCCAGGAGCAGAGGGGCTGTCCCTGGACACCAGGGCTGTCCCTGCTGCCTTGGCATTCCCACCTGGGCCAGGCCTAGCCCTGGCTGTCCCCTGCTGCTTCTGCGCTGTCAGCCACGAGGACTCAGGTGTGGCACCCTGCTGGCTCTGACTAGTGACAAAATCAACTTTTTGAGGAGCAATCCTGTGCTTCCCTGAGCTTTATTTCCCGGGAGATCTCCCTCCTGTGTTTTGAACAGCCAGGCAGGTGCAGATGCTCACCATGAGACCCCAGTGCCAGCAGAGAATGTCAGATCTGAAACTGCAGACACACAACAACAGCATTTGCAATGAATGCATGGAGAAATGCATTCCTTCCCCAGAAATATCCCCCATGGCATCACTCCCAACCTCCTGCAAGGCCAGAGAATCCCGTTGGGTGGTACTGCACAAGCACAGGTGAAGAGCAGATTTCTTTTTTAGGTTTCCAGTCCCAGGCTCAGCTCTGTGAAGATTCTCAGCAATCTTTGATGTGGGTTGTTGACCAAATCCTCCAGGAGAAGAGGTGTGGAAGTGGCAGAGGATTGCTGTTCACTCAGACAGAGCAATTCTTGTCCTGCTGGGGATCAAATTGGTGTCACTGTCACTCCAGGCCGTGCGGGAGCCGGTGTCAGCAGGCTCAGAAAAGAATTAGATTATTTATTAGATTTATTCCTGGGCTGCAAGTGCCTAAACACATCTGTAAAGGGACAGGGCAGGGATGTCTGTCAGGTGTTTGTGCTCCAGCAGTTCAAGCTGGATGAACAGAGGGGTAGCAGAAAGCAGCTCTGTGCTCTCCTGAAATAGCAACAACTGCTGCTCCAGAGACAGAGCCCTGGGCCAGCTGGGCCAGCAGGCTGACCTGTATTTCTCAGAATTTTGTGCACAAAAATAACTGTTCTTAAGGAAACCATGGAAAGAGTTGGAAACTTGAGCTTCCCTTCCCTTCCCTTCCCTTCCCTTCCCTTCCCTTCCCTTCCCTTCCCTTCCCTTCCCTTCCCTTCCCTTCCCTTCCCTTCCCTTCCCTTCCCTTCCCTTCCCTTCCCTTCCCTTCCCTTCCCTTCCCTTCCCTTCCCTTCCCTTCCCTTCCCTTCCCTTCCCTTCCCTTCCCTTCCCTTCCCTTCCCTTCCCTTCCCTTCCCTTCCCTTCCCTTCCCTTCCCTTCCCTTCCCTTCCCTTCCCTTCCCTTCCCTTCCCTTCCCTTCCCTTCCCTTCCCTTCCCTTCCCTTCCCTTCCCTTCCCTTCCCTTCCCTTCCCTTCCCTTCCCTTCCCTTCCCTTCCCTTCCCTTCCCTTCCCTTCCCTTCCCTTCCCAAACCTTCCCAAACCTTCCCAAACCTTCCCTTCCCTTCCCAAACCTTCCCAAACCTTCCCAAACCTTCCCAAACCTTCCCTTCCCAAACCTTCCCTTCCCAAACCTTCCCTTCCCAAACCTTCCCTTCCCTTCCCAAACCTTCCCTTCCCTTCCCAAACCTTCCCTTCCCTTCCCAAACCTTCCCTTCCCTTCCCTTCCCTTCCCAAACCTTCCCAAACCTTCCCAAACCTTCCCTTCCCAAACCTTCCCTTCCCAAACCTTCCCTTCCCAAACCTTCCCTTCCCAAACCTTCCCAAACCTTCCCAAACCTTCCCTTCCCAAACCTTCCCTTCCCTTCCCAAACCTTCCCTTCCCAAACCTTCCCTTCCCAAACCTTCCCAAACCTTCCCAAACCTTCCCTTCCCAAACCTTCCCCTTCCCAAACCTTCCCTTCCCAAACCTTCCCCTTCCCAAACCTTCCCCTTCCCAAACCTTCCCCTTCCCCTTCCCCCCATTTAAAGATTTGAAAGGGTAATAATGGAACAATTCTGTTCTTATTGTCTTTATCTTTTGGGGGAAACCATCTCCTTTCCCCAAAGGACACCTGCGCCTGCTGCCCACTCTTCAAGGAAAGGGAGAACTGGTTTTCCTCAACATGAATTTCACCTGGTTTCCTTCTCCACGTGGAGCTTTTGGAAGGATAAATCTCCACAGTGACCTTTCCATAACTCCTGTCCTGCTGAGATTCTCCTCCATGGCACGGGGGAGCAGAGCTCTGGCAGGTTGCGTTGTTCCCTGTTATGGGTAAAGACCTGAAAAAGCCTCTCCTTTGCGCCTTGTGTTTTTCTCTGCCTTATTTAAGTTTCATCTTGGATAGGAACCAGCAAAATGTCCAAGGACAGTTAAAAAAGGCAGAAATAGGTGCTTGGTCAGGTGGAGAGCCCTGCCAGCTTCATCTCACCCACATAAACAGGGATATTCAATTTAGAGTTCAGGTTCTGCAGGAATGTGAGATGCCTCAGACACTTCCAGTCATGAATTGCCAGGAGCTAAGTGAGAGGTGATTTTTCTGCTGGAGAGCTGTGAACACTCGAAGTCCCTCAGCAGCTGTGAAACAAAGCCCTGGAAGGGGGTTGGAATGCCCTGGAAGGGGGTTGGAATGCCCTGGAAGGGGGTTGGAATGCCCTGGGCTCTGGAGCAGGGCCTGGGGCACAGCCCTTTGCTCTGGCCTGGCTTCTCCATCCCCCTGTGATGGGGAATAAAGAGAATAAAGAGAATAAAGATGTCATCACCTCTGTGTCCCGGCTGAGGGGGAGCTCTGCTGTGACAGGAATTCCTGAAAACCAGGAATTCCCAGGGTCATACCTTGACCTCCACTGCCCCTCTGGGCTTCCAAGGAAAATCCTCCTCTTCTCCTCCTCCATGGACTGCTCTGCTCTCAGTGGGTATCAGAAAACATTATTGAAAGAGATCTTATTTATATTTATATTTAATATAATATAATAATATATATATTATGATAACAATAACACATAATATAATAATATATAATATAATAATAATAATATTTTCTTATTATTTTATCACTATTTGCGACGTTAGAGAACAAATTTGCACTGCCAACCCAACGCTCTTTTTACAGCAAAGAGAAGAGGACCCCATTCCCTCTCTTTTAGTCACTTTGACTCAGGATTGTGCATTTTTTTTCTGCTTTCTTCTCCAGAGTGGCAGAACAAACCCTCAGTGTTCGTGATGGGCCCCCAGACCCCGCTGTACCTGTGACAGGATGAGTAATAGGTTCCTCCCTGGTGCAGAGCTGCTCGTGCACAGCGAGCTCCTGTTCCCTCTCTTTATTTATTCAGCCTTATCTTTCTCACATTTCATCACTTTCTTGTTATGTTTGCTCAGTTAAGTCATTAAAACCACTTTGGGTTTTTTTTCTCTTTCCATGTTTAGCCCAAGGAAAGCAGCTAAGCCTGTGTAATCGATTCAGCATTTAATTTCCCTCAAAGCCCCTCTTTCCTGCCATCAGTCTGGGGCCCTGAGACGTTCCCACTCCTGGCTGGGGCGGGCGGTGTGAGAAGGAAATCTCTGAGCCAGCTCACGGCTCTGAGAGGCGTTGGGGAGGTTTCTCCACCTCCAGTGCTGCTGCTCTGCTGCCTGTAGGGGTGTTCTGGGTTAAATCCCTATTTCAGTGGGCTGGAAAAGGGATAAATAACTTGTTCGGAATGTCTTCATCTCTGTTCTCACCTGTGGTGGTGTTGCTGAATTAAATCCCTGTTTCGGTGGGCTGGAAAAGAGAGAAATCCCTTGCAAGGAATTTCTACTCTTCTGCTTTTCAGTTCTCACCTGTGGGGGTGTGGAGAGCTGAGTTTTGCTGGTTCCACATTATAAATCTGCATGGTGGGCAGTTCAAAAAGACAAGAAGGGAAAGCAGGGATATCCAAATCCAAATTATTTGGCTTTCAAAAAATTGCAGGGACATTAAGATTGGAACAGAACTCCAAGATCCAGCGTTTGACTGGACCCCAACCGAACCAGATCACAAAGTGCCACCTCCAGTTGGTTTTTTTTAACACTTCCAGGGCTGGTGACTCCAGCCCTGCCCTGGCAGCCTGTGCCAGTCCTGACCACCCTCTCAGTGTCCCATTTGTCACCACCCTGATTTGCACAGAGACACCACCACAGCTTCAGCCTGGAGTGCAAACCACCACCCCATGTGGACATTGTCACCCCTCCCGTGAGGGCTCCAGGCTCCAGGACCTGCTCAGCTCCTCTGGGTCCTTCCAGGATCCTCTGCAGGAACCTGTCAGGCTCTGGCTCAGAATGAGGTGGGTCCCTCATCTCCTGCCCCACCTCCTCTGGGGTGCTTTTGGAATGTTTTCCCTCCTAATTTGGAGGGTTTGGTGTTTTCTGCCAGAATTTGGGGCTTATGGTATGGTTTTGGGGGGTTTAACCCCGAATTGGGGGGTTTGGGGGTGATTTGGGTTGGAATTCGTCCCACTTTTGGGGGTTCTGGGGTGGTTTGGGGGGTTTGGCTCAAATTTGAGAGTCTCAGGGGTTTGAGGGGTCCCAAATTTGGGGATCTTGGGGTTGTTTGGGGACCACCCAAGGGAAGGAAACCTCCTTGGGCTTTCCAAGGGTTTGCACTCATCTTGCATCGCTGCAGCCCTCAAGTCTGCAAACCCTCCTGACCTTCCACCCCCTGGTTTTTTACACCAGGTTTGGGTTTTTGTTCTGCCAAATGAGTCAAGATTTTGGGTTCTCCTTCTGGAGACAACCGTCCCAGAATCCCGGAAAAGACCTTCGGGATCGTCCAGTCCAACCGCTCCCCCAGCACTCCCAAGGTCACCACTGACCCCTGTCCCCAGGTGCCACCACTGACCACCATCCCCAGGTGCCACCACTGAACTGTGTCCCCAGGTGCCGCCACTGAACCGTGTCCCCAGGTGCCATCACTGAACCGTGTCCCCAGGTGCTACCACTGACCCAATGTCCCCAAGTGCCACCACTGACTCTTGTCCCCAGGTGTCACCACAGGCCCTGGTGCCATTTCCACCTGGTTTTTAAGCCCCTCCAGGGCCGCACTCCCGCTCTGCCCTGTTCCAGCCTGTTCCAATTTTTGGCAGCCCTTTCCATAAGGAAAGGAGGATGCAGCTTTGAGGGGCTCCGTGCCAGCTCCCAGGGCAGCCCCCAGGCTGGCACAGCCCCATTTGTGCCACCCAGACAAACCAAAGCCACGTCCCCTCCACCTCTCTGCAGAGCAGGACGAACCCAGCATGGTCCCCACCCAGCCTGCCTGGGAATTCCCATCACCCCTGAATTCCCATCACCCCTGAATTCCTGTCACCCCTGAATTCCTGTCACCCCTGAGAGCTCACCTGGCTCCAGGGGCTGAGCAGAGCCCTGCCCTGTCCCCCAGCACCTCCTGAGACAGAGGGGCTTTGTTGGAAATGGATTTAAATGGATTTTAAAGAGGATGATGTTAAAAGAAAAGCCCAGACGAAGAAAGCAATCCCAGCTGAGCCTATTACACATGACTGAGTTAAATGAGGGGGATTTTACACGGGCTCTAACTGGGTTTTAAATCCTGGTTCCGAGCAGCTGCTGGGCTCTAGAAAATGCAGGAGGAGGGGCTGAGGCACAGCCCTGCCAGGAGCTGAGCCCCCCCAGCCCTGAATGGGCACATTCACAGCCCAGGGTTTCTATCTGAACAAGGAATTTGCTGACTGCTAATCTCTGCTGATTAATGATGTTTTCACAAAGCCACCACGGAAGGTTTGCGGGTCTTGTCTAGAGAACCAGACTTCGGCCAAGCAAAGCCCTTTATCCAAAAATGTATTTGTCTAGAAAGAGCCATTATTATTCTTAGGAATGCCAGGTATGGATGCCCGTGTTTCTTGTTCTTGTTAAATGCAAGTTGTTCTACAGATAAGGAGGCGAAAGAGTACAAGATAGGCGAGGTTTGTCAGGACAGATAAAATCTTCAATTAGACCAAAAGCAGCAGGAGAAAATTCAGACAAACTTTCAGACACGGAAGCAGACGTGAAAGAAGCCTGGGTGTCCAAGAGCTGACAAGTTTCTGCCCATTTATCACAGGAAAGATATCACCCCCTCCCCAAAAATAATAATATAAATCCTTGCTTTTTTTGGTTTAACTCCCATTAAAAGGGGATTAAGGCAGAGAGGAACAAGGCAGACTTGTTCCACATCCACAGTGTGGGTTCCTTGCTGCTTTCTGAGTCAGATAACTCTGCTTAACAGCAACCTTTAGCTTTTATCAACGTCAAAGCCAAATCTCTGGTGCTAAAATTATTCCAGCTTTCATCTGGGTGTTTGCCTGCTCCGGAGCAGAGCTCTGGCATGATCCAGTTACTGGGACAAGGGTCCCTCTGAGCGTGTGGGTAAGAAGATCTGCCTCTCACACTGGAGTGAAACAGGATTTCTGACAGTTTGACATCCAGATCCCAGCAGGAAGGAGAACATTTCTGGCAGCGCTGAAACCTGGCACCTTTCTCCAGAGCACATCGTCTCACTCCCAATAATCATCAAGCCGTTACGAATAACAAACGATTTCCTAGAAATCAGGACAGAGCAGTGAGTGCCAGCAGGGTGAATTATTTCAGAAGGAGCAACCAGGTCAGGCCCAGTTCCCAATAACCACGAGTGATGATCAAAGTGCTCCGCTCCGACAGATGCAGATGGAACAGATTGTTCCCTCCAGCTCCTGCTCTGCCAGCAGCTCCAGCCCCGAGCTGAGCTCTGCAAGGATCCTTTGCCTGGAGAAAAGGAGGCTCAGGGGGGACCTTGTGGCTCTGCACAACTCCTGACAGGAGGGGACAGCCGGGGGGGTCGGGCTCTGCTCCCCGGGACAGGGACAGGAGGAGAGGGAACAGCCCCAGGCTGGGCCAGGGGAGGGCAGGGGGACAGCAGCAGGAATTTCCCCATGGAAAGGGAGCTCAGGAATGGGAACTGCCCAGGGAGGTTTGGAGTGCCCATCCCTGGAGGTGCCCAAGGAATTCCTGGATGTGGCACTCAGGGTTCTGATCAAGGTGAAGAATTGTTCAGTCACAGATTGAGGAAACAGCCTCGAGTTGTGCCATGGGAGGTTCAGTTTGGATATTACAAAAACTTTCTCCATGGAAAGGGCTGTAAAACACTGGAATGGCTGTAAAGCCCATTGGAATGGGCTTTCCAGGGCACTGTGGAGTCACCATCTCTGGAAGTGTTCAAAAAACCTGTGGATGTGGCACTTGAGGACCCTGTGACCACAGTGGTTGGATTTGGTGTCTTTAAGGTCTTTTCCAACCTTAACAATTCTGGGATTGATGTTTCTGCTCCCCTGCAGTTGCAGTAGATGCACCCTTCACTTCCAGAGAGCAGAGGCAGGTGGGTTCTCAGGGTTATATCTGAGTGCTGACAGCTGCCAACAAACCCTGGGGTGAGCAAAATAACCCAGAAAATCCAAAATAACCCAGGAAATCCAAAATAACCCAGCCAATCCAAAATAACCCAGGAAATCCAAAATAACCCAGCCAATCCCCAGTGGCTGTGTTTATAAACAGAGAAGCAGCTCATTAAAACAAGTCCAGCTGCCTGGGCTGGCATCAGACTGGAGAGTTTGCGCAGTGGAATGTCCTGCAGATCTCACACCCTTCACCGTGTGCCTCAGCAGGGCCATGACTGGGGTTCCCAAAACCAGCAGGTCACCAGCAGAGCTGGGAAGGAGCTGCTTGGCCCCTGGGAAGTGCAGGGAACTGGCTGGGGTGGGTTGGTTGTAGGAATTGAAGGGTTCCATGGTCCCCTTGCAGCATCTCAGCACCCCGGGGGGCTGCAGCCCCAGTCAGGGGGTGCCAAACACAGAGCCAGGGCCACAAACACTGATTGCTGAACTTGCCCAAGTCTAACGTAGGAATTTGGGAGAATAACAACTCCAGTCCCAGCTCCAAGGGGATTTAGGTCCTGTCAGCACACAAAATCTGCACCAGACTGTGTACACAGCCTACCACGGGAATGCGTTCTGGCATATTCCACCTTAACAAATTGCTACACCGTAAAAATCCTTATGAAATACCACAATAAAAACCCTTTTATCCCTTCACCGTGTCTAACTCTTCATTCTAAGACAAATCAGCTCTGTGGTTTGGGATCCTCCTGAGTAATTGAGACCTTCCCCTCATGGAGCCTGTGTCACCTCCCAGCTCAGGACAGTCCCTGAGGACTGAGGCAGCTCCTGAGGAAAGCCCTGAGCTGCTCCTTGAGCACAGTTCTGTCTCCATGTGGCTGCAGAGCCACATCCCCAGGCCCAGCAGGCACCACAATTCCACACAATTCCCACCCTGAGGGGGTCTCTGGGGTTCCCCCCTCTCTGTGATGTCTCAGCAGCTCAGCCACAGCTTCCCCACATCTCCAGGGCCTGCTGAGGACAAAGAGATGGGAAGTGATGCTCAGACACCCCCAGTGTGGTCACCTTGGGCCACAGCATGGTGGGACAGGGCAGGGAGAGGGGCTGCCCAGATGGACACCCCACAAAGCCAGCACTTCCCTCTTTTGAAAACAAAGATTTGAGAGCAAATCCTTTGGGTTTGCTCATGTGTCAGCAGGATGGGACAGCTCCTGGCTGAAGAATGCCAGCCCCTGACCATTCCAGCCCTGGTAACCCCCACCGTCCAGGGAAGATGAAACACTGGAGTTAAAATAGCAGGCGGGTCAGAGGAAGGTTATGGAAGTGCCAGAGGATTGCTCATGTTCCTTCAGGTGACTTCCAGAAACAGTGTAACCCCGAGAATGAGAGGTTAGAGGTGTCACAGACAGGGGGAAATCCCTGCTCTGAGGGCTGAGCTGCACTTCCCCCTTTTCTCTGGATGTACAAAGCTGCTTTCAAAGGGAATCAAAAATATCCCCCATGGTCCTGCTGTACCACCAGAGATCTGGGGGTGAGTAGGGATAAAAATGAGGGGTTGAAGCTCCCTTGTCCCAGGCAAGCTCCTCTAGCATGGACATTTTCCTTTCCTTCCCTTCCCTTCCCTTCCCTTCCCTTCCCTTCCCTTCCCTTCCCTTCCCTTCCCTTCCCTTCCCTTCCCTTCCCTTCCCTTCCCTTCCCTTCCCTTCCCTTCCCTTCCCTTCCCTTCCCTTCCCTTCCCTTCCCTTCCCTTCCCTTCCCTTCCCTTCCCTTCCCTTCCCTTCCCTTCCCTTCCCTTCCCTTCCCTTCCCTTCCCTTCCCTTCCCTTCCCTTCCCTTCCCTTCCCTTCCCTTCCCTTTCCTTCCCTTTCCCCTTTCCCCTTTCCCCTTTCCCCTTTCCCCTTTCCCCTTTCCCCTTTCCCCTTTCCCCTTTCCCCTTTCCCTTTTCCCCTTTCCCCTTTCCCCTTTCCTCTTTCCTCTTTCCTCTTTCCTCTTTCCTCTTTCCTTTCTCTGGAAATCTTGTGACCATGGAGAGCAGCAGATTCAAGTCCTAAAGAGCTAAAAAAACTCTCTCTTGTCTTCAATTTTTATTGGAGGACACTGTCAAAGTGTGTCAAAGTGTCCCTTATTAATCATATTTCATGTGTCCCCTGTCCTAAGCAAAGCTAACAGGTACCCACAGAAAACACAGACAGGATTTTGGAAATGCCTGACAAAATTTTCTCCTCGTGTGTTTTGGCCCTGGTTTCTCAGTCACTTTAGTTTCATCTGTCACAGGAAGATCCATCTGTAAACCTCATCAGATTCAGAATAACATGAGACAGATGAGGCCAGAAAAACTGTTTTTCTGCCTCCTCTGAATATTTTTTAGTTTTTAAATGCAGCGTGGGTTTTTGAAAGCAAATTTGCTAAATTGACAGCAAAAGAGGATGGAGCAGGAGATGCCAGAGCTGTTTCTGGGTTGGGATGGGCTGATCCTGTACTGGCTGAGCCCAGCACTGCCAGAGTGCCCAAAAGTGACCTTTCTGTAGAGGTCACTCATGGCCACGGGGGCTGGGCTGGACCCTCAGGTGTGGATGGCCAAAAATGACCTTCCCATGGGCGTGGGGTCACTGCTGGTCAGGCTGGGCTGGGCTGGGCTGGGCTGGGCTGGACTGGGCTGGGTGGAGCTGGGCTGGGCTGGGTGGAGCTGGGCTGGGCTGGGTGGAGCTGGGCTGGGCTGGACTGGGCTGGGCTGGGCTGGGCTGGGCTGGGCTGGGCTAGGCTGGGCTGGGTGGAGCTGGGCTGGGCTGGGTGGAGCTGGGCTGGGCTGGACTGGGCTGGGTGGAGCTGGGCTGGGCTGGGTGGAGCTGGGTTGGACCCTCAGGTGTGGATGGACAAAAGTGACCTTCCCATGCTGGTCAGGCTGGGCTGGGCTGGGCTGAGCTGAGCTGAACCCTCAGGTGTGGATGGCCAAAAGTGACCCATGAGGGTCCCCCATGGCCAGGCAGGGCTTGGCTGGGCTGAACTTGGCTGGGCTGGACCCTTAAGTATGGATGGCCAAAACTCACCCATGAGAGTCTTCCACATCCAGGCAGGGCTGGGCTGCACCCCCGGGTGTGGGTGGCCAAAATTGACCCACACGTGTCCTCCGTGGCCACACACAGGGCTGGGCTGGACCTGTGGGTGGCCAAAAGTGACTCATGAGGGTTCCTCATGTCCAGGCAGGGCTGGGCTCAGCTGAACTCTCAGGTGTGGATGGCCAAAAGTGACCTTCCCATGGGGGTCTCTGCTGGTCAGGCTGGGCTGGGCTGGGCCCCTGGCTGTGGGTGTCACCCCAGGTGAGGTTGGTCACGGCCATTAAGGGCAATTCCTCTCATCAGGGTCCCAAAATCTGCCTCCCCACCGGTGCGAGGTCAGCACTGGTTCCTCCCTGCCACACCACTCCCAGCCTTCCCCCGAATTCCCCCAAATTCCCCCGAATTCCCCCAATCCCCCCTTCCCCAGACACTCCTGCTGCTGTCCCCGTGCGTGGCAGGGGCTGCAGCAGGCTGGGGGACAGGGGACACTGTGCTGTCCGAGGGCTGGCACCTCTTGCTGCTGAGGACACCAGGGCTGATCCATCCGCCAGCACTCCTGGAAAAGCTCGGGATGCTGACAGGAAAGGCTGGGATCATTCCAGTGCCATCTCAGGGCGCGTCTGGGGCGTTTTTGGCACTCCTAATGTTTTGTGTCTGGGCAGCAGGAGGTGATGGGTTATCTCAGGGAGGGCTGGGCAGCACAGGCAGAGTGAGTGATCCTCTGTGCAGGGCACGAGGGCAACAAAACAGAACCAGAGAGAAGGGAGAGCTCATCTGGGGAGTGAAGAGATGGCATTTGAGGGCTGGGTTTCCCAAAAAGAGCAGAAATGCAGCCAGAACAGGAGGAATTGGCCTGGCAGGGCACTGTCCCCGGAGGGGCAGCAGGCTGAGCACAGAGAGGGTGACTGAGAGGGAGGGAGGGAAGGGAATGCTGGAGAGGATGGAAAAGCTGCCTTTGGAGGAGTGGGAAAGGGCTTCCTTCAGGCTGGACTATGAGGGACAGAGCCCTGGGCCCTGATCTGAGCCACAAGGACAGTTCTGTTTTGGGGGACATGAACAGTGTCATCTCTTCTTCTCAGCCCAGGAAGATGTGAAAATGAATTTTCAAGCATTTTTCTTCAAAAATCACGTTCCCTTATTCCTCCTCTCAACTCCTGAGTGGGAAAATAACTCAGTAAATCCACAGAAAATCTATACTTGAATTAGATTTGAGGTTGCAGATGTTTCTAGTGGAGACAAAGGTATCTCAGGGGAAAGAATTCCTGGAAAGTCAGGGTCTATTCATAGAATCATGGAATGGTTTGGGTGGAAGGGACCCTAAATCCCACCTAGTGCCACCCCTGCCCTGGCAGGGATCCCTCCCCTGTCCCAGGCTGCTCCAGCCCCAGTGTCCAGCCTGGCCTTGGGCACTGCCAGGGATCCAGAGGCAGCCACAGCTGCTCTGGGTGGAATTTTGCCCATTTTTTGCCAGTGATATATTTTGATGTTTCACTATAGAGTGACTTTTTTCCTCTGGGGATGTTCTGGAATCCTGACAGTGTGGGTCAGTTCATCAAACCACGGCGCAGGATGAAGCGGCCTCGAGTCCCAAATTCCTGCAGAATGTTGTTCCTACAACCTCAATTTGTTCATTTGAAGTCAGTTCAGTACTCCAGGCACTCAGAGCCGGTGGATGGAGACACAAAGTCTCAAGATAATAAACATGGGATCACTCTTGGCTCTTATTGTGGGTTCAGAGCAAACTGAGCAGCACCTTTGAGGCACCACGCAAACCCTTTGAACTTTGCAGCAAGAGAAAAAATATTCAATTCCTTCCCTCACTTTAAATCATATTTATCAGGACTCAGGAGAGATTACTTATCTGAGAGCCCAGGGGAAACAAAGAAGGCTCCCCACAGCTCCCCATGCCCAGGTCACGGCCAGTAGGGAAAGGGTCTGTTCCCATCAGCCCCAGCCAGGCCTTGGCATGGCCATGGAAGGTTCTGGATACAGGATGAGGTTTAATGGCAATGAGAGCTTTCCTTGGGATCACCAGTCCCAGGCTGGTTTGGGTGGGAAGGGATCCTGAATCCCATCCCCAGCCATGGCAGGGACACCTCCCCTGCCCCAGGCTGCTCCAGCCCCAGTGTCCAGCCTGGCCTTGGGCACTGCCAGGGATGGGGCCATACAGCACAGGGGAGGGGACTGCTGCCAGCCCACTGGTGCTTCACAGAACCATCTGAAGAGGAACCAGAGCACACTTGGGGCATTGTCAGGCTGTGGGTTCCTTTGCAGGAGAAATTCCAAACTTTGGACATGAGCCACTGGCTCTTGTACCAAGTCCCCAACTGGGAGACCTCAGTGGCACCAAACACAGCGACCTCCCTGAAGCCTCAGAGGGAATTCTGCCCTCACTTGGTATCTAGATGGTGCTGGGATTTTAAAAATGGGCTGAGATATTTCTCCCTAGGAAGGGGAGAGCAGCACGTCAGACCTGCAGGGGCAGTGCAGGGGGACACAGAGCAGCTGTGCCTGCCCTGGGTCCCTGGCAGTGCCCAAGGCCAGGCTGGATGGGGCTAGGAGCACCCTGGGAGGTGTCCCTGCCATGGCACTGAATGATCTTTAAGGTCCCTTCCACCCCAAAGCAGTCTGAGATCCTGGGATTCCATGGGTGTGTGTTGGTGCACCCAGCCTGGTACAGCAGCCTTTAATTATTGAAATACTTTCCCCAGTATTTGCAAGTGAAATAATCCAATGTTTCATCTCCAATGCCATTTTTTGGACACGGAACTGGGCTCCTCTTCTCCCTGAAGGTGAGGAAGGGGTTGGATAACCAGAGCCCCTGGGCCTGGGAGCCCATCAGGGGGCACAGATGGAAATCTCTGTCTGATGTGGGCACCAGCAGAGCTCGGGACACTGGGGCTCAGGACAGCAGAGCCCTCAGCACCTTCCTCAGGTAAGGAAGGAAGAACAACAACTCCTTTTTCCAGTGAAAATGAAGGGAAGGAGAGAGCCAAAGGGCACGGGCCGTTATCGGGGTGGGAACACCGGGCAGAGCAGCCACCGTGGTGGTGCCAAGGAGCACAATCTTATCTGCTGGGGAATGGCAGCCCAGCCCCTCCTGCTGAGGGAGAGCCACCCACGGGGTGTTCCCCGCATTCCTGCTCCTCTTCCTCACCGTGGGTGTGTGCAGAGCACACAGGAACCCCAGGGCAGGCTGTCCCTGTCCCACGGGATGGTGGCTTCATTGCCAACATCTCAAATGTCCCCAAACGCCAGGTGTGGGCATCTTGAGCCCAGAGCAGGTCCCTGCACTGTCCCTATGTCCTATAGGACATGAACAAAAGACAAGAGACTCCAAATATTTTAGAAGGCAAAAGGCATAAAAAAACTTTAATTGTCTAATTTTATAAGGTGTTCTGATACAGACTTAACATGATGGGTGAACAAGACCGACACCTCCCCAGTCCCATTGGTTAAACTGGAGAAACTGCCAAAAGGTTCTTCTCTGAGAACCAGAAAGGCAAACAACACCTGGAGAAGATCCTTTTGGGATAGGATGGTTGTTTTGCGAAGATTGTTTTGGGAAGAAGCTTTCCTAAGAAACTTTTCCCTTGAGAAAGGAGTTAACAGCTACGCACAGGCTCAAATCTCCAAGGCCCAAAAACATCAGACCCACACTGGACACAGCTCTGTGCCACCCAAATGCCCTGTGCCACCCATGGGAAGGCAGGAATCCACGGCAGCTGCAGTTTCCCATCACTGAGGGTTGTTCCAGGTGCTCCTACACAAGGATGTGCTGGGCTCTGCAGGTGTCACCCTGGGGCAGGTCCTGGTGACAAAGCACCAAGTGCAGCACTGCCCCTGCCATCACTGGGGGCCTTGGGCACTCACAGGAGGACACCCCGGCAGCCTGGCATGGGGAAAGCTTTGTCCCAGCAAATGGAACAGGTGACAGGGTTGTCACCAGGCACAAGTCCCTGGGTAAGCGCAGGTGTCTCCTCTGGTGCCTCAGCTCTCAGCAAACATCAGCTCAGAGGTGTAATTAATGAATTAATGACTCCCTGTGGGGGTCTGAGTGCCCAGGGTGAGCTGGGGGTGGGGCGTTTGTAGAATCATGGAGTCACAGAATCTCCTGAGCTCAGGGACCCCAAGGGTCCTGGATTCCAGGGATGCACCCCAACAATCCCCCCTGAGCATCCCTGCAGCGCTGTCCAAAGGCTCCTGGAGCTGTGGCAGCCTCGGGGCCGTGCCCATTCCCTGGGGAGCCTGGGCAGTGCCAGCACCTCTGGGGGAAGAACCTTTCCCTGCTCTGCAGCCTGAGCCTGCCCTGGCCCAGCTCCAGCCGTGCCCTGGGTGCTGTCCCTGTCCCAGAGAGCATCAGCACCTGCTTGTGTGAAAGTTTCACATTCAGCCTCACATCCAGGTGGTGAATGCTTATTTGTGACATCCTTAAAAACAACATTTTGTATGTTTTCTTCGTCAGTATTTATACATTTAAATTACTCTGGAAGCTAAATGCAATTTGCATCTCAAAAACAACGTTCAGCGTGTCTGTGCTTCAGGACAAGCCTCAGAAAACAAGGAGCTGCATCTCCAGGCAGGGCTCTCTCTGGGAAGGTGTTTTCAAGTGTTTTTTGCCTTTCCTGGCTCTGTGGGGGTTGAGGCAGCAGACTTCAGCCCCTTCTCTCCTGATGGCAAATCCATCTCCTTCAGCACCGTTGGCTCTGGATTTTCAGATACCAGTTGGAGGTGCCATCTGACACCATCTCACGTTTGAATAGATCGGTATTTTTAGTCTCTCATTCACACGTGTGGCCCCCAAAACGCTGCTGGGAGCTGCTCAGAGCATCCTCTGAGGAGCACAGGGGCAGAGTCCTGCCCAGGCTGGTGTTGCACCACCTGAGGTGCTCAGTGAGACACCTGGTCCTGTGTTTGCTCCTCACAGGCAGGGGCAGCACAGGACGGGACAGCTCTGCAGCAGAATCACAGATTCTCCTCCAGAATCCCAGATTCTCCTCAGAGTGCCAAGGGAACAAGGATGGGGTGGGACAGGGCGGGCAGGGTGAAGCTCCCTGTGGAGACACACCAGGAATTCAGCACATCCCAGGAGGTCCTGAGCTTTCCTCTGACAGAGGGAGGAACTTTGGGGGTTCAGGGAGGTGCAGATGGTGAATAAATATTAATAAATTTATCCTCTCCTTGGCATCTCTCACCCTGAGTGCTCCCTCTGCCCCTGGCCAAGGCTGCAGAGCTGGGCCAGGGGACAGAGTTCACCCTTTATGGCTCCGGCTTTGATCTTCCAGATGCTTTCTTTGAACGTCCTTTCCAGAAGAGAGTTTACAGCTGCACTGAGCCATTCCTGTCTCTATCATCCTGGAGGATTTGGCTCTTGGGTCCTCTGGGCTCAGCCAAAGGTTTCCTTTACGGCCTGACCTTTGAGCTCCCCAGTGAGATTCACTCACTGAGCCCCTCAGCTGCTCCCCAAGGCCAGGTCCTGCCAAAGGCCTGGCTGAGATTCATTTCTGCAGAGGCCCAGGCTTAGTCTAAACCCCAAAGCAGATCCTGCTCACTCCAGGGGCTGGTGCCAGGCTCACCACCTCGGCTCTGGCACGCGTGGTTGGAGGGAAAAGGGGCAGGAAAAGCCCCAGTGTCCAGCCTGGCCTGGGGCAGCCACAGCTGCTCTGGGCAGCAACTTCCCAGGTGATGAACTCCTGTCCCCTGGAGCCTCTGCACCATCAGGGCCAGGAGAGCTCCCTGTGGTTGCAGGACATGGGACTGTAGGGCCAGAAATGAGGCTGGCCTGAAACAGAGACTGGACAGAACTAGGGAATAAAGCAGAGATTTATTGAAAGGCCTTTAGGATACACCTTGGGCAGGACAAGAGCCTGGCCAGGGCCACACCCAAGGTGGAACCAAAATGGACCCAAAATGGTCACAAAATGGACAAACGGTCACAAGGTCTCACACTTTTATAAGTTTTGGTCCATTTGCATATTGGGGTTTAATTGTCCAATTCCAGCTGCAGGCTGTGAGGTCTCATCCTTCTTGTTCCTCCCTCCAGCCCCCCTTGTTTGTGCTTTTGGGCCTGAAAGTTGTCCTTGGTGTGCAGCAGGAGAAGGATTTGTTTTGTGTCCCTGCTCTGTGCAAAGCTGAGTGACCCTGACTGAGCTCAGAGCTGCACCCTGGGCAGCACAGAGCCTGAAATACAGGAGAGCTCAAACTCAAGCTCAAACTCATGGGAAATGGGGGCAGAAGCCCTTCCAGAAGGTCCATCTGGGGCAGGAAGTACTTTTGGCCAGCTGAGAACGAGCACAGTCACTTTACTTGCACAGAGCAGTGGCAGCCTCTACTCTGGTGCTGTGACAACCTTCGACTGCTGCTGGGACCCTCAGGTGTCCCGTGCTCCTTCTGGCACTGCTGAAGTTTTAGAGTCACGGAATATCCTGGGCTGGAAGGGACCCCCAAGGCTCATCCAGTCCAGCCCCTGGCCCTGCACAGACCCCCCAACAATCCCACCCTGTGCCAGTGTTTGCACTGATTCCAGCCCTCACTGGACGTGTGCTGGAGCATGGGAGGGGTCCCACAGGGCCCCAAGGGGAGAGAATCTCACCAGGTGAGCAAGGAGCCACCCATTGTCCTGCTGTGCCACAAGGATGGAAAGAAAAGGCACTTTGGAAAGCCTTGTCAATGACATTGAACCTGGAACGTGCTCCCATAGGGGCATTTTGTCTCTCCCTGACAAAGTCACTGTTCCCTGGCTGTTTCCTGTGCTCCACTCAGGGGTCTCGTGTGCCAGGCTGCTCACAACCCTCATGACACCTCCAGCCAGCCAGCCAGCATGCTCTCGGCTTTTAGGAGGGCAAAACTCCATCAACATCTGCTATATTTTATTAAAATAGTGCTGGAGAGCTGGGCACGAGGGAGGATTCTCTGAGGGAGGGACATTTGTGGGCCAGCAGAGCTGATGGGAAGGGGGGTGAGCAGGAGGGAGGTGTGGGCAGAATGTGAACGACTCCAACCCCACCTGGCCTCTGAGCAGAAGTGGGAATGCTTGGGACAGGGACAGGGACAGGGACAGGGACAGGGACAGGGACAGGGACAGGGGGACAGGGCAGGGACAGCACCTGGCAGCCCAGGAGGGCTCCAGCTGCCTCAGCACCGGGGTGCTCTGACATTAGAGAAGGGAAACAGCTCTTCATGATAGAAATCTTAATAATTCTCTGGAAATGAAGACTCAAATGGGAGGGAAAGACACTTCAAGTAGTGCCCAAATGAATGATTTTCTTTGAATGCAGGCTCTGGACTCGTGGCCAGAGCGTGAAACACGACAGGAATGTCTTGGATCCGCTTTGCTTGGGGGTTTTGATGAGCACAGGCAGAGCCTCGTGACCCTGTGAGGTGCTTTCCATCCCTCATCTCTGTGTCTCTGTAATGGAATGAGACAGGAGGCATTAAAAAGGCGTCCGAAGGGGAAAAGTTTTCCCATTACATCAATGAAAACTCTGACCCCAGCGGGAGAGGAGCCCCAGAGCCTGGAATCCATCCTGTCCTCAGAGCAGCTGATATTCCTCTGCTGCAGCTGAGAGCTGACAGCCCTGGGAGCCGTGTCTGGGAGAGCAGGGGCTGCTTTGCTGTCAGCTCCAAGATTTCCCAGAGCTTCTTGAACACTTCCCATTTTAAGAAAAACTCCTGACCAGCCCTGAGTGAAAGAGGCTTTCATTTCTCCCCTTTTCTTCTTCTTCCTCTGTCCCGCCTCACCAAGAGGAAGGAGCCTGCACAAGAGTGAATCACTCATCAGCTGGAACCTGCGAACCAAATTCTTTCTCTCCCTGTTCCTTGCTGTCCCTCAGGTGTCCAAGTGTCCACCTGGCCCCTGTCCTTGCTCCCAGCACAGCCTCAAACTTTCCCAAACATCAGAAAATAGTTTCTGAATAGCCTCCAGAGAATTGTCACACCACCAGCTCTGTGAGGCCAGCACAGCTGAGCCCAGGCTGGCAGTGCAGGGACTGTGGGCAGAGTTGATGGGAATGGGGATAATTCGGATGGGGAGGGACCTTAGGGTGTCTCCAGCCCCGTGTCCTGCTCAGGTGTCACATCCCACCCCCTCCCCTGCTGTCCCTGGCCACCCCTGTGCTCAGGGATCTGCTGGCACAGGAATATTTCTCTTGGAAAAGAGGAGCCAGCATGTTTGCATTGCAGGAGCTTCCAGCCTGGTGATTTATCAACCCCTCTGGAAGCCTTCCCCTGTGTTTTCCAGGATATGGCCCTTCCTATCCATTTTTTCCCATCTTTCAGGTGATTCTGGTGTGGTATCAGCCCTTGGCATGTCCCAGTGGACTGTCCCAGCCTTGTCCTGGTCTCCTTGTCCCAGAACATAAAAACCCCACAAAACAGCTGAAGGAATTGTGGCAAAGGCACAGACCCGCAGCTGCTGGGTCACTTCCTTTGGTGGCACCTGCCCGAGGACCCTTCACCTCACAGCCCACGGGGGGTGAAGCCCCCGTCCCTTCCAGAGGGGAGCTGGGGCCGGCAGGGCCGAGCTGCTCCATCAGAGGGCACTGTGGGATGGAGACAGAGCCCGGGACCCGCAGGGATGCCCGGGCTGCGGGGGGGAAACATCCCGGGAGCTTGGATCGGGATGGGTTCAGTCGAGGGGACTGCAGACACCCAGAATTTACAGGAGAGTAATTTACTCTCTTTTTTCTTTTTTTTTGTTTGTTTTTGTTTTTGTTTTGTTTGTTTTGTTTTGTTTGGGTTGTTTTGTTTTGTTTTGTTTTGGTTTGGTTTTGGTTTTTTTTGGTTTTTTTTTTTTGGGGGGGGGGTTTTTTTGTTTGGTTTGGTTTTGGGTTTTTTTTAAGTCAGGAACGGAGCTGGAAACCTCTTTGGAAGACTGGGGAAGAAAGGAAGGTACAGAAAGGAGGGGACTATCCATTAAATTCCATGGATGCTTTTGTCCAGAGTGGGTTCTGAAGGACGCTGGGTTTTCTTTGGAAATTGTCCCTCTCTCCATGGTGCCTGAGCTTTGTGCTACCACAGTTGAATTGGAGGGGACGCTCTGCTCACTCTGCTTTTCCCAAATCTCCCTGAGGTTCCTGGGACATCATCCCACCCCCAGGAGACACCTGGATCCACCAGCTGCTGGGAGTTGGAGCTGCCAAGGAAAATCCAGGGAGCCTTTTGCCTGTGAGGCAGAAAGGAGCAGCCCAGCTGGCCACCCTCTCTCTGTGGAGCTCCAAGGAGGGTGACGAGGCTCCCACAGCATCTTTCCCACAGTTTCCACTCCATTGATGAGCCACAGCTCCAGAAGCTGCTCCTCGAGAAGGTCACATCCCACGGACCAGCAGCCCCCAGCACAGCTGGAGCTAATCCCGGATTTCTCTGCTTTGTCTCCTCCACCAAGAGGCCACAGGACCAGTTCCTTGTGGCTCAAGAAAGCCCAGGACCTGTTCCCTGTGACTAAAGAAAGCCCAAAACCTGTACCCCGTAGCTAAATTCAGCACAGAACCTGTTCCCTGTAACTAAAGGAAGCCCAGGACCAGTTCCCTGGTGGCTGAAGAAGCCACCCACTGTCCAGCCTTGGTGGGAGAAGATCCCAGATGAAGGAGAGGAAGGGATTCTGTCTCTCTTGGCTTCATCTTTGCTCTGAATGTGCAAAACAAAAGGAGGATTTTCCTCCATCCTGCCACCTTTCTCTGGGAAGGGGAAATTCTGTCTCCTGTGGGAGAAGGGCCCTTCCTCCTCCCTCCCTTTTCGTGGCAGAACAAAGGGGGAACCACAAACCCTCCCCTGAGCCATCAGCAGCAACAAGAGAGACACAGGGACATCACTGCTGCCCCTGCCGTGGCCCCACGATTTTGGAGGCTCTGCCAGCCCCTGCTGTGTCTCAGGTGACTTCAGCTGATGCCTCAAGTTCCCCGCCTGACAAAAACAAGGTTTTTATCATCTCACACCTTAAAAAGAGCCCTGAGTCCCGGAGGGAAGCGGCACAGGAGGGGCAGGTGCCACCCCTGTGCACACAGAGCTTTCCCATTTCACTGCCCAGCCTTGGATCCAGTCCCACATGCTTGGGATGGCTCTGGAGGTGTCCCTGGGAGCCCCTGCTGGCCACGGCCCATCCATCCATGGTTATGGAACTTTATTGGCCTCTCTGTGTCCAGCAGCCCCAGGGGCAGCAGTGCTGATGGAAAATCCATGCCAGCAGGAGGGCAGGGCAGCACAGGGTCACCCCCCTCGATTGGATTTGTCCCAGGGCTCCGAGATCACGCCAGGAAAAATATCAACAAAACCAGCGACAGCCCCAGACTTTGCAGTGCCACCAAGCCCATTTTCAGCGGGCTCCTCCCCTCCTTTTTATTTTTCTTGTTGCTTCTCTTTTTTTGCCTGTTGCACACATTCTGCTCCACAATTTCCCTTGACCTCCGGGTCTCTGGAGAGTCTTTCCTGCAGGATCTCTCCTCTGCCCCAGAGCCCTGCTGGGAATTGCCTCTGCCAAGGCTGAGCATGGCCAGGGGTTGGGTTCTCGTGCCAAGCTTCTCCCACATCACCAAACACATTTTTTTTATGGTTCTGTTGCCCAACAATGCTGGAGGGATACCAAGGCTGTTCAGCTCTTATGTCATGGGTCTCTGGAACTGCAACCAGCATCAGTTGTTTCAAATCAACACTGCTGGGGTAGGACTTGGAAAGATTTATCTGTCGAGTAGCTTTGAGGCACTTCCCAGTGCCATCTCCCATCTGAGGAGGTTCAGCTGCCAGCAACCCCGAAACTTTGGTCTCTTGAAGGTTAATTGGGGTGGTTGGCAGTGCATTAGAGCAGAGGAGTGTGTAATCCAAATTTCCAGCGGCTGGAGGTTAAAATCAAAGTTAGGAAACCCTGGGAAGGAGGGAACAGTGAGGCTGATCAACCCTTGCCAGAAATATCTTGCTTTTACACTCAGACACAAAGGACCACGGACTGTCCCAGGAGATCCCATCTCTCCTGGCTGAGCAGGACTATTTTGTGGAAATCTTAATTTCACCTTAAGTAAATTAATCCCCATGTGCTGCCCACAGGATCCTCCTGTCACACATAACCCCAGGATGATGAGCACACCGAATTTGCCAGCACCAGACTTGAGACTGGCAGCAAATCCCAAACACGGCCGGGCCCACAGCGCCTCACCTGCGCCGTGCTTCAGGCTGTGGGCTGGAGGAGGCTGAGGCTTCTGCAGGAAAGGATGGAAAGTGTCCACACCTGTCAATTCCATATCTCCTTTTCTTTGTGTCAGAGCTGGGGTTAATACACAGGAGTTGCAGTTTTGTGTTCAGATTCAGTGTTTATTAATTCTAATCTCTGTTACAGCCTCATGGATTGTGAGCTCTAGCTAACAAGACAGAGAACAGAGGTAAAAATAGAGGTGCCTCTAACTCTTTCCAAGGTTATTTAAGTGCTAATCACCCAATAACAATGTGACATCTATATTATTTATTCTTTTAACTCAATAATTGACCACCCAAGGCCCGCAATGCAAACCCTTTCACCCAATTAGAAAAAAAAAAACACCTGAAACCATGAAGAGGAAGGTGAAGAAGGTGAAGAAGAAGGAAAAAGAAGGTGAAGATGAAGGACTTAAACAACGCCCAAGATCCTCCATTTTGTTCCACACACACCACTATACACTAAAACCTTGAAATCTAAGTTTTTTACCCTGTGAGATCACACAATTCTATTCAAAACACACACCCAAACCCATCTCTCAATTTCAGAACCTGCTCCAAGGCCTCGGGTCAAATGTGGTGCTTGCTTGAGGGTTTGTGTTTTTTAGAACAGAAAGCCTGAAATTCTCAGCCTCCAGGGTCCCAACACACACCGGGCTGGGTGATGGTTCCAGCCACACAGGCAGCAGGGTCAGTGTGGCAGCAGCACAGCTCGTGGGGCAGTGGGATTTACCTCCAGGACAGGGAACAGGGACAGCCTGGGGCACGGGGTCATTGTGGAGCCACCTTTGACAGCTGTAATTGAGGGACTCTGGAACAATTTTCATTTTCCACGAGTTTGCTAAAGCAGGGAGCCAGCAGGAGTTCCTGTGAATGTTGGTGCTGAGCTCAGAGGTTTCCTCAAAGCTTTTGATCTCTTGGAGCTGGACTTCCTCTTGGGATCTGAGCTTGGGATCTTGGAGCCACAGAACACCCTGAGCTGAGGGACCCACCAGGATCATCCAGTCCAGCCCCTGTCCCTGCCCAGACCCCCCAACAATCCCCCCTGAGCATCCCTGCAGCGCTGTCCAAAGGCTCCTGGAGCTGTGGCAGCCTCGGGGCCGTGCGCATTCCCTGGGGAGCCTGGGCAGTGCCAGCACCTCTGGGGGAAGAACCTTTCCCTGCTCTGCAGCCTGAGCCTGCCCTGGCCCAGCTCCAGGCGTGCCCTGGGTGCTGTCCCTGTCCCAGGGCAGGGATGGGAGCTGCCCCTCGGGAGGAGCTGCAGATCCCTGAGCTCTCTGCTCCAGCTGGACACACCAAGAGCCCCTGGGTGCCCCAGACCTTTCCCCATCCTCATGTCCCTCCAGCTCAGCTGCCTCTCAAGCCTCAGTTTCCCTTTCTCTGGGGCAGTTCTGTGCAGGAATTGGAGGTGCAGGGCTCAGTCCCTCCCTCCTCTCAGGTGCGTTTGCAGTGACTCAGAGCTCAGGGCCCTGCTCATCTCTCCCAAAGCCAGGTGACTTCATCATACCTTCCCTGTGAGCTCATGCTGCTGCGCCTTCCCTCCTGGCTACCCCAGGCAGCATTCCTGGGCACGAACGCCCATTCCAGCAGCTCCTGGCACAGCCGCCCCTCTCGGGGTGCTGAGAGGAGCCCCTGGGTGCTACTGCAGCAGCACGTGTGTGCTCAGAGCTGCCTCCGTGCAGGGAGCTGCCTCTGCCTGCTCTCCCTGGGAGCTCTTCCCCTCCGAGAGATCCCAAACCCTGCTCCCCGAGGAGCTCTGCTTGCAGGCAAAGCTCCCTCCTGGGCTCAGCTGCCTCTGTCTCACCGAAATTTCCCTTGGCAGCTCAGCAGGAGGTGCCTGAAGGAGTCAGCCCAGCCTGCCCAGGCTGCAGCCCCCTGGGAGTGCCAGTGCCCCCCCTGCTCCAGCGGGAACCACACCTGTGCTTGCCCAGGAGAGCAGAGGGATCCCCAGCACGAGAGTCTGGTCTGAAAATAGGATCAAGGAGGCTTTATCAGGAGTTTTTGGTAGTTTAAATGACTATTAATTGATTTTAATTGGCGTTTTTAATAATTGAAATAAAACTAAGCTCAGGAAAGTGAGAACGAGGACGTTCTCTTGTTTACCACATGTGTTGGCCTCCTTTGGGCACACCTGGGGAGGCTCAGGTTGGATATTGGGGAAAGTTATTCACTCAGAGAGTGAATTCACTCAAAGAGTGGTTAAGAATCAGAACAGGCAGTGGTGGAGTCACCAGCCCTGGAAGACTTCAAAAAGTGAACAGAGGTGGCACTTGGTTTAGTGACCCTGGGCTGTTTGGTCAAAGGTTGGACTTTATGATCTTGGAGGTCTTTTCCAAAAATTCAATATTTTCAATAATCCTATGATGCTCTGTCTGTATAATTCAATTATTCAACAATTCAATTTCCAGTAATTTCAATAATTCTGTGACACTCTGTCTGCCTCTCCTGAATCCATCCCTGCATTCTTCCCCACCTCCTCCTGCCCCAGAGCATTTATATTTATATTTATATTTATATTTATATTTATATTTATATTTATATTTATATTTATATTTATATTTATATTTATATTTATATTTATATTTATATTTATATTTATATTTATATTTATATTTATATTTATATTTATATTTTTAACGTGCACAACGTTGCCACAAAAACCACAGCGTGAAAACACACTTACATTCTCCAGCTATAAGGAGGGCTGGGAAATAATGACAGCCTGCAGGCAGATTTGTAATTTGTCCTGATAACAGATCACACTGCTGATCTGGGCTGACTCTCTGAGCAGGGCATCGTTTGCCTGGGCAGTGATGCTGGACACAGGGAAGGGTTTGCCCAAATTCTCTCCCAGTTCTCCCAGTGAGTCACTGGGCAATGGGGAATGTGAGCCAGGGGCTCCCAGAGCCCTTGGCTGAGTGGGCCCACAGGGACTCACTCAGGAGCAGTTTTCCCCTGATTTTTTATGAATTATTGGGGAGATAAGGGGTAAAATGATGCGGTTGATTAAAAATCGCAGCTGGTGTTTCCAAAACCCTGAGCTGGGGGCTTCTTTCTACAGTGCCGTTCCTGGGAACTGAGCAGTTCTGCCTTGGTTTGGTGTTCTGGGGTTGGGTTGGTCGGTGTGGTTCAGTTTTTTTGTTGGTTTCCATTTAGTTTTTCTTTGTTTGGTTCAGATCGGTGCAGAGTGACAACAGGAGTGGGAACCATGCAAGAGAAGGACCCCTCTCCTACAAGTTCTTCCTGTCAATATTCCTGTAATGGCAGAGACAAACACTGCTCCTTACTGGAAATAATTCCATTTCCCCATCCACCTCCCCAAATAAGAAAGCTCTTATTGTTACACTGATTTTTCCTCCGCATATAAACCACACAGGAGCCCCCACACCCCCAAAACAATCATTAGATAAGGAGCAGAACTTTCCAAGGCCAGGCTGGATGGGGCTTGGAGCAGCCTGGGACAATG
Organism: Prinia subflava; assembly: GCF_021018805.1. Lineage (NCBI taxonomy): Eukaryota > Metazoa > Chordata > Aves > Passeriformes > Cisticolidae > Prinia > Prinia subflava. Next base: position 5,167,458 of record NC_086270.1, read on the forward strand.
GGAGGTGTCCCTGCCATTACAGGGGGTGGGTTGGGATGGGCTTTGAGGTCTCTCCAACCCAAACCATTCCGTGATTCTGTGAAAAATTCCATGGAAATTAAATGGATTAATTAAATACAGTGAGAGGAGGTGAGGTGGATTCAGCCCCACAGGATCCACCTGCCCTGCCCTGCCTGCAGTGTTTGCTGATGCTCTGTGACCTCACACCCTGAGCATGGCTGGGAGCTGTCCCCAGGGAAGGCCCTGCCCAGCTGCCCTCAGGAATTTGCTTTTCCCAGTCCTCCCTGTCCCCCGCCCCACACACATTCTTTTCTCTTGAAGTGCAGTGTCTTAGTAACCAGATTACCTTTTTTTTCACTCGATGTTTCCTGGGAAAAAGAACTTCCCCAGAGCATCTCTTGGCTTGTCAGACCAAAATTTGCACCTGAAATTTCAATGTATTATCAAGAAGAAAAAAAAAGGTGATTCCATTTTTATTTTCCCCCTACAAGATGTGTCAATGATGTAAACTTCTTTCTTGCTTTCTTTCTTTGGTTCTGGAGATGCTTTCAAAACCTGAGCACATTTCTGGATTTTGACTCAAACATTGTTTTTTCCTCCCATTGTTTTTATCTTTTGACGTTAATTTTTTTAAAAATACCTATATCACACCATAGACATTCATTGTTATTTCTCCTTTATTCCTCATTGATATTTATATATATATATAATTAATAATTAATATATATTAATATATCACTTTGATTGCAGACTTCTCCAATGATTAAATGACTGTTTCTGCAAAAAGCATTTCCCTTGGTTGAGAAGTTTTGAGATTCGGTGGTTTTGGTGAACTTCTCTTGCAGAACTGTCAGATTTCATCCCCAGCTTCCTGTATCCATTTATCCTTTCCAAGCCATTTTCCCCATTTGTTGTCCTGGGCTGCATCAGTGGAATCCTGACCAGCAGGGGAGAGGGGATTCTGCCCCTCTGCCCCACTCAGGTGATTCCCCACCTGCAGAGCTGCCCCAGCCCTGGGAATTCCAACACTGGCAGCTCCTGGAGCTGCTGGAGAGCCCAGAGGAGCCCCTGGAGCTGCTGCAGGGCTGGAGCCCCTCTGGAGCCAGGCTGGGAGAGCTGGGGGTGCTCCCCTGGAGAGGAGAAGGCTCCAGGGAGAGCTCAGAGCCCCTGGCAGGGCCTGAAGGGGCTCCAGGAGAGCTGCAGAGGGACTGGGGACAAGGGCTGCAGGGACAGGAGCCAGGGAATGGCTTCCAGTGCCAGAGGGCAGGGCTGGCTGGGAGATTGGGCAGGAATTGTTCCCTGGCAGGGTGGGCAGGGGCTGGGCTGGAATTGCCAGAGCAGCTGTGGCTGCCCCTGGATCCTTGGCAGTGCCCAAGGCCAGGCTGGACCCTGGGGCTGGAGCAGCCTGGGACAGGGGGAGGGGTCCCTGCCATGGCAGGGGTGACACTGGAGGGGATTTAAGCTCCTTTCCAGCCCAAACCACCCTGAGTTTTTATGATTTTAGGGGGAGCATTTTTAAGTCACTGGCTTGTTCCTCCTTGGGGTACTCCTACAGCTCTGGGAAGGGTCAGGCCACGTCCTGGCATGCAGAAAAAAACAAAACAAAACAAAACAAAACAAAACAAAACAAAACAAAACAAAACAAAACAAAACAAAACAAAACAAAACAAAACAAAACAAAACAAAACAAAACAACCCCAAAGCAGTGTCCCCCGTGTGAATTTACAATTTACTCATTTACAATTTACTGTCACTGGACTCTCATCAATGGCCAACTGGTGATTAATTGGTGATTAATCCTACACCCCTCTGCTGGCATCCAGGGCTGTTACAGACCCTTGGCAATGATCTCTTCTGTATTAGCACATTATCATACATTATTTTTCAAACTAATGACATTTCACAACCAGTTCCATCAGACCTCCAGCATCAGTCATCCCTTTGGGGTCAAATCTGCTCCGTGCCTGTAGCATCCTACATTCGTGCAGGAAAACCCGGCTCATCCCAAAGGATTGCTTGTAAATATTCCTGCCTCCGTTGAATTCTGCAGGGAGCTGTCAGCAGCTGATGTGCTGCAGGTAAATGTTGGACTGTGGTGTGGGGAGAAGCGTGCCCAGGTCAGCAGTGTGAGGGCAGAGGGCTGCAGTGCCCACAGTTCTGCAGTGTTCATCAGGAAATCATCAGCATTTGGGTTAATTGGCCTTAAATTCCAAGTGGAGATTGCAAAACCCACCCAGCTCTGGCAGCAGAGGGGCCTGGGCCTTTAGCTCACGAAATTATGGACCAAGAGAGGCTGGCTGTTAAAAATAGGATGGGGACAAAGCGTGCCTGAAGCTGCATTATATAACCCATCAATAAATTGAATACTGGTGCATGTGAAGGACGATACAGGGGAGAGGGGGATGAGTTCTGCACATCAAAACAACTCCTCCTGCTGCTGTACAGCCACAGAGAGCAGAGCTGCAGCCTGCTGTGCCCCAGCCATTCGGGAGAAAATGTCCTTTTAAGGGTGGATCTGGTGCAAACACCCAGGAGTGTGCGTGAGGGAACTTGTCTGTGCCCTCGGAGGCTGCCAGGGCTGGGGCTGGTGTTCCCTCCCAGCTCCAGCTCCAAGGGTGCAGGAGGGCAGGAGGGCTGTGATCAGGGAATGTGTACCAACACTGCAGGTTTGGCTCGGGTATTCCCCAATATTCCCTTTTTCCTGAGTGTGAAGAGGCTGAAACTGCAGCTGGGCTGAGCTGGGAGCTCTCTCTCCTTCCCCACGTGGGATGGAACAGAGGCTGTGTCCTGGAGCACACCCTGCTCCCCTCTGCTTGCTGTTACAATCCCAGCCCCAGAAGCAGCAATAATCACATTAAAAAGCTGGCTGGGATAATTTCTGTGACACAAAAGTCACTCACTCACCTCTGCAGTGCTGTGCACGTGCAGCTGGCTCTGCTGGGGTGGCACAGAGCTCTCCTGGGCACGGAGCCTGCTGGAAAAGGAACTCCCCAGATCACAACCACAGTGCCCAGGCAGGTCAGCCCCCTGGGGCTGCCCTGGGCTCTGCAGGGCAGCGGGGAAGGGGCTGGCGAAGGCAGGAACTGCTTTAGCCCCATTCAGAGGGAACCCCACTGTCCACTTCTGATGTGAAAAAATCCTTCAGAGCAGCTGTGGCTGCCCCTGGATCCCTGGCAGTGCCCAAGGCCAGGCTGGACACTGGGGCTGGAGCAGCCTGGGACAGGGGGAGGGGTCCCTGCCATGGTTTGGGTTGGAATGAGATGAGCTTTAAGTTCCCTTCCAACCCAAACCATTCTGGGATTTGGGGATTTTGGGATTTTGGGATTTTGGGATTTGGGGATTTTGGGATTTTCTCGAATGTGTCAGGGTTAATTGAACTTCTCAGTTTGCTTCTCCCATAAGTCAGTCTCCAGCAGATTTGCCTCTGCTCCCAAGCTTTGGCCCCAGGAGTTACTGGACTTTCTTCGCTGTTAACTTTTGGATAAATTGTCCTTTACCCTGACCCAGTGACTGCCCCAACCCTCAGGTGCAGGGTCAATCTGCAGCCAAGACAAAATTCCCCCAATTTTAAGTATGTTTGGACATTTGGGACAGCCCTTTTCCCTTTGACTGCAAGACAAGATAATAGAATCATGGAATCATAGAATCCCAGAATGGATTGGGTTGGAAGGAACCTTAAATCCCACCCACTGCCACCCCTGCCCTGGCAGGGACCCCTCCCCCTGTCCCAGGCTGCTCCAGCCCCAGGGTCCAGCCTGGCCTTGGGCACTGCCAGGGATCCAGGGGCAGCCACAGCTGCTCTGGCAATTCCAGCCCAGCCCCTGCCCACCCTGCCAGGGAAGATGTCGAGAGCAGACAGAGACCTCATGGGGACAGGATGGGTGACAAATGCCACATGCTGCTCAGGGGTGTGGGGAGGTGTTTATTCACACTCTGGGCCAGCACCTGGTGTTGGACACAGGGCTCTGTTTGAGCAGGTCACTGTTTGTCATGGGAAAGGCAGGATCCACTGGAATGCAGGATCCCACTGAAAGGCAGGATCCACTGAAAGGCAGGATCCCTCTGGAAATGCAAAATCCCACTGAAATGCAGGATTCCACTGAAATGTAGGATCCCACTGGAAGGCAGAATCCACTGGAATGCAGAACCCCAGTGAAATGCAGAATCCCACTGGAAAGTCAGGATCCCATTGGAAAAGCAGGATCTCACTGAAATGCAGAATCCCACTCAAAGGCAGGATCCCAGACTGGATCAAACCCCTCCTGAGCATCCACAGAGCACCGACAGACACCCAGTGGTGCTTAAAGTCAGCAGGAACATTTTCCCTTCCCCCTATTTGATGGGAACAAGGAACAAGGGTTAGAAGTATGGAATTTTATCAAATGGCTCAGCCTCTGAGGATTCACCACGGAAATTCTCTGCCTTGGGTTCCCCCGTGCCTGTCCGCAGGCTCTGCTCACAGAATATTGGCAGAGGTGCCTCTGATAGGGAGCACAACTCCCCCCCTGCACAGAGTGATCCAGGCCAGTTCCTGCCAGCTCAGACACCTTCCTTGATGGGGAAGAAAAAATGAAAAACAAACCTCAGATCCTGCCTTACGGTGCAAAGATAAAATGAAATTGCTCAACAGAGAGAAGAGAATCACTCTCAAAGTGGAACCTTTTCTCTTTTTTTTCCTTTTCTTTTTTTTTCTTTCTCTACACTTGTTATTGAATGCCAAAAGGCTCTCTTTGAATTGTCCAGTGTGTTCTGAGGAGTCCTCCTGGCTCCCATCCTGGGAAATGACTTATTCATCACGCTGGGCCTCGGAATAAATTGGATTCCTCCTTGCAGTTAATGGAGTGGATTGACACAAGGTGCAAAGCTCCTGCAGCCTGGTGAGCATTTTCAGGCTCAGCCTCTCGTTGGCTCCCATTTCCAGTCTGTCAGTTTATTAACATCAGTCAAGTGATTCCTCTTGCAGTCCCAGGGGATGCTGTTTTCATGAAAGGAACTTCACCAGCAGTGAGCACTGTCCTGGTTTAGGGCAAATTTGGGAGGAAACCTCTGAATAGGGTCCCTCTGGAAAGCAAACCCAAAGAGCCCCTTCCCCCCAATGGCTCTGGGAAAAGAACTTCCTCAGAGAAAAGTGGAAAAAATGATTTATTTAACAACTGAATGCCCACAAGCACAAAGAATGAATGATATGAACAAATAAAACCTCTCGCTGCTCTGAAGAGAGATGCCAAACCTGAGGAAACCCTTGCCATGGGTGGCTCAGCTCACTCAGTTTTTATCAGTCCCAGTCCCTCTGGAGGTCCAGGCCCCTGGGGCTCCTCTGGGGTTTGCAGTCCAGAGCAGATTTAAACAGTCCCAAGAAAAAGGAACAAAACAGTCTAGGGAACTTCTCTGCCCTAGCCAGCTAAAACTAACTAAAAAGCAAAAAGATCTCTGTCCCAGCTGCTGGTCTGTTCCTCAGAGGAACCCCTGTCCGGAGAGGAATGTGCAGGAGTGAGAGCTGCTCTCAAAACAAACTTGGGGCTTCTTCTTTCCCTGTTTTGCTCTCAGAGCCAGCCTGAAAGGCTCAGAACTTAACACACAGCACAGACAGAACAGACGACTGGGGGTACAATCATCACAGAATCACCCCAGGACAAGCACCAAGCGTGGCAGTGCACTGAGTCTGCTGGCACCCAAAGGGCACCTGGGGATTTGTATTCCGGACAGGGCTGGGGGATGATTGTCTGTGGAAGCACTTTGTCTCAAAGGAAGGAGCACTAAACCTGAGTGAAGGTCACACAATATCCTGAGCTGGGAGGGATCCGTGAGGATCATCAAAGTCCCCATGACAGGAAGGGGCTGAGCTGCTTTTGAGCTTCCACATCAGCTGAGAACGTCCTGGGGAGCAGCACCCAGGCTTTGGCCAAGATTTCCATGCAAGCTTAGAAGGTCCATTTTTGGTTGCCTAACCTGAGATATTTCACAGCAAACCAAGTTTCCCACGGGCAGCTGAGGAGAACTTCCCAGCAATAATGCATCCCAGGCACCTCGTGGCTGGAGAGCTTGGCTGCAGACGTGGGTGGCTGGAGAAGAGCCTTTTCCACAGGGGCAGCAGCTGTGGAATTCACTTCCTCTGTCAGGCAGTGGAGCAGACTCTGAAATTCAGACAGGAATGTGCTGCTTTGACAGTCCAGACCTTTCTCAGGTTCTTGCTTGAGGTGAGGTCTGGGCACAATGACTGAGTCTGTGACACATCCTGGTTCAGGGTGAGAACTCCAGTTTCAGGATGTCAGGAGCGAAACTCCTGAAGCCTTTAGGAAACTGGCAGTGCAATCATCACCATTTTCAGGGGTTGGATCTATCAGGTCCCTTTGGCTGATTTTCCTCTATTTTCTATTTGCTCCATAAAGAACTCAGTATCAGCACAAATTCCATTTTCCAGGAACTTCTTGTCAGTTCAGCTCCTGCACTCTTTCCCCACCAGAAGTGTTGGGCAAGGCTTTGGAGCCAGGGAGCATCCAGGCAGTGCTCCCGAGGTGCTTTTGTTGATCCCAAGGTGCTTTTGTTGCTCCCAAGGTGCTTTTCTTGCTCCTAAGTTGCTTTTCTTGCTCCCAAGGTGCTTTTCCTGCTTCCAAGGTGCTTTTCTTGCTCTCAAGGTGCTTTTCTTGTTCCCAAGGTGCTTTTCTTGCAGCGGTTCTGGGCAGGGAGGTGAGTGGAGATGTTGGAACAGGGCACATCCCTCTCGTGGAGCTCGCTGGTGCCGGGCAGCAGGGGGACGGAAGGCTCAGTGGCTGTGGGAAGGGAACAGAGCAGTCCCAGCACGGGCTTGGCCTCGCTCTCCAAGCTTTCCTCAGTGAGCAGCAGCTCCCCAGGGCTCCCTCTGCCCTTGTCAGGACACGGACACTGCCAGCAAGCGCCATCCCCGTGGCTGCTGACCGGCCCTTCCAGATGCTCCTCTGGTGCTGAGAGGCAGATCACGAACACATTTGGCATCAACAAGCCCCCAGTAAACACATTTGGCATCAACAGACCCCCCAGTGAACACATTTGGCATCAACAACCCCCCCAGTGAACACATTTGGCATCAACATCCCCCCGGACAGCGTCCCCTTTGTCTGCAGCCCCCGATGCCGGCTCCTCCCGGGCAGTGCCCAGTCACTCTGATTAATCCTTTTGGGCAGGTGCCACGGGCAGGCGGAGCTGCGGTGCCCCTGGTCAGCGTGTCACTGTCCCCAGCCAGCCTGTGTGGCAGGAGAGAGGAGCTGGGGCTGGCAGGGCTGTCAGTGCTGGCTGCCCTGTGCCACGGGCAGTGCTGCTGTCAGGGGGGGCTGCTCCAGGAGCTCACACGGGGAGCTGGAGCTCCTGCAGGGTGGGAATAGGGTAAAATCTGGCCTGTCAGTTCTTCTAAGTGCAGCTAACAAGCAATCTGAGAGTTTCCCTATAAAGCTGTTTTGAGAATTAGAAGTTCCTTTAACACAACAATCCATTCTGAGGGTAATAAAAAAGTGCACCTGTAATTGATCCCATTTAAATGGATTTATCCCATGAGAATCAGTAAAGAAATATGTAAACAATCCAAGAATAAATAGATTTGCTGGACAAGTAAAATATCTTTTACTAACCAATAGAATAATTAACAAAAAAGCTACTGACCAATTAAAGTTGCCCACGAGGTTTGTACAAACTGTGTAAAAGACAGCATGTGGCCATAATAAAGAGCTTTTTGAAGATTTCACTGTGTCATTCTGTGTGTCATGTCCATCCTAACAAGGACACTGCAGGGGGACAAACCTCTGTCACTGCAGCCCTGCAAGCCTGGGGGCACCTTGGTTTAAAACAGGGGTGGGGAATGTAGATCGAGAGCTGAGCTGTGACTGCAGACACCTCCCAGGGCCTGTTTGAATTCCAGAGCCCCAGCAAGAGAGGGCAAGGGAAAAAAAAAAAAAAAGCCACCTTTCCATAACAAACTAAAAATTCCTAAAGTAAACCAAAGAGACTTCTCTCTCCAAATGAACTGATGAAAGAGTATTTTATGGGAAAAAAAAAATTGTTGGACATAACTGACTAAGAGATCTAAGTTTTGTCTCTTTATGTTGTTAGTGAGAAAGTGGACACTTGTGGGGGGAGAAGTATTTTGAAAGTTTCATTTTAATTCTCATTTTCTTCTTTTAGTGTGTGTTAATAAATCTATCTCTACACCTTTAAGTTTAGGCCGACTTTGCTTTTCTCCTGATCCTATCTCACAGCAGAAAAGACACTCAAACCACTGCACTAAATTTAGCAAACAGAGACAGGTGAAGGTTAAACCACTGCAGCTTCTCATTTTCACTTTGCTGAGGGCAACTGCATCCCCTGGTCACTCACTGCTGCTGGAGCAGCCCATGGGGATGTCTGGGATGTGCTCTCAAACAGCCTGAGAAAAACGGGGAAATTATGGAAGGGTGGAGAACAGGCAGTGTAAATCCTCCCTGTGAGAAAGCCACTGCTCCTCCTTTATTAAACCAGCCCCAGACTGGAGCCTCCACGCCCCACCTCCCTGCAGGGGCTGGTGCTCAGGAGAGGGAGATGAAGGGGCAGCTTCATCCTGCACCTTTATCCTGACCCCAGACAGGAGCTCTGACCCACGTTTGCTGTTCAGAACTGGTGAGATCAGGTCTCACCTTTACCAACCCTAACCCTAATGTCATGGATACAGAAAGTTAAAACTCTTTTTACCAGTAGCATAAGTATATAAGGAGTATAAGTTTCATTTCGATCTGTAACTAAGTATGTTTTTAAGCAGTTCTTAGGGTTATGTGCGGTTACGAGTTGTTATTGTTGTAATGTTGTTAAATTGTTGGTTGGCTCGAGTTGCTATGTAAAGTTTCAAATAGATATAGAAACTTTTGTGCGGTTATAGTCCTAAGGTTGCTTCAATACTGATAAGCTTGCCAAGAAAATATACCAAAGCAAGGAAGGAGAATTGAAATCAGGGACCCTGTTTTTGGGGTTGGAGACGGAACAAACGCAGGTCCAATCAATATGATTAATAACACACGTTCTCCTCTTTATTCTCGAAATGGCTGGTTTTATACAGTGCAGAATAGTTTACAGTTGCAGGTACATTTCTATTAGTATTCAGCATGAGCAAATATATAAACTATTTCAGTTTAAGGCAGCGACCGTGTTTCCATCCTAACTATCCCAGCTAAAGTATGTATACACCTTAAATGAATTTCTAAGTGCGCCACAGGTTTATCTACCACTACACGGGCCCAAATCTGAGGCCTTGCAGGCCCAGATCTGAGGCCCAGTTTGGGACAGCTCAACCTTCATTCCATAAGACATCCTGCTCGTGCTACAGAGAATCTCTTCAAGCAGCTCAGGGACTGAAACCCAGAGCCTTCATTAGTGAATACAGCTAACGAATCAAAGTATGGCGGGAAGAAATGATTGGTGTGGAGAGCACCCTGATAACGACCAATGGGAATTGAGGAAATGCACCAATCACGTGAAGGATCCAAAACGGACCAATCACTGAGGAGACTGAATCTATAAAAGGGACTGGCCACGCTCAGAAGGGGCTTCTCCCTCACGAAGGGACGGCTCTGAGGGGTGGTGAAAATAAATCCTCCTTCTTAACCCCTCCAAAGTTCCAAGCTAGCTCAGGCCTTCTCAGGCTTTGGATGAATATTTCATAGACAGGATAAAGGACCCAAAAGAGGCTCTGACCCCCAGCTGCAGTTCAAGATGTTTATTCCAGGTGGTGTCCAGAGGGAAAGAGGGCGTGCACAGAGGAAGAGGGTCTTTTCTCAGCTCTTGCCAGGGAGGGGCGATTTGGGACACAGCCAGTGGGGTCAGAAAGGGAAGGAAGGGTCAAACTACATGGTGCAAGCTCTAGGGCTCCCTGAGGGGGGAGAGACCATTCCCACAGGGGAATGGAACAGGGTGGCCCGTATATACATATTGGTATTGCTCTGGCTTGCTCCAGTTCCTGTAGCCGTTTTGTACCAATAAATGATTGGCCTTTTTCTTTTTAACTCCTCTTGATTTTCGGCCTCGTTTTTGATACATTTGTAACACTAACCCTAACCTTAACCTTTACCAAAGGAGCAGCAGGAAAGAGGCAAATTGTGTTTGGTGTGAGGAGCCCTGTGAGCCCTGGGGAGCTCTGGGGAGGCCACACCTCCGGGACTGGGGACATTTTTGGGCCCCTCATGACAAAGGACATTGAGGGGCTGGAGCATGTCCAGGGCAGGGAATGGAGCTGGAAAGGATCTGGAGCCCCAGGAGGAGCTGAGGGAGCTGGAAAGGGGCTCAGCCTGGAGAAAAGGAGGCTCAGGGGGACCTTGTGGCTCTGCACAGCTCCTGACAGGAGGGGACAGCCAGGTGGGATTGGGCTCTGCTCCCAGGAACAGGGACAGGAGGAGAGGGAACGGCCTCAGGCTGGGCCAGGGGAGGTTTTGATTGGATCCCAGGGAAATTTTCTTCATGGGAAGGGTGCTCAGGTTCCAGGGCAGTGATGGAGTCACCATTCCTGGAGGGATTTGGAGGCCATGGGGATGGGGCACCTGGGGACGTTGGTGGTGCTGAGGGACAGCTACACTCGATGATCGTCAGGCCCTTCCCAACCTCAGTGATCCTGGAACTTTGTGCCACAAACCCAAATCAGTCTGGACAGCCAAGGAATGAAATTTGCAGGCATCTGCTCATCCCTTCCAGGCGTTTATGGAGAATTGAGTGGGAGCCCAGCATTGTGAGGGGTCACAGGAGCCTCAGCAGGAGAGGAAGGGCAGAGCAGAGACCCCGGGTGGGTCACTGGGGGTCCCTTAGGACAGTGGGGACTCCCCAGCCTTCAAAAATGGGGTAAATCTGCCATAAAAAACGAGGAGACAGAGCTCTCCTCAGGGAGGTGTGGCAGGAGAAGAGAAGGAACAAACAGCACATCAACACCACTTTGGGATCCTTTAGGAATGGGAGAGCCAGGGGTGTTGTGGATGCAGCCACGGAGTCCCCAGGCCAGCAGCGAATTGTTCTTATCCTGCCACTGCAAGAAGTCCATGAGCTCACTTCAGTTTCTCCTTCAAAACACAAATTTCAAGGAAAAAAATTCCACTTAGAGAAAAACATTGAGTGTAAAATGTCAGGTTTTACTCTATTACCTCAACACAGAAAGTTTAACAAAGTATTTTTTTTTCAAAATTATGTATTTTTATTGAAAAAAATCTTGGACATCATTATTAACAGATTTTTAAGCTAAAATAGACTCGGGGAAATGGGATTTTGTCAGATTTCATATGTTTTCCAGATTCCACTTTCAACCATGCATAAAGAATAAAATAATTTCAGCTTCCTCAGATCTATTTCTTGGCCATCAGCTGGAATGAGCTGCTGTGTTTTAAGCTGTGTGGACAAGGAACTGGGTCCTGGAGCTTCCAAAGCAGGGTGCACATTAAAGGGAACAAAATCAGTAATTACTGATTTAATCAGAAGATCCCAAACCCTAAATGACCTCCAGAGGATGAAGCTCCACATCTCCAGTTCCCGTGGGAAGGACAAGAAAGGGGTGTGGGATAAAGGAACACTCCAGACATCCTGGAATGAGGTGTCCCTCTCCTGGGAGCAGAGATGAGCTGTGGTTTCTCTGGGCTGAGCTCATTTTTCTGTGTCTGAGGAATTTCCTACGGTTTCCTCCGAGCCCAGCTTGATCCCAGAGCCTGGTTTTGGAGGCAGGGACAGGCAGCCCGAGTTTTCCAGGACACCCCCCTCACTCCAGAGGCAAAGGCAGCCTTTCCCAGTGTGCTGGTTTGAAAGCAAAACCACTGAGACTCCAAGTCAGAAATACAATTTAATAGAGAGAGAACAAACAACAAGAAAGGTAAAAATAAAATAAGATAAATGCAATAGTACAAAGGAGCACTGACAGAGTCAGAATGCAAACCTGACACCCTGTTGGGCAGGGTGTTGGAGCAGCCCGCAGTGAGTCCTCCCACAGTGACAGATGTGGCTCTGTTGGAGCAGAGATGATCCTCAGGAAAGGGTCCAGTCATCCTCTGGGAATCCAGTGGGAACGGCTCCCTTGGTGTTTGGGATTGCTGTTTTATCCCGTGGAAAGGCTCTGGCTCCTCCCGCTGGGTGCAGCATCTCCCAATGGGATGAGGTGATGTTATCAGTCCTGTGAGAGGCCTTCAATGGCCCATTCACAGGGGATGTCCCTCGGAGGAGGATGGGTGGAGGAAGAGATAAGGAGGCCCTGCCTTATCTGGTGTTATCAGGTGTCCCATTAACAGAAGGCATCCGCCCTCTTCCACCCCTAGAGTTACAAGAGATAAAGAACAATATCTCCCAACGGGTTTCAACAGATGAAAATAGAATACACATTTTTGGTTACATTTTTGAACCCAGGTCTGGAATTACCCCAGGGAAGGCTGCACCACATTATCCATGGCCAGGTGAGCCTGCAGGGAGCCAGGTGTGACAATGACAGTGGCTCCAGAGCTTGGGGACCTGCCTTAGCTCATTAAATCCTGATTTCTGTAGCTCACAGGGGACAACCCATCCCAAGCAGGCTGGATGCCTCCCTGGGGCTGGGATTGTTGGTGAGGTGGATCCCACTGGGATTTCCAGCAGCCCTGGGGCTGAGCTGTCACTGGGCAGGGACTCAGTGCCACCACCAGTTCGTACCTAGGCTGGTTTGTGCCATCAAACTGCTCAGGGCTCTGCAGACACAGCTCTGAGACCTGGGCTCTGCTGACTTCAAGCAGAAATAAATCTTTGGGGGTAGTTAATTGCATTTGATGGGTATTTAATTGCATTTAATTCAGTTTTGGGGTTGTTTGCTGATGTATTTGTCCAGGTAGCTGCCCAGTGGCTGAGTGTGCCCAGAGCAGCTGTGGCTGCCCCTGGATCCCTGGCAGTGCCCAAGGCCAGGCTGGACCCTGGGGCTGGAGCAGCCTGGGACAGGGGGAGGGGTCCCTGACATGGCAGGGGTGGAAAGGGAAGAGCTTTAAAGTCCTTCCCAACCCAAACCACTCCACGGCTCTATGATTCCTTGAGGGGGCTAAAGGGACTGGGTTCAGCTTTCAAAATCCGGACTTCATGGTGATGCTTCAAGATACAGACACCTAACAGGAGGTTTTCTCTCTCTGTTAACAGAAAGGTGTGACATCAGCGCTCTCAACACCCTGCTCCAGTGGGACAAAATCTAGTTTCTCCAAGACTACTTCAGCTTATAAAAATCTGTTTAATAATGATGTTCAAGATTTAGTTTTTTCCAAATAAAAATACATTATTTTTGAAAAATAAAAAATAAAATTTCTGTGCAACAATAGCATTTCTCCATCAGGAGAAATCAGTTCTCCTTTTCAGGCACACTAAACTCCTAAAAAATCAGTAATGGTAGTGTCTGTTCTCTATTATTATTTATTACTATTTATTATTATTTATTATCATTTGTTATCATTTATTATTATTCTGAAGGGTAGGTAGAGTGTTCTGACCACACCAAAACAAAAATCCTGCACCCAGCAGTGGGACCCAGCCTTTTCCAGGGTGAAAACATTCCAGGAAGTATGGAACAATGATGAGTACTCCAGTCTGAAGGCATGAGGGGGAATGTAGGCACAGGGTATCTGCTCACAGGGGGGACTGACAAGCTGAGAAGTGGCTTAATTAGCGTCTGTAATTAACCAGAGGTGAAGCAGATCTCTGAGAGGGCAGCCACTCTGAACCACGGTGTGTGGGTTCTGCGTCACCTGCAGATTTTGGGTGCAATATGGAACAAACACAAAGCATTTCTACTGAACACTCTTTATTTACCCTCAGTGAGCATCAGAAATGTGTTTGAAACCCTGCCAGAGAAGAGATTGGATGTCACTGGGATGCCTCTCCCAGGTCAGCAGTGGTGCTGTGGATGTCTGACCCCTTCATCCTCCTTCTCCTCCTCCTCCCAGCTCAGAGCTGTTTTCTCTGGGACAGGACAGCACTCTGGCCTGAGGCATAAACACCTCAGCGTTCACACCACCCATAAATTTGCTTTCTGCAGGTAATGACTGTGACCTTTCCACTCTCAGCCTTGGAGCGGGGTGGGTTAAATGGAAATTAAATGTGTAGGACAGATGCTGAAAAGCAGCGCAGCGTTCCCTGTGCCAGCAGCGTGGGCTGCACCTTGACTCAAATTAGGCTAAAGTGGCACGAGCAGAAAACAGGAGAGCAGGGGAAATGTCAGACATGTCAGAGGAGCAGGAAAATAAGCTGGGGCTTCCCAAAAGCACAGGCAGCAAATTAATTCCGAGTGCAGATAACAAATGAGGAGTGTCTGCTTGTGAGAGAGCCTGTCCCAGAGATGTGACAGGGAGCGATGTGGCAGAGCTGCTCCTGCCCTCAGCTGCACCTGAAATCTGCTCCTGGGCTTCATTAAAATGCCACCACGGAGAGGTTTAGCCCTGTGTCTTGGTTTGGAAAGACAGGAGTCTGCCAGGGAAAGCCGGAGCGTCCCTTGGAGTGGAGAGTGTTAACCCCCTCCCAATTATTGCAATTCTGCAATTAAGGGGCTTTCAGTCAAAGATATGGGAAGAGGAACCAAAACCCACCAAAAACAAACAAACAAAACCGACCAACCAACCAAACAAAATCCTAGAAACCCTGACAGAGTCAGAACACAGCCTGACACTCTGTTGGTCAGGTCCAGTCCAGCCCTCCTGCAGTGGCAGCTGTGGCTCTGTGGGAGCAGAGATGATCCTGGAGCAGGGGCAGTTCCCTCTGAAGGTGCCGTGGGGTGAGATGGGTCCGGTCTCCTCTGGGAATGCAGAGCACACAGGCTGTGCTGGGCTCTGAATCCCAGGGTTTATCCAGGTGGGAATGCAGAGCACACAGGCTGTGCTGGGCTCTGAATGCCAGGGTTTATCCAGGTGGGAATGCAGAGCACACAGGCTGTGCTGGGCTCTGAATGCCAGGGTTTATCCAGGTGGGAATGCAGAGCACACAGGCTGTGCTGGGCTCTGAATCCCAGGGTTTATCCAGGTGGGAATGCAGTGCACACAGGCTGTGCTGGGCTCTGAATGCCAGGGTTTATCCAGGTGGGAATGCAGAGCACACAGGCTGTGCTGGGCTCTGAATGCCAGGGTTTATCCAGGTGGGAATGCAGAGCACACAGGCTGTGCTGGGCTCTGAATCCCAGGGTTTATCCAGGTGGGAATGCCGGGCTCCTCCCCTGGGTGCAGCATCTCCCATGGATGATGGAATTGGATCAGCCCTGCAGGGAGCCTCGATGGCCCATGGACAGCAGAGATCCCCTGGAGGGAGGATGGGTCCTGGAAGGGTTAAAGAACACTGCCCCAGCTGCTTTTAGCAGCTGCCCATTGACAGAACACACTTGCCCCCTTCCCCCCGGAGTTATGAGGAATGGGTTATACAAGACATAAAAGAAAAACACCTTTCCAGCTGGTTTCAACAGATGGGCAAATAGAATACACATTTTTGGTCACATATTGCAACCCAAAACACCCTGGGATGCTGAAACTTCCTGGTGATAGCGGCGATGGAATCTCTGAGTCTGTCTGCTCCTGTTAGGTATCTTATGAGTGATATGGTTTGCACTCCCTAATTAATCAAACTTTATCTATTCCACACCTTTTTGTTTGCTTGTGGTGCTAAATAACCAGATGTAGTTTCAGTGTCTGAATGTTTTGCTGCAGATGTCTCGCTCCAAGCTATGACAAGAACACAGCCAATGAGATGGTAAATGAAATGTAAAATCGGAGACTGAAATGTAGGATTGGAGACTGAAATGTAAAACTGGACACTGAAATATAGAATTGGACACTGAAATATAAAACTGGACTCTGAAATGTAGGATTGGAGGCTGAAATGTAAATCTGGACATCGAAATGTAGAATTTCCTGAATTTTATACACTGGGTATTTATTCTCAGAAGCTCTCCTGAGCAGATCAGGTTCTCAGTCTCCACTTAAAGCTGTCCTTGTGCTACATCCTGCATTTTTATCTCCTCGAACTGACTTGTTTCTGCACTTCCTTGAAGAGGCTGGCTCCAAATCCCACTGAGATTAGGAAGCACCAAATCTGCAGAACAGTTTTCTCACATCCCTGCATAATGTAATTACTTATTATTTATAAACAATTATGATAAACAATTATTTATTTATTTCATTGTTATCTCCAGCTCAGTTTAACTGCAACTGGGCCTGAGCTGGAGAGGAGTCAGCACCATCTTGGGTGTGGGGATAAATTTATTTCCAGATAATGAATGATTTCCAGCACCTTCCTTGGGCACTGCTTTCAGTTTTCTTGATATCTAGGAAAAGTGCTGGGAAAACAATGAATGGCAGAGAGGAGGATTCATCTCCAGGAAACTTTTCTGTGTCCCTACATGGACCAGGAGGACCTCCTTCCTCCACACAGCACACCTCATTTCCAGCAGGAGCCCTGGCACAATCAGTCCCTGCACAGATGCAGAAATGGCTTTGCCCTCCCACATTCCTCTCTCTCCAGGATCCCCTTGGTGACTGCCCAAAGCCTGAGCTCACCACAAAACTCACATTTCATCTCTTTTCCTTCCTGATGAGCAGGAGATGAAGGGATTTATCTGTGCCTCGTGCCCAGCACCTCCAGCCCAGGGCAGGCAGGAAAAGAGGGCTTGGATGGAGCCTGGGGATTGCACTGATGCCTCAGGATTTCAGCTTTCATATTTTTCAAATCCTGCAGTGGCTTAGTGTATAACTCTGAACTCCATGTGGAGTGTTAGTGAGCTCTCTTCACATTGTGGTGAGACAAAACAATTCCTCTCTGGGCCTGAAACTCAAGAACGTCCTCCAGCCTCAGGCCCTGAAAATATAACCAGGACCAGAAGCAGTGAGATAAATTCCCTCAGTGTCCAATCCTGCCTTCCTGGCCACATAAGGAGCCTTCCTGCCTTCAGTGGCGCTGAGAGCAGCTCCAAGGCGGTCCCAGGGCCGTGGTGGGGATCCCTGCTGCTCTCCAGCTTCCCAGAAGGGGATTACTGAGAGCCTGGTGCTGACAGAAACCCTCTGCTCTGAGGTTTCAGCACCACCAGACCCTCAGCAGGGTGGAAAGCGAGGCTGTGTCAGCTTTCTGGCTAAAAAAGATTTCAAGGAAGAAGGATGTGTTTGTTTGAGACATCAATTTGCAGTCACGGAGCAGAGCTGCAGAAACAGAAAACAATAAAACACGTTATTGCATATAAAGGGCAGGAATGTCCTTGTGTGTCAGCTCGTCTGTGAGGGTGGCCAAAGCGTCTGACCCCAATTTCTGGGCTGGCAGGCCCTTGACAGCTCTGGGGATGTTTCTTGCCCTCCTTGGAAAGCTGCTGATGGGTGTCAGTCCCTCTCTGCCTCCAGAGGCAAAACTGCTGCACAATTCCTTCATTCTGCATTTCCCCCCAGCCCCTGCACCACAACAGGGATACCCTGCAGTGCTGGGGGCTCAGCCACAGCGGGGCTCACCCCTCACAGAGGGGTGTTTTGATTAAGAAATTCAGCTTCACACTTCTCTTCCTACGCTCGACCTCCTTGGGGTGACTGCAGAGGTGATGCCCGTGGCTGTGTGCCTTTCCTGGTGTTTCATGTGAAGAGATCAGCCAGGCTCCAAACCCAGCCCAGCTCCGGGCACCTGCAGGACAGGGACACAGCTGGACACCCCAGCTCCTCTCAGGAGAGAACCTTCACTGGCATTGGCACTTCTGCAGCAGGAGGTGTTGGTTTGGGATGCTGGAGCATATCCAGGGAAGGGAACAGAGCTGGGAAGGGTCTGGAGCCCCAGGAGGGGCTGAGGGAGCTGGAAAGGGGCTCAGCCTGGAGAAAAGGAGGCTCAGGGAGGACCTTGTGGCTCTGCACAGCTCCTGACAGGAGGGGACAGCCGGGGGGGTCGGGCTCTGCTCCCAGGGAACAGGGACAGGAGAGGGAACAGCATTAAGCTGCACCAGGGGTGGTTCAGGTTGGACATAGGAGGAATTTCTTCACAGAAAGGGAGATTGGGCATTGGAAGGGGCTGTCCAGGGGTGTGGTGGAGTCCCCATCCCTGGAGGTGTTTAAGAAAAGCCTGGATGTGGCACTCAGTGCCATGGTCTGGGTGACAAGGTCACAGGTTGGACTTGATGATTTCAAAGGTCTTTTCTAGCCCAGCTCATACAGTGGTTCTCTGGTTCTGGGATTCTGGGGTTCTGGGATTCTCTGGTTCTGGGATTCTGGGATTCTGGGATTCTGGGATTCTGGGGTTCTAGGGTTCTGGGGTTCTAGGGTTCTGGGGTTCTAGGATTCTGGAATTCTGGGGTTCTATGGTTCTGGGATTCTGGGATTCTCTGGTTCTGGGGTTCAGGGTTCTGCCTCCAGCCCCGCAGCCCTGGCACAGCCAGGCGTCCCCTCGGGAGCAGCAGGCACAGCGTGTCCCACGGAGATGGAGCTTTGGGCTCCTCAAGGCGGGCATCATCCAGCTGCCATCCTCAGGGAGAAGAGTCTGGAATTCCTCCCGGGTGTCAGTCCCTGCCTGCTCCCAGCACAGAGCTGCTGGTGCCACACGCAGCCCAGGGCTGCTGCTGGGCTCCCCACACTCACCAGGGCAGAGTTTGCCCCGGCAGCCCCGCAGCCCCCAGTCCTCCTGCCCGTTGTTTGCTCTCCGTCCCTGCTCAGCCCCCTCCAGCCCTGTTATCTCGAGGTGAGGCCCTCCCAGAGCACCCCAGCCCCTGTGCAAAGCTGCAGGGAGCTGATAACCAGGGCAGCACGGAGCAAGCCCCATTCCCAGCGCAGCAGGCAGAGCCGAGCCCAGCCTGCTCACCCGTGGGTCGGGCCAGCCAAAGTAGGGCACAGTGATACCAGAACGAGCCCAGCCACTCAGTCTCTGCTGATACCAGGGTATTTATTTAGTGATAAATAAACTAATGCACCTGATAGGCTGGAAGGACGTGCTAAGGCTTGGAAATTTCCAAATATCAGAGAGTCCCAGAATATTTTGATTTGGAAGGGACCTTAAAACCCAGCTCATCCCACCCCAGCCATGGCAGGGACACCTCTCACTGTCCCAGGCTGCTCCAAGCACCATCCAGCCTGGCCTGGGACATTCCAGGGATGCTTTTCTGGTGCATCTCGATCTTCCCAGGTCTGAGTCCTCCCTCTGCAGCAGATCTGTGGACCAAGAACTTCCCTCCCTCTCCCACTCCCAGTCCCATTTGAGCAGAAGATGCTAAGATGGCCTTTCGGGTGAAATTGATGCTGCAGCCCTCACACTTTCTGTGATTGCACAGACCAGCTCTCACCAGGCTCTCTGACCTCTCTTTCAGTCCTGATGACAAAAAATGATGTAGAGCTTAGGGTTTCAGGAAGGAGGCCAACAAATCACTCACCTGGTGCTGGGAGGGAGCCATAAAATGGGGTTTGCCATTTTGCAATTGTATCGAAAGTCCCAGGAGATTTCATCATGGTGTGATGGGAGTTTCAGCTTTTCTGAATGGAGCACAGATGAAAATATTTATTACAGAGCATTAGAAGAAACAGTGGAGCAAAGATTAAAGGAAGGCGTTTATTGATAAATCAGGGCAGGATCAGGATCAGACAGGTAAGCACTCAGGAATGTGCATTTGCATAAAGCTCAGGGAGCTGCTGAGTCACCAGGGCAAGGACGGGAGGCTGTGGAACAGCTCAGGAACAGCTGTGTCTCATTGCCCCTGAAATTCGTTCTTACCTGAGTTAGATGGAACAGGCAAAACAGTGGGATCTGATTGGTTTGCACCTTCCCAAAAACGTCTTGTCCTGTCCTGCAGGAGTAATCCAGGCTCAGTCCTGCCCCTCTGCACACCAGGATGTCTGCACAGCTCTGGATTTTGGCTGTTCACTACAGCTGTGTGGGGAGGAAATCCAGAGCAGGATTTCAAAGAGCAGAAGTCCAGCTCCACCAGGAGAAGGTGTAAAACACCCCTCAGGAGGGGCTGAGTACAGCCAGGAGCGCTGGCAATGCTCCCTCGTGGGTCGGGGTCTCCCAGGGATATCCCCTCCCACTGAGGGAAGGTGTGGGGCTGACATTGGTCTGAATTGAGGCTTCAGGCTCTGCCAGTGTCTGTGTGAAAGGCAGACGAGCAACTTTCTCATGTTAGCCTGAGAAATCTTAAGGAGGAATTAAACCTTGGGAAGTGAGAAACCATCCGCAGGCGCTGTTTTTCCAATGTTTACTGGCAAGAAATGTTTACAAAAGGGTGTAAATGCTGAATAACCAACCATGTTCTTTGTACCGAACTACTCTATAAAAGTAGAATTTAGAAGAATAAAGTGCTCTCATCTTTACCATCATGGAGAGTCATGTTTATTCCTGTGCCATCCGAAAATCATGACAACAGGAAGGGATTTCCTCAGTGATGATTTGGGGATCGTTGGAGTTGTCTTTAGATTTCTTACATGGTGGAAGAGAATCGAGAGCTGAGCTCCAATGATATTTGTGAGTCCCTTCCAACCCTAATTTGTATTTCTGTGACTCCAGTGCAGCCTGAGCTGTACCATCCTGCTGGCCTGGATGCAGTGAAAATGTGAATTTGCACCTGCAGGACTCTGCCTGGGCAGCAGCATCTCCCACCTTGGGCTGTGAGCATCCACGGGGCCACTCTGGGTGTGTTACTTCAGCTTGGATTTGGCCTGAAGAGCCAACAGCACCCCTGGGAACTGAAACGCAATAACTTTTTGTCACAGAGCAGCCCTACAGTGGCCGTGCTTCCTCCTCTGCCACTTCCTTCCAGGAAGAGCCTGCCCAGATCCCTGGCTGGGTTCAATCCGTGCTGCCCTTCCAGGCACACGGGTCCTTCCTGGGCACACCTGACACTTTCCCTGCAGGGGTTTGTGCAGGAAACCAGCCCCAGGAACAGCTTGTCCTGATCCCATCTCAGGGTAATTCCCATCCGAACCTTCTCTCTGTTGTTCCCTGACCCGGGAAGGTCTAAGGATTTGGGAGCTTTCCAGGTCCCTGTGGGTTCTCTTGCTGTCTCCTGGACATTTCAGCAGCTCAGAGAAGAGAGCTGAGGTATCACACAAAGGCTAAAAAACCCTCCCACACCCCAAACCCTTCGTGTTTAACCCTTTTATTTGTTACCAAACCACCTGTGGGAATTTCAGGTTGGCTATACTAGGATATCACAGGAATGGGTTTATCCTTATTTTTTGTGTAGACGGAGCCATAATTTGCTGCAGGAAGAGAGAGTAAAGTATGTGTGGAAGCTCAGAACTGGGTTAAGTCCATATTTTTAAAGCAGTGGGAGAGATCCTGGCTCCCTGGAGCCTTCAGGGATGCAGTGGCAGAGAGCTGTGGGCCTGTGGCTGCATCACACAGGGCAGGAGCAGAGGGAACAGGAGCTGCCAGGGGACTCTCGATAGAAAACTCCCTGTCTGGAACAGGGCATCCTTGGGGTGAGGGTGCTGCTGTTCCCAAAATCCTCTGTCCTCCACACAGCACACCTCGCTTCCAGCAGGAGCTGTGGCACAATCAGTCCCTGCACAGATGCAGAAATGGCTTTGCCCTCCCACATTCCTCTCTCTCCAGGATCCCCTTGGTGACTGCCCAAAGCCTGAGCTCACCACAAAACTCACATTTCATCTCTTTTCCTTCCTGATGAGCAGGAGATGAAGGGATCTGTGCCTCGTGCCCAGCACCTCCAGCCCAGGGCAGGCAGGAAAAGAGGGCTTGGATGGAGCCGGGGGATTGCACTGATGCCTCAGGATTTCAGCTTTCATATTTTTCAAATCCTGCAGTGGCTTAGTGTATAACTCTGAACTCCATGTGGACTGTTAGTGAGCTCTCTTCACATTGTGAAGAGAAACAGCTCCTCTCTGGGCCTGAGACTCAAGAACGTCCTCCAGCCTCGGGCCCTGAAAATATAACCAGGACCAGGAGCAGTGAGATAAATTCCCTCAGTGTCCAATCCTGCCTTCCTGGCCACATAAGGAGCCTCCCTGCCCAGACCCCCCAACAATCCCCCTGTGCATCCCTGCAGCGCTGTCCAAAGGCTCCTGGAGCTGTGGCAGCCTCGGGGCCGTGCCCATTCCCTGGGGAGCCTGGGCAGTGCCAGCACCTCTGGGGGAAGAACCTTTCCCTGCTCTGCAGCCTGAGCCTGCCCTGGCCCAGCTCCAGCCGTGCCCTGGGTGCTGTCCCTGTCCCAGGGCAGGGATGGGAGCTGCCCCTCCTCTTCCCCCCTGGGGAAGTTGTCACTGCCAGGATTCTCCCCTCAGCCTCCTCCAGGATGAACAGACCACCTGGCCTGAGTCACTCCTCATGCAGCTTCCCCTTAAGGCCCATCAACATCTTTGCTGCCTTCCTTTGGATGCTCCCTAATAATTTAATGTCTTTCTTACACTGTGGTGCCCAAATCTGCTCACAATATTCGAGCTGAGGCTGCCCAGCCCACTCCCAGCCCAGGGCAGAGCAGGGCAGTTGTTTCCACTCTCACACTGCCCAAACCTTTCGCCTCTCTGCAGTCCTGCCTTGTCCATCTCTTCCTCCTCTGTTTATTTCTCCCTCCATCCCATTTTCCTGGCAGTGGGATAAAGCCAACCTGAATGTTCTTGTCTGGACAGCAACACTGACATTTCCCAAATCATGTTTTGAGTGTGCCACCACTCCAACTTTTAATCACATTTCTCAGTTTTCCCACCCTTAAATTCCAAAATAGGGACCACCATTCAAGGGGGCTGTGTGAAAACCAGAGAGCTCTGAACACAGAAAAAAGTTTGGCTGCAAAAAGCCCAGTTTGAAAGGAATTCCTGATTGACAACTTCCCCATTGTACATGATATGCACAAGGCTGAAGTTCAGATCAGAAGAATGGTTTTGCTTTCATCCTTGAATTGCACAATAATGAAATCTTCCAGCTCCTGCCATCCCTTGAGCTGTTTCTGATGAAGCTGCACTAAAATATGTCAGTCCAAGTCAGAACTGAAGAGAAATAAAGAGAATTCATTTGAGGCTCCTCACATCCAGCTACCCTCACTCAGCAGATTTGTAAATCCTAAACCACTGCTCACAGCTCTGCCCAGCTGAGCTGTTTCTTCTTCTCCCCAAGCAGATCTGAGCCCTGCAGGGATGGATGGAAATTCAGCATTTTCCAGGTCAGGACTTCCAACCTGTCAAAGTGAATTAGGGGAGCATCAAGGCTGCAAACTGAAAACGTTGAAGGAAATGTGTGTGTTCCTGCCCAGCAGAGCTCAGTCACTGACAGTGGGATCGTGGTCACACCTCTCCTTCTCATCACAAACACGTTTTCTTCAACAGGATCACAGGCTTGGGATAAAAAAGTATTTCGGTTTGTCTTGTCATAGAATCAGAGAACCCCAGAATGGTTTGGGTTGGAAGAGACCTTAAGGATCATCCCATCCCACCCCAGTGTCCACCCTGGCAGGGACCCCTGTCCCTGTCCCAGGCTGCTCCAGCCCCAGGGTCCAGCCTGGCCTTGGGCACTGCCAGGGATCCAGGGGCAGCCACAGCTGCTCTGGCAATTCCAGCCCAGCCCCTGCCCACCCTGCCAGGGAACAGTTCCTCCCTATCATCCAATCTAGATCTATCTTATCCAATCCAATCATCCAATTAAATTAAAAAAGTATAAATTTATTTATTATTAATAATAATAAAAAAATTTAAATCTATCCAGGTTAATTTTTTTCTAATTTATTATCTTCTAGGGTTTAGAGGTACTAGTCCTTTTATTTTTATTTTTTTTTTAAATCACCATTCCCACACATGCACACCAGTGTCTGCAGGAGGCTGGGGAAAGGTTTCAGGTGTTTTTCCTGATTCTGTGATTCTGTGTCTGGCTCCTGCTCAGTCTGGGGCTTCTCCCCCCTGCCCTGGGTTCCATGAGGAGGCTTTGCCATTCCACCCCCCGTGCTGGGAGCTGCACAGGACCCTGCTGCCTCCTCCCCTGTCCCTGGCTCCCAGGCAGGAGAACATCTCATTTTTTCCCTTATCCTGCCTGAAGTTTCTCAACACTCCCATGTGCAGCGAGCTCAGGTCTCAGACTGACACATCGACTCTCCCACCTTTAAAAGTCAACTGCTAATTAGAATTCCTGCTCAGAGCATTCCTAGAGTCCTGCCCCTGCCAAGGGCGCCCCGATTGAGCCGTTTGGGAGCGCGCCTCCCTCCCCTTTGGCACACCACCCATGATGACACCGCGTGTGCTGCTCCTGCAAACTGCCACGAGGAACAGGGAGAGCTTCCAGGAATGGAACTGGCCCAGGCTCCAACCCAGAGCCCTGAACGAGACAAACAAGGGCAGAGTCACCGTCACAGAGGAGTCCTTTGGTTTCCCCGAGTGCCTGATTTGTTCTGCAGGGTCTTGGTCAGACCCTGCAGCCCCCTTGGACCTCAGGTCCTGGCTGATCCAAGGTCTCCTTGAACTGCCTCCTCCTCAAGCTCTGCGTGAGGCCTGGTGGCTGCAGGAGGCAATGAAACGTTCCTAGGACAATTATCAAGGTTTCCACTGCATAAATCCTGATTTCTCTCACTCAGGATGGATGTTGCTCATGAGCCAGGACAGGGCAGCTCCCGAGCTGGGCACACAGAGCTGACACAGTTCAGGAAAGGGCAGATAAGTCTGGAGGCAGATCCTGCACTGCTGTCAAAAGGCAGGAGCTCTTCTCCTGCTGCACCACCCGTGCTGTCACTGCAGAGGCGCAGCCTGGCCCTGGCTCCCGCCGGCGCCTCGGGGCGGAACTGTCAGACAGACGTGGTAACCTCTGCTGGGATCCTGGAGAACATCAGTGCCTTTCCATAAAAAAACATAGCCAGGGGTCCCCTGAGAGCACAACCCATCCCAGGCTCTCTCTGTTTCCAAAATCCATGGAGAGAGCCATGACTCACAGCCGAGCATGCCAGGACGGAGCCTGGCACCCTGCAGCAGCTCCTGCCTGTGCCTTGGTGGTCCCCACATGGCCCTGGAGCTCCTGGCGTGTCCCTGGGAGCTGGCACAGCTTGGGGACAGCAGCAGGGCCCTCTCCCTAGGGTTTGGGGTGACACAGCTCAGGTATGGGGACAGGGCCCTCCTCATGGGGTCAGGGTGGCACAGCTCAGTTATGGGGACAGGACCCTATGCTGGGGTTTGGGGTGACACAGCTCAGGTATGGGGACGGGACTGTCCCCATGGGGTCAGGGTGGCACTGTTATGGGGACAGGGCCCTCCTGCTGGGCTCTGGGGGTGCTCTGTGCCCCTGTGGGACTGTGCAGCCTCCCCAAACCTCTGCAGTTTGTGTGAGCAGGGCAAAGTTTCCCTCGGGGCAGATTTCTGTGTCTGGCCTGAAGCTCCATCCCTGACGGCCTGGCACAATTTCCCTGTTCCAAAATGCTGCTTTGGGGCCAAAAGGAGAGAAGCCAGTCCCATCCCGTGGCCCCAGTGTCCCTCTCTGCAGGCTCCACCTGCACGGGGGACTTGGGGACACCTGGACAGCCTTTCCCAGCAGAGGGTGTGCTCAGGAATTCCATCCCCCTTTTGTCCCTCTTGCTGGGTGTCCTCTCAAGACATTCCTGGTCTCTGTGTTGTTATTAATATAATTTTATTATTATTTTTATTCACAGTGACCATCAGGACAGGTTTTGAGGCATGAAGCAGGATATCACCCCTGTCTGGAACATTCCCTGTTAGATGTCCTTTAAGGCTGGGGGAGCTCTTGCCCAATTCCAGCTGCAGCTCCTCTGCAGGGTGACAGAGCTGTCACAGCTCTTGGGGACTGTCCCAGCCAAGGGGGCCCCAGCTGCTGCCAGAAGGAACATTCCAGAAAACCCCAAAGGGGAGAGAGGGGCACAGTGCCTGCACAGCACCCCAGGGAGTTGCACAGCTCCTGGATTTGCAGAGCCAGGCAGTGAGGAATGGGTTATTGAGCACCTCTGCCTGCCTGGGACCATGGGCTGGGCGTTCTAGGTAAATTCTGTGCAAAGAAAGGCAGCGAAACACGTGGAGCTCCAGCTGCTTTGCACACCCAGTCTCTTTTTGGAGTTGGAAAACTGTGAGAAAGTGTAAATCCTAGGGAAAGAAACAGGAGGGCAGGGTGCAGAGGAGCCAAAGGTGACAATGCACCTGTTCATTACATAATTCCTGGGTGATAAAATGCATTTATCTCCCTTTTTTTTTTTCCTTTTCTGCACTTTGTCCAGCAAACTTTCTCCAGGACAGACTTCCAAAGTCCCAGGGCAGCTTCACTCAGTGAATGGTTTTTATCAAAATTATGTTTCTCTCCTTCCTCAAGACGTTGTTTGGGGTGAAAGACATTTGTCAGATAAACTGTGACCTTTCAGAGGCAAGAGCAGCAGCCTGAAGAGGGAGATCTGGCACTTCCCTGGCCAGGACTCTGCATTTCCCAATCCATTACCCTGGGATTTCACATGGACCTGCACCTGTTGTGCCTCAGCAATTCCCATTTTATCAGTGAATGCCCCACAAAACACCCCCTTATTCACCTGCCTGGCTGCTCACACCCCAAAACTCCCATCTCCCAGGCATCTCAGATCAAAATCCTAAATCTCAGCTCAAAATTACCCTGCAATGATTAAAATCAAATTACTTGACATCCCAAAGGTGGAAGAAGAAGGGAACAGCTTGACTGTCCACAACAAGAACCTGTCTGATTTGTGGGACCTCTCCTAATTAGAGAGGAATTTCTCTACCCCAGAGTTATTTGAGACTGCTCAGTTATGGGGTGGTCTGTTGTGGGGTACAGCCTGGGCAGTTCCTGGGGCACCCCTGACCTCTTCACACCCCTGCGGGCACCAAGGGGTGGCAGAGAGGAGCTGAGGAAGGTACAGGGGGGCTGAAAAATTGGGTTTGCTGTTTGAGCCTGGCTTTGGGACAGAGTCACTGCAGGGCACAGGAGCCAGGGCAGCTGGGAGAGACCCCAGGGAGGAATCCTGGAGAGAACTCCAGCACCTGGGGGATTGTATCCCTCTGCCGTGCTGGGGAAAGGCTCAGAGGGTTGGGGTTAATTTTGGGCATCTCATGACAAGGAAGGGGCTGGAGCATGTCCAGGGCAGGGAATGGAGCTGGGAAAGAGCTGGAGGATTCCTGAGGGAGCTGGGAAAGGGGCTCAGCCTGGAGAAAAGGAGGCTCAGGGGGGACCTTGTGGCTCTGCACAGCTCCTGACAGGAGGGGACAGCCGGGGGGTCGGGCTCTGCTCCCAGGGAACAGGGACAGGAGGAGAGGGAACGGCCCAGGGTGGGCCAGGGAAGTTTAGATTGGATATTTGGGAAAACTTCTTCACTGAAAGGGTTGCAAAGCACTGGAAGGGGCTGGAGTCCCCATCCCCAGAGGTGTTCAAAAAACGTGGATGTGGCACTTGAGGACACGGTTTAGTGGTGATTATACTGGTGGCACTGGTTGGTTGTTGGAGTTGATGATCTTGAAGGTCCTTTCCAACCTCACCGATTCTTACCTGATAGTCAGGTGGGCAGAGAGGGGTTAAACAGATTTAAGAGTTTGAGTGGAAAAAGGCTCTGAGAAAAAGGGCTCTGAGCCTGAGCTACAGCAGAAACAGTCGCAGCCCTGGTGCTGTCAGGCAGCTTTTATTATTCAGAGGAGGGGAAACGAGAACAGTGGGAAGTGAATTTGAGAGCAGCGAGTGGGGGCACTGGCTCTTGGCCTTGGCAGCTCCTGCCAGCAGCCTTGGCCTCCCAACGTGGAAAAGCAGCAGACGAAGCAGCGAGGGGTTCAAGCTGCTGAGAGGCTGAGCTGGAGCCCTCCTGGTCCTTTCCCTTTCCCATCTCCAGGAGCGGAATTGGGAGCCGTGAGTTAACCCCGGGCTGGGGCAGAACAGGAGCGAGACAAACACGGGCCAGGGGCTGGCGCTGGAGCCCCCTGGCTCTGTCTGGTGCTGTTATGAACAAGTTTATAAGTTAATCGATTGTTACCATGTTCTGTTAATTGTTAAATGTTACCATGTCAAATGTTGATCACCAAGATGAATGCATAGACTCTGTTAATCACCCCTATTGTTAATTACCCTACCCAACAGTCCCTTACCTGTACTCTTTATCTGTTGGGTACTGCCTCTGCTCCCCAAAATGGTGCACAATATGCAAATGAAGGGACACTGGGACACTGAGTACTGCTCAGAGATAAAAAACCCTTGAGACAACGAGCCAGTGCAAAATCCAAGACTGGAAATAGCACCCCCAGACTGGTGTAGAGTGGAGAAGATAAAACCACCAACCAAAGCAACTCCACCGTGTCGCCGTGACCTCAACAGTTCTCCATCTGCAGGACACCCCCGGGCAAGGAGCCCAAAGTTGGTGTTCCCAGGCCTGCCCGTGAGGAGGCAGCCCCAGCTCTGCTGGGTATCAAAGCTGCCCCCTCCTCCTGCCCGGGGCCGAAGGGAGCAGCGGCGGTGTGCGTGACCCTGCGGGGCCACCCAGAGCTGAACTCTTCATAAAGGCATTGAAAAGGAGCAGAGCTCCTTGCCTGTTTATTCCAGTGCTGCTGGATCTCCTGCTCTCCCTGGGACTCAGCTCAGGGCCAGGGTGCTGGAGGAGTGCGGGCAGTGGGGTTGGCTGAGGCAGGAGCAGGTTCCTGCAGTGAATCACCGCCATCAGAACAGGCACTGCTCAGAGAGTTCAGCACGGAGCACAGCCAGGGCTTCTCTGGGCTCAGGAAGGCTGCACTGCCCCTGAGATACAGAAGGGATGAGGAAGAGGAGGTGCAGACTCAGACAGGCAGGGAGCAGGTTCCTCTGGTGTGCCTTGCATAGTCCCTTTAAAACATGGAATTAAAATTATCTGGGTTGGGAGGGAGCTTAAATCCCACCCAGTGCCACCCCTGCCATGACCTCCCCCTGTCCCAGGCTGCTCCAGCCCCAGGGTCCAGCCTGGCCTTGGGCACTGCCAGGGATCCAGGGGCAGCCACAGCTGCTCTGGCAATTCCAGCCCAGCCCCTGCCCACCCTCACAGGGAACAATTCCTGCCCAATCTCCCAGCCAGCCCTGCCCTCTGGCACTGGAAGCCATTCCCTGGCTCCTGTCCCTGCAGCCCTTGTCCCCAGTCCCTCTGCAGCTCTCCTGGAGCCCCTTCAGGCCCTGCCAGGGGCTCTGAGCTCTCCCTGGAGCCTTCTCCTCTCCAGGGAGCACCCCCAGCTCTCCCAGCCTGTCCTTTGTGCCAATGCCTGTCCATCCCTGTGCATTTGGAGCAGGAAATCCTTGACATCCTCCCAGAGTTCCCATCTGAGTTCCAAACTGACCCCAATTTCAGACCCTGTAGGGAACACCCAGACCTCAGCCCAGCTGACCCTGCACTCTCTTCCTGACCGTGTGTCCTTCCACACCCAAGGCTGAGCAGCAAATGCCAGGCTTTAGCAAGCAGTGGTTGCAGGGCTCAGCTCAGGGTTTTCACGTGTCCCCAGTAAAGAGGGGAAACACACGAACCTGAAGATGACAAGAATTTGAGAGAGGATTGAAAGCACCTTGGAAGATTTAAGCAAAAAATCAAAATACTCAAGAAATTTTGGGGAAAAAAAAAAAAAAAAACCACAAACCCCTCACCAGCTATGGACAACAACAAAAGCTGTTCTACAGAGAAATGTGTCTCCAGAGGGGGATTTGTCTTTGACACCTCTCCTAGAGGACCTGAACTGTAATTTTGAGATGTTTTTATCTCCCAAGTGAGGCATCCAATGAGTGACTGACCCAGAGCTGCGTCTCGTGAATGGATGTGGAGACAGGAATTCCACTCACACTCTGGAATTAACACCTTCAGGTGTATTGAAAGGCTCTGCAGGCTGCAGCAGATCCCCAGGACAGTGTTTGGTCCCAGAGTGGTCAAGGAAAATGTCCTGTGTGGGTTCTCATAAATGGAAGAGGAGCTGCAAGGACCTGCAGGATCCTTTGTGGTAAAGGCCGGGACACTCCAGGAGAGCTCTGGACCACTTGGAGATGATCCCCATGGAGCAACATGTCTGGAAGGTGTGAATTGAGTGAAAAAAACTGATTTGGGCTGGTAATAAAGGTAAAGCAAAGGGAAAATTTCCATGCATGAAAAAGTGGTTTATGGGAATATTTTCCCTGAAGGGTAGTAAAAACTTCTTCACTGGGAGTGTTTAAGAAGGGCAGAGACACAAATAAAGTTGGTCTGCCTTGGGCAGGGAGTGCCAGCTCCATTTCTTTAGGAATCCATGGGCCTGTGGATTCTTCTCCTGAAAAAGAATATCCTTTCCATAAGGAGGTGAGGGAAGGAGACAGCACAGGCAAAGCATCCATTTCCCAAAGGAATCTTCCTCCAGGGAGCCAAGAGACAAGAAGGGAGAAGGAGAAATTTTCACCAAAATCAAGACATGCTGGGGAAATGAGCCAAGTCAGCTGCAGTCTGGGAGAGAGGAGGTAACTGAGAGGAGCCCGTGTGAGGGAAGAAAATCTGTCTTTATATCAACTTGTGAATATCCCAAACCTCTTCTTATTTCCTGCCTCTGTTTATAAACATTCCGTGAGGAGTAGTGGCTGCTCATAAAAGAAGTGTTAAAATGAGCACAGCAAGCTCCTGCTGTGCTGAGGGGCCAGCGTCAGGTGAGGGTGATAAAAGCTCTGCCTGTAAATTCTTGCAGCTCCTCAGGACCCTCAAAGCCATTTCAGAGGCAGCAGAAAAACAAAAAACTAAAAAACAAAAAACAAAACAAAAGAAAAAAATCAGAGAAAAGGAACCCCCAAAGCCAAAAGTGAGAAAAGTGGACTTTTGCCATCTGGTTTAATCCTGAAGAGGGAAGTGGTTGTATCATCTTTAAACCTTCTCGCGGCGCGTGCCCCGCGGCAGCTCAGCAAGGCAATTAATTTCTGGAGGAATTACCCAACCCTTAATTTTTCTGAGCAATTATCGGCTCAGGCACCAGCCAGGAGCCGGAGCGCTCCCTGCTCCGACAACGGCCGGGTGCAAGTAGCTGCAGAATCCCTGCCACGCTGCACTTGGCCAGGGACCTCCCGGGGAATCTGTCTTGAGATGCCCCCAACGGGCAGAGCGTGTCTGGAGAGCGACTGCAGCCTCTCCCAGGGTCCAGCCCCGCTCCCAGGCTTGTTCTCTTGTCCTTTGCAGAACTACTGCAAAGGGCTTTGGCTGTTGAAGGAGTTCAGCCTTCTCCTTCTCCTTCTCCTTCTCCTTCTCCTTCTCCTTCTCCTTCTCCTTCTCCTTCTCCTTCTCCTTCTCCTTCTCCTTCTCCTTCTCCTTCTCCTTCTCCTTCTCCTTCTCCTTCTCCTTCTCCTTCTCCTTCTCCTTCTCCTTCTCCTTCTCCTTCTCCTTCTCCTTCTCCTTCTCCTTCTCCTTCTCCTCCTCCTCCTCCTCCTTTTCATCCCTCTCCTCTTCCTCCTCCTGCAGAAGCAGAGCTGCAAATGGTAGAGAGGATTTTTGGGTTCTGCACTTTGCATCGTTTCTCTGTGGGGATCTCAGTGGGATCTGCAGCTCCTCCCGAGGGGCAGCTCCCATCCCTGCCCTGGGACAGTGACAGCACCCAGGGCACGGCTGGAGCTGGGCCAGGGCAGGCTCAGGCTGCAGAGCAGGGAAAGGTTCTTCCCCCAGAGGTGCTGGCACTGCCCAGGCTCCCCAGGGAATGGGCACGGCCCCGAGGCTGCCACAGCTCCAGGAGCCTTTGGACAGCGCTGCAGGGATGCTCAGGGGGGATTGTTGGGGGTCTGGGCAGGGACAGGAGCTGGAATCCAGGATCCTGTGGGTCCCTCAGCTCAGGAGGTTCTGTGACTCTGTGCAGGACAGTTGTTGCTGCCCCTCTGTGCCTCAGTTTCTCCACCTGTACATGCACAGATTTATTTTTCTTTACCATGCTGATCTCTCCTCTCACACAGGAGTTTACTGGCCCTCACTGTCAGCGTTCAATCCCCGCCCAAAGCCTGTCTGGTGCTCTTTCAGTTGAGTTTTGAAGATGCCTGGTGACATCTCCTGCCTTGCCCAGCACGCCCTGTGCTCTGACCCCAGCAGGGAGTGAATTCTTGTCCCTCACTCCTGCCCCACACAGGACAGGGCACGCAGGATCCAGCTGTGGCCTTCTCTCTCCTCTCTGAGCTCCAGCTCTTTTGCAGGACCCTCCATGGCCATTCCCACATGATTGCCTCTGTGCCCAATCCCATCTCACTCCCTGGGTGCTGCTGGCAAGGGGACCTGGAGCCTGTGTCCCTCCTGCTCTTGAGGGATTTTTCCCTGCAGGGCCAGGACCCTTTTCCAGCATCCCCAGCGTTTGCCAGGTCCCACCTGGAAGTCCCTGGGATGTGTTTGCTGCTGGCACCTCTCAGCTGGTTCTGTTTTAATGCAGTAACTCCAGGGGCTGCTGGTTCTGCAGGCAGAGCCTGCCCTGCCTGGATTTTAAGGCATTGTGGTCTGACAGTGCTCCGTGAAGGAGCTGCTGTGACAAGGAGCAGTGACAAACCAGATGGAGGTGACAAAGCAATTCCTTGTAGCGGTGTCAGGCACTCCCTGCTGTCACCTGCCTGAGCCTGTCCCTGAGGAGATTGTCCAGGGTCAGTCCCTGTGGGTGTTCCTGAGGCTGCAATGTGGGAAATGGGATCAGGGGCAGAGAGAGGGGGCTGCAGAGCCCCGTGACCTCCTTGCTGCAGCTCTGCTCCCCTGCCACACAGGCTGGGGCTGAGAAAAACCCTGCAGCATGGTGGGGTTTGGGAAATGCTGACATCCAGCTGGAAATGAGGGGGTGAAAGCACCTGGGGGATGCTCCAGGTGACTTCTGCCCCAAGCCATGTGAGGACAGCAGCCACAAGAACATCTCTGGACTGGGTGGGAAATCAATTCTTTTCCTGGATGCAGCTGAACATTGACACAGCCAAACTGCAATGAGGAGAACTCAGAACTGCAGGGATAAGCTGGGCACAGCAGGAGGTGGTGCCACTGGTCTGAGACCTTCATTTCCCTGATGATCCATCCTCTAGATCACAGGACAGGATGGGTCTGATGTGAGGGAAAAAGGAGCTGCAATTTTCACTTCTTGAAGCTCCTCTCTGAGCAGGCAGGAGAGGCATTCACTGCAGGACAGGCATTCCCTGCAGCAGTGGCAGTTTCTGCCGCACATTCCCTGCAGGAGTGGCATTCCCTGCAGGACAGGCATTCCCTGCAGGAGTGGCATTCCCTGCAGGACAGGCATTCCCTGCAGGAGTGGCATTCCCTGCAGGAGTGGCATTCCCTGCAGCAGTGGCAGTTTCTGCTGCACATTCCCTGCAGGAGTGGCATTCCCTGCAGGACAGGCAGTCTCTGCAGCAGTGGCAGTCCCTGCAGGGGTGGCATTCCCTGCAGCAGTGGCAGTCCCTGCAGGGGTGGCATTCCCTGCAGCTGGCATTCCCTGCAGGAGTGGCATTCCCTGCAGGACAGGCAGTCCCTGCAGCAGTGGCAGTCCCTGCAGGGGTGGCATTCCCTGCAGCAGTGGCAGTCCCTGCAGGGGTGGCATTCCCTGCAGCTGGCATTCCCTGCAGGACAGGCATTCCCTGCAGGGGTGGCAGGTATTGGTGATGGGCAGAGGGAACAGACACAGGATCCTGATGCAAATCCCTCGGGAATGCAGCACAGTCCATGTGTGCGTTGGACCCCTGGCTCTGGGGCTGTGTGTGCCTGTTCCTGGGGCTGCCTGAGCCTGGCTCAGCGCTGCTTCTGGACAAACCCTGGCTCCTGATTCATTCTGATCTCTGCCTGGCCTGGCTGTGGATGCCAGAACTCCTGCTTTGAGCCCAAATATTCCTGGGGCCCTGAACCTGCTCTTTTAGAACACTGGGTGTTTGTACACGTGGGTGCCAAGCTTGTCCAGGTGTTTTTGGGAGTCTGAGGGCGGGTTCAGCCCCTCCTGGGATCCCTCAGGGCTGTCACCAGCTGGCACTTTGGTGCTGACTGCAGCAAAAAGCTCCCGGGGCTGGGTCTGCTTTGCTTGGCTCTCACTTCGGGATGATGGAGGAGCTTGAACCAAAGCCCACTGAAGAAGAGGTTGGCATTCCTTGAATTCCCAGGCATTCCAGGGTCCTCCAAGAGCTCCACACACCCTGTGCTGCCTGCTCAGGAGATAAACCCTCTGGATCTCCCCATGCTGCAGGATGGAGCCTCACTCCTGCCCTGTGGTGGAGCCTCCCTCAAAGATGTGGATCCAAATCTGCCCAAATATCAGGGCTGGCTTTGTCCTAACGGCTGTGGAGGTGCCTGTGTTTGACCAAGGTGACACCTGGGGACAGGCTGAGGTTCTGGTGGCACCAGGAGCTGTGCAGAGGTCGCACAGCTGGGGTGTGGTGAGCAGTCCTTGTGCGCAGCATCCTCAGTGTCCTCACCCCTGTGCTTGGTGTCCCACCCCTCTGAGACCAGGGGCAGCTTTCCAGG
This sequence comes from Prinia subflava, assembly GCF_021018805.1. NCBI lineage: Eukaryota > Metazoa > Chordata > Aves > Passeriformes > Cisticolidae > Prinia > Prinia subflava. Next base: position 5,201,743 of record NC_086270.1, read on the forward strand.
GGGATCTGGATCCTCTTTCCAGGTGGGAAAGGAAGGAAGCTTGTTTCTAAGCTCATGAATTTGCACAGGAATAACAACTGTGCTGATGGCTCCTCCAAGAGCAAGAGTGACCCCTGAGCTCCCATCCAAACCCAGAATAAATCCCCCCAGGTTTCTGGGAAGCCCAGTCCTTTCAGCTTTTCCTTTAACTGAGGAGATTGTGAGAAAGAAATCTGGCATTTTCACAATAAAAACTTATTTCCTCCTTTAAAAACATTGATTTGGTTTTGCTTTCTTTTCTAACATCTTTTGTTGTCCTCCTTGTGCTTCCTCCCTTGTAGGCCAAGGTGACAGAGTGCTCCAGAAATGCTCCACCACAGAGAAGAAAGTCTCTGTAGCAAATCCTCTCTTCTGATTTCAACAAAAACTGCAGGTCTCAGTTTACCTGGAGCTCCAACGGGTCAGGTCAAGGACTCTGGAGCCCCTCAGCACCAGTTACCCACACTGACAGCCCAGCTGGGTGCTGGGACAGGCACTGGGCAGCTCCTGCAGTTTTGGCACTCCCTGCAGGGCCTCATTTGATGCCAGAGGTGAACCCCTGGCTCCCTCTGAGCCCCCCGACCTCTCCATTCCCACCCAGGGCTTGTGAAGAGCACAAGAGGCAACAAAAGGATGTGTTTGACACCTCCTGGAGGAGGTGCCTGTGCCAAAGAGAAGGACCAAGGGCTGGCTGAGCTCCTGAGAAGTTCTCCTGAGAGAATTTTCTCCCCTTGACACCCACTTGAGGCATTGGATTCTGCCCACAGATTGTAAAGGAGGTGGGGATGTGACCCCTTATCTGCCTTCCCCAGCAAGAAAAACCTCAAGGTTTGGGGGAATTAATTCCTGAACGAGGCAGAGACTATGTTGAAAAAAAATCATCTTGATTTAAAACAGTCTGGGGTTGGAGAAGGCAGAAACCCACACCTTGTGGAGGCAATCCCAAGGAACAGATTCCCTCCTGGTGCTCAGCCCATCCCTCCCTGCTCCTGGGGGGCTCTGGGGTCCCACCCTCCACCTCCACTGCCCCTGAGGCCTCGGGAACTGCTGCTGAGCCTTTGGACAGCGCTCCAGGGATGCACAGGGGGGATTGTTGGGGGGTCTGGGCAGGGTCAGGATTGGACTGGATGATCCCTGTGGGTCCCTCAGCTCAGGAGGTTCTGTGGCTCTGTGCAGGACAGTTGTTGCTGCCCCTCTGTGCCTCAGTTTCTCCACTTGTACATGCACAGATTTATTGTTCTTTCTCTCCTCTCACACAGGTCTTTACTGGCCCTCACTGTCAGCGTTCAGTCCCTGCCCAAAGCCTGTCTGGTGCTCTTTCAGTTGAGTTTTGAAGATGCCTGGTGACATCTCCTGCCTTGCCCAGCACGCCCTGTGCTCTGAGCCCAGCAGGGAGTGAATTCTTGTCCCTCACTCCTGCCCCACACAGGACGGAGCACTCAGATCACACTTCTGGGGGATGTTCACAAAGACCCTCCAGTCCCCATGGGCTCCGTGTGGGAGGGTTTTCTGTGAGTCCTCCTGGGCTGTTCCCAGTGTCAGCAGTGGCAGCAAACCTCAATCTCCAGCGCTGGCTCCTGGAAACCTTTTGTGCCTCCTCAGCAATGCTGTGTACTGAGCCTGCAGGACCTCACAGCCCAGGCTGGTCAGGATTGCTCCAGCTGGGCGCTCCTGATCCTTTCGGACCTTTGCTTCCCCAGGATTTGTTGGGATATCAGGTTAGGTAATTGATAGATGTCTACAAGTGGTGGTTTTTTTTATTTCTGCTGTATGTGTGTGCCACAATCAGAGGTTTTTAACAAACTGCATCAACCAGTCCTCACCCCAGGCACAGTGAGAAGTTTGTGGGGCTCACACAAATCCTTAACATTGGGAAATACAAGCTAAAACCAGCAGCAGAGTGGCTGAGGAGCAGAGGCCCAGGATGCAGAGGTGAAGTCATAAAGCATCATCATCAGAGCTGAGGGATCTCTGCTTGGAGCCCAGCTGGGAGAGCTGGGGGTGCTCCCCTGGAGAGGAGAAGGCTCCAGGGAGAGCTCAGAGCCCCTGGCAGGGCCTGAAGGGGCTCCAGGAGAGCTGCAGAGGGTCTGGGGACAAGGGCTGCAGGGACAGGACACAGGGAATGGCTTCCAATGCCAGAGGGCAGGGCTGGCTGGGAGATTGGGCAGGAATTGTTCCCTGGCAGGGTGGGCAGGGGCTGGGCTGGAATTGCCAGAGCAGCTGTGGCTGCCCCTGGATCCCTGGCAGTGCCCAAGGCCAGGCTGGACCCTGGGGCTGGAGCAGCCTGGGACAGGGGGAGGGGTCCCTGGGGGTGGCACTGGGTGGGATTTAAGCTCCCTCCCAACCCATCCCATGCTGGGATTCTGCGCACTCAGTGCTGGCCATAGGAGCTGCCATGGAGGGTGTGGGGGCAGAGCTGCCCACGGGCACTCAGGGGCTCTGCAGGCCCCACTCCCACCCCTGACAGGGCGCCCAGGCCTTGGCAGGGGCTGCCCAGGGGGGCTGGGAGTGCCCATCCCTGCAGGTGCCCAAGGAAGGGCTGGGGGTGGCACTCAGGGCTCTGGGCTGGGGACAGGGTGGGCACCTTGCCTGTCCAAGAGCTTGGGCTCAATGGTCTCAGAGGGCCTTTCCAGCCTCAGGGGTTCTGGAATTCCATGATTTTGTGATTCTGGGATCACTGCTCTGCACTGGCAGTGTCTGAGGGCTGCTCTTGTTCCATTTTCCACAGCTGAATGCGGGGGTGGCACTGGAGGGGCTTTAAGGTCCTTCCCAACCCATCCTGGGATTCCCTGAAGGGAATTCAGACACAGTTCTCACGCTGGGTGCTGTGAGCACTTTGGAACGAGGCAGATGCTCTGGGAGGGAGGAGCAACAGCTGGACCTGGAGAAGGGATGTGATGGAGACTTCTCTGATCACACTGAACGGGAGAGCAGGATTTCATTTGGACAGATCTGAAGCAACAGATGGATGTGGCACCTCATGGAGCGGGCAGAGGATGGTTGGAGAGGGGTAAACTTCATTGCCAGATCAATGGATAGAATGGAGAGAAGATTTTGGAGTCGTCTGTGTGAGGGGAAACCTTGGGTTAAAGAGAAATGCAGAAATGAGAGCCAGGGTTTGGTGAAATAAAAAATAAATCAGCTGGTCAGAGGCTCAGATTTTTGCTTTTATTCTGGAATTCCGTGATTTTGTGATTCTGGGATCACTGCTGTGCACTGGCACTGTCTGAAGGCTGCTCTTGTTCCCTTTTCCACAGCTGGGAATGCCAGTGCAGGGAGCACCTGAGGCTGGTGTTATGGGATTGGACTGGAGCAGGCCTGAAGGACTCAAAAACTGTTTGCAGCAGCTTGGACAGGCACTGGCAGTGATTCTGTCCCCATTTTTCCTCCATCCAGCAGGACAAGCACTTCCCTGCTCAACATCAGTGACAAAGCACGGATGTCCTCGTGTCCCTGCAGTGCTGAATTATGGCACTGACAGGAATGTGAAATTATTTTGGGCCAAGGCTTTGCCCACAGGCAAAGTGGGGCCAAGCAAAACTATCACAAGTTTATGGCATGATTTGGAATCACATCTTGAGCACCAAAAAACTATGACTCTAGCTGATTTTTTGTTGTTGTTGTTGTTGGTTTTGTTTTGTTTTTTGTTTTGTTTTGTTTAAAAAGGAAAAAAAGATCAGCTTGAAGCATGGCAGCACTCCTGGGAAAGTTTTTTTCCCACTTTAGCCTGGTTAAGACGCTGTGTGGAAGGGTTTGGAAATTAAATTTCCATCCTGAAAAGTGAAGCAGACGGGGCTGGGGAAGGAGGTGATGGGGAAAGAGGATTATTTGCCCTATTTCTGCATTCCTGGGCTGTTATGTAATTAGCACATTCTCCCAGTGCTCCAATCATGACAGCACGTGCCTTCCTGCCATTCCCCAGGCACTGGTGCAGGCTTTTATCCATTCAGAACAGGTTTAAAATCTGTACCTTAAAAAGTTCTGTTGAGAAACAGGGCGGGAGGGCAGGAGGGGGGAAGAAAGTTTGTGATTTGTGTTGTTGTTGCCGTTTCCAGGTGAGATTTCTCCCTCTCCAGCTCCATTTATAGGTGAGATTTCTGCCTCTCCCACTCCCTTCTGACTCTCTGGGTGCTCCTGCTCGCTTGGAGCCCAAACCTGTGGCTTGTGCTGTGCCAGTGTCCAGTAGGATCCAAGTTTTGGGGTGATTTTTTGGACTCAAAAATGCTACCAGGATACCAACCCCGCCTCGGGACCTTGCAGATATTTTTACAGATATTACACTTTATTTCTTGCCTGAGTCACCCACCCAGAAGAAGAGATATGCAAACAACTTCCTGCCAGCCCTTCCCAATTTTCCTGGTAGCAGCAGGTCCCTGGTGCAGATTCCCAGGTGACAATTACTGAGGATAACACAGATAAGCATCACCCAGGAATATGAACAGACCTATCCCCATCCCTCAGCGTTCTGACCTCACATTTTGAAATCCCCTTTCCCAAGGTTACTTTCACGCTGTTTAATGAGCTCTTATCTGGAGAAATGCAATAAGGTTTCAGGAATTAATCCAGCGAGATTGCTTTGGGGAGGGGCAATTCTTGAGCTTTTTAGTGCCTTGGGGACAGAACATCCAGGGCCAAACCCAGAGACACAACTGGAGGACACCACAAATCAGAGCTGAAGTGCTTTTGGTCAATATTTTTCATGAGTCACTAGAGTTTCCTCAAATAGGGGTTTAAAAATAATATATGTAGATATCACAATTCCACTTCCTAAAACCGAGTCCTCACAGAAAATTTGGGATTGTTAAGGGAGGCAGGTGGGGTTTGGGCTCTGTTTCCAGGAAACAAGGGACAGGACAAAAGGAAACAGCCCCAAGTTTTGTCAGGGGAGGTTTTGGTTGGATTTTAGGGAAAATTTCTTCATTGAGAGAGTGATTCAGCTCCAGCACAACTGCCCTGGGCAGTGATGGGATCACCATCCCTGGAAGTGTTCAAAAATCAAGTGGATATGGCACTTTGTGATGAGGTTCAGTGGGATCTGGTCCAAGACTTGATGATCTCGGACGTCTTTCCCAGCCTCAGTGGTTCTGAGATTGAAGCATCTCAGCTCTGGGGCCACAGAAAGTACAGATGAAAAATGGGAATTACTCCCGCACTGTGATCACTGGAACTGGACAAATCCGGGTGGTTATTCCTCATTTAATGCCAGGAAAGGTGTTGAGCCTTTGTCCTCCAAATCATCAAAGGTTGCTGACAGTAAAAGGGTTCCCCATTTGCAGGATTAGATGGGAAGGATGATCTACAGGCAGAACGTGTTTCCTGTCAAGGCTGAGTTGAAATTGAGATATTTTTATGGAAAACCTCCACAGGCTCTTTCCAAGGCTTTTAACACAGATCTTCCCTCTCCAGCTCTTCTCTTTCCCTCGTTCCATCTATCCCAGGACTGGCTCTGGCTGGTTTTGGTGTTCCTGGTGCTGGAGCAGAGTCACCATCGTACACGTGGGTCAAACTCCCCACATCAGACTGAGGACTCCCACTGCTCCTTTCCCCAACTCAGGGGGCATCTTCAGAGCCTCCAAAAGTTCCCCAGAAGCTGCGTAAGCACCAAGGATTGCTCTGCAAAGTTCATCTGAGGCTGGAGAGGGCAGCTCTTTAAACCCACAGGAACATCAGGCAAGGGGTGGATGCACCAGAGCATCCCACAGAACTGGGATGAGGGAAGGGCTTTGCAGCAGGTAGGGAAATGCCCTGGGCTTTCCAGGCAGGTGAGAGCAGAGTTTCCAGGGGAAGGTGACCCTGCCCATGGAATGAAATGATCTTTAAGGTCCCTTCCAACCCAAACCATTCCAATATTCTCTGATTCTGAGTCATTCCCAGCTGAGCTCCCATTTCAGAAGTTGCCCTAAGGACCCCTCGTCTGACTCCTGCCAGGGTGATGTTGGTGGTTATACTCTTAAAAACAAACGTTCCTCCTTCTTTAGGGAGCCTGGTTTCTCTTTTGTACTTCACTGTAAAGCGTGGTCAGACCTCAAACAAGTGAAACTGTAAAAAATGATGAGCCAAAAACCTTAAGGAGAGCCCGCCAGTGCAGCCAGGCAGGCTGTGCACACCAGACCTTTCTTTGGGCAGTGTTTACCCCAGAAGTGAGATGGAAAACGTTCCCCTCATTCCAGAGGTTTTCTGCTCCAAGCGGTGGGACCAGCCCGAGGAGCAGATCCCTGAATTCCCCCACTCCCCGAGCAATTCCTGAAAGCCCCACATTTATCAGAGACCAGCGGGGGCTGGAAACCCAAGCTCCTTTGTTTAGTCTTGGGGAATGTGCAGCAGGAAAACATCGCCATCCTGTTTTCCAGCCGCTAGCACGCAAATAAGGAGGGAGGAAAAACACGGCAGCGTCTCCGTGATTAACGCTCATTGTGTCCCCTGCCGAGGGGGTGCCAGGGCTGCTGCTGGCCAGGCCGTGTCCCCCCACTGCCCCTGCCCGGGGGCACCTGCTGGGCTCAGCATGAGTGGGGACAAGGAGGATGCTGCAGAATCCTGGGGTGAAAGGTGTGAAAGGCACAGGGTGAGGGACAGAGCCAGGGAGCAGCTCCTCGTGCTGCTCCCCGTGCAGCCTGGCTCACCTGGCCCTGGCCTGTCGCTGTCCCCTCGCCACTCCTGGGAAAGGCTGGCTCCCTCCTCCCAGGAGTGTCCTCGTGTGGAAATGTCCCCGAGGCTGCAGAGCTGAGAAGCTGCACGAGGCTGTGGTGGTGTCAGGGGCAGCCCACAGACAGCATCCCCGGGCTGTGAGCCAGCACAGAGCACCCCGGGACCTGTCCCAGCGCAGGGCCAGCTGGGCCACAGTGGCAGGGAAGGGACTGACAAAGGGCTAAAAGCGTCCTCGTACGACAGGGCAAAGCCTTGAGAACTCTGGATGTGCCTCAAGTGCTCGTTCTGTGCGTTTTTCCCAGCACAGCCTGTGCATCTTTTGCATCAAACCCCCACACCTGTGCAGCCTGAGCGGTGGAAGGGGTGAGCAGGGACACTGGGACAAGGCTGAGGTGTCCCTACCCGAGGGATCCCAGCCTCAGGGCTCTGTTCAGCACAGACATCTGGCCACACACCTGCTGTGATGTGCTCCATCTTCCAGAGGAGCAAATCAGTGAGAATCTGTTCTGCTGTTGCCCTGCACCTCTTTGGCCTCTGCCACAGCTCATCTCTGCTCATTTTGGATTCTGGGACTTTGGGGAGTGATGGCATTTGAGCTGTGACTGTGCAGTGAGGCCCCAGCCTTATGCAGGGGTCTTTGGGTCCTACCATAAAGTCAGTGATAAACAGGTTCATTAATAATGATAAAAACAGGGGGTGAATGGTTTTATTCATGTAAAAACAGCCCTGAGCTATTTGCATTAACCAGGAACTGCATCTGCCAAAGCCAGGTGGGTGCAGGCAGGGCAGGATGCAGCACAGTGGGACCAGGGGCTGCTGTTTCTGTGCTGACACAGACCTCTGTGCTCTGAGTCCCTGAGAGTTCTGGGATTTAAACAGTGAAGAAATTGGAACAGGAGCTTCAAACGTGTTCACATCTCACAGAGGTCAAAGCCTCAGCTGTGGGCTCGTGGTTGGCCTTCCCTGTGCCACCTGCACAGCCCTGGTGGGAACAAAACACGCCAAAGCTTCCTAAAGAGTCCCCTCCTTCCTGCATTCCAGGTTGTTCCATGAGCTGGGAAGAGGTGGTGTGGAAACAGAGGGACAATCCTGCCGTTCTTGCTGGACAGGGCAGGTGATCCTAAATCTGACACGGGTCAGGGTGGGATTCTTGGGGTTGTCCTGTGCAAGACCAAGAGCTGGACTTGGATGATCTTTGTGGGTCCCTTCAGGGGGCTCAGAAGATTTTATTCTAGCCTATTCTATCAGGACTTCAAGAGAGACTGGGAGATGTCTTAAAGCATGATTTATTATTCTTCTACAGGCTCACAAAGGGTGGGAACACCTTCACTGCATACACCAGGAGCCCCTGCTCAGTGGGCACAAGACCACAGCTTACAGGGTCTCCTAAAGGTTAATTAGCCAATAAACTACTGCCACAAAGAGTGTGTCTACTTTCACACCAATCCCTTTTTTTTTGTATCACACATCTTGCCACAATGCCAACCTTTTTTAACCAATCCTATAACGATACACAAACCTACACTTTAACTTTTCTACTATTTCTATAACTACCTCTATGTCCACACACTTTAAAGCCTTAAAACTTTCCACTATCTAGCTTAAAATGTTTATCTAAACTACAAACCCACGTTCTTGCTCACGGTCTCCAGATCTGAAAGCTTTTCCAAGGTCTCAGGTGAAACCCTGTATTCATTTCTGTATTTGAGCCTGCAGGCACAAGATTTTGAGAATTTTCTGTGCCTGGAATTCCCACATATTCTATTCTATTCTATTCTATTCTATTCTATTCTATTCTATTCTATTCTATTCTATTCTATTCTATTCTATTCTAGTCTAGTCTAGTCTAGTCTAGTCTAGTCTAGTCTAGTCTATTCTATGCTATCCCATCCCATCCCATCCCATCCCATCCCATCCCATCCCATCCCATCCCATCCCATCCCATCCCATCCCATCCCATCCCATCCCATCCCATCCCATCCCATCCCATCCCATCCCATTCTCTTCCATGCCCTCTCTAGACCAAAGTCTTGCAGGAAAACCACAGACCTGGAGGGAGCTGTGTGTTCTGTGTGCTGGGGTGACCTGACAGGGCACAGAGCCAGGGAAAGGCCGCCTGTGCCTCAGACTGTAGGAAAAGGCTCCCGTGGGACAGCCAGGACCGATGGCCCGGGAATCCCCAGGTGTCATTCTGAGGCTGCACTCCCTGGGAAGGTCAGGTGACATAATTACAGTGGTCCCTCCTGACCTTGCAATCTCCAAACCCTCATAATTTGTAATCAGGATACAAATTATTTGCCTTGTGAGCTGAGGAAGGAAGTCTTCTGCATCACCTATCTGCTCCCAAACATCCGCTATTGCACAACTGCTCCGGGCAAGGGCAGGGCTTCCACTGCAGCTCCAGCTCAGCTGCAGCACCAGGAGCTTTGGCCTGCTTTGGCCCCAGTCCAACCTGGCTGCTCCAATCCAGCCTGGCTGCTCCAAACCATCCTGACTGCCCCAATCCATCCTGGCTGCTCCAATCCATCCAGCCCAAATCCATCCTGGCTGCCCCAATTCATCCTGCTGCAATCCATTCTGCTCCAATCCAGCCTGGCTGCTCCAATCCATCCTGGCTGCCCCAATCCATCCAGCCCAAATCCATCCAGCCCAAATCCATCCAGCCTCAATCCAGCCTGCTGCAATCCATCCTGCTCCAATCTATCTTGCCCCAATCCAGTCTGGCTGCCCCAGTCCAGCCTGGCTGACCCCACCACACCCTCAATGGTGAGTATAAACATTTTATTTGGGGAAGAAATTCGTGTTGTGTAGGTCCCCCCAATGCCAATAATGTTGGCTTCTCCTGGGTTAAGCACAGTTGAGGAGACTCAAAATTTAGCCAAAACATTTCTGTAAAATCAACAACTTCATTTTTCATATATTTTTTTTCCCACAGGGAGTCAGTTCACATCTATTTAAAGGGGAGCGAAGGCGATGACCACCATGTGATGGCCACTGTCACCTGTCCCACGTGTGCACAGAGCAGGTGGCCGTGTCCAGAGCGTGTCTGACACTTCCCACTGGGCACATTCGTGGCTCCAAAACTGCTGCATCCCAAAGTGCTCTGAAGCACCACGGCTGTGCTACAGCCCCGAGCAGCTGTGGCTGCCCCTGGATCCCTGGCAGTGCCCAAGGCCAGGCTGGACACTGGGGCTGGGAGCAGCCTGGGACAGGGGGAGGGGTCCCTGCCGTGGCAGGGGTGGCACTGGGATGAGATTTAGGGTCCCTCCCGACCCAAACCATTCCATGTTCTCTGATTCCATGATCCCAGTGCACAGCCCTGTTCCAGCAAGGCCCTGTGCTGTCACAATGAAGACATCCCTGTCCCCTATGGAATGTGTGACACCCTCACCAGCACCTCACCAGCCCCTGGTGTTCATTGAGGAGCTCACCACAGCTGAGCTCACCCTTGGTGCAGCCTCATCATCTGTCCTCCAGCTCCGTAAAATGAAGACATTTGTGGGAATGGGGTCTTTGCCACATCCTGAGATTTGCTTTTAAATTTATTTATCCTGTATATTCCCAGAAACCTGATTTTAGATGACTCTGATAACAACCTGGCAGAGGTAGAAAACACAAGTTCTGTCCTTGGCTCTCTGCTGGGCAGTGTGAGGAGGCAGAAGGGCTTCAGTGAGGGAAGTAATTCGGATTTCATGCCTGAGCAGAGTGGAGCAGACAGGTGAGGGGAGGGCAGTGCCCTGAGGGGGCAGGACAGGATTAAAGGAGGCCTTTGCAGAGCTCAGCTCCTGCCTGAGCTCCTGTCCCATTCCCTTGGGAAGCAATGCCAAGGGAGGTATCTCCAGGGGCCAGTGACCCCATGGACATGTCTGGAGTAGGGGGACAAGCCATGAACCTGCTCTGTCCGTGCCCAAACCTGCTCCTGCAGGCCAGCCCTGAACCCTGAGCTGGCTCCAGCCATGTGAGTGCAGGGAAGTGGACCTGGAGGGGTTAAATCCACGATTTCCTCACACTCCGGTGCATGTACTGCTCGGAGGAAATGCACTTCCCCAGCCTTGACCCAGTGCCCTGTGTGCAGAGCAGAAGCGAGCCGGGGAGCGCGAGGAGCAGCGTTAGTCAGCAGAGCCCGTGGGGGCACTTCCAGCAGGAACTCGGCCTGGAAAATGCACTGTACAAAATATTTGTGCAGAGCAGGAAAAGGCTGCATTCCTGGGATGACGAGGGCCTTGTGTCACTGTCTGTGGCCGTGGCCGTGACTCAGGCTGTGGCTGGGGAGGGACAGCAGGGCGAGCGGGCAGCACTCGCTGCCAGCCGTGGCTGTGCTGCTGACTGTGCCGGGACTGAGAGCTCCAAACAGAACGCAGGGCTGTCATTTGGATTTGCATTTTTAACGAAGGGTTGATAGTCTGGCAGGGGGAGTGCTGCTCCTGGGCAGTGTGTGCAAGGCGTGAGCACAGGGCTTGCATCCCTGGGCAGGGATGGACTTGCTCCTGCCTCGGTGTCAGGGGCAGCTGGGGGCAGTGCACGGCTGTTCCCACAGGCCTGATCCTGGGAACCTGCAGTGTCTGCCCCTAGGCATTATTCACATCTGGATTCATCAGCTGGAAGAAGCAGAATCCACCCAAGCCTGAAAAATTGGAAAGTCCCTGCACATCCTTCCTTTCCCACTTCCCAGCCCGTGGAGGGTCCTGCACATCCCTGACTGAGCAGGGCAGAGCTGCTGGAGCAGGGCTGGCTGTGCCTAGAACCTCACCAGGCTTAGCAAGGCTCAGCTCAGGCTCTGCTGCAAACCCCTGCGTGGGTTTCAGGATGGCAAAAATCCCGCTGGGAGAGCAGCTCTGCCCCCTCTCTGTGACCCTCAGCCTCTGGGATGGGATGGGATGGGATGGGATGGGATGAGGTGGGATGAGGTGGGATGGGATGGGATGGAATGGGATGGGATGGGATGGGATGGGATGGGATGGGATGGGATGGGATGGGATGGGATGGGATGAGGTGGGATGGGATGAGGTGGGATGGGATGGGATGGGATGGGATGGGATGGGATGGGATGGGATGGGATGGGATGGGATGGGATGGGATGGGATGGGATGGGATGGGATGGGATGGGATGACAGCTGAGCCAGCCTTGGCTCTATCAGGAGTTTGGTGTTCACACTTGGCTGTGCTCCCAGGTGACGGTCAACGGAGAAATCTCGATGAACTCCTAAAAATAATGAGTCTTAGCAGAGAGGGCAGCAGAGACTGCATGAAAAGCAACTAATTGGAGAAAAACGGTCAGAATCTGCATATTTTACAACTGCTCACTCTCTGCTGGACTCTGAAGGACCAGCACCCTTTAGAGCTGTGTCTCTTTCTAGCACTTTGTCCACAAAGTGCTTTTCGCTCCTATCAGTTCCTTGAACCAGCAGGACAGGCGTGAGTGGAACCCAAAGTGAAGAAAGGCCTGGGGGACAGCAGGCTGCCCACTGCCACCAGGAAAATCGTGGTGGGTGGCAAGATGGGGACAAGAAATGTGACACTGCTCCAGAGGGGACAGACTGAGCACGGCAGGACAGAGGTGGCTGCGTGCGAGCTTTGGCTGATCGCTGTGCCTGGTCCATGGACCCCTGTCCCAGCTCTGGGGAGGGCAAAGGTGACAGGGACACAGCCAGGAGACACATCTGCTCCAACCTGCTGGGGAATCTCTGGGGAATGAGGCTGTCCTTTCATCTGGGTCAAAGCAGAGCTCAGCACTGTGGCAGTGGCAGCTTGTGCTGACCAACACACTCTGCAGCCATGCTAAAAAACGAGCAAACCTCTCCTGGCACCAAGCCACGGCAGCAGTTTCTTCATTGACTTCTGCTGGGAAGAGAAATGGGAAAACAATTTTCCTGACTTTCCTTATTTTAGTATGAATGGGGTGTTTGTGTGCTGCTCTGGGAACAGCTGGAAGGAGAGGGTGTGGATGCAGCTGGATGGGGCACTGGAGTAAAACACCTCTCCCCTTCACTGGCAGTTCCTCCCCTCTGTCTGTCAGGCAGGAAATTTAACTGAAAGCCCTACAGAGCATTAACTTAGAGAGTCCAGGGCACCAGGCACTAAGAAAGATCCTCACCCCATCTCCACCACTGGGAAAAACTTCTCAATCCTCAGCTTAGAGTTGTGCAAAACAGAGGAGGAACAAGAACAAGGTGTTGTGTCAGCATGCAGAGGCAGGAAGACGCTTCTCCTGTGCCCTGCCAGGACCTGGATGGCATGTCCAGGGAAATGCGTGTGTTCCCTGCACTTCCTGGCACTGACGGCGGTGCTGGCCTCTGGTCCCTGCCAAGGACAGGCTGAGGTGACAACTCCCATGTCCCCTGTGCTCCAAGGCTCTGAGATGGAGCTGGCTTGGCAAGGGAGGCTGAGTGGAGAGGAAAGCAGCCCTGCACACCTCGAAGGAAGGACCTTGAGACCCTTGAGCGCATCCAGAGGAGGCAGCGAGGCTGGAGAGGGGCTGGGAGCACAAACCCTGTGAGGAAGGGCTGAGGGAGCTGGGGGTGTTCAGCCTGGAGAAAAGGAGACTCAGGGGTGACCTCATCACTCTCACAGCTCCCTGAGAGGTGCCTGTGTCAGGTGGGGTTGGGCTCTTTCTCCAGGCAGCACTGACAGAAGGAGAGGACACAGCCTCAAGCTGCACCAGGCTAAGTTTAGGTTGGATATCAGGAAAAAGCTTTTCACAGAGAGAGTGATAAAGCACTGGAATGTCTGCCCGGGGAGGTGGTGGAGTCACCATCCCTGGATGTGTTTAAACAAAGACTGGATGTGGCACTGGTGCCATGGTTTAGTTGAGGTGTTGGGGGTGGGTTGGACTCGATGATCTTGGAGGTCTCTTCCAACCTGGTGATTCTGAATTCTGTGATTCTGTGAATCTGTGAACTGAACCCAGGGCAGCTCCGCCAGCCCCTGGGGAGCAGCGGTGAGGGCAGAGCACAAACAGCCCCACATGCCCTCAGCAGAGCGTGGCCTGCCAGGCACTGGTGTGGAAAACTCACCCAGACACAGGGAATGGCCCTGGCGGCTGCTGCTGCTGCCAGTGGGAGGGAGCGGGGCCAGGGAGGGCAGGGCACCTCTGCCCTGTGGGGCCCATGGGTGCTCCAGGTGCTCACACAACCCATTCCAACCCACTTTTCCACACTCAGAGGGACCTCTGGATTTCCACTTGTGCCCCAAGACCTGCTCCTACAGCTCTCTTCCCACAAGGGTGAGGGCAAACTTTTCCTTTCAGAGCTCAAGTTCATGACCTGCTGTCAGGTTGAGCTCTGCCAGGAGTACCTCTCCCCTTACCCTCAGCAGGGCCTTCAGGATCAAGGGGTCTGTGCTAACTCATTCTGCTTGCTCAGAGAAAATCAGACGGAAAATATTTCCAGCAGAGGTGCCAGTGAAATGTATAAAGGGAAGAAAAGAGGCTGAGGTTAGACCAGGAGTGCTGCAGGCAGTCAGTGTGTGCAGGTGCAAACGCACAGGACTTCAGAGCAGCTCACAGCCAGCCCAGCAAACGCCTTGGAAAGCAGTCAGGAGCTCTCCACTGCTCCAGCTACATCACAAATGGCACTTTCAGGGTTGTGCCCTTGACTTTTGTTAATGTGGATTCATCTCCCTCAAAATCTTCATTTTGCTGTGGATTTCCACCGTGAGCTCACCCCAGATTTCAGACAGAGCTCTTCAAAAACCACAAGTGATTTATTCCTGGTTATTTAACACAGGAAAGCGGGGGCCAGGTTTATCCTGAGAGGTGCAGTCAGAGAGATTCCAGAGCCTGACAAGTCTTCGGTCCAAGAAAAATTAGGGGAAATGCCCAGGTTTGCACACATGAATGACTGTCCCTGCAAACCCTGGAATGTGCTGTGGCTCAGCACTGGCACGGGCATGGTTGAGGGCTGGCTGAGGTGAGCACTGGGGCACCTCTGAGTCAGGCAGCGCTGCAGGCAGGGGCTCCTCGGGTTTTCCTTGGCCCAGGGGATCCATCCAGTGCCTGCTGCTTGTGCAGGTGGAAATCCCTGCGAGTCATTCACCTCTCTGCCTGTGACTGCTCTTCCAGGGAACTTCTGCTGTAGCTTCTGTGAATCCCCCTTGTCCTCTGCTCCACAGGCAGCAGCAAGCACATTCCTCTGGGAAATCCAGGCATGGGCAGAGCAGCACAGCCCGGCTCTGCAGACGCCTTTGGCATGGTGGGATCTGAATTCCTGCCTCTTTCCCCGTGTCCCTTTCTTCTGCCAGCCTCAGAGACAGGCCTGGCCTCCACTGGTGAAGCTCTGTGGCTTCTCTGGGGTCCCTGACTGACCCCAAGACCCCAGATATTGAAACCGTCACCCCCCACCCACCCAGCAGTCAATGACTTTGCTCCTCAGCCCTGCTGGGCTCTGCCAGGAGATGCTGTTGGAAGTTTTTCCTCTACTTTTTCTCTTGGCATGAGGCAACAGGGCAGGAGACCCAGCAGAAGGTCAGAGAGACCCAAAGTGCCCAAGAGGGAAAGGGAGAGTGCAGCTGTGCTGAGCTGCTGGGCTCTTTTAGCCTCACCTACGATTCCAAAGGAAATAAAAGTGCTCTGCAAATCTTCTGTTGAGGTCCTGGGGGGTGGTGAGGCCCTGGAACAGGGAAGCTGTGGCTGCTCCATCCCCGGCAGTGTCCCAGGCCAGGCTGGATTCCACTGGGATAGTGGAAGGTGTCCCTGGGGATGGAACAAGAGGAGCATTGAGGTCCCTCCCAACCCAACCCATTCCATGATTTTGTGATTTTAGTATCATGAGTGGAAGCTCTGTCCCAAAACCAGAGCACTTGTGGAAGAGAAACCAGGCTCCAGTTTGGGAATGTTTCCTGGTTTTCTGAGCAAGGCCACGACAATAAGATTTTATCTTGAGCAGGTGCTGAAGCAGCCCCTGGATTGGCCCTGCACTGTGCCCAGGGGCCGGGGAAGCGCCCCAGGGTGGGATGTGTGCCCTGGCTGCTGCCGGGGGGCACAGGGCACCATTGGTAGGAGACAGCTGGACAAAAATCCCAGACTTGGGGGCTCTCCTGCAGCCCCAGAGCTCCTGGATCAGTGCTGAAGCCCTGGAGAGCACTGGGGGGCTCCTGGGCACATCCCACTGGCCTTTCCCTTGGAGTCCAATGAACAGAGCTGGAGTTTCCCACATGGGAGAGTCCCACAGATGATAAATTTGTTTATTTATGCATTGCAGTCTCCTGACCGTGTCTGGAACAATCCTCTGCCACGTGGGAATGCACATCCTCCTCCTCTAGGGCAGACTGAGGATGAATCCTCCAGTCTCAGCCTCACCTGAGCCCTGTCCTCGTGCTCCTGGTGGGACTGAGTGTCCCCAGGCACTGTGGCTCTGTCATGGGGCATTCCCACACAGAGCTGCTCCCCCTGCCTCACTCTCCCTACAGGCTGAAGGGCCCTGACCACACACAGCCATTTCTGCTCCTTCACTGTCAGTCCCTACCCCTTTTTCACATCCTGGACACCACAGCAGGTTCCTGGGTGAGCTGTGGGATCTTTTCTCTCCGCTTGCTGACCCTGCACAGGAGCTTTGGTTCCCTCTCTCCCATCTTTGTGCTCATCCTGGGGTTTTCTGTGTGAGGATGCCCTGCCCAGCCCTCAGAAGAGCATTTTGGCTTCCATCCAGTTCCTCTTGAGCCTCAGAAAGCTGGCTGTACTCTCTCAGAGCAAGGAACCATAGGTGGAGGGAACTGCTTTGGCCAAACACCACTATTTGTTTTTTTTAATTTTTTTTAATTTATTTTATCTCCCAGGTTTAATTAGAGTGGTTTGTCAGAAAATTTTGGCTTTTTGTGATAAAATACCTCTCTAATGAGAGAGACCACAATCATGATTGAAAAACCTCCTGAACCGAAGTGGGTGCTGATCTGTGAGTTACCACATGAGTGTACCTATGCCAGTGTGTTCATGCATATAAATCTGTTTACTAAACAGTTTTAACCTGCTCTAAACACAGCCTGGAGTTATCTTATCTGTCCTGTTGAGGAAAACAAACAGATGCATCCAAACACTCAAACACTCCTGGATAAGGAGTTCCTTATCAGCCCTGCTTCCCCCCAGTTAAACCCTCATTCATTCATTCATTCATTTCCCATTTCCTATCAGCATGGTTTTGATCTTGGGGAGCTGCAGTTCCCTGATGGTTTGTTTGCTTTCTGCGTCCTGCAAATGCATCCATCCCTTCAGCTCTGTCTCTGCTTTCCCACCTCCATTAATTAGCACCTCTTTTCCTACATTTCTCTCCTGGATAACTCGTTCAAAGCCTGAAGAGAAAAAAAGCCCCCCAAAAAGAGAAGCCTGGCAGCATTTTTGCTTTTTATACGTTTCCTCAAGGAAGAAAAGAAAAGGGACAAAGTTCCAGGACATCCCTGGTTCTGAGCTCCCTGCTCCATGCCCCAGCTGTGGTAAAGCTCCCAAAATTCCCCGAGCTTTGGGAGAAGTGCCTGTGTTGTTCTCTGCCTGCTCCAGGAAGGGAGGGGCAGCAGGGAGAACCCAGGAGCAGGAGGTCTGGATGTCCACCCCGAGCTCTCAGTGGCCGTGGGACACCACGTCCCACCCCTGCAGAGCTGCTGCAGGCACAGAGGGCACCCTGAGCCCAGGGACACCAGCACAGGCATCTCCTGGGGTCGGGGACTGCCAGAGGCCTGGGAAAGACCGGCTGGGACATCACAGAGTCAGGATCAGGCTCGACCTACCCTCCCAGACCTTTTCTGAGACTCCCTCCCTCTCTCCAGGTGAATTCCCTCCCTGCCCAGAGGGGCTCTGGGGATTTTCCAGGCCAAGCCAGCCCAGCACAAGAGCAGCTCCAACCCCAGCTGCAAAACATCCCCCTCCCATGCCCGGTGTTCCCACAGGGACCCTCCAGGGCTGATCCCAGCACAAGGGAACCCCGCAGGAGGTGGGGATGGGATGGGCTTTACCTCCCAACCCAAACACTCTGTGATTCCCCAGGTCCAGGGAGCAGGGTGGGAGAGCATCCTTAGCTTGGGCATGTGGGAATTCCTGAGCCTCATCCCTGACAAGAAACTTCCTTTCCCAGCTAGCAGCGCTGTGTGGAGCCTGCAGCACCTCCCTCTGCCTCCCTGCTGAAACAATCCATGACTTTATCCCCAAATGGGGCATCCCTGGATGTTTCTGATCCACCTTCTCCTGAGGCCTGTCCACCCCAGGGGCGTTGTCACAGCTTTGTGTCCATTCATGTTCCTTCTGTCACTGTCCCCTGGGGAGATTCCTCAGCTCTTGGGACAGCAGGGAGGGATTTCTTTTCCAGGGAAAGAGAAAGGATGAGTCAAAGGACATGGCTCAAAGGACTTTTCTATAAATTGTGTTACCAGCCCTGGGAAATGCCAAATTATTAAGATGGTTCAGGGAACAAAAAGGTGAACCCCTTCACTGGTCATACTCTCTTGTTTATTAGGTGTTAGCATTAAAATATTACTAAAAATCTAATTCTCCATGGAATATCTGAGCAAGGTTGGAGAGGTTCCTGTGGGCAGCAGAAAGGACGAGACCGGCAATGAGAGAACCACAGCGATGATGGTGATGAAAGCCAGGGGAAGCCTCCAGTGATGGCTTTGGTGAGCAGAACTGCCCAAGACCAGAAGATGAAGGGCTCAGGACTCAGGACTCAGGATTTGGGATTTGAACAATGCCCACACCAAGACAGGACTCCTTGGACCAGGAAAGGGCTGAAGAGTTTGTAAGAAAGGGCAGTGACCACCCAAGCCACCCAACCAATATCGGCTGAGGCTCAGCTGAAAATCCTCCCACTGATCTCCCCAAGGCCTCCTGCTTCCCCAGGAGAACGTCCTGAACTCCCCCCTGACCTCGCCATAAAGCAGATAAATGTCCCTGCACAGCCTCAGGATGCAGAGCACATTTCTGCCCAGGGCAGCCCCATTTTTCACAGGGATCATTCCAGCTACGCCTTCATGATAAAGGGTTGTTTTAAGGACAACATGAAAGATGCTCATATCTGTCTTGATATCAGGACATAAAGGATTCTGCCTCAGCCCAGAGCCTCCTGCTATCTCTCCTCCTGAACCTGCAGAGGATTTTTCTTACCTGTCTTTAAGGTTGAACGTCCCCTCAATGACTCTGAGCAGGACGCCTGCTGGAAGAGGCTTGAGCAGGAATGATCAGAGCTCAGATTTCACAGAAAAGTAACTCATTTATTTTCATATTTGCACCCTGTTGGGCCAGGAGATGACTCTGCTGGTGTCAACCAAAGATCAAGTTAAATCAGGGGCCTCATCAACCCCTCCTCCCATGGGGATCAGGCCAAGGAGAGGGAGATAAAGTCACCCAAGATAACTGGTTGTACATAGAGCAGCTTCAAGCATTTGTGGAAGTTGTTGCCAAATGCAGGGGTCAGGAAATTATTTGTCTGGTTGTCTTTATGCAAAGATAAAACTTGAAAAGCAGCAGAAAAAGTAGATAGAGAAGAGCTGAAAAATATCCTTGGGTACAATAACAGAACCACAGAGTGGGAAGGGACCCTCAAAATCATCCAGTCCAACTGCTGGCCCTGCACAGACACCCCAACAGCCCCCCCCGGGCCTGGGCATCCTCCAGTGACAACATCAGTTCTTAGTCCAATAAAGGTTTTTATTACATGAAAAGCCCCAAGTAGAAAAGGTGTTATGATGCTGGAAAACAATTTCTGGTACTGGTAATTAACCAGGAACACCATCAGGAATAATCAGTCAGAATTAGGCATCAAATAGGAGCAAAGGAAATGTGCCCCAAGGGAAGGGGCAGAAAGAACCAACAGTTTAGGTTGTTTTGCTTTGTTTTGTTTTGTTTTGTTTTGTTTTGTTTTGTTTTGTTTTGTTTTGTTTTGTTTTTTTGTAGTGAGCTGGAAAAAAACCCTGAAATCAGAATTTAGGAGTTGTACAACCCCACAACTGAGGCCATGTGAGCAACTGAAACCTGGGTTTGTACAAGGCATGAAAAGCCCTTAAACCCCAAACCTGTGCATTCAAAATAGGAACAAAGGTGGAATAAAAATCAGTCACAGCAGCTCTGCCTCGCAGGGTCATTTGCATTAAACATGATTCCAAAAAGCTGCATTTCCTTCTGGTTTGTTTGTCTCTGCTCCATCCAGGGAGTGGTCTGTATAGAAGCATTTTTGACAGCAGATTTTGTAATAATAGAAGAATTACACCAAAAATCATAAAAGATCTTTCTTCAAAATTCTTGAAACCTAATACAGCATTCACATGAAAAAGTTCTGGATTATTCCAAAGGCCAGAGAGGGGTGGGATGCACTCTGTATTTGAGACACCCGAAATCCAGAGTATCCCTGAGCCCTGCAGCTCTGAGCTTCCGTAAAGGTGATGGACACGTGGGGTGGGTTGTGCTGTCCTCTAGAGAGACACCAGCTCTAGTCTGAGACACCCCAAATACCCACAAGGAATAAATATTTCACAGGAGCTTGGAATTACTGATTTTCTACTGTGAGAGCTGGAGTCTGAACGGGATGAAGAGGCGATTTGAAATGTCCTCTGATGTTTCTGTGGAGGTGAGGTTGAACCCTTGGTCAGTGGAGCCTGAGGAGTGACCTAGGTGGGCTCAGGGTGGGCTCAGGGTGGGCTCAGGGCCTGACTCACTCTCCATCACCTGGGATCAGACCCTGCTGAGCTGCAGCACCTCAGGGGTGCACACACTTAGGGTTAAAAACCCCCACATTTAAACACATATTTACCTGCCTTAAACAAGAGCTGAACCTCACCTGAGCACGTTAGCCCACCTGTTGCTTTTTTATCTTATTTTCTTTTGGATTTAGGATTAAATGCTCGAGATTGCACCCTGTTGGGCCAGGAGATGACTGTTGGTATCGACCAAAGATCAGGTTAAATCAGTGGCCTGATTCGTGTTTCATGTTTGGACTCAGATGTTTATTAATTCTTATCTATAGTACAGTTTCACAAGTTGTGAGTTCTAGCTAACAAAGTGAAAAATGGCTGTGTCTTTATCTCTCTACAAGGCCTTTTAAGGATAAATTGTCTAACTGAGAAATGACACCTAAATTATTTTTACTTTTAACCCAATAACCAACCACCCGTGGCACACAATGCAGACTTTTCTATCCAATTACAAAACACCACCCAGACCCATGAAGGAAAAGGTGAACAAGGACTAGCCAACACCCTAAATCCTCCATCTTGCTTTATATATATTACTGTACTCTAAATCCTTAAATTCTGAGTTTTCCACCCTGTGATATCACACATTTCTATTCAAACTCCACACCAACAATCCCAGTGCTGTCACTCAATTTTGAAGCCTTCTCCACAGCCTCAGGTCAATCCAGTGTTTTCTTGGGGGTCAGTGCCTGTCAGCACAGAAAGTCTGAAATTCTCAGTGCCCAGGGTTCCAATACCCACCCTGGCTCTAAAACCCTTGATGTGCCAGGGATGAGCCCTGCTCCAGAGGGAAGGGGCAGCCACACCCCAGCAGCTGCCAGGTGGGGAGAGAACAGGTCCCCTGCACACCCGTCACATCTGTCACCCTGTGCAGATGTCCCAGACTCCCCAGGGTGTCCCAAAGTCCCCAGAACTCTGTGATGGGGCACCTTCATCGAGTCCAAAGGGACAGCCATGGCCGGCCAGGGGTGTCCTCGTTCTGGGTGGGGATGTTTTCAGCAGAAGGTTATCTGAAATAATGGAGGCAAGCCAGCACTCCATAGAAAATGGGAGGGGAGAACTTGCAGGGGGCTCTAAGTGAAGGTAAAATTCAGCCCACAAATCAAATCTGGCGAAAATAAGGAACAAGCTGACACCTTGCTGATATCTCTGCCAACTCAGCTGTGCACTTGAGAGAGAGGGATTTGGATTGGGACTCCCAAAGGATCCTGCAGTATTCAGCTCCCCAGATTTCCTTGGAACTCAAGAACCAGTTCCTGCTTCACTTTGAATTCACCGAGAGCACAGAGCTGATTTTGTTTGTTCTCTCCTCTTTCCCTCCCCAGTGCTGCACCCCCCTGAAGCGGGGCCATCCCAGCAGCAGCGACCTGCACTCCCTGCTCGCTCCTCTCCGGGGAAAGCATCGCCCAGGGAGCAATTGATACCAGGGTCTTGCAACACCCAGGTTCTCCTCGGAGGTCTTCCACCGAAGGAACAAACAGGCCCAACCCTGCTCTCTTCAGGAGGTCTGATAAGATCGCTGCCCAAGGGGCCGTGGCTGCAGGCCAGGGCTCTGTCCCAATAAACCATTTTCTGCAGGACCACCTTGCCTGGACTTGTCTTTCCACACGAAGCCAGGCAAAGCAAAGCATTCAGATGCTAAAAATGTGCAACTCTTGTTGGTGTTTGTCCAACATTGGGAGGCTCATAAATCTCCCGGGAAAGGCAGAACAGGAGCGTGATTAAGAAAACATGAAACTTTCTGCATTGATTGCTCTCCTGCTCCTTCCAGAAAAGCTATTGCCTGTTGATGAAATGCCTCCCTGTCTGGCTTCCAACCCAGCACTATCCCTGCAAGGGTTCTTTCCAAATCTGCATTACAAGGCAGACACACACACGGGATCAAAGGGAAGACACCAATCCGTGCGTGCAGGCCTGTCCAAGGCTGGAGAGCAAAAGCCACCAAGCAAGAGAAAGTTAAGAGGTCACAAAGTGTCTTTTTTTCTGCCTTTTCACTGCTGTTAAAGCCCCAAATTGAGGCACTTTAAAAAATACCAACTAACTCTGCTTAAGATTTGCAGGGGTTATCTGAAATAATAGAGGCAAGCCAGCACTCCATAGAAAATGGAAGGGGAGAACTTCCAGGGGGCTCTAAGTGAAGGTAAAATTCAGCCCACAAATCAAATCTGGCTAAAATAAGAAACAGGAAAAATCTGTGCCATTTGCAGCCGCTGGGATAAACCCACCCCAGCCATCTCCACGCTGTTCTTTCTGTTCCCAGCTGTCCCCTCGGGATGTGCTGCCCGTGTCCCCCATGCAAATGAGGCAGAGCCCTGACCAAAATCCTGCTGAGGAACAGGAGAAGAGGCACAGCCCGGCAGGGCTGGAAAGCAGCGCCGAGGAAAGAACATTTCCTGTTTTCCAGTAGCCAGCAGATACAAGGAACAATCCTTTGTGCTCGCTGCCAGCCAGGGAAATAGCTGGAGCTGCCGGCGTTTCTGAGGATGTGGTGTGCACACACAGGATCCGCTGCAGAAGGGGAGCTGGAATGTCACGTAGGGGATACAGGAGGACACCTGTGTCCAGCGGGGTGTCCGGGACAGGCAGCACAGCTGACCAGCACAGCTGACACCTCCAGCCCTGCCGCCTTCCCCCGCTGTCCCCGGGGAAGGGAAGTTTGTGCAGGAGCTGGGCTGGAACAGCTGCAGTGAGAGGGGACTCAGGAGGTCCCCAGGTGTGTCACAGCTCCGGGAGCAGAGCTTGGGCTGAGGTGGGGCCAGTTCCTTCTGCCATGTCCCAAGAGGAAAAGGGCTTAAGCGGCACCAGGGGAGGCTCAGATTAAGTCTTAAAAATATATAAATCACAGAAAAAGTGCTCAGGCATCAGAATAAGTTGCCCAGGGTGGTGGTGGAGTCACATCCCTGGAAGTGTTGCAGATCTGGCACCTGGGGATGTGCCTTAGGTGGGATTTGGTGGTGCTGGTTTGATGGTCGGGCTGGAGGATCTTGAAGGTCTCTTCCAGCCTTGATGATTCTGTGACTGAGGGGGGTCTGAAAGAGCTGGGGGTCAGAAAAAAAGCAGATTTCTTTATTTAGGAGCCTCCTGCCTCTTCAGAGATCCCTCCTGCTCCCAGACTGGAAATGCAATGGAGCATCTTCCCCTGGAGATGCTGCTTTACACTTCCCGGAGCAGGGAGGAGCTGAACTGGGATAAAGCTGGTTGTGCCCTAGCCCTGAGCTGATGTTTAAGAGAGACCCCATTTCCACCCAAAGCTGGGGTTCAGGGGCTCAGCTCAGTCCCTGCTGTGGGATTTCAGCCCATGCCCACATCTCCTGTCACGGAAACAAGGTGGGGATTAAAAAACCTTTTGTAAAACATTCCTGCCAAACACCCTGTAGTGGTGTAGAGTTTCCAGACACATTCAGGAAGAAGCCAGAAATTTTTCTTAGTGGCATTCTAGAAAGACATGGAAGAAGAATATTTCAATACAGAAACCTTTTCCTACTCTTTCCTTGGGTTGCCTGTAACAATTCCGGTAGAACACAGAATAATTAAGCCTCACAGCCTTGCAGAAAAGAAAAATTATATATATATATATATATATATATATATATATATATATATAAAAGAAGATAACTGAAGGCAGGTGAGTCATGGATAAGGCAGGGTGTTCTCAGGGTCCTTTTCAAGAAAAGCTTGGCTTTATGTGCAGGATTAGGGAGATACTTGCAGCTTTGCAGAGCAGCTTCTCCTGCAAGTGCCATCCTGTGCTGCCCACAGCCAGGACCACGACTTGATAGGGACAATCATGGGCAATCAGTGTGTCTGAGCAGGCAGCCCAGCAGTGCCCCAGACCCTGCTGGGGACAGGCTGGACATGGATCAGCACAGACACACAGCCGTGGTGGGGTATCCAAGCAGGAATTCCATCAGCAGGCAGCAGGACCTGTGTCTGCTTTGGCCATGTCCAGATGCCGGCCAAGATCTGCCACAAAGTGGTGACCAGGAGACCTTGAAATGTGGTCAGGGCTGGGCTGAGGCACATCCGTGGTGTTGGATACAAAGGTTGGTGTTTGGGGGAGAAAAAACAGCCTCTCGCTTGAGCTGAAAATAAAAGTTTAGGAAGGACATTGAGGGCTGTGTCCAGCTCTGCCCCTCAGTTTAGGAAGGACATTGAGGGCTATGTCCAGTTTGTCCCCTCAGTTTAGGAAGGGCTTTCAGACCCTTGAGCGTGTCCAGAGGGGGCAGCGAGGCTGGAGAGGGGCTGGGAACACAAACCCTGTAAGGAAGGGCTGAGGGAGCTGGGGGTGCTCAGCCTGGAGAAAAGGAGACTCAGGGGTGACCTCATCACTCTCACAGCTCCCTGAGAGGTGCCTGTGTCAGGTGGGGTTGGGCTCTTTCTCCAGGCAGCACTGACAGAAGGAGAGGACACAGCCTCAAGCTGCACCAAGGGAAATACAGGCTGGATATCAGGAAAAGTTCATTACAGAAAGGGCAATAAAGTATTGGAATTGTCTGCCTGGAGAGGTGGTGGATTCACCATCCCTGGATGTGTTTAAACAAAGACTGGATGTGGCACTGGTGCCATGGTTTAGTTGAGGCGTTAGGGCTGGGTTGGACTCGATGATCCTGGAGGTCTCTTCCAACCTGGTGATTCTGAATTCTGTGATTCTGTGATTCTGTGAAAAGGCAAAGTGGAGAGAAGTCCGGAGCTCCAGTGTTTCACTGGGCTGAGCTGGTGCAGCAGGGAAGTGCAGACACCACACACAGCTCCAGGACTGGGGCAGGAGCTCCAAGCTCTGCTTCAAAGGAGAGGAACAAACAGCAAGACAATGAAATCTCCCATGGAGAGACAGCCCCAGGTGCGTGTCCTCCTCAACAAACACCACTGGGAGCGGCTGGAAAAGCCTGGGCTGAGGTGTGTCACTGCCAGCGGGGATTTCAGCCTGCAGCACACAGGGAATGGATGTGCTCTGCTGGACGGGTCAGTACCCGGTGGTGGGAGCTGGTGGTGCAGAATGACAGGGATTGCACCTGCAAAGTGCTGATAGGAGGCTCAGTCAGGGTATTTCGTACAAGAATTATTGCACAAACAGCTCAGCTTGACACCGTCCATCTCATATTTAAAAATGCTAATTCTTTAAGTGGCCTGTTCCCTGCTCTGGGGAAAACAAAGAGGAGACAAGTGGCAATGCCTTGGTTGTGTTCCAGCTCCAGCTTGGCTCAGGCCATTCCCAAGGGAGACTTTTACTGACGTTACACAGGGCGCAGGGGATAGCAACTCCTCTGCCACCACACCACGTCTGTGCCTGCATCTGCTGCCGTCCCTTTGGCTTGGAAAGGGGATTTTGGCCTCATTGGCACAGTTTGGTGATGGACGGCAGTGGAGTGAGCTGAGCACACAGTTCTAAACTCTCCAGGACCTGAGCAACCTCTCTGGGAGTCCAAAGTGTCAGGGTCCCTTCAGTGACAACTTAGAACAAGTTCCTGAGAGCTGAGACAATCAGTCCCCTTAGTTACTCTGAGCAGCTCTTGCTCCTGAACCCACACACCTACACGGAAGTCACTCCAGCACTGGAAGAGCCCTGATTTTGGTCACAGGACATTGATTTCCTGCAGGCTTAGGCCGGGGTTTGCCAGCTGTGCCCACAGGAACTGCTGTGTAGAGCTCAGCAGTGTGTGACACTCGCACGAGAATGTGGCCAAGCCACAAAGCCACTCCAGAGCTCCTGGGGGCATCTTTTTGCCCTCTGTTTCTACACAACTCAGCCCGGGGAAGGAGGTTTGTCCGTCCTGACACAGCAGGAACACACAGAGCATCACTGAAAGCTGTTGGCTTGGGCAGGCAGCTGCTGCACCCCTTCTTTGTGCACCCTGAGTGCAAGGAGAGCTCACAGACCCCCATGGGACACTGCAGGATGTCACCTCGTGCTCCCACAGCCTCCTACACTATTTAGACCTTTCCTAAACTGTGTCACCCAAAGCTGTCCCTAGTTCTGAGCTGAGGCTGCTTGTGGGTCTTCAGTGTTGTTTGGGTCAACAAAGAATTGATCTCAACAAGGGGTGCAGGGGCTTGGAGCTCCCTGGACCTCTGAAACCCCAAAAATAAGGGCCGTGGGTGCCAGGCAAGAGTTTGGGAAGCAAAAGGGGGAGTAGTCCTGGAGCAAGACCCGTGGGCAGGGAGACTCAGGGGTGATGCTGGACAAGCAGCCAGGCTCCTTGGTGGTCAGCCAGGCAGATGTTCCCTCCACAGCTGGGGCGAGATCCCCTCAAATCTGCTCTCTTAAAGGAGATTTCCTGTGTTGGCTGTGGGTCCAAGCCCCTCTTGTTTATGCTCCTTTCTCCCAGTGAACAAACACGGATTTCATGTTTCCCACCCTCCTCCTGCCTCTGCAGTGCTGGAATTCCCATTAACGTGCCAGCCTGGCACACAGACCCCTCGTCTTTCACTCAGCTCCTGTGGCTGTTGCTGCCAGCCCTATCTAGAGCCACATCTCTCCCCATCCCTGTCCAAAAGCCACTCTGCCATGTGCAGCTCCTCCCTGCGTGCCAAGAACCCCAAACACACCCCAGAGATCTCAGGTGAGAGATACCAGGGCTGAGAAGGAATCCTGCTCTGGAGGGTGATCACGAATCGTGTTTTATTTTCTCTTTTGTAATCTTCTCTTGAACTATCGTAATGAGGAATTTAACCTCTTGTTTTGCCAGAATAAACTTGTTCTCACCCTTAAGCATGTCTGGTATTAAAGGCAAGTCTAGGTGAAGCTCTGAGATCTGGATTAGCATTCCCTGTCCTGAGACAAGGCATCCAGACCCAGCAGTGAGGGACACCTGGGACGTGGCACCAGTTTGGATTGTCCTGGAGCTGCTGAATGTGCTGGGCCAGGCGTGGATTTGTCACAGCCAGGTCTGATGGAGTCAGCAGAAAGAAGAAAGGCACTTTGCAAGGCAGGCAAGCCCCAGGCTGGGACATTGGTGATGGGGTGACACTGCAGCCTCCCTCCATCTGAAGGGACATGCAGATGTCACTTCCCAGCCAGGCTTGGGCAGAGCCTGTGGGCCCAGGGTCCCAGAGCTGCTGCCACAGGAGAATTATTCTTGTCTTGACTCACATTCCTCCCGTTGGGGTGAGAAGTTCTGCTGCCAGGTTCAGATATTTCCACTTCTCCTGTGATCACAGGGACCAAAGCAGCAGAGCATCCTCCTTGGAGCAGTTCCTGGGCCTCTCTCTGAAGGTGTTGGCTGCTCTCAGTTACACAGGTTCAGGATGGTTTTGTTACAGGGTGAGGGAGAACAGTGGCTCCTAGGAAGGGTTTGTGGATCTGATGCCACCTCCACATTTTTCAGGGATTCTTGCTGAGTTGTTTTCCCCCTGCCCACCAGAGTTGTGTGCAGATGTCCCCACCCCAGCCACTCCAGGCCCTTGGTTGTGAAGATGCCAGAGCTGGGGAAGGTGGGCAGGAAGCAAACCCCGGGGCCCAGGGTCACAGATCTCCTGCCAGAGGACAAACAGTGCTGGGAAATTGTTCTTGTCTTCCCTGCAGATTCCTCCTGTTGGGGTGGAAGCTGATGCTGAGGGAAGTTCTGCTGCCAGGTTCAGATATTTCCACTTCTCCTGTGATTACAGGGACCAAAGCAGCAGAGCATCCTCCTTGGAGCAGTTCCTGGGCCTCTCTTTGGGGGCGTTGGCTGCTCTCAGTTACACAGGTTCAGGATGGTTTTGTTACAGGGTGAGGGAGAGCAGCGGCTCCCAGGAAGGGTTTGTGGATCTGATGCCACCTCCACATTTTTCAGGGATTTTTGCTGAGTTGTTTTCCCCCTGCCCACCAGAGTTGTGTGCAGATGTCCCCACCCCAGCCACTCCAGGCCTTTGTTGTAAAAAGCTCAGAGCTGAGGCGGGTGGGCAGGAACCAAACCCCAGGGCAGGCTGAGTCCAGAGAGTCAGTTCTGGATTCCCTGAGCCAAAAACCCACTGCAGCAAACGCCACGGGCAGCAAAAGCTCTCAGACAGTGTCCATGGGGGATCTGTGACCCTTCCAAGGGAGCAGCCGGGAGCAGAGGAGGAGCAGCACTGACCCAGGCCCGGGAGAGGCCGGCTCAGGGCAGTGAACACCCCCGGAGATCAAAGCTGCCCTCAGAGGAAATAAAAACAGACCTTTGTCCCCATTTTCAGGATGGCAGACACTAGGTCAGAGTTTCTGGTGAAGATGATTTCCTCACTCTCGTCATCCTCTGCATTTCCACAGAAAGGAAAGCTGGGGCTCAGGCCTGGGGATGAAGTGGCACAAACACAGCCCTGCTCTGCCCACCTTGTCCTCATCCTCCTTCTCTCTCACCAGGGCAGCAACACCACAAGGAGCTCCCGTTCACAGTCTGATACCAAATGTTACAACCTGTTCTTAAAACCTGCAAGATTTAGTGAAAAATGTTACCAGTTCATGGACATATGAAGAGTGTTCCCCACCACTGCTGACCCTCCCTGAGCTTGGACCACTCAGTGGTAAAAAGACAAGGAAAAATCAATTCAACAGGAGCACAGGAAGAAATCTATAGAGATGCAAGTTCAAAAATCAAGCTGGAACTACTGATTTTTCTTTCAGTATCATATGTTATTCACCACAGAGAGGACAATGTTACCCTCCAGCTAAATATGCAAACAACCAAAGGAAAAAAAATGGGAGTATGCATTGTGATACAGGAGAAAAGATAGAATCACAAAATCATTTAAGCTTGGTAAGCTCTCCAAGACCATGGAGTCCAAGCTGTGCCTGATGTCCACCTTGTCCCCAGCCCAGAGCCCTCAGTGCCACATCCAGGAATTGCTTGGGCACCTCCAGGGACGGGCACTCCAAACCTCCCTGGGCAGTTCCCATTCCTGAGCTCCCTTTCCATGGGGAAATTCCTGCTGCTGCCCACCGTGAGCCTCCCCTGGCCCAGCCTGGGGCTGTTCCCTCTCCTCCTTTCCCTGTTCCCTGGGAGCAGAGCCCGACCCCCCCGGCTGTCCCCTCCTGTCAGGAGCTGTGCAGAGCCACAAGGTCCCCCCTGAGCCTCCTTTTCTCCAGGCTGAGCCCCTTTCCAGCTCCCTCAGCCTTTCCTGGGGCTCCAGACCCTTTCCAGCTCTCTCAGTCACTCCTGGTGGAGCCTGAGGAGCAGCTGAGGGCTCCTGGTGTGTCCACCTGGAGCAGAGCACACTGAGAGCAGAGCTCAGGGATCTGCAGCTCCTCCCGAGGGGCAGCTCCCACCCCTGCCCTGGGACAGGGACAGCACCCAGGGCACGGCTGGAGCTGGGCCAGGGCAGGCTCAGGCTGCAGAGCAGGGAAAGGTTCTTTCCCCAGAGGTGCTGGCACTGCCCAGGCTCCCCAGGGAATGGGCACGGCCCCGAGGCTGCCACAGCTCCAGGAGCCTTTGGACAGCGCTGCAGGGATGCACAGGGGGGATTGTTGGGGGGTCTGGGCAGGGACAGGAGCTGGACTGGATGATCCTGGTGGGTCCCTCAGCTCAGGGTGTTCTGTGGCTCTGTGACTCTGACTCTGTTCTGCCGTCCCTGCTGTGCTGGGACTGGACAAGCCCAGCTCCCACAGGAGCTCTGGTGTTTGATGTCCCAGCCTGGCTCCCACCACAAGGCCCACCTCAGTCACCTCTCCCTGTCCTGCAGCCCTCGAGGTCCATGGCACTGTCACACTGTGGGAGCTGCTGCCCCATCTCCTGTCCCCAGCCCTGCCCCTCTGCAGAGGGGTCCACCCAGGCCCTGTCTCCTGGGCAGGGCCGCAGCAGCAGCTCCTGTGGCCACCCAGGACTGGATGAGTTTTATCTCCTTGCACTCCAAACATAATTAATCCTTGAAGCTTTCCCTCTCCTTTAAATCAAACATCTGAAGGAGCAGTTGAGCAGTGCTGGAGTGCTCTAAAAATCCTCATTAGAGCCACTTGGAAGCCACCCCGGAGGGAAGGAGCCCCTGGGGAGGTGATGGGAGAGGATCTGCAGCACCTGGAGGAGTGGGAGCCCTTCACAGGACAGGGGGCAGCAGATGCTGCACAGCTGCCCTGGCTGAGGCAGCTGCAAACAGCTGGGCTTAAACCCTCACTGATGATTTGGGATTTGTGGGATGCAAAAACCAATTTGTGGAATCCTACACAGGGGCCATAAGCAACATGAAAAAAAAAAAAAAAGTCAAAATTTTTTAAGGTGTCAAAATAAAAACATTCCCAGTTAACAGAAAACTCGCAGGTTTTGGACGTTTTGTTTTTTAATTAAAAAAAACAAAAAAACAAAAACAAAAAACCACAAAAACCCACAAAAAACCTCACAAACAAAAAAACCCACAAACTTCTGCAGAAAGCTGCTGCTTCTGGGAAAGGCCTCATAAACTCCAAGGCTCCATAAACTCCAAGGCTCATTATTTTGTCAAAATAAAAAAAAAAAAAAAAAAAAAATCAGCCTAAGCTTTTCAGCAGGCACTGCAGTATTATTAATCATCTCCTTGGACAGTGCACATGTAATAAAACAAACTAAAATTAACTGGAAAAAAAGAATTTCAAAGAAAAGGCCACTTTCCAACATCCTGACAAATGAAATAAGTGGATGCCCAAACAAAGGGCCAAGAGCACAATTAAGGCAGAGCAGGAACTGGAGGGGCGATGCTGGTCCAGTGCACTTCACATGGAGCCTTTCATCCATCAGAGCCCCCAAAAGTGCTTCATCAAAATAATGGAGAGCAGGAGGAGAACAAAATGACTCGGAGGCAAAGGGAGGAGACGGATGGAGAGTGTGGCACAAAGCAGAGAGGTGGGGAAGGGGCTTTTCACCATCTCCTCTCGCAGGAATTCCTTCAGGTCACATATCTCCACTGCTTGTCTCTGAAATTAATTCCATTTTTTGTTCCTTAAGCAAGGTGACAACTGCCCAGTGAGAGAGAGGCACTGATTGATTGAATATTTGCGTATTTTCCATGTAATTTTCCTGTTTTATCCTTTTCACAGCCCAGCATCACCTTCACTCTTTCTCTCCTGCTACCCCAAATTTTTGGTGGAGATTTCTTGTGGCTTTTTCTTGCCCCGCTGAAAAAAAATTGCTCAATTTATCCCTCCTCACCTGGTGGTTTTCCACCTTCCATTTCATCCCACCCCAACCTCCTCCTTCACCTGCCCTTGGCAGGTCCCCCTGGAGATTTTCCCGTTCTCCTGAGGTCCTGCCTGCCCTCAGCAGTTCCGTGTGATCTGTGGATGGTTCATTGTTCCCTTTCCTTTCAAGATCACACGCGGGGCCGCCCGGGATGGTGTCGGGCTTGCGAATCAAAAGCAAAGTGGCACCTGCCCAAATCTGTGAGTTATGGCCACGCTCCGGGCCAGCAGAGGAAGCTGGAAAAGAAAAGCTCGTGTTTGAATAATACCCCAGTCATCCTTAACTTTATCCATTATTTAGGGGTCTTTTGGTTAATGGTTGACTGTTTTTCCTGAATGTGGAAGGCTTTTGGTGTGGAAAGGGCTGCCTGAATATTGATGGAGCTGAGGAGAGCAGGACAGGGGTGACACAGTGCCAGGGAAGGGCAGAGTCAGCACAGCCAGGCAAGGATGCCCTTGCTGTGCCATCCTTGAGCCATTTCCCGTTTTTCTGACAGTCCTCTGGAGCACTTCACCGGCCTGGAAAGTTCCTGAGGAGCTCACAAAGCCCAGGAATTTCTTTGGCTGGCTCAAATGTGCAAATATATTTGTGTATTGTGGTGGCAAAGTGCTGAGCGTTGGTCCTCACTGACGCTGCTGGTCCCTGGCCCTCCCACCACTCTGAACCAGCAAAACCATTTTTCTTTTCCAGAACGGCCATTTGTGGGTCCATGGCACAGTGTCATTGATCTCCCAGCTGACCCACCAGAAACAGGAAATTAAAATCAGCATTCTTGCCTGGAAGCAAGAGGAGAGGTGGTGGACAGAGCTGGAGTGGAAGAATAATGACCGTGAAATGAAAGCAGCTCTGATGGGACACAGCTCCCAGAAAGGGATTCAGATCATCCAGCAGAACATTTGCAGGTTCCCTCCAACACAATGAAAGGAAAAACTCCATTGCAGAAAATCTAGAAAGGGAGAGAGAAAAAATATTAACACTGTAAACTTAAAAAAAAAAAAAAGATCCACACAGAAGGGATAAATAAAGTTCCAGAACCTTTGGAGATAATAAATTTTGGGGATAATAAATTTTGGAGGTAATAAATTTCCCAGATTTGAGACAGACCCATCTGTAAGACCCATAACCACGATGGGTCATTGGAAGTTTCCAAAAAGGGCCAAAAGAAACCCAAAAAACCTGTGTCCAGCTGCCAGGGCAGTCCCAGTGACAGCCCAGAGCAGTGGTGTGGGGACAGGATGACCAAGAGCAGAGTCCTGTGTACCCACCCAGGATGGAGCATCGTGGTGCTTCCAGCCCAAGCCATTCCATGATTCCATGGTCTGTGCCTTTCTTTCCATGCAGGAGACATCTCTGGTGGCCTCTGCTCCTCTGAACCACCAGAGAGCTGCCCCAGGAGCCCTGTTTGCCACCCCACAGGTGCCAGGTTGGACAGGTGACAGTGGCAGAGGGCGGCTCCTCTGCCTGTGCAGGGGCTCTGAGCTCATCCCAGGGAAAAGCTCCTGGTGTGTGTCTCCAAGAATTTCTTACCCTGGAACATGTCCTGGGCTTGTGTTCACATTTATGGTGATGTTGGTGTGATGAGTGATGTGCAGAAATGCAGGAAGGCACTTTCTTGTGCATTTGATGGGAATTTAGGGCATTTAATCCAAAGCAAGGAAACAAGTGAGTGATGGGAAAGAGTAAAAGCCCCAATTTCTGCCTGATTGGTTTGTTTTGTTTTGTTTTTTAATCCATATGTCTGATGCTTTGAGGGCAGACTGAGGACCAGGGTTTGTGTTGGTGATTTAGCTGGACCTGAGTAAGAACCTCCTTGAGTTTTGGAAGCAAAAACCTGAGCCTCTGACCAGCTGATTTATTTTTTATTTCACCAAACCCTGGCTCTCATTTCTGCATTTCTCTTTAACCCAAGGTTTCCCCTCACCCAGATGACTCCAAAATCTTCTCTCCATTCTATCCATTGACCTGGCAATAAAGTTTACCCCTCTCCAACCATCCTCTGCCTGCTCCATGAAATGCCACATCCATCTGCTGCTTCAGATCTGTCCAAATGAAATCCTGTCTCCCGTTCAGTGTGATCAGAGAAGTCTCCATCACATCCCTTCTCCAGGTCCAGCTGTTGCTCCTCCCTCCCAGAGTATCTGCCTCATTCCAAAGTGCTCACAGCACCCAGCGTGAGAACTGTGTCTGAATTCCCTTCAGGGAATCCCAGGATGGGTTGGGAAGGACCTTAAAGCGCCTCCAGTGCCACCCCCGCATTCAGCTGTGGAAAATGGAACAAGAGCAGCCCTCAGACACTGCCAGTGCAGGGCAGTGATCCCAGAATCACAAAATCATGGAATTCCAGAACACCTGAGGTTGGAAAAGCCCTCTGAGACCATGGAGTCCAAGCTCTTGGACAGGCAAGGTGCCCACCCTGTCCCCAGCCCAGAGCCCTGAGTGCCACCCCCAGCCCTTCCTTGGGCACCTGCAGGGATGGGCACTCCCAGCCCCCCTGGGCAGCCCCTGCCAAGGCCTGGGCGCCCTGTCAGGGGTGGGAGTGGGGCCTGCAGAGCCCCTGAGTGCCCGTGGGCAGCTCTGCCCCCACACCCTCCATGGCAGCTCCCATGGCCAGCACTGAGTGCGCAGAATCCCAGCATGGGATGGGTTGGGAGGGACCTTAAATCCCACCCAGTGCCACCCCCAGGGACCCCTCCCCCTGTCCCAGGCTGCTCCAGCCCCAGTGTCCAGCCTGGCCTTGGGCACTGCCAGGGATCCAGGGGCAGCCACAGCTGCTCTGGCAATTCCAGCCCAGCCCCTGCCCACCCTCACAGGGAACAATTCCATACATCAAACCTAAATTTCCCCTCTTTCAGTGTGGAACCATTCCCAGTTTTCCTGTCACTGCAGTTCCTGATGAACAATCCCTCTGCAGCTCTCCTGGCCCCCCTCAGGCCCTGGAGCCTGACCAGCATGAGCATCCTCCAGAGGACTCTGGGTGCCCATCCATCCTCAGGCAGGAGTTTTAAGTTGTTGTCCACATTTTTAACAATTCACAACTCTCCTCTGTTTCCTTACCATGTTAGAATTGTTGAGGTTTACTCGAGGGGGCACAGTTTGGAAACCCAGAGGGAAAGTTTTACTCTGCTCGTGTCCTGCACATGAATGAGGAGATTTTCCCAATGATTTGTGTGCCAAGAATCCCCATTGCATCATCAGGTGGCCACAACCCCCTGACCTGGCTCTTGGAGAGGCAGCTGTGACTTCATTCTTACCTCAGAAATTGTTTACACAAGAATGGGAAGACAGAGGCGTCAAAACATGAACTAAAAAAAGTAATCTCATTACTCCAGTTTCAAACTTCTTTTTGTAGTGCAAACAAATGCATAAATTACAGGGGAAAAATCCACTCTAAAATGAGTGAAATAACTGGAATTTTATCTAATTTTTTTTCTGAAATGAATCATTTAGTTCATTCTAACTAGCAACTTTCACTTGTTTGAAATTCCAACAAACCAATAAAGAAGAAAACAACTATTGACCAAGCTTTTCCATTTTTTTTTTAATCAAGACTTTCCTTCCTTATAAGGAAAGTCAAAAGTCTTTGTTCTGAGGTAATTCAAGTGTCTCCACTGGCAGGAAAGTTTCCAAGTTTTCGGTTTAGATGTTTTCCTTTGTGTGCCTGACCTTTCCTCCAAGCTCCTGCCCTCTCCCTTTAATCTCTAACCAGCACTCTGCTGGCGTGGTTGGGTTGGGTTTTTATGTTTTCCTTGAGAGCAATCCGTGCCTCTGGAGTGGAGTCAGTGCTCCTGCTTTCTTCCTGATGAGGGAAAACTCATTCCTGCTCTTCCAGACAAAATTCCAAGGTATTTGGACCTTGCCCACAGTTGGGAAAGCTGAGGTTTGTGCTGTGCTCTGTGGGTCACCACTGAAACCCACCTGTCCCTGGAATGTTCCAGGCCAGGCTGGATGGGGCTTGGAGCAACCTGGGATAGTGGAAGGTGTCCCTGCCCATGGCAGGGGGTGGAACGAGGTGAACTTTAAGGTTTCCTCCAACTCAAACCATTCCATGATTCCATTATTCTTTATTGGAATAAATATAAATTGTATAGATTTGTATAAATCACTGGCCTACTCTTTTCCTATTTTAAGTGTCCTCTTGTCCAAAAAAATTGTGAGTGATGCCTTGAGCTCCAAGCTTCCACTTTTAATATGGATTTTACTCTTGGTTTGACCCTTCCTCTAAAGGTCACTGGGAAAAATCAAGCCTGGAATTGGTAAA
Organism: Prinia subflava; assembly: GCF_021018805.1. NCBI lineage: Eukaryota > Metazoa > Chordata > Aves > Passeriformes > Cisticolidae > Prinia > Prinia subflava. Next base: position 5,237,428 of record NC_086270.1, read on the forward strand.
TTAAAATTTCTGCTGGGGTAGCTCCACCCTGGAGTGATTCTGTTGCCCTTCCACACACAGAGGAGGTTGGAGATTCCACCTGAACAAGAGGAAAAGCTTCTTTACTGAGAGAGCCCTGGAAAAGCTGCCCAGGAGGGTGTGGAGAGTCCTTCCCTGCTGGAACAGGGAGCAGGACCAGGGGACCTCTGTGGCCCTTCCAACACCCCGGCATTCCGTGGGATCAGGGACTGGGATGAACGAGGTGACCCAGGAGCAGAGATCCCTGTAATGTGTGAGACACCAGCACAGAGCCTGGAGGGGAGCAGCTGGGACTGGGATAGGACTGGGACTGGGACTGGGACTGGGAATGGGAATGGGAATGGGAATGGGGAATGAGGAATGGGACTGGGAATGCAAGTGGGAATGGCAAGTGGGAATGGGACAGGGAATGGGAATGATACTCTGGGACTGGAACTGCAAATGGAACAGAGACTGGGAATGGGACTGGGACTGGAAATGGGAATGGAACTGGGACAGGGAACAGGACTGGGGATGGGATCAGAACTGGGACTGGGACTGGGAGTTGGATGGGGAGTGGAACTGGGAATGGGATTGGGAATGGGACTGTGACTGGGACAGGGACTGCAGCCGGGATTGGAACTGGACTGGGACTGAGATGGGGATTGGAACCAGGACTGGAACTCTGATGGGGACTGGGACTGTGACTGTGACCAGAACTGGGACTCCGACTGGAACTGGGGCTGTGCCTGGGGTTGGGACTGGGACCTCCTCGTGCCATGGGACCCCAAGAGGGCTGGCACAGGGAGTGGACGGTGGCTGTGACCGCTCCAACGTCCAGCTGCTGTGGAGGACTGTGGACATTTGCCTCTCCCAGGCCAGCAGGCAGAGTTTGGAGCTCCCTCTGGAGCTGAGGTTTCTCACCTGCAGCATCACCGGCACCTCCAGAGACTTGCACAGAGACTTTTCCACCTCCTGGCTCCATGGGGGCTGAGGAGAGGAGAGATTTCCATTTTGTTGGAATGGGCACCTCTGGACAGAACCCAAGGGCACTCAGAGAGGGAGCAGCAGCAGAGGGACCAATCCTGCTCCTCAGTTTATTTCTGTTTGTGACCATGGCACTGCTGGAATGTGGGTTGTGTCGTAGGAGATATGAGTCATCATGGAAAGGTTGGAAAAGAATTCCAAGACCTCCAAATCCAACCTTTGACCGAATCCCCCCGTGCCCACTGAACCCCATCTGCTTGGTTTTTGAACACTTCCAGGAATGGTGACCTGAGCAGCCCTGGACAGCCCATGCCAATATTTAAACACTCTTTCAGTGGAGAATTTTTTCCCAGTATCCAACCTGAACCTCCCATGGCATAACTTGGGGCTGTTTCTCCTTGTTTATCTCCAGGTGTCCAGGGAAAGAGGCTGAACCCCACCTGGCTACAACCTCCTGTGGTGTAGATGTAAAACCCAGGTTTGTGAAGCACAGTGGGCTAAAAACGTCAGGGCAAATACAAATTATGAGTCTTCATCATTTATGGGAAAATCACATCCCTTTGGAGACAGTGGGACAAAGCCTCTGAGGCGGCACAACAAGCCCATGGCAGGGGGTGGAACGAGGTGAACTTTAAGGTTTCCTCCAACCCAAACCATTCCATGATTCCATTATTCTTTACTGGAATAAATATAAATTGTATAGATTTGTATAAATCATCTGCCTACTCTTTTCCTATTTTAAGTGTCCTCTTGTCCAAAAAAAATGGTGAGTGATGCTTTGAGCTCCAAGCTTCCACTTTTAACATGGATTTTACTCTTGGTTTGACCCTTCCTCTAAAGGTCACTGGGAAAAGTCAAACCTGGAATCAGCAAATTAAAATTTCTGCTGGGGTAGCTCCACCCCGGAGCCCACAAAAGTACAAATTTGCCTCTTGGGTGGAGACCTCTCTTGGATCTAATGGAGAACTCAAATATGAGCCCAAATCAGGAAAAGTCATTCCTGGAAGAAGATCTGAGGTGCTCCTTGAGTCTTCTTTGGAGAAGGACACCCCAACATGGATCAGGTGAGGACCAGGTCAGGTTGGGAGGGATGGAAGAGTAAAACACCAAGGTATCCACAAGTGGATAGAGCACGAGATTGTGAAGAAGGAAAATAACCTGGACCCAGCTTCCCTTAACTCCAGGGGCTTCTGGATTGAAGTTTTCCTTAGGAAGACAGCAGGAGAATGGAAAGGGAGAAGAGATAACAGAGGGAGATGGGATGCAGGAGGCCCAGAGATAAGAGGGCCTCGGGATAGCAAAATTTGCTGAAGGGATCAGAGGCACGGCTGACAAGCTCTGGAAAGTCTCCACCATCATTTGGGGAGCAGGAGTGGGGAATAAGAGTAAAGAGAATCCCCTGGAGCAAGAGACAGGGGCAGCAGCAAGCGAGGAGATGTCTCTAGGCCTGCTGTGCACCCGTGGCTGGGGGAACTCACTGCTCCATTCCTGTTCCAACAGCTCTGCTCAGACAGCCGTGAGTCAGCCCAGCATTTTTAGCTCCTTACATAACTACTGCCAAAAGGGAAGGTGTTCCAGCAGAGCTGCCAACACAAATGCCCAGGGACCAGCTCTGCGCCCGCTGGGATGAGTAAGCAGCGGCTGCAGCGCGGGCTGGGAGCATCTCTCACACCTCACCGGGTGTTTTGCAACAGGGATGAGCTGGAGCCCTGCCTCTGGTGGCAGCTGTTTTACCAAACACAGCGCTGGTGGGGCAAAGCTGGGGAAAAAATACCCAGGAAAATATCCCTGTGCAAACCCTGATCCGTGGAGTTATCCCCTGCTCCACGCACAGCATCACACCTGAGGGGTTTTCCTGCCACCACCTCTGCAGAGCCCAGATTTGGTTGTTACCAAATTTTACATGCCTTGTTTCCCTGCTAAAAGTTCACAGGCACAGCAGAAATAGAATTAACCCTTTTGGGATCAAGGTGAGCACCAGTGCAGATCCCCTACAGACCAGAGCTGGGTCTGCAGTCCTGAACAGCAACAAAAACTTCTTAAATCACTCAAAGCTGTGTCCTCCTGAGTTGGACCTTCAAGGTTTTTTGCCACTGAACAAGCGTGAAGTGGCCTTGGCAAAAAGCAGCATTCCACTGTGGCTTTTTGCACCCAATTTTGCAAAATCTCACCTGGCTCCCCAGAACAGCAGCTGCCTCATACCTGCCCACTGCAGCAAGGAGGGAAACTCCCTTTATTAAAGCTTCTGTCCCCAGGAAACAGAATGCCACCCTTGCCTCGCAGATAGACACCACGCCCTGCACTTACTGCTCACCAGGCTGGTAACCACTTCAAAGCAGCACTGCCCTGAGGAGTGATGATTCCTGAGAGGGTTAAATCAACATTTCCTGGGGAAGAGCACCACAGGGTGCTGCTGGGCTGAGCTCTGTGCTCAGCACGTCTGCCTGTCTGGCCAGACCTGACTCCTGGAGTCTCTCTCACGTCCAAGCAGGACGAGGCTTGGGTGAGGGATGAACCCAGAATCTCTTGTGTCTCTGTATTTCAGAACGAGTGAAGGAAAGCTGCCAAATTCAGCTCACAAAAGTTTTCTTACCCCAAACCTGGTGATAAGGTGGGGCCCTGGGCATGGAAGGAGGCGCTGGAGTGATCAGCACCAAATGGCCTGAGATGAAAAGAGGGGCAGTGAAAAGGACTTAACTTGCCCAAATTACTCCAATTCAAATCCTGAAATCAGGGAAGAAATGCAGCTAAGGAGAGAGGAGAAGAATTCGAAGAAACAAAATGTCTCTGTCCCACCTTGGTACCAAATCCTGTCTCATCTGGGGTGTTGTAGAGGAGGGAGAGCTGAATTCACAACCCGCAGGCAGCAGAGTCCCAGATCAGCCCTGCAGCACAAGATCAGCTCAGAAAAACTGATTCATCAGAGACCAGGGAGGAAACCCCTTTGTTCCAGGAGGAATTGAATATTCCACCCTGTCTCCTTACACTTCATAATGAGGTGTCTCCTTATTTTCCAGAGTAAGTGAAGGAAAGCTGTGAACCAGCCAAACTCAGCTTAGAGAGGTTTTCTTGCCACAAACCTGGTGATCACCTGGGGCCATGGGCATGGAAGGAGATGCTGGAGGGTCTCTGTCCCACCTTGGTGCAAAGTCTCATCTCATCTGGGGTGTTCTGGAGGAGATAAAACAGAATTCAGAGCCCACAGGCATCGAAGCCCCAGATCTGCACAAGATCAGAGCAGAATCACTCTATTACCAGAGGAAGAACCCCCTTCTCTCCAGGAGGCATTGAATATTCCACCCTGTCCAAACCCCCAGCACCAAGGCCAGGGCAAAAAGCTGCTCTGACGAACATGTCCTGGTGTTCAGGGACCTGCTCATAGCACCAAGGCAGCTCCTCAGGCCTGGGCTTATTAAAAACAAAACTCATTTTTTCCAAAGCCAGGCTCATTTCCTTCCTACAGACAAACCTGGCCACTCAAATGGCTCTGCTCTAAAATTACAGCTCTTTTTTAACCCCAAACCACCCTGCTGCCTGTCCTGCTCCTGGTGCCTCGGGGTTCAGCAGGTCTCAGGGAGTTGCCCAGTTAAAATAAAACTTTACCAAAGTGGTCTCTCCACGTCCCTCCTCCAAACAGATTATCCAGCATTATTGTCATAATTCCATGCCTGACACATTTTCTTCCTGACTCTGGGAGAGGATCAAAGCTCACTATCCCACATTTCTCGATTTCTCGTGCCCGTGCAGCCTCCCCACCACCACCCAGCCCCGACTTCCAGGGTAGGTCTGATATTCTTGGAGCAAGAGCGCGGTTCCCTGCGGACTGGGATCAGACCTGGGGATCATCAGGATCATTTCCTTTGCCCTTCATGCCGATGTCTCTGGTCAGCTGTTCCCTGTGGAAGCTCCTCCATTTTTACCTATCAGAGGGAGCCCTCTCCGATGTCTCCTTGCCCAGTGATGGCACAGGCTTCAAAAGAGTGAAAGAAACCCATTAAATACACTTGAAACTTTTGAAATTATGTTGAAGTGCTTTTTCCTTTGGGAAGAAGGGCTGGCTCAGCCTGGGCAGTGCCCAGAGCTGCCAGAGTTCTGCTCTGCACCCCGACTCGCTCACTGCTGCTTGCAAACCGTGCTCAGACTGAGAACTGCTGCACCAGCCACGTTTGTTTAGTAGAGTTGGGGGGTCCATCCAGCAGTTGCAGGTGGCTCCACTCTGAGAAGTTGGGCCTGGCTTTACCAGCATCAAATGCAGTTAAAAAAATGCATTAAACTCATTCATGCTACAGCACATGGAGTTAATCATTCACAGTCCCAGTACAGGACAAGAGTTCCAATGACAATAAACCACAACAGATTTCCTTGAAGCACCATCCCTTGATTTCAGAATTGCTTCTTTAAACACCCGGTAATTTTCTAGATCAGTGTCACAGGTAGGTCAACAGAAGGATAGATTGTCCTGCATTCCTGCCTGATTGCACCCGTAAGCAAAACTCTCTTATCGGTTTCAGAATTGCTTCCAAGACGGTGCCACCAGGATCCCTGGGCTGCAGCACCAGCATCCCTCCTCTCCAGCACTGCATCCCCCACTGCCTCTGCAGACACAGCCTGGAGAGGAAGAGGAGCACAAAGCTGATGGATCCGTCCATGAGGGTGAAGAGAGGCTGCCCTGATTGCCTGTGACCAGCCAGGCTTCTCACACGGAAAGTGAAAGTGAAATTCGGAAATGATGTGGTTATGGAAATGCAACCTAATGGGTGGGAAAATCCAAGTAGGCACCAGGGATGTTCAGGCTGGGCATTAGGAAAAAATTCTACTCTGGAAGAGTGGTCAGGAATTGGAAGGGGCTGCTCAGGGCAGTGGGGGAGGGACCAGCCCTGGAAGTGCTCAAAACCCAGGCAGAGGTGGAATTCCATGGTCTGGTTTAGTGACTTGGTGGGGTTCAATCCAAGGTTGGACTTGGTGATCTTGGAGGTCCTTTCCAGCCTCAGTGATTCTGTGATTCTGTGAAATGAGGAATGTGATCCCAGAAAGTTTTGCTTGGTCACAGTCCTTGAGTTACCCTACAGGAAATTCAGGCAGAGGTCTCCCCACACGCCTCGTGCTGGGGATCACCAGCGTTCCCAGCTCCAGGGGAGCAGCAAACAGGCGGCTGTGTCCCTGCTTTCCTGCAGTGGTCTCACCCCTTGCCCTGGGAGCAGCACCTCTCTCTCAGTCCCTGATTTCCACCCCTTTTTAGCCAGTGCAGCTCTGAACCTCACAAAGATGAATTCCTTCTGCTGGAGCAGCACAAGGCCCACAGAGGAACCTTTAACTGACCCTGCTCGTGCTGCAAACCCCAGCCCCATCCCTGCTCCCACCCCACCGAGCTGTGGGAGGTTTCCCACATGCTGGGAACAGGGGTTCATTCTTTGGCTCAGAGCTACACAGGGTGGGATGATCTGAGCCAGTCACTGCTCTGATCCCAGCCACGAGTGGCTTCTGCCACACCCAGGACACCAGGGGACACCAGGACCTGCCTTGTTCTCCTTCCCCATCAGAGGCTCCCTGGGGGCAGCTGAAAACTCACACCAGGGATGAAGATCTGTCACCCATTTCGAGGAGCTCTTCAGAAACAGCTGCAAATTTTTAATTCTGGTGATTGAGCAGGACCTCAGAAGGGACTGGAGATCTCTGATGGGCAGCAAACCTTTCCTCTCCACTGCCAGCACCCTGACCCTGCTGCTCCTTCTCCTGTCTGCATGACAAGTGTTATTCCAAGCCTGCAGGCGAGCTGTAAATACAAAAACACGCACACCCTCCATTAACATTAGCAACAATATTTAAATCACACTCTAGAGGCTAATTGGCGAAAATTCAAAGGTGACACAGAGAGAGCAGCCCTTGAACACAGCGTCAGATGTGGAGGTGCTGTTCCAGCCTGCCCGGGCTCTCCCGCTCCCCCTGATCCGAGGGGGCAGGTCCAGCACGGCCCAGGATGTGGGGACTGGGCTCCCAGGCTGCCAAAAACACACAGATGAGGCTGGAGGGCTCCACAAGGCAGAAAAGTGGGGTTCTGTCCAAGATATCACAAACAGCTGCCCACAGAATCCCAGAATCATGGAATATTGGGGTTGGAAGGGACCTCTGGCATCACAGTTCTGCCCAGGCAGGGTCACCAAGGACAGGTGACACAGGAGCTCATCCAGGTGGGTTTGGGATGCCCCAGAAGGGAGACTTGAGACCCTCCCCAGGCAGCTTTCCAGGGAAAGAAGTTCCCTGTCCTGCTGAGGTGGAACTTGTTGTATTTTATGGCCACAGATCCTCATCCAGTCCTGGGTACCCCTGAACAGAGCCTGGCACCACGCCCAGGTGGGCTGAAACTTCAGGATTTTCACTGGAAAGAGGATCTCTCCCCAAAACCAGGATGCAGCAATTGGAGTTACAACCTGCATTTGACATCTTCCTCAAATCCCAGCTCATGGATCGATGGTGGGATGTGAGACTCTGCTCTTTCCACAGAGACTCCCTGTTGAAAAGCACACTTCAAACGTGACATTTGCTGGCTCAGGATCAAAAAAAAAGCCTTTAAATAGACCCACACTGACATTCTCTACACCGCCAGATGTTGAAGTCAGTGTTAAACTGGAGTCATTTTCATACAGACTCGTGATCTTTAACATTTCTGAGCTAAGAGAGAAAAGTACTTTACAAAGCCCTCTGGGGATATGACCCATAAAACAGCAGCTGAACCGCGGGCTCTCAGGAGCTGCAGCTTACAGTGTCTTTATTTAAGTAGCTCCACTTCATTTTCCCCCAATTTTCATACCTTTCCCAAAGCCATGGCTCACGGCCCTGAGAACTCTCCAGCTGCCCCCACGGCAGCCCTGCTGCTCCTCTCTCAGCAGCCAGAGCGGGGAGAATTTGCAGGAGCAGCTCGAGGTGTAAGGAGAGAAAGGCAAAAGGGGGAGAGGGCAAAGGGGCAGCGGCTCGGGCTCTTGGGCTCCTCTTTTCCCAAGGGAATGGCACACACGGAGTGCCCACAAATCCCCAGGGCAGGGTGAGGGTGAGGCACTGCTGAGCCCCTTTTCCCTGCCATGTCCAAGAGCTGGCACATCCCCATGGCAGCAAAAAGGGATAATTCTGATTTGGGATGTGCGTGGGAGATCTGTGTTTGCTCAGCACCTTTCACCTGAGGTTTTACACATCATGAAACAGCAGCAAACCCTCAAGGGGCAGGATCCGGCTGTCCAGCCATTCCCACAGAACACCCACCCCTCTGTCCAGGGATCCAGTTCTCTCCATCACACCCAAAATTTCTCTTCCCTTCTCCCCTCCCTCTGCAGTGACGCTGTGAGCTTGGAAGGACCCATCTGGTTTGACACTTTGCTCAGCTCAGGCTGGAGAATTCTCCCTGTTCCCTTGGCTCCTCTCACTGCTGGACCCAACACCTGCCAGAAATCTGCTCCTCAAGGAGACTTTGGCCAAGTTCCTGAGCAGATCTCCCATCCACAGCCCCCGGGGGCTGAGCCCGTGGTGGGAGAGGGTCCTGTGCCCAGCACAGCACCCAGAGCTGGACACAGAATTGCTGCCCCCTTCCCCTGGCTCCTCAGGGCACTCCTCCCCTCTGGCTCTTCCTCAGAGTATCACCCAAGGCCATTCCCAGCTGGTTCATCCCACTGGAGCCTGGGAAACCACCACAGAAACATTGAGGGTTCAAAAAAAGTTCAGAGAAGAGCTTGGACCCAGGCCCTGTGCCCTGGAGAATCTCCCCTGAGCAGTGGGATGTGAGCTGCTCATTCCCACTGGGCTGGGGGTGGGCTCTGCCTGTGGGTGGGTGCCTTTAGCAATAGAAATGGAATCTATTTAATATAAATATTTAATGCAAAGAGGCCAACTTGTTTCACTGCCCACCCCAGAAGTGTGAGCTGACATTGGGATGCCCTTTCCTGCTGCTTCTTTCTCTTTCACTGCTCCACATCTCCTGTCTTGACCTCTGTGCCCCATCCCATTTCTTTCCTGTTGTCCTATTTTCTTTACTTAAATCTGAAAAACTCACCTGCTGCAGAAAGAGCAAGGAAAAGCAGAGAGGAAAAGGTGAAAGGAAGGAAATGAAATTAGTGTAGTCATAACAACAAAAAGTAGAGAGATAAAGGAAGGGGAAGGAAAAGTGTGAGCAGGAGAGCACAGCAGTGGGGTGGAGATGGGGAGAGATGTGCAATAAAGTGTGGAAAGCTTGAAATGTGGAAGAGGAAAGGAAAAGGCTTCCCTGACTGAGGGAAGGACTCAGCCAGCCAACAGCACCACCAGGGAGCAGGGGGTGGGACAGGACTGCACAGCTGGAGCAGATGTGATGGGACAGGAGTGCACAGCTGGAGCAGATGTGATGGGACAGGAGTGCACATCTGGGGCAGATGTGATGGGACAGGACTGCACATCTGGGGCAGATGTGATGGGACAGGAGTGCACAGCTGGAGCAGATGTGATGGGACAGGATGGCACAGCTGGAGCAGATGTGATGCTGGGGACCGGCTCACAGCCACCAAAGAGGAGGTGCCCAGGGCACAGGGAGCTGAAAGTTCCCTGCAGGTGAGAGCAGCCCAGAGAGCAGGAGAACCTCCTGCTGTGCACCAGGCAGGGCTCTGGAGCTGAGCATTTCCCTGTTAACTCAGAGACCTTCCCCCCGGCCCAGACTGGATGGTCACAACCTCCCCTTGCTTTATCAGGCCCTGCTTTGCCTGGTCTCCTGCACATCCTGTCCCTCCGAGCTCCTGGTTGGCGTGGCCGGGGGAAAGCTCCAGGTGCCAGGGGGATCTGGCATTTCAACTCTGTCCCCTCCTGAGTGTCCCCAGGGGTGGTGGCAGTGTCCAGAGAGATGCTCAAGGGCACTGCAGGGGCCCAGTGCCCCGTGTCCCGGCTGGGTCTGGGTGTCAGCTCTGCTGGGCTTGGAGTCTGCAGGCCCTGAGTTCTTACTGAGCCAGCATCTGCAGAGCCCGACTTCTGGCCTGACTTCTTACCTGAGCAAGGGCTCGCAGGGCCTGAGATCTTACCTCAGCTCTTACCAGAGCCAGAGTCCGCAGAGCCTGAGTTTTACCTCAGTTCTTACTGAGCCTGGGTCTACAGCGCCTGACTTCTTACCCAAATCAGGATCTGCAGGGCCTGAGATTTACCTGAGTCTCACCTGAGCCAGGATATGAAGGGCCTGATTTCTCACCTGAGTTCATACCTGAGCCAGGATCTGAAGGACCAGATTTCTCACCCAAGTTTCTACCTCAGTCTAACCTGAGTCAGGATTTGAAGGGTCTGATTTCTCATCTGATTTCTCACCTGATTTCTCACCCGCACCAGGGCAGAGGCAGGGTCAGGTGCAGGATCAGGTGTGTTCCCCAGCAGGGACCCCTGCCCCTCTGGGTCTGCACCACGCAGGTGCCGATGAAGCCGATCCCACCTGCCATCACCCAGGTGGGCAGAGAGGAGGGGCTCTTGGACGACTGAAAAATCCCCATTTTTGCCAGGAGACTGCGGCGCTGTGCCCCAGGTGTGCCACACGTGCGCATCACCGCCTGTGCCGCGGACGCGCGGCTCTTCCCGGGAGCCCGGCTCACAATCCCGGCCCTCGGGAGACAGCCCGGGCCGATCCCAACTCCCAGGGAAAGGCAGCCCCACCCTTCGGACCGGGATCATGTTTTCCTAAAGCCTCGCCGTGGCTGCCTTTTGTTTTGCTGAGCTGTTGCTACGCACCTGAGGCTCCGCCAGGGAAGCCGGCCCTGCAGAGGAAACAAGCCTGGCAAAAGTCACCAAATCATTGTTCTGGCGCTTTCTGTGTCATGGACAAACACAGGGATCTGCACTTGTTTATCGGGAGGCAGGATTTCACTGGGCTGGTTTGGCTGTTGGACCCGCTGCTCTCAGTGGCAGCACTTAGCCCCAAAAAACAAAACCAGGAAGAGACTAAGTGTTCCCACACAGCTTCCAGCACAATCAGCGGCCCTCCTCGAAAGCGCCTTTGAAACAAGAAATGCAGGAGGGGAAAAAAACAATTAACACCAGGGACTTCATTAGGAAAAAAAAAAAAAAAAGACCACAATTCTTCCATTAATCAGAGCCTTATCAGCAGCAAGGTGATATAAAGCCAGGGTTTAATTGGAGCAGAGCGATGTGTTTGTGCTGCTGAGGGGAGCCTCGTGCATGGGAGCAGGAATGTGGCCTGCATCCTGTTTTCCCTGCCGCTGGGGCAGGAATCCGCTGCGCCGTTCCTTGAAAGGCTGCGGCGTGTTTGCCACCAGCCCCACGCTGGGTTCCTGCCCCTGGGCAGGGCTTTGTGCTCGCAGGGGTCCCGGAGCACCGGGATGTTTTGGAGGAAGGCAGCAGCAGCAGCCTCGCGGCGGGGGCAGCGGGGGTCCCTTTGTGCTCCCTGCCACTGCCCCGTGCGTTCCCCAAGGGGACAGTCCAGATTCCAGCGGTGCTTTCCTCTGTTACCCACCTGTGCCTTTGCAAAAGGCAGCACAGACAAAACCTGCCCTGCCTATGAGGGGGTTTTGCTCCATCCTGCCCTGGGCAGTGCCTGGGGGTGCCAAGAGCCCCCAGCTCGCAGGAAAATCAAGAGAAGGCATCGGGCAGGGAAAGTTCCCCCAGCCCCTCTGCTCCTCTACCTGTGAGTGACCTTTGAGGGTGCTTGGTCACTGCTGTCCATGGCAAACACTCAGGGATGGGGTTCAGCCTCTGCCAGTCCCTCAGATCCATCCCAGTGCCTGGAGGGGACTCCCTGATTGATCCTGGCTTTCCTCTCTTTTTGCTTCCCATCAATCCCTCTTTACCACAGGGAACTTTCCCCTGCTGTCTTTAACACCAGGATACCTAAAATTTATAAACCCTTCTCCCCTTTTCCCAGCCCCAACATGTGACAAGGGGAATGGCAGCGATGCCTCCCTCCTGCATTTTGCAGGATGAACAGCCCCAGCCCAAATTCAGCTTTTTCTGCTCCAGAACTCCACTTGGCTTGGATGGAGATCTGTCCAAACCCCTCAGGGCTGTCCTTGGAGCGCTGGCCACACAAAATACAGTTTGTCTTCCCCAGGCAGGGGTGGCAATGTCACCCAAGAGCGGGTTGGAAGTGTGGCACAAGCACCCAGCAGAGCAGCCCAGCATAATTAGGCAGCATTCTTATTCACGTCATCTCCTGGCTTTGGCATGGCTTTTATTGCAGTCATTACAAAGACAGATATTACTTTTGGATTGACTCACTTGATGGGTTGATCAGCACTTTATTGTAGCCTCCAGTTATAGCACTTTTTATGGCAGCCAGAAGAACTTAACCATTAGCACACTATTAGGAAGAACACTGGCAAACTGATTAAGTTGCTGAAGGTCAAAGACATTTTTCTTAATTGCTCCGTGTGTGCTCCCTCCTCCTCCTCCTGCAACAGAGCTGGAGGGAGAATTATTCCCTTTTAACAACAAAGTCACAGAGCAGCACCTCGGGTTTGCCATCAAATCCTTGGGGGGAGAGAGGCTCACTCCCCACCCCAGATCCCCCCAAACTGTTACACTCTGGCTGCTGGAGTGAAGGCGTGGAGATTTTCATGGATGAAAACTGAAAAAGCCGTCAGGGTGACTTCCTGCACACGATGAGCAAGTGTGGCCAAAAGGAAAGGACATGCCAAGGGGACATCCCTGTCGTGGGAGGGAGATGGAAGAAGATTTTCCAGCCTCTGGGGGGGCTCTCACAGCTCTCAGTTGGATTTTCCAGCCTCTGGGGGGGGCTCTCACAGCTCCCAGTTGGATTTTCCAGCCTCTGAGGGGGCTCCAAACAGAACTGCCAGAACAGCCCCACCACAGGCAAGAAGAGATCCCAGAGTCCGGGAAAGTCTCTCAGATCAGCTTTGTCATTCTCCCCCTTGGAATGCAGCCCTTGAGGTGTTTTCCCACGAATTCTCTGGGAAAGATGCTCAGCAAGGTGTTCATTCCCTGTTTTCCAGGCTGTGCTCCAGAGGTACTCAGGGATGACAATTCCCAGCACAGGCTGGGCCGGTGGCACCTCCCTGCCTGTCCCCAGCACAGGGGACAGAGAGTTTCTCCTGTGGGATCCAGGATGTACTTACCTGGAGCTCACTCGTTACCCAGCACAGCTAATTAATGCAATTTTAAACTGTGTGATCCCTTCATCTGACTGGGACCGTTTCAGTTTTCTCCTCCAGCTCCTCCTCACTGAGATGAGAAGCCAAAATCACCAAAAGCCACTTCTGTGATAAAACCTACCTGCAAAATCTGCATGGTCCTGGCGATCTGTCAGTCTCAGCCACAGCTTTGGCTGCTCCTGGCGCTGCTTCTTTCCACTTCATCCTGTTTTATGTCACCACAGCTTCTCCCAGGCAGAACCAGTTCAACAAATATTAAAAGGGAACAAAGTCCCATCAAAACAACACTGCCCATCCTGATGGGGACAGAATTGCCCCACGGTGCAGGAGGGAAGTTTGCTGCCCGTGGGCCATCAAGGAAGGACTTTTTTTCTAGGAATTCCTGAAAAACGTGAGAGTAACATGCAGGGCACAAGATGTCCATTCTGATGGGAATTGTCAATAGGAAAAAAGCTGCATCTCATTCGAGCTGCCCCATCACCTGCACTCAGAACTGCCTTTGGAAGTTGCCTGGGTTTTCCACTTAAATGAAGTTTTTTTATTCTGCTCTTTCCTGTTACCTGTGAGAGTTTATAAAATACTCCTCCTTCAGCCTCCTTCAGCTCATCTTTATCAGCGAACTCAATAACCTCAAGAATAAGCACAGTCCTCTCTTATCCCTCTTCACCCTAATTAAGATGCTCTTAAACATCTCCTTCCCTCGGGTGTTACCTAATTAGGGTTTGCAATTAAAGATGTGCCCGAGGGCTTTGCTCAGAGCTTGGCACCAGTCCAGGCCCCACACCGGGGCTCCTGCCAGGCTCGGGTTGTCCCTCAGTCCTTGGTGGCACTCAGGGACATCCCAACAAGGAGCTCTGCTGAGGGTTTGGGATCAGGGCACATGTCAGGATTTCTTTCTCTGGTTCTCACTGCTGAGTCCAAAGTTTCCCCACTTGCATGTGGGGGAAGCTCCTTGGAATATTTGCCATTACTATATCAAAATTTTCTCTTTAATTGATCTTAGGGTACCAAAAACTCTCAATCCCCAATCTCCCCCCCCACCCCTTCCCTGTGATTATTTCAGATTTTCCCTCTTTGCTCCAAGACCAGACCCTGTGGAAGAGCTGGAGGGCATCTCCTATGGTCCCACCTCCCAAAATGTGGTGCTCCCCTCGTGCCAGGAGCCTCTGAGCATCCCAAACAGGGACATTTTCCCTCTGAGACCAAGGTCTAACCAAGGCTCCTTTGGGACTTCAGGAAGACAAATAAAAACCCGGGGCTGGCTCAGAGGACGGTGCAGAGGGAAATGCATGAAATCCTCATTTCCCTCATTCACACCACAGCCATCAGCCCCAGCAGGACACCATGGAAGTTCACCCAAACAGGCACAATTCCAGGCCTGTTCTGGAGTTCAGCTGAGAGGGGAGAATTTCACCATGGATATTCCACATATTACATGGGAAATTTGCAGTGTTTCAAGGTAGATTTTTTTTTCCCCTTTTATGTGTAATTCCAGGTCATTTTTTATTGTATACCTTTACTATTAAAGTCCCAGGAACAATGATTTATTGTCACAGAAACATCCGAAGGACTCTGGTTTTCTCACCAAGCGCTGGGGTGGAGGCTTGGCCATGGGAGAGGCAGCTCAGCCAGGAAAATCAGGGAATAGGAAAGTCTGGGGCCCCTCCTGAGCCTTCAGCATCTTTACCTTGTTATTTAGATGATGGCTTTTGGGCCATAATAATAATAATAATAATTGTAGCAATAACAATGGTAATAATAATAACAATAATAATAACAACAGTACTAATAACAATAATAATTTTAAAATGATCCCTTCCCAGATCTCAAGCTCTGTCCCTGCCCCGCTGACCCCACTGCCACAGGGCTGGGGAAGGGTTGGACCCAACCATGGCAAACACCACCAGGATTCCTCGGCACAGAGATCCAACCCAGTCCCACATCCACAGCAACCTGGGGATAACTTCCCATCCCTGTTCCCAGAGAAATCCGGGAAGGCAGAAGGTGTTGAAGTTAAGGAATGTTTAAGTCAGCCAGAAGGATTCTAGACTAGAAGGTTTCACTTTGAACTGAAATGTGCCCAGGACCATTCCCAGCCTCCCCATTCGCACTCCCTTTCCCATTTTTTTGTCCATCTGGATCCCTTTCACCTCACCCACCACCACCCAGGCACCAAATAAGGAAGGAAAGTAGCACTGACTGTTGTCATTATTTATTACAAATTATAAATTGAATATTACTGTCTAAAAAATAATCAATAGATTTAAATAAATATACAGATTTCAGGATGCTACATATGGCAGGTGTGCAGTAAGTCACTTAAGGACGGGACATTCCACACACGAGGAGATTGACAGAGTACTTTACAGCAGTAGTTTTATTTTAAATTACTCACATTAAACCATGTGCAAAATTTCCTCTGGAACAAACCCTTTCAGGGTTTTCTTCTTTTGGTTTTTTTAGAGTGACTCCAACCTTCAGAAGGTCAAAGATAAGAACAGATTCTCTGCAGCTTTGGGGACCAAATGATTAATTTGCTGTTTCATTCACAACACAATCAATTGGTCTTATTTTCCCCCTCTCCAGGGCTTAAAGCAAAATCAAGGAATTATTTTTCTTGTCCATCGGGACTACCCTTGCAACAGCCACAGATTTTGGTCCACCACCATCTTCAAGCAGCCTTCCCAAAGCTCCTGTGCGACGCTGGCGTGGGCAGCAGAGGGACCCAGAGTGGGGAGCAGTTCTTTACCTGCCCTGCCCGGGGGGCAGCCCTGGCTCCCCGCAGAGCTCAGTCTGCCCAGGCAAACAAACAAAAGTGCATTTGTGACACAGCTCCGGAGCCCTGGGCCTGCCTTGGGTTGGTTTCTGGGCACTGGGCTCAGTGCTTTTCCCAAATTTTTCCTTCCCTCCCCTGGGCCAGCGGATCTGGGTTTAAACCTGAGCCTAAGCTCAGACAGGGCTGTGCTCCCTTACAGGATCACAGGGGTTGGGTTGGAAGGGACCCTAAAGATGATCCAGGTCCAACCAGTCCTTCCCTCCACACCATTCCCACCTGGCTGCCCCTCACCTGATGCATTCCCCACCCAGGCTCCCCTTCCCCTGCCCCCCTGAGTGGTCATTTACTGTCCAGAGCCCAGCTCAGAGCTGGCCTAAGCCAAGCAGCAAGTCAGGCTTTGTGTGCCCTCTCCCCACCACCCCAGCTCTGCCCCAGCCTTTCTCTCCAGGCAGAGCTGGGGGAAATCTGGGATATTCAGGAGCTGGAAGTCCTCACTGAGGGTGTGTCCAGGGAGATGCGACGGGGTCACTGACCCAGACCAGGGCTCTGCTCACCCTCCCCTCGCTATGGGGGCACAAACCCAGCCCCACAGCAGCCACACCTGGGCATCCTTGGGGTCACCGATGCTCAACTACAGCCAGAAGATCCACCCCAGTGATTTCTCAGCCCCTGACTGCCCAGCTGGCTCCAGGTAATGATGAAATAAACTTTTAACACAAACTGGGCGCTGTTCCCCCACGGGAGCCTCATCCACAGGCACTGAGTGACAAGAGAAAACAGTGCCAAGCTCACCCCTGCCTGCAGAGAGCAGCCAAACCCCAGTGCAGCGGGCTGGGCCCAGCTCAGCTCCGGGGCAGAGCAGCCTCGGCCAGGGACGGGCTCGGTGCTGCCTGGCCCAGCCCTGCCCAGAACCCCTGGCTGTGATTCACCCACCACACGTGGGCTCAGCCCCTGCCCAGGGCTCCAGGGCACAGTCCAGCTGGTGCTGCTCCAGCACGAGCCTTGCCTGATCCAAAAAGGCACAATTCAGCTCCAGGACACTTCTCTGACTGTGTGGAGAGACAGTTCTTTCCCTTGACAGCAGTCCCTTGAGTGCCGGTTGATGCAGCAGGAACACGGAGACTTCCACTTCCTCCCCTTCCACTCACAGCCTTCCTTCAGCTCTAGCAACCAACAGCGGAGCTGGAGGCACCCACAGGACTCCAAATTCTTCTGGTGAGCTCGGTGTGCACCTGTCTTTATCTCTTCTTCTTCCAGATGTTTTTCTCCCAGGGCAGAGCGGGTGGCCGTGTGTCCCTCCGGGAGCGCTGCTGGCGTTTGCCGGAGCGCGGGCTGGGCACCCTGAGGTCCCTGGGAACAGAAGGGACACCGTGGTCACTCTCCAGCCCACCTGCCCCCTACCCAGTACCCCCATTACGACATTTATCTACCCCTCAGCACAATTTGCTGGGAGGCAGGAGATGGGAGAAAGAAGAGTAGGAATTTCTGGATGAAGGTGCAGCAGGGCTTCATCAAGCCCAGCGAGGTGGGAGAGGATTCAAGGATGACCCAAGGGCTGCTTCCCAAATCTGCCTTTCAGAAAGTGTCCCCACTGCTTCTAATTTAATTGCCACCAATTCATTAATTTGCCGCCTCCCTTTAGCTCAGCTACACTCCTGGAGTTGTGGCTTCTCCCCACAGTTCCCTGATGTGGGGTTAGCAGAGCTCAGTCCTTGGGCCCAAAGTTGCTGCCCAATAAATTATCTTCCCACACGGTGCCATCCCCCTCCCCGCCCTCTGTCCATCACCCACCTGCCTGTCCCACATCAGAGGAGCTGCCCACTCCAATCAAGAATTTCATTTTAGGTTATATTGCTGTGGTTTGGGAAGGGCACACGCAGCCCTGGCCCCTCAGATGGGGCCTTCAGTGCGCCAGAGAGCAGAAACAGCCAAGTCTGCTCCTTCCAAGGAGACAGGAGGAGGTCAGGTCCCGGGCTAACTGCAGCCTGGAGCCACAGCCACACATTTTGAAGTGCTCATAAGGAATGTTCAGAGGGGGTTTAGGTGCCCTGCTCACCTGAGAGCTCTCAGC
The DNA here is from genome assembly GCF_021018805.1 of Prinia subflava. Lineage (NCBI taxonomy): Eukaryota > Metazoa > Chordata > Aves > Passeriformes > Cisticolidae > Prinia > Prinia subflava. Next base: position 5,255,375 of record NC_086270.1, read on the forward strand.
AGCCCATGATGGGGAGGCCTCGTGGCAGCGCTCTGCGGAGACCTCGCTGATGCTCCAGAGCTCACGGGGAGCTTCAGACTCTGGAGGTACCTAAAGAGCAAGAGGAGAAGCCTGAGCCACCCAGAGCCAGGCTGCGGGGAGCTCAGGGGAGCCTGGCCCGGTGACAGACAGCTGAATGCACGGCTTTGAAGGGTTAATTGCAGCTATTCGGGAGCTATTCACGGCTCACTTTGACTGCCATTCCCTGTGCCAGAGCTCCTCTATTCACAGGCACATTTAATGGTTGGGGATTGTAACTCTTGCCTGGTTATGGAATTAATGACAGATATCCACGACCACTGCACTCCCCTCCCTTCAGCAGCGCTGCTGAAGCTGAACTGAGACCCCACCGTGCCATAAACTGAGGTGGCCACAGGACATTTGGCTGCTAAGCCCCAGCTCAGAGCAGTCCTGCTCTGCTCCCCTCTGAGCCATGCAGGGGACACTGGTGTCCCAAAACTCCACACCCTCACCTGTCCCATTCCCACATGCTTCCAGCTCCTCCTTCCAAGCAGGGGACACTGGTGTCCCAAAAATCCACACCCTCACCTGTCCCACTCCCACATGCTGTCAGCTCTCTTTTCCTAGCAGGGGACACCGGTGTCCCAAAGCTCCACACCCTCACCTGCCCCATTCCCTGCTGCTTCCAGCTCCCCCTTCCCACCAGCATCCCCAGCTCTTCCCCAGCCTCCTGGCAGCAGCAGGGGTGGAGGTGACACTGCTGCCTGCCAGCTGCTGAGGGGACCCTTGTGCACCCGGTGACACTGTCAGGGCTCTCCCAGGAGGGCAGAAAAAAGCCACCAGGCAAATCCCAGCTGTTGGCAAGGAGCCCTCCCCAGGGAGCTGTGCAGACACCCAAGCCCTGCCTGTCCCTCCTCCCCGGGCAGCCCCCAGGGATGCCCCCAGCGCTTACCCAGGCCTGCCCTGGCAGAAGGTGGCACAGGTGCTGTCCCTGGAGCGCCAGCACTGGCACCTGCCCGCCGACCTCTTGCGCCGCCTTGGCGGGCTGCCCAAGCCGTAGGGAGCGGTATGCCTGGGAAAAACAAAGGAATTCAGCTGTGCCACCGGCTTTTTATTGGCCAGCAGGTTTATAACAGGGTGCTGGGAGGCAGCCAAGCCAGGGCCAGGATAATAAAAAACTCATCTATAGGCATAAGGTGAAAAGGTCACTGGTGGGTCTGAGCCTTTAAACTCCAGCTCCTCTCCCACCTACTGTTTTCCCCACCCTCCCTGCCGGGAGACGGCCGCTCTGCGCTGGCTGGGAAGGGGAGTTTTCACTCCTTGCAGCAGCCCAGGTGCCTGTGCAAGGGTTGGGCGAGCTGGCAGCTCCCATGGGTGGCACAGCTCCTGAGGGGCACGGCTGGCCCAGCCCAGCAGCCCCAGCCGAGGCGCCAGCACTTTCCTTCCCTGCAGGTTTAACATGCAGGACATGGCACAGCCCGAGATGTCTCGGGGCCAGAGCAGGTTCTCATGCCCACAGCCCGCTCCCAGAGCTGCGAGCACACTCCCGCTCCATCTCTGATGGCAATCTCCTCTCCCAGAGGCTGCGCGATTGGCAGGGACTGCAACAACTCCCCGAGCAAGCAGCGAGTTGTAAGTGCATGTCAGCCAGCGCGGTTATAACCACACCTGAGCGCGTGTGTTGTGCTGGGCTGCGATGGCCATTGGTCTGAAAGCGCCGGGAAATCTGCTCGGCATTCCTGAGGGCAGGACTTGGCAGCCGCGGGCCCACCGCTGCCTCATTAGCAGCACTGGCAGGCAGCAGCCAGGTTTACAGCGTGCGAGTGCGGAGAGGAACTTTTCCGACTTGCAGCCGCAACATCTCGCTGCTGCTGCGGGCTCGCAGAGGTGCAAACCTCAGGAGAAGGCGAGGCCAGGAGGAAGCGGCGCGCTGTGCTTTCACCCCGACCCCCGGGGCTTGGACAAACACCTGAGCAGCAGCAGCAGCACAGTTTGTCCCCTTCTGGGCTGGCCGTGCACCTCGGAGCAGGTGCTGCCAGAGCCCCAGAGCCCCGGGCCCCTTTCCCAGCCGCCTCCGGAGGAAGGTACAGCCCCTGCCCATCGCCAGAGCCGCCCCGAGCGCCGCGCTCTGCTCACCCAGGTGTGTTGACCCAGATGATGTCCAGGTGACAGAAGTAGATGCATTCCTTATCCAGCCAGCTGTTGCAGGAACATCGCTTGCTCCTCGGCGGCGCGGCCAGGTGCGACTCGGGCGGGGGATGGCCCAGGCCTGCGGAGGAGGAGGGGATGAGCGGCCCAGCCCGTGCCTGTGTCCCCTCGGGGGTCGCGGCGATGTCCCCGCGCCGGCGGGAGCGCGGTGAGGCTGCGGCTCCTCCCGGAGCGAGGGTCCCGCACCGCGCCCGCGGCCTCCGCGCACACCCCGGGCACCCCCGGCCCCCTCCCCGCGCCGAGGGGGCGCAGGGGGTCCCCCCTCCCCTGCGGGCACCCCCGGGGCCCCCAGCCCCGCTCCAGCCCGGGGCTCACCGGCTTCCAGCAGGGCGCAGAGGGCGAGCGCCAGCAGCACGGCGGTGTAGCTGCCCATGACCGCGGCTCTGCGCTGGCAGCTTTGGGGCTCCTCCCGGGCTTTTCCTCCTTTTCCTCGCGTCCCGGCTGTTCCAGCGGAGCCGCCGCGCTGCGTCTGGAGCCGGCGGGAGCCCGGCAGGTGCTTTATAGCCCCGGCCCGGCGCGTCAGCCGCTCCGCCCCCGGGGAACGCCGGGCTCGCTGGGGCGGGCGCGGAGCCCCCGCTCCTCCCTGGAGAACTCCTCGGGTTCTTCTGCCTGGGCAGCTCCGGGGAGAAAGTGCCGGGGGGTGGGAAGAGTCTCCGGGGATGCCGTGAGGGGGGACCGTGTGCGGAGCGTGCCCTGAGCGGGGCTGGGGCTGCGGGGAAAGGCAGCGAGCACGGGGGGGCTGCAGGCAGTGCCCCCCTGGGAGCTCCCCGCAGCTCCTCCGGCCCCGGGGGATGCTTTAAACAGCACAAACTGGGCAGAATTCAAGATCAAAGTCAAGTTTTCACTTGAAATGTCTTCATTTGACTTAATTTGTTTTAATAAAAATGCAGATTGATCAACTCACTTGAAAATGCTGCTCATTTCGTGCAATGACAGCCTCAGCTTTCTCTCTATTTTCTCCTCTAAATCAACTTTAGGACTTTTGCTGCGTTCGGCAATTAAAACTTCTTGCAATAAATCTGCCTGAGCACTGTCTAATTTCGCTTCAGCATTCATGTGGCTCATTGGACATTATCTGTACATTTTTGGGATGCGAATCATGTGAAGCACAGTCACCTCCTGGCATGCCCGAGGAGGAGTCAGAGCCCTTCACCTTGCCCGTGGAGTGTCAGGCAGAAGCAGGAAATTCCTCCGGGGAAGTGCTGGGTCCCGACCATGCCAGGGATGGATCACGGCTTCCAGGCACCCTGAATTCCTTGAGAGCACCGATCCAGCTTGGAACGGCAGCTCCAGGCACGGCAAATCCCGCGAGCGGTTTAGGAAAGCGAAATCACCGCCTTTGACTTTTGCAAGAGGTTCTCAAAAAGCTTCTCGGGAAAGGGAGGGTATTTTATTTGTTTACCACGAGCAGTTCAGCTTTTTATGGCCCTGTTGTCATGGGCAGATGCAAGGTGGTGACAATTAGAGCCACAGTGAGGGCTCATGCACAGGAACACGTGAGTGAGGAAAGAAAGGGAAATAAGGAAAGGTGCAGGGAGGGAGAGTGAGGAAAACAGCTCCTGAGACAGAGCTTCTGCTCACAGCAGCTCATGGAAGTAAAGCAGGTGATGAGTGCAGTCCTGCAGGCAAAGTCTGGAGGATCTGACATCCCCTTGGTCCAGGCAGCAGAGGGAATTCCCCTCTGTGCTCATGCGAAATGCACACCGGGGGTGTGTGAGGGGAAAAAACAGTGGGAGCAAAGAAACAGCCACAGACATTTCCAGAGGGCCTGAAGTGAGGGGGCACAGAGGCCAGAGCAGATGAAAAATGGATGTATGGGCACGCCATGAAAATGACAGAGTAGAGGATGTGTCAGGCAGAGAAAATCAGGAAGAGTGCAAATGATAAATTAATAAGAAAGTAAAGATAGAACTCATAAAATAAAGCAAACAGAGAGAAGTGTTTAACCTCTGTATCAATGCAACAATTATTCTAAAGAAAACAGGGAAACACAAAAGCAGCATTACCTGTTGCTGCCCATATTCCAGCTGTGCCAAGTTTCAGAGTTATGTCAGAGTTGTGTGTGACATTCCAGATGCCAGTGATACAATAAATCTGCCTTGGCTCCCGTTCCTGCTCCTCACCCTGGTCACTGCGGGCTGAAAGACGATCCCCTCGACGTGGGGAAGGCAACGCAGCCGTGTTTGCTCACCCCGAGGGAAGGCTGGGGAGTAAATGACATCATTTTATAAAAAAGGGAGCTCTCTCTGGAGGGGTGCTGCCGTGAGGGCTGGGACAGAACCAGGGTGCTGCCACTCGGCGGGGTTGGTTTGCTGAAGGGATCAGCCCTGTCACACACAGACCCAGTGCCTCAGGCGAGGAACCACAGCCTCAAGCAAACCCCAGGATCTGGGCATCTGTGTTCAGGGAGTTTCCTCCACCCGGGCTCTGTCACCCAGCTCGCATTTCTGCAGAGCACCTGGAGCCCCACGTACCTGTCTGCAATCTCCTGAGGCTGGAAGTGCCCAGCTGTCTGCTGCTGCCTGCCTGTCGTGCCAGGTGTAAAAACATCTTCACAAACCAGGCCTTTCATCCAAAGATTTCTCAATTGTTGTCTTCATTCCCCACAAATCTCACCAGACTGAAAACGGAGCAAGCGTTACACCCTCCTGCTCATCTGTGTCTGAGGAAGGGAGCCTGAATTCCCTTTTTTCTCCAGGAAAAGCCCCCCTGTGCTGAGCAGGCACCGACCTGAGCAGCTCACCTTGGGAAGTTTGGCACCAGAACTCCAAAGATCCCAAAGGATGTGGGGCTGGGGATGAATTCCACTGTTCCTTGCAGGGATGTGGGAACCCTGCAGGGACGAGGTGGGGTTGGCACTGAACTGGCTTTGAACTGACCCAGCTCCGAGAGCTTTGTCCAGAGCTAAGGAGTTCCTGTGGAAAAACAATACTTTAAAAAGTTGTTTTGCCTTCGGGGCTTTGTGAGGGAGGATGCCCAGACAGAAGGTGAAGCAGCTGCTTCAGCACCAAACACATCCCCACAGAGCAGGTGGGACTCAGTGATCCTGGAGGTCTTTTCCAACCTCAGTGATTCCACAGTTCAGTGATTATTCTGGTGTCTGTGGTGCCTCCAAGAATACCTGCTTGGTTTAGGTTGAATCGAGGGATATTCTGAGCTGGAAGGGACCCACCAGGATCTTCCAGTCCAGCTCCTGTCCCTGCCCAGACCCCCAACAATCCCCCCTGAGCATCCCTGCAGCGCTGTCCAAAGGCTCCTGGAGCTGTGGCAGCCTCGGGGCCGTGCCCATTCCCTGGGGAGCCTGGGCAGTGCCAGCACCTCTGGGGGAAGAACCTTTCCCTGCTCTGCAGCCTGAGCCTGCCCTGGCCCAGCTCCAGCCGTGCCCTGGGTGCTGTCCCTGTCCCAGGGCAGGGATGGGAGCTGCCCCTCGGGAGGAGGTGCAGATCCCTGAGCTCTGCCCTCAGTGTGCTCTGCTCCAGCTGGACACACCAGGAGCCCTCAGCTGCCCCTCCTGTGGCCCCTCCTGACCCTTCACCATCTTTGGGCACCCTCAAATACCCTTAGAACCTGTATTTTGGTGCCCCAAACCCACAGATGTCCCATCCCCTCCTGCTGTGGGCTGGGGATCAGCCAGCACTGGGAGCTGTGGTTCTCCTTGACCTCCAGAGCATGGAGAACCTGCCCAGCTCCTGCCACTGTCCCCGTTGTTCCCCTGATAAGGATCAGCAGCCAGCTTCCCAAGGCCAACCCTCCTGGCACTATCACCACACTAAAATCACAAAGGAAAACAAGAGTGCTGCAGGAGGGCCGGGCCGTGCTGCACAAACACGGCTCCCAAAGAAGGAACAAAGGCGTGCGCGGGGTCCTAAATGCCAAAGATGGGCTTTGCCTCCCGCAGTTATTTTTTCCCTTTTGTTTCTGACTGCGGGAGCACATTGTTTGTGTCACTGCGAGGAGTTCCAGGCAGACATGACGAAAGGGACAAAACAGCCCAAGACAGGAGACATCCCGTGCGGCCCTCGCGCGCGGCGCTGTTTGGAAACAAGGAGTGAGCAAACAGGAAAGGCCTTTAACCATTGAGCAGTCGGGATCCCGGCGTGCTCCTGGCACCAGCAGGAACAATGGGGGTGATGTCACGAGCCAGAATTCCCCCGTGGTGGATGGCAGCCCAGCAAATAATCATAATTCTTGTCCCGGGACATCAGCAACATTTTTGCGCCGTTGGTCATCCCCCACGGAGCCGCTGTGAGGAAATGTAGGAAAGAGACATTGTCAAGTGAGGCTTCCTCTGGGGTTTGCACTGCCCCCCTGCCCTCCCCAGCTCAGCACATCAGCTGGAATAAATCACAGCTTTCTGCTGGCGGGGAGGATCTCAGGGAGGTGCAGGGAGGCTGAAGGAGATGTTTCACACAGTGAAAACGGGTGAGCAACACGGTCTGGAGACTTGGAAGGCAAAGGGGCAGAGTTTCCTCAGCTCTGTGGGGCTTTGAGTTCACACAGAGTGACTCCAGAGCATTGTCCATGGGATTCCAAAGGTGCTGAGGATGGCCAGGGGCTCAGGAGAGAGTCCTGCACAAACAGTGGTGGAGGGGGGGGAATTTCAACAATTTTTTTTCAATAATTTCAGCAATATTTTTCAATAATTTCAACAAATTTTTTCAACAGATTTTTTATTATTGTTTTTTAAGGCTATTAAAAAACACGAACCACAAAAAGGCACCCTCCAGATCCAATTTGCTCCTTATTTTGGCTTAAAGCCAACTCTGTGAAGAATATACTGAACTTCATTTGCAGCGTTCAGGCCTTTCCTGAGGCAGCTCTTGAATTCCTTTTGGCTCCTCTGTGTTGGTGGGGACTGGTGCCATGGGAGGACTGGGAGAGCTGGGCAGCCCCCAGGGCTTGGGAGGGTTTTGTTCTTGGGCTGTCACTGGAAATCCAGACTGACCTCTCCAAGATTAGCTCTACAAGCTCCCAGTTGGTTTCCCCACAGCCATCCCCGCTCTGTCCCTTCTGTGCTGTCCCAGGGGAGCTGGCACTTCCAGCTGGAGCTGGACTTGGGATTTCAGCAGCACAAAGGACCCCAGTGAGTCCCAGCCATTCCTGCAATGCAGCCCTGAAGACAGAAACACAAAGCCACAGATGCGTGCGTGGTTTGCTGACAACGGATTTGTCTTGCTCTGTGTTTGTGGCCTGTCTGAACACACCCCCAGCTCTTTGCCGTGGTCACAGTGGGATCTTCACGTGTTTTCCCCATCCCGAGGCTCCCAGGGAAGCCCAGGGTCCCTCCCAGAGTGGGCAGAGGCAGCCTAGCCCCAGGCGTTGGCATTGCCACAGCACAAACACGAGGGGTTCCTGCTGCACGGGTGAGGGTCCCCAGGACAGGAGGGCTCACACAGGGAGGGGAAGATCCTGGGATGTGCTGGCTCCTTCCCAGGAAGGGGGGGAGGGGCAGGTGGCCATAGCAAGGACCACCTGTGACATCCAGGAGAGCCAGGCTGTGACCCAGGAAGTGCCTGTCCCCAGGGTGGGACACTGCCCGCTGCCCAGGGCCAGCCTGCTGGAATAGGGCTGAAACTTGCCTGGCATGCTGGGGGATTATCCAGTTCTGCTCTGCAGGGATGGATTATCCAGTTCTGCTCTGCAGGGATGGATTATCCAGTTCTGTTCCCAGGGATGGATTATCCAGTTCCCTTCTCTAGGGATGGATTATCCAGTTCTGTTCCACAGGGATGGATTATCCAGTTCTGTTCCCAGGGATGGATTATCCAGTTCCCTTCTCTAGGGATGGATTATCCAGTTCTGTTCCCAGGGATGGATTATCCAGTTCCCCTCTTCAGGGATGGATTATCCAGTTCTGCTGTCCAGGGATGGATTATCCAGTTCCCTTCTCCAGCGATGGATTATCCAGTTCCCTTCTCCAGCGATGGATTATCCAGTTCTGTTCCCAGGGATGGATTATCCAGTTCCCTTCTCCAGCGATGGATTATCCAGTTCTGCTCTTCAGGGATGGATTATCCAGTTCTGCAGTGCAGGGATGGATTATCCAGTTCCCTTCTCCAGGGATGGATTATCCAGTTCCCTTCTCCAGGGATGGATTATCCAGTTCCCTTCTCCAGCGATGGATTATCCAGTTCTGCAGTGCAGGGATGGATTATCCAGTTCTGTTCCCAGGGATGGATTATCCAGTTCCCTTCTCCAGCGATGGATTATCCAGTTCTGCTCTTCAGGGATGGATTATCCAGTTCTGCAGTGCAGGGATGGATTATCCAGTTCCCTTCTCCAGGGATGCATTATCCAGTTCCCTTCTCCAGGGATGGATTATCCAGTTCCCTTCTCTAGGGATGGATTATCCAGTTCTGTTCCACAGGGATGGATTATCCAGTTCTGTTCCACAGGGATGGATTATCCAGTTCTGCTCTTCAGGGATGGATTATCCAGTTCCCTTCTCCAGGGATGGATTATCCAGTTCCCTTCTCCAGCGATGGATTATCCAGTTCTGTTCCACAGGGATGGATTATCCAGTTCCCTTCTCCAGGGATGCATTATCCAGTTCTGCTCGTCAGGCAGAAGTGACAAAGCCAGAGGTGCTGTCCTGAGGGGCCTGGTGACACTTTCCTGCCTGAGAATCTGAATTCCAGTGGCTGCCAGTGGGTGTGGGCTGGCAAAGTGGAAGGACAGGATTGGAAACAAATCCTGATCCCTTTCTGCAGGCCCTTTCAGTGGAGCTCTCAGAAGCCACTGCTCAGGGCCTGTTTGGTGTTCCCGGGATTCTGGCGTTGTTGGGATGCCCTGGGATGTCTGTCAGGCAGGGAGCTGCAGGGCAGGGAGAGAGAGGTGGGATCTGAGGGGTCTTGGAGGGGGAAAACAAAGTGAAAACAAAGAGAAAACAAAGTCTCCGAGACCTGGGAAGTGTCCTGAGCTGTCTGTCTGCAGCCTGAGGTGATCCTGACCCTGGTACACAAATGTCATTAAATTTAGATTAAATTTACACAAAGGGACCAGGCTTTGAGTCAGATAAAAGCTGGGGAAGGCAAGATGGGCCTCTGGGACATGAGACTGGATTAAATCCAGGAAGGCGCCGGATAAACTGGGAATACTGGGAATGTATGGATCTGCACATTCAGCTTCATGCAGGGCCCTCCTGTTTTATTGGACCTGGATAAAACTTCCAGGAGCAGCCAAACCTGGCCCCTTGTGGCACTGCCTGCTGCTGGTGACTGTCACAGGCCACAGACCTGGCCTGGCTTTTCAGTTCCTTTAAAATCACAATAAATGTGCTCCTGATGACACCTTTCCATCCTGCTCTGGGAGCTCTGGAAAAGAGAAACACTGAAAAAAAATTACAGCTCTTCCACATCAAGGATCTGCTGAGGATTTTCAAAATTGTCAGGACTCCAAAGGCTCCCAGCTCCTGCCCCTTTCCTCAGCACCTAGGAAGCAGAGCATGTTTCACCTTTTCTCTGTGGATGCAAAAGGGAATATTTGCAGTTAAGAAAGGGTTTTTTTAATAAAGTGAATGACAATTACAGCCAGTCCCGTGTGCCTGCCTGATCGCACATTTTTGTGCCCAAAAGGCAAGAAAAGCAAAGTGCAGAGTGTGTTTAAACAGCCCTGTGGAGACATTCCTCGCGTGTTGAGTGTTCATTGGAACCCTTTAACAGGGATGTCTGCCTTGACTCCACCCTGGTGGCTGAACCCCTTCAGCTTTCCAGCACGATGAGTGACCTGGAATTTCTAATTACAATAGGTGTCATACAATTAATCACCGCCTGGGAGCCGGCTCAGTGCTCTGAGAGCCCCAGCTCTGCAGCAAGGGCAGGAGAGGAGCTTGTGCAACAGGGCTGGTTCCAGCTGGGACAAGCCTGGTGGGGCTCCTGCCACAGGACAGGCACAAATCCCCCTTCTCCAGGTGCTCCGGGTTCAGGCACAGCAATGGGAGCCAGGTCAGATGCCAGCACACAAAGTGGCTTTAAGCTATCAGCTTGGAAATGTTCAGCAGCTTAAATCCGTTCCTGACCTCTCCTTCTAGGTTTTATTTCTCTAGGGGAGAAATTGGGGTAAGTTGGGTTAAGGGAGATGCAAAAATCATTCAGGGACAGGAATTCATGCAGAGACTAAGGCAGAGGTTAAAGAGAGAATCCCAGACTGGTTTGGGTGGGAAAGGACCCTAAAACTCATGGGCAGGGACCCCTCCCCCTGTCCCAGGCTGCTCCAGCCCCAGGGTCCAGCCTGGCCTTGGGCACTGCCAGGGATCCAGGGGCAGCCACAGCTGCTCTGGCAATTCCAGCCCAGCCCCTGCCCACCCTGCCAGGGAACAATTCCTGCCCAATCTCCCAGCCAGCCCTGCCCTCTGGCACTGGAAGCCATTCCCTGGCTCCTGTCCCTGCAGCCCTTGTCCCCAGTCCCTCTGCAGCTCTCCTGGAGCCCCTTCAGGCCCTGCCAGGGGCTCTGAGCTCTCCCTGGAGCCTTCTCCTCTCCAGGGGAGCACCCCCAGCTCTCCCAGCCTGGCTCCAGAGGGGCTCCAGCCCTGCAGCAGCTCCAGGGGCTCCTCTGGGCTCTCTCCAGCAGCTCCAGGTGCTGCTGATGTTGGAATTCTGAGCTCTGCAGGTGGGGAATCACCTGAGAAGAGCAGAGGGGCAGAGTCCTCTCCCTCAAGGTGCTGCTCAGGATTCCTTTGATGCAGCCCAGGACATGGAGATGGTTTTGGGGCTGCAAACCTTCACTGCTGAGCTTTTAACCCCTCCAAATCTCCCCAATTCCTTCCCCTCAGAGCTGGTTTTGGTCCATCCACCCAGCCCCTGCTCGCCCTTGGGATTCCCCAGGCTCAGGACCTTGCACTTGGCCTTTGTGACCCCCCCGAGGTTCTCCCAGGCCCCCCCTCCCCAGCCTGCCAAAGTCCCTCTGGATGGTGACATAAAGCTCGGGGAAAAGCGAGGAAAACAAACAAAATGCAAGTGTCTGCCCTTTACACCTCAGCACTTTAATAGGGGGTTAATTATTAATTATTGATATGCTTTATTGGCGCGTTGGGGCATTGATTGTGCCGCCCGCAGGACGGATCCCATTGTTCTGAACAATGTGCAGATCCATGGAAGCACCCACAGGGGTTACAAAGGTTTTCCAGAAAAAGTGCTGATGCTGGAACATTAAAAATTATGAGTACCGAGAATAGCTCACTTTTCCCCCTAAATTAGGGCTGGAGAAGAAATTAACTCCTGAGTTTTTGAAATTTTTAACCTTCAGTAAAGTTATTCCAGCTCTCAGCTTTGTAATTTGTTGCAAAATGATTGAATTTGTTTAATTTTCTTTACTCAGAGACTCAAAACTGTATGGAAAAAAAAATCTTCTGTCAAAATACCACAGTTTAATCAGACTTGCAACTTTCCAAAACATCTTTTTTTTTGAAAAGAGAAGTCAGAAAACTCTGTTTGGAGAAAGAAACCCAACAGAACTGCAAAAACATCTCCAAGATGGTCATAATTTCCACCCAGCTCTTTTTGGGAGGAGATGAGTGGCTCCAGCAGCAGATCAGTCAGGGAAGGAAACAAGGAAAGTTGTACGAGAAAGTTTAATTAAAGTGGGAGTAATTAGGTGCTGAGGAATCCCAAGGAGGACTTGGCACAGGCTCAGTCTGGGCAGTGTCTTCTGGCTGGATGTCTCTGCCCTTGGCCAGAGGGAGCTGTAATTTCGGTTACTGGTTAACCAGTTTGCCATGAAATTCCATTCTTCCAGCCTGGAACTCTGGGGATTCGACTCCAAGTCCAGAGGGATCAAAGCTGAGGGGAGCAACCCGATTTTCTGCTCCACTGGAAATTCTGTGATTTTTCTATTCTGACCCAAAATGACGTCAAGCTATTTGGAGTTTCATATTTAAAAAAAGATAATCGCAGAAGCATTTTTATCTCAGGTTCCAGGAATGTGTTACTGTGAGCAAAAATTGCGTTTTTCTCCTATCTTAAACAACATTTTAGCGTATTAAAACAAGTGTTGCAGTTTGAAATCTAAATTTAAACCCAACAGTGGCACAGCCCGTTCCAAAGCTGATATGAGGTGTTGCAAAATCCATAACAAGTGCTGATTGTGTGACCTCTGCTGCTGGTTTGGTGGTTTCAGAACAATCAGCAGGATTGTTTGGAGAGGATTGTGAAGGATTGATTTGTGAGGGATGTTTGTCAACACTGGCTGTGGTTGTGGGGAAGGTGTGGGAAGAGAAGAGAAGAGAAGAGAAGAGAAGAGAAGAGAAGAGAAGAGAAGAGAAGAGAAGAGAAGAGAAGAGAAGAGAAGAGAAGAGAAGAGAAGAGAAGAGAAGAGAAGAGAAGAGAAGAGAAGAGAAGAGAAGAGAGAAGAGAAGAGAAGAGAAGAGAAGAGAAGAGAAGAGAAGAGAAGAGAAGAGAAGAGAAGAGAAGAGAAGAGAAGAGAAGAGAAAAGAGAAGAGAAGAGAAGAGAAGAGAAGAGAAGAGAAGAGAAGAGAAGAGAAGAGAAGAGAAGAGAAGAGAAGAGAAGAGAAGAGAAGAGAAGAGAAGAGAAGAGAAGAGAAGAGAAGAGAAGAGAAGAGAAGAGAAGGAATCTTGCTTTGTCTCTTTACCCCAGGAATTTCCTGGCTGCTGTGGTGGTTCTGAGCTCTCCAGCCCCAGCTGATGGAGCTGTTTTCCATCTGGGGCTGCCCTGGGTGGTTTTGCTCTGAAGGCCACGCTTTAGTTATGTCTGACATCCCCGGGATGCCACAAACCCCCTCCTTTATCCCTGGAGATAAAGGGAGGAAGGGAGAAAACAAGATGAGAACAGAGGAGGTGAGAGGAGTCGGCTCCCCACGGGTGTTTTTTTACTATTTATAACCTCAGGGATTCCTCAAAATAGCCCTGGCTGTGCTTGCAGGGTGGTTTTCTCTGGCATGAATCATGTGGCAGCACATTCCTGCTGCTCAGCATTCCCTGCACATCCCGGGGGTCTCACCTGCTGAGGGACAAGCTCAGCCCTGGAGGAGCTGAAAACCCAAAAATCCTCTTAATCCCTGCCAGACTGCTCCCTTTGAGCACTGAGGCCACGTTCACTGTCAGCCTTGGGCAAACCCAAACCTTCCCCCAGCTGATGCTACACCCTGAGGCTCCTGGAGAGGGGGAAGCTCAGCCCCCAACACAGACCCCAGCTGTCCCCCCTGGTGGGGCCACCAGCCCTGGAAGTGTCCCAGAAACGTAAGGATGTGGCTCATGGGGCAATGGGCTGATGGTGGGAGTGGATCTTAGAGGGTTTTCCGACCTTGCCAGTTCTGATTGTGTGATCAGGGTGCAGGGCCGAGCCCAGGGGTGGCTGCCAGGGCCAGTCCCAGCCCAGGGGTGGCTCACAGGGACATTCCCAGCCCATCCAGGGGGTCCTTGACATCCAATCCCGATGGAAATATAGAACCCTAGTGCAGCTTTGAGTGCTGGAAGCAGGGAGCAGTCTCCTTAAATCACATTGTCAAGCAGCTGGAGGAAGTATCAGGAAATTCAGCCATCCTTGGAGTGGCCCCTGCCTCTTTTGCCTCTTTTTTTCAGGCTCTTCCAGAGGAAATTCTGGATAATTTCACTGAAACCTAAATAACCCCCGTCCCTTCCATAATCCCCAGTGCTGAGCTCTGCTCCTCCAGTGCCCCAGAGCTGCCCCACACTGCTCCCCCTGACCCTCAGAACATCCCCTCTGCTCCTGCACGGCCCCAGCCCAGGCCCTGTGTCTCTCTGTCCCCTGGGCTTGGCTGTCACAGCTGCAGCTCAGGTGCTCCTCTCACTGCTCTCCCCAGACCCAAATATCCACTCCACTTCTCTCTCCTCAATGACCCCCCATCCCTCTGCCACAGAAATTGTCAAACTTTCTAAACTGATCATTACCCAGCACTGTAAATCCACCACATTGGGAGATCCAGCCTCATTTCTTTCTGCTGCCCTTTCTCCAGAGCCCTGGGAAAGGCCAAAACACACATTTTTTCAATTTTAGGCTTCTCCTGCCAGCATGTCAAGATGAGGGTGCTTTAGAAACATGGATTTTCAGAGGTGTTTTTTTCTCGGTAAATCCACAGGTCAGAGCTCAGAGAAGGCCCAGCCTCAGCAGAGAGCTGCCTAAATCAGGGGGAGATGCAAAGGATGGGGTTGCGCACCAGGGGAACGTGAATTGGGAATGTTCTCCGGAGGTTCCACACCAGGACTGCTCATTTATCCCAGGATAAATGAGGTACTGGAAGAAAGAGCTCTCAAAGTCTCTTCTCACAGTACCCAGTAGCCCATTTACTCCCAAACTTCTGTTTTAGCCAGTGTTTATTTACTTGTGCAAACTCCAAGGCAAGATACAAAAAATTTCATCCCAGAAAATCTCGTTTCTCCCTCCCAGGGGGCTCTGGAAGAGCCAGGGCTCAAAGCAGGTGAGGCAATTCCCACCTGCCTCTCCCCCAGCCCAGGGAAGCGCTGTAACCACCAGGCTCCGAGGCTGCTGCACTCACACACGTCTGAGGGCTCGGCCCTGCCTCTTTTGTGTGGGTTTGGCAAGCCCTGCACATGCCGAATGGGTCGGGTCTTGCCAAAAACACCGAGAGCGGGGCACGCCCGGTGTGCGAGGCTCCGCAGGGCCGATGCAACAGCAGCTCCGCGTGCACACAGCTCGATCTGGAGGGGATTAAGTGCTCAGCCCTGGCATGAGGCATCCCTGAGAAACCTAAAACCTGAGGTGCCACCTAACACTGGAGGTGCCCTGGGCTCGCGGTGCTGTCACCGTGCAGGTCCCTGCAGGCTGACACCCTGCACGGGGACGTGCACATCCTCACGGCCCCCGGGCTGCCCGCGCCTCTCCTGGCACGGCACCGCTGTCCCCGCTGCCTGCTGGGCCCCAGCGTCGTGCTGGGAACAAGGGCAAGGAGCCCCGCTCGTTTTTAATGCCTTTTTGAGGTCAGGTCTGGGTGGGGACCCGAGGGGTTGCGCTCACCGCCGCTGCTCCCATGGGTGACACGGAGGAGGAGGAGGAGGAGGAGGAGGAGGAGGAGGAGGGGTTCATCTTTGCCACACGACAGAGCTGGGGCTGCCACCCTCACCAGAGTCCCTGGGAAGGCATTGTTGGCTCCCAGTCTAGGGTTGTCACTCTGGTCCAGTTTCTTTAGTTCAGGGTGACAGCGTTAAACCCATAAAATGGAATGGGAGGATGGCCCCAGGTTTTCCGTACTGTGACGTTCCTTTGAGCCCTTCCATCGTGTGCTGGCTCGTTGTTCTGGGGCTGTTTCTCTTTGGACGGGGTTCAATGTCTCCTCATTTACACACAGCCCTGGACGCCATTTTCTCCTCAGTCACCAGCGCCATTTTGGGGAGCAGAGGAGGCCATACCCGATGGATAAAGGGATAATCGACAATTAAAATCTTAGACTGTTGAGAATAAGCAGTTAGGGATATTAGAGATAATTAACAATTAACGAAGATAGGACATAAGGATATTAACAACAGGTAATTAAGCATTCAGTAATTGATTGGTGCAATTAACAACTGATGATCAACTGTGTCGACGCTTTACCTTGATAACATAAGAACTCGTGTTTGGGGATTTATTTCTCACACTGGGAGTTGTGCAGAGCCACAGGGTCTGATCACAGGGCGGGATGGGAGGCAGAGGGTTCAACCCCTCCCTGCAGGGGCCTGGCCAGGGAGGTCACAGCCTGATTTCCTGAGCCTTGGGAAGGGGCAAGGATTCCACACCCTCACCCAGCAAAATTCTGCTCTTCAGAATCTCCGAATCATCAAGGTTGGAAAAGCCCCCCAAGGTCATCACTCCATGTTCCCCATCCCTGTCCTCAAGTGCAACATCCCTTTGGTGTTTGGGCTCTTCCAGGGATGGAGACTCCCCCACTGTCCTGGGCAGCTGGGCCAATTCTTCACTAACTGTTCCATGGAAAATTTTCCCTAAGATCCAATTTAACCCCTCATGGCACAATATGAGGCTGTTTCTCCTCATCCTGTTATTACCCGTGAGAAGAGAGCACGCGGCTGTCCCCTCCTGTCAGGAGCTGTGCAGAGCCACAAGGTCCCCCCTGAGCCTCCTTTTCTCCAGGCTGAGCCCCTTTCCAGCTCCCTCAGCCCCTCCTGGGGCTCCAGACCCTTCCCCAGCTCTGTTCCCTGCCCTGGACACACTCCAGCCCCTCCAGGTCCTCAACGTTTCAAATCCAGGACAAGAAAATTTTTGAGGAGCTGTTTTCCCTCCTTAGGAACTAACTCAGAGCTTCCAAGGCTCCTGTGAACACCTGGGGACCAGAAGGGGAATTCTCATCCGGGACAGGAGGATAACTCAGGGCTGGGGAGGAGCTGCAGCTCTCCCTGCCTGCCCAACACACCTGCCTCACCTGCAGAGTTTGCACCTCCACACCTGTTTGCCTACATCGAGGAGGGCCCAAGAGTCTGGACAAGAGAGATGTGTCTGAAAGCATCCACAGAAAAAAAAAAAAAATGACCCAGAGTGTGTCTGACCGGGGTTGAGCATCCAGAGATGGGGACCTCCAGGGATGTGGCTTTAGGGGTATCTGTCAGGGCACTCCAAACCCAGATTCCTCTGAAGTGGTGGAGGTGAGGATCAGCACCTTTGTGGCTGTCTGTGGCCTGTGAAGGTCTGTCCACAGCCAAAGGCCACTTCAGAAAAGCCCTTCCAAACCCTGCTTTGATGTGACTCGGTGTGGAAGGCACAGAAAGTCAACTTTTCCTTTCCCTGAGTGCCCTGGGAGCTCTCCCCATGCTCTCAGAGGGGCTGTAGGTGTTCTCTGTGCTCAGCAAGAGGAAAAGGGCTCCAGCAGGAACAGCTTCAGAGCCTGCTGTTCACATCTGCCCTGCCAAGCTGGAAGGAACCTTAAAACTCACCCAGTCCCACCCCATGTGGGGACTGTGCCATGTGCAGGGACACCTTCCACCATCCCACCATCCTCCTGGAACTGGAACTAGGACCCAAGAGAGGCTGTGAATGCTTTGGGTGCCCAGCTCTGACTCAGACCTCCCCTGCCCTGCTTTTTTTGTTCCAATCCCCGTGGTTTTGGGGCTCTGAGCTGTGGAATTCAGAGGCTGCTCTGCACAGGGACCTGCAGGCAGCAGCAGATGCCGGCTGTGCCGTGGCTGCCTGGACATGAAGCAGCAGAGCCTGGGCCGGGGATGTCAGAGGGAAGAGCGGGGAGGAGGGAGGATCTGCCCTGGGTTAATGGCGTAATGAGAGAGGTGTGAAAATGAGGAGCAGCGGCAGCCCCGGGAGGCACTGATTTATCTGCCTGGTGACAGATGCCAGCTAAGGAAGGGGCTGTGTGCTGCAGGCAGGCGATGACACTCCAGCCTCAGCTCCTGGGGGTGACAGTTCACAGGGAGCTCAAATTCCTGCAGCCCCGAGGATTCCCCAGCCAGCCCTGAAAATCCCAGCACCACAGAGCTGCTCCCTGCTGCTCGCAAGGTTTGTGTCCCTGGGGATGGCAGCAGGAACCACAGGGACAGTGTCACTGCTGGAGGTGGCAGTGTCACAGCACGAGGAGGGCACAGGTGGAGAAGGGAAGATCATGGAAACGTGGAGTGGTTTGTGTTGTGAGGGACCCTAAAAGTCACCCAGGGAAATCCCAGGTTGCTCCAGCCTGGCCTTGGGCACTGCCAGGGATCCAGGGGCAGCCACAGCTGCTCTGGCAATTCCAGCCCAGCCCCTGCCCACCCTGCCAGGGAACAATTCCTGCCCAATCTCCCAGCCAGCCCTGCCCTCTGGCACTGGAAGCCGTTCCCTGTGTCCTGTCCCTGCAGCCCTTGTCCCCAGTCCCTCTGCAGCTCTCCTGGAGCCCCTTCAGGCCCTGCCAGGGGCTCTGAGCTCTCCCTGGAGCCTTCTCCTCTCCAGGGGAGCACCCCCAGCTCTCCCAGCCTGGCTCCAGAGGGGCTCCAGCCCTGGGATCACTGCAGTGGCCCTTAGCTTCAGCTTCCCCACCCCGTTACCCTGTGCAAGCCAAAGGAAATCACAGGCTGAGGTGCAGCACTGGTTTTTGTGATCCTGGCTGGCCTCAGAAGTGCATCAGCACCAGACAGAGGAATATGATTGCAAATCTTATTAAAATACTCTTGGAAATCTTGAAAAAATGCATGGTTTGAAAGGAGGCTTCTTAGTCTGCGTAGCTTTAACGTAAACCTCTGAAGCCTAAATCCCAACTCAAAAACAAATTATTATCAGAGGAGCTCTCCAGCCAGTTTTAGAGGAGAATTTGGGGATGCAGCCCAGAGGTGATGACCTGAGTTCCTTCTGGAGCAACACCTGTGGCTGCTGCAGTGAAACTCCCTGGGACAGGGACAGCACCCAGGGCACGGCTGGAGCTGGGCCAGGGCACGCTCAGGCTGCAGAGCAGGGAAAGGTTCTTCCCCCAGAGGTGCTGGCACTGCCCAGGCTCCCCAGGGAATGGGCACGGCCCCGAGGCTGCCACAGCTCCAGGAGCCTTTGGACAGCGCTGCAGGGATGCTCAGGGGGGATTGTTGGGGGGTCTGGGCAGGGACAGGGGTGGGACTGGATGATCCCTGTGGGTCCCTTCAGCTCAGGGTGTTCTGTAGCTCTGTGATCCCCACTGCAGGACCCTCACTCAGTTTCAGCAGGTTTCAGGACCCTCACTCAGGTTTCAGGACCCTCATTCAGGTTTCAGCAGGTTTCAGGACCCTCACTCAGGTGTCAGGACCCTCACAGGTGTCGGTGTCTCCTCTCAGAGCCCCTGTGTGTCCCCAGCTCGGTGCTGGACGCAGCAGTCATGCAGCAGAGGCGCAGGAGAACTTCCCCAGAGCGATGCTCCCCAGCACGTAGGAGCGAGGGAGAGCCACGGGAGCCTCTCACAGCACTGTGTTCCTTGGCTGTCAAGAGGCAAACACCTCCGTGTGGTCAACCCAAAAGGAAAAAAAGAATTTAATCCACTGAGATGCTTCGTTTGGCCTCGACATGAAGCGCTGAGAGGGGATAAAAGTTCTGGGAGGACAGGCCAGATGAGAGGATTATCTGCGGCACTTTGGGAAAGGCTGGCGCTTTGCAAACACTCCCAGGAGGGAACAAAAGCATCTCTGGGTGAGCGCTGCCTGCCCCGGGCCCTCTCCAGGCCCTGATATGCAAATCCCAGCACACGCGGCTGCCCTGGCACCTTCTCTGCACCAATTTTGGGCATGGCTCGGTACGTGACTGCGGCTGACTCAGCACGGAGGAATCGCGGGCGCGCTTTGTTCCCGCCGAGCAGAACCACGGACGTGCCGGGTGACAAAGGCGGCTCTGGCAGCGGGGAAACAGCGCGGCCGGGGAGGGGACGGGTGGCACGGCGGGGACGGGGAGGGGACGGGTGACACGGCGGGGACGGGGAGGGGACGGGTGGCACGGCGGGTCGGGAGGCGGTGGGGACGGGACAGCGGGGAGAGAGCTGGAGCCGCGGGGCTGAGCTCAGCTGTGGGTGCTGTGCTCACCTGTGGGTGCTGTGCTCACCTGTGGGGTGTGCACTCACCTATGGGGTGTTTCACTCACCTATGGGATGCTGAGCACACCTGTGGGATGTTTCACTCACCTGTGGGGTGTTCCCTCACCTGTGGGGTGTTCCCTCACCTGTGGGGTCCTGTGGGATGTTTCACTCACCTGTGGGGTGTTCCCTCACCTGTGGGGTGTTCCCTCACCTGTGGGTGCCGAGGTGTGTCACAGCCCTACAGGGGATGAGGATCTGGAGCTCACAAGCGACTCCATCACCAATAACTCCTGATGGAAGCGAAAGTTTAGTGGAGAAGGGAAGGACACGGCAATTCCAGTCCCATTTGCTGATGACCAAGTGCGCTGTTTCATCCATCCCTGCCCAGCTTCAGCCCTGCTGGAGTGCCAAATCTCAGTTTGAGTCCTCTCCTCACCGCCCTTTTCCCCTTCTGAGGTGGATGAGGATCCGTGCAGGAAGCCTCTGCTGCTGCTTTCCATGCCTGATGTGCCTCAGCAGCTTTCCAGGCGCTGAATTCCTGCTCCTCCAGCAGCCCTGGGCATCACTAATGGGAAGGTCAGGGGGGCTGGGCCTCATCCTGAGGCAGGAATCCCTGGATGGGCTGGGGAAGGGGAAAGGCTTCCCTCGGGCCCTCTGTCGGTGTCTCCTGCCCAGCACCGAGGCACAGGCTGAGTGTTTGAGGTATAAACACCTGATTTACAAAAATATCCACTCAGGTGGGTGGATTTGTCCCTGTTTGTGGCAGGAGAAAATCCTTAAAGTCCCTCCCACCCCACAGCAGTCTGTGCTTCCATGAACCCCAAAGCTGGATCCCTCTCCAACCCGGGGAAAGCATTTCTGGCTCCCTGGAAATGTCACATTTCCCCCTCCCAACAGCCACCCCAAGGTGAATTTTCTGCAGGTTTTCCAGGCTCATGCAGGCACCTGTGGGGCTTTCCTGGCCTCTGGAATGCAAGCCCTGGGGTATAAATCAGCCCCGATGCCGCCCTTGGAGCTGGGCAGGGGGGAATTCCTTGGAGGATGAGAAGGAACCCGCCCCAGTCTGAGCTTCACAGGGGTTATAAGAAGCTCAGAAGAGCTGGAGGAATCTCAGGAAGATCAATATCAATCCCCAGGGGATGCCCCGAGGAGGCAGAGGGCCCCTGGGGGGTCCCATAAATGCTGTTCAGTGTTTGCTTTGCTCCTGGCTCCAGCCTGGGACAGTGCTGCCCTGGAATCTGCCCCTGCTTTGTTCCTACAGCCTGGCCAGGATCCCAGTCATCTCCTCAGCCTGGCCAGCCACGTGTGGGGGCGAGGGACCAGGAAAAAGGGCACAGAGCAGCCGGAGCCCCGAACAATCTGCCGGGATGTGGGAAACGCTGTGGCCAAGGGGCAGAGGGAGCCACGTCCAGCCCCACGGCCCCTCCTGGGAGCGGCTCCAGCCCCTCCGAGGGCAGCTCTGCCTCTGTCTGTGCCAGCAGTGCCCTCAGCTCATCCCTCTGTGTCCCCTGTCCCCGGGCTGGCACCGCCTCAGCCATCCCTAACTCAGCCCCTCTGATGGGGGAATTGTGGCCAAACAAGGCCCGGGGCTGCCAGAAGGAGCTCAGCCCCTCCTGGGGGGCCTGGCCACCACCTGGCAGACACAAAAGCAGCCTGAGTGGCTTTTTGGGGTGACACAGAGCCGTGAACCACTGGAAAAGGCAGCAGGGGAGGGGAGATTTCAGCCCCCTCCACACAAAGCACCCCACAGCCCAAGCCCAGCTGCCTCAAACCAAACTTGTCCTGCAGCTGCACAGCATCACCTTGCCTTGCCTTGCCTTCCCACGGAGGGGCTGGAAAGCAAGCTCTGAGTAGATTAGATGGGATATGAGGAACAGTTCACATTAAAATGTCCAGCCCTGGCACAGCTGCCCGGGGCAGTGATAGGACCAGCATCCCTGGAAGTGTTCAAAGAACAGGTAAATGTGGCACCTGGGGCTTGGGTGGCTTTGGGACATTGGGGAATGGTTGGACTGGATGGTCTGAGAGGGTTTTCCAGCCTCAGGGATTCCACACATAAAAATGTCCAGCCCTGGCACAGCTGCCCGGGGCAGTGATGGGATCAGCATCCTTGGAAGTGTTCAAAGAACAGGTAAATGTGGCACCTGGGGCATGGGTGGCTTTGGGACATTGGGGAATGGTTGGACTGGATGGTCTGAGAGGGTTTTCCAGCCTCAGGGATTCCATGATTAATAATCCCAGACCGAGGAGAGCTCAGTGGCACTGCCCTGTGCCCAGCCCAGATCTCCCTGCCCTGTAGGTGTGGCAGCCACACCACAGCAGTGACAGAGACATCAGAGCTGGGCTGTCCCTCCTGGCTCACTCTGGGCTGTGCCTCCCCTGAGAATCCCTGGGGAAGGAACTGAAATTTCCAGAGCAGTGCTTGAATCAGACACCTAAATCAGCAAACTTCCAGGCTGGGAGAGCTGGGGGTGCTCCCCTGGAGAGGAGAAGGCTCCAGGGAGAGCTCAGAGCCCCTGGCAGGGCCTGAAGGGGCTCCAGGAGAGCTGCAGAGGGACTGGGGACAAGGGCTGCAGGGACAGGAGCCAGGGAATGGCTTCCAGTGCCAGAGGGCAGGGCTGGCTGGGAGATTGGGCAGGAATTGTTCCCTGGCAGGGTGGGCAGGGGCTGGGCTGGAATTGCCAGAGCAGCTGTGGCTGCCCCTGGATCCCTGGCAGTGCCCAAGGCCAGGCTGGACCCTGGGGCTGGGAGCAGCCTGGGACAGGGGGAGGGGTCCCTGGGGGTGGCACTGGGTGGCACTGGGTGGGATTTAGGGTCCCTTCCAGGGGGAAGATGTCACACCTTTTCCATACCTGATACAATCCCCAAAGTGAGCCTTGCCCTGACAATTCCAGGGAGGTCAGGGCATAGGTAAAACCCAGGTGGGGTCATTCATTCCCATGTCCCATTCATTCATTTACTGCTGGGCAACTGCGCAAAGCTGATCCAGCACACAATTTTCAAAAGTTTATTTATACAACAATTAAAAAATTCTGTGAGGAAAAAAAAAAAAAAGCCTCGACATGTCGATTTTTGACATCAGGGACTGTTCAGCCTTCAGCTCCAGGACAGCTGGGGTCAGCTCAGGGAGCCTGAGAAGGCTGAACAGGAAAAGGAGCACCGGAGGTGAACGATCAGCTCCTGGCTGAGGCGGAGGATTTGGGGGGCTCAGGGCTGTGGGGGGGGGGTGGATGCTGAATTCGGCAGCACCGACATCCCCTCGGTTCACCAGTTCACAATGGGGTGACCGGGCTGTGGCTCCGGGACGTGCTCGGGGTAGCGGAGCCGCGGGAGGCTGGCACTGGGCGCCTGGCTCAGGTGGCAGCGGGCTGGCAGCGCTTCAGAGCGAGCCGAGCAGCTCCGTCTCCTTTGTGGGAGGTGTGAATGAGGCGCACGGAGCCGCTGAAGGCTTCCCCGTGCCAGTTATTAGCAATCTGCCGGCTATAAATAGCTGCTGCCTCATCCCGCTGGCGGCGGAGTTATCGCCCCGCTCACGTTCCCCGCTCCATGACACGCTCCTTGTTCGCCTGCTCCATCCCGGTGATGCAAGACAGCCAGGAAAGAAAACAAAACAACCTCCAGCGTGTCCCTGCTGAGGGCTCAGCGTGGGCTCTGCAGGGCTCCCAGCTCGGGCAGAGCTCCAGGAAACGCTCCTTGGAGAGCTGGGCAGGTTCCGAGCTCTGTCCCCACCACCTGCAGGGAGGGAGGCAGGGGGAGACTGGGGAAAGCCATGAGACTCCCCCTCGTGCCCATCAGTCGTGGGTTTCCAGCTTTTTGGTTCATTTTCCTGGTCTTTCCCCTGTATTTTGGGCTGGCCCCGGAGCAGCGTGGCAGAGGCTGTTCCAGCAGCCCCACGGAGCTCACCAGATCCCTCTGGGGAAATGGCCCGGCCTGCTTGGCCCTGTGAACATCCCCACAGCTCAGCCACGGCGCTTCTCCCTCTGAGCTGCTTGG
Source organism: Prinia subflava (assembly GCF_021018805.1). NCBI lineage: Eukaryota > Metazoa > Chordata > Aves > Passeriformes > Cisticolidae > Prinia > Prinia subflava. The sequence goes on from NC_086270.1 coordinate 5,279,007, forward strand.
TTCCCTCGGGAGCAGGTCCTGCCTTCCCCTGCCTTGGAGAGGAAACAAATCCCAGCAGCAGCCGGGGCTGAGCAGGGATGAGCCAAGGAAGGGGCTGGGAGTGGGGAGCCCGGGGTCAGGGCCCCTCACCCCACCTCAGGGACACCAGGCGCCTTCCCCGGGTCATCTGTGCCACTCAAAAGGGCTGCAAAGCCACCCCTGGCTGAGTTTGGGGCTCCGGGTCCCTGTCACACCCTGTTCACAGCACTCCTTTGCACTCACAAGGTCCTGAGGGTGCAAAAGGGCCGTGGAGGTTCTCACCCTCCTCTGGTGATGCTGTTCCGTTGTTCGCTGCAGGTCTGGGAGCTTTGTCCAGCCGAGAGGGAAGGAGGGTTGTGTCACACGGAGGCAAAGCCAGGGGCTCTCTGCAGATCCCGTCTGGGTGCTCTGCTGCGTCCCTGTCCCCTACAGGTCCTCTCTGGGTGCTCTGCTGTGTCTCTGTCCCCTGAAGATCCACTCGGGATTCTCTGCTGTGTCCCTGCTCTCTGTAAATCCTCTTTGGGTGCTCTGCTGTGTCCCTGCCCCCTACAGACCCACTCTGGAGTCTCTGCTGTGTCCCTGCAGGTCACCCCTGGGTGCTCTGCTGTGTCCCTGTCCCCTGCAGGTCCCCCTGGGTGCTCTGCTGTGTCCCCAGGGGCGCAGATGCCAGCAGCTGGTCCCAGGTAGGACCCCCTCCCACGATCCCAGCCCTGGTTCTGGGTGCTGACCGAGGGTTCTGGCTCCAGAGCCCCTGGGGTGAGTTTCACACCCCTGGCCAGCCCAGCCCTCGCTGTGCTGAGGGGGGTGTTGGCAGAATCAATCACAACTCTTGGACCACCACCAGCAGCTTCAGCTCTGCTTGGGCCGAATTCCCCAAAGGGCCCCTTTGCTGCTTCCATGCTGGCTGTGGCCGAGGGCTCTGGAGACCAGAGTGGTCCAAGCTGGAATCTGGTTTAGATAAACAGCGTTGGGTTATGGCCTGTGCCCAACAGCCTGGGCCAGCCTCAAATGCAAGCCCCACGCATGAGCCCGGCTCTCCTGGGGGGCCGCAGCCGTGGCTGTGGGCCCACCAGGGACGGCAGACACCAGGGAGTCCTAAATCCAAGAGATACATCAACAGTGGGGTATTTTCACTTGGATTGTGGCCTTGCACTGTTGCTCCTGGTGTGACTTTAAGAGCAAGGCAGGACAATTTTGGATAGTGGTGACTCCCACCTGCAGGAGAATTTGGATAGTGGTGACTCCTAGCTGCAGAATAATTTTCAATAGTGGTGATTCCAACCTGCAGGATAATTTGGATAGTGGTGACTCTCACCTGCAGGACGGGGCTGTGCTCCCCTGTCTCATTATCACTGAGAAGAGGAACATGTTTGGGATAAATTGAACAACTCCTCCTTTCCTCCCCAGCAGGAAAAGGGGGGACAGGAGCAGGAATTGCCCGTGTGGAGCCAGGGGCTGATCCCAGGAATGAGCACGGAGTCTTTTCCCAGGAGGCTCCCCCAGGCTCCAGGACTGTCTGAGGATTGATGGCAGCAAGCAGGGGAGCCCAGCAGCAGCCAAGAGTGCAGAGACAGGAGCCAGGGCCAAGCTAAATGTTCCCAAGCCCAGGAATCCCTGGGAATCCAGAGCTCCAGCTGGGCTGGGGTTCCATGGAGCCTTTCTGGGCCATCCTGGGCAGGAGGGAGGAATCCCGTGGAGGACAGAGCTCCTGGAGACCTGGATCGACCCCAGGGCACTCCCAAGGCACAGCAGGGCTGTGCTGCCGCTGGGGGCTCCTGGGGGTGGTGATGATGCACATTTAGCGTTATTTGGGTCTCCTGGTGGTGAGTGTGCAAATAAACCCAGGGAGAGAGCTCGGTGTGGATCCTTTCCCCTTCTCAGGGCTCACACAAAGCCTCTGTGGGTGGTGATTTGAGTAAGGAGTGAGTAAAGGATGATTAATGCTCTCTAGGCCTGGCTCTGGCACACAGACTCAGTGGGCCCACAGAAGCAGCAGCAATGACACCGCTCTGGCAACGCCTCCTTCCTCCTTCCATTCTGAAAGAAAACACAAGTTTAGGGTTCATTCTGAACAATAAAATTTGATCAGCTGATGATTTTTTTTTTTCTTTGATTTTTAAGACTTCAGGATAAACCAGTACCACATCACTGGTGCTGTGGCAGATGTGATTTAGGAATCTCAGCATGGGTTGGGTTGGAAGGGACATTTAAGAATTATCCAATGACACCCCCTGCCATGGCAGGGACCCCTCCCCCTGTCCCAGGCTGCTCCAGCCCCAGGGTCCAGCCTGGCCTTGGGCACTGCCAGGGATCCAGGGGCAGCCACAGCTGCTCTGGCAATTCCAGCCCAGCCCCTGCCCACCCTGCCAGGGAACAATTCCTTCCATCTATTTAACCTTAATTTCCCCTCTTTCTGTTTGAACCGTCCCCCCTTGTCCTGTCCTTCCATGCCTTGTCCCCAGTCCCTCCCCAGCTCCCTCAGAGCCCCTTGAGATCTTGGGAGCGGCTCTGAGGTCTCCCCACAACCTTCTCCTCTCCAGGCTGATCAGCCACACCTTTATTCTGCCACAGAAACAAATGCTTTTCTAAATCAAGGATTTTCCGGCAGCTGAAGCCTCTCCCCAGTGCTCTTTGGCATTTTGCTTCCAACATGGCCTGGTGCTCCCAGTGCAGGTGGCCTGGGTGGGCAGAGGGGGTCCTCCCTCACTCTCCAGGGGCATCTCCTGCATCCCTTTTCCAGGATTTCCCTCCTCCAGCTGCTGTGCCCGGCCAGCAGAGAACAGCTGGCTCCACAGCTGGAGCCTTCGGGTGGTGGAGCTGGAGCCGCTGGGCAGGGCCGGGAGGATGCAAAGGGGAAGGGAAGGACCGAGCACCCCGGAAAATCCTCACGCCAGGTCGTGTGCCTGAAGGACTGAGCCTTTGGCAGCTTTAAACCGGACCCTCGGCACAGGGCTGGCCCTTCCCAGCCCCAAACCCCGAACAGGACTGTCAGAAATTATTCCTGTTTTCTAAAGCTGTTGGGGTGTGTGATGGAGAGACAGAGACTGAGAAAGTGTCACTGTATTCCCGTCTAAGGCCACATTTCCATTTCTCTGAGGTCACAAAGTGCCACTGGGGGCACAGGGGGGTGCGGGCACCAGCCCAGGGCACATCCATGGGTTCTCCCAAGGGACAACGAGTGGTCCTCCCAGTTCCTCCCAGTTCCTCCCAGTTCCTCTCAGTCCTGGTCCCCTCTTGTCCCTGCTGTCGGTGTCCCCCTCTCAGAGCTGGGTGCAGCCCAGTGTCACCCACACCTTGCAGGGACCCCAGGGGCACAGCTGGGCCAGCAAAGCACTGCAGAGACCTTCCCAAACCCCTGCCAATGGCTCCAGACTGAAGGAGCACCAGGATCAGGCTTTGCCTCCTGAAGGAGGGACAGGCAGAGAGGGGCAGGGATGTGCTGCAAGGAGTCAGATCCTCCCCAGCGGAGTGCCACCAGCACGGGGTGTCCCTGTGTCCCCATGATGTCCCTGCAGAAACCCTCTCTGGATCTTACACGTAAATTTAAATATTACAACAGGATCGGGATTTTACAAAAGTTCTCCACCCCGTGGTACCCCCGAATTGCAGGACCCTTAAAAAAACCCCTGAGATATTTTCCTCCTCTGAATCAAGATTGATGTGGTGCCAGGAAATCGCCGACGCTGTGCAAGGAGGGGAGCTGCAAACGCACCGCTGGGAAGGAGCTGCCGGCAGAGCCAGCGAGGGGGAGAATTCGCTTTAATTAGTTCGTGCTCTCCTCTCGGACGTGCATCAAATCCGGCAACAGCACTGGGGTTTTAAAGCAAATGCAGGGTTTTTGGGGTTTTTTTTTTGAAGGGAATATGGGTGGTGAGGTAAAATCCCACTAGATGGCACTCGGCGGACGCGCATCATTCCGCTCCTGTGGCAGATGGAGCTCGCTGGGGCTGCTGCGGGGCTGGGAGCACCCGGGGGCCGCCCGGGGGATCTCCTGCCCCTGGTGCGCTGAGGGTGCTGCTCTGGGGGGTTCCTGGTGGGAACCTGGGCCCCAAAGCCGGGGGGGGTTTGCTGGGGTGAAGGGGGGAAGCACTGAAAACGCTGCTGCTGCCCCACTGCTCTGCTTGGGAGGTTCAGCCAGACAGGGAGGGTGGCACTGAAACGGTGTCCCCAGCACCCCACAGCCTTCTCTTGGGTGGCATTGCAGAGATGTCCCCAGAATCCCACAGCTTTGTCACAGATGGCATCGCAGTGGTGTCCCCAGCACCCCACAGCCTTGTCTTGGGTGGCTGATGTCACTGATGTCACACTGATGTCCCCACCACCCCCCAGCCTCGTGTGGGATGACAGAAATCTTATTTTGACCCTTCCATGAGTGGCTCGTGCCCTGTGGTGGAGCTCTAGGACAGGGACAGCAGAAAGGGGATCTTCATCTTGTTCTTCCTCCTCCTCCCCCCGTTCCCCACTGCCCCCAGCTGGAACCCTGGCTGAGTTCTTTGGGGATCCCCCCCAAATTCACGTGGGGGACTTTGGGGCATTGCTGGGCTAAGAGGAGCTGGGAGAATGGCGCTGGTTTGCTTAGAGGGATGCAATTATCCAAGAGGAGAGGCTCTGGGGGCTTCCCAGCCCCACGGCACCGTGCCAGGGCTGGGGGCAGCTGGGACGAGCAGAGCCCACCAGGGTAACCTGCTGTGTGCTGTGCAATGGGGGAACAGCCAGCAAAACCCAAACCCCGAGCCTTTATTTCTGCTGGCCCCAAACCCTTCTTTGTGGGGCTGTCTGTGGGACCAGCAGAGCCCACGAGGGTTTCTTCTTGCCCAGGATGATTCTCCTCCTCATCCCCCTGCTCCCAGCCCCACTCCTGGGTGCTGGGGACACCTCCAGACTGCCCTGCTGCCGGTGCCAGCCCGTGGGGGCTCACAGTGCCCTCCTGGCTCCTTGCCCAGCGTCCCCAAACGCTCCCTGCCCTGCAGGGCCTGGCGTGGCCGACAGCTTCCCCAGGCAATTCATTAAAACAACGGGAGTGCTCCAGAAAATCATTAAATTCTCTCGAGAGAAGCCTCTGCCCAGCACACCTGCCTGACACGGGGCTGTGAGGAGCTGGCGCGGGCACCCCCAGCCCTGCTGAGCCAATCTCTTCGTGCCTCATCCCTGTGAGCTCATTTTAATTCCATCTTTCAGCAACATTGTCCTCTCAAACCTGCCCTTTAGAGAGGCTGGAGGGTGCACCAGACACCTCCACCCGAGCTGGGAACCCTGCAAAGCCATCAGGGAATCCTCGTGCCTGGGACAGCCCCAGGAGACGCTGGGATTTGGGGTGAGAATGGCCCCAAGGCCACCATCACTGCTCTGCAAAAACAGGGGAGGGTGGCTGGTCCTTGGAGGGGTGTGTGGACACTGGGAACGGAGCTGGGAAGGGTCTGGAGCCCCAGGAGAATCTGAGGGAGCTGGAAAGGGGCTCAGCCTGGAGAAAAGGAGGCTCAGGGGGGACCTTGTGGCTCTGCACAGCTCCTGACAGGAGGGGACAGCCGGGGGGGTCGGGCTCTGCTCCCAGGGACAGGGACAGGAGGAGAGGGAACGGCCTCAGGCTGGGCCAGGGGAGGCTCAGGGTGGGCAGCAGCAGGAATTTCCCCATGGAAAGGGAGCTCAGGGATGGGAACTGCCCAGGGAGGTTTGGAGTGCTGGAGGTGCTCAGCAAACATTTCACTGTGGCACTCAGTGCTGTGGTTTAGTTGCTTAGCCAAAGGTTGGACTTGATGATCTTGGAACATTTTCCAGCCTGAATGATTCTGTGATTCCGTGATTGTGGTGCCTGCAGACCCCAGTGAGGTGCCCAGTTCACCACCCTGTCACCCTGCAGGGGACTGGGACACTGGGAGGGAGAATTCCAGGTGTCTCTGGCTCCGGCACAGCCCGGGGCTGCCGTGGTGAGGCCAGAACCAGCTGTGGCCCTGCCCACGCTGAGCTCTTCTCCCTGTGACACGAGTGGCTCAGCCCTCCGTGCTGATCACACCTTCATCCCTGTGCAGGGGGGCTGAGATGGAGTTTCTGTGTGGATCTGGAGCCCCTGGTTGGATCTGGAGCCCTTTCTGAGATCTGGAGCCCTTTTTCAGGTCTGAGCCCCTGGATGCACCCCTAGTCCGGAGGTGGCTTGTGCTGCTCCCTGGCCCAGCCCAGCCCCATGGCCGGAGCCTGGGCAGGTCCCTGCCTCAAATCTGGCTGCAATTTGTGCTGGCCCCGAGCAGCAGCAGCCCCAAAATGGGAAATGCAGCCCCTTTCCCTGGTGCTGCACAGTCAGGAAAACCGAGCCGCGATTTGGCCTCGGATGCTCCCAGGGCTGCCTGTCCGGGAATAGCTCATGGGCCAGGAATGTGCCTCTTCCCCATTGCTGCTATTTTCCCACTTAAATCCAGAGGAAAATGGATCAGCTGCTAATTAGCAGCAGGGGAACTCGCTGCACATTTATTAGGAATTTCCACCTCTCCAGAAGTGCCTGATTAACGGAGAGGCTTCGAAACACCCGGAATTCTTTCAACCCTGGGCTGGTGCCACAAGGATGAATAAATCAGGGGGGAAAGGATGGTGCAAGGGCAGGGAAGGAGGGTGTGAGTTTGCCTGAAGGGCTGATGAATGCCAAGCAGCATCCCTGGTTCTGCCAGCGCAGAACCCCAGATCCCACATCCCTGGCCAGGTTTTTATCTGCGGGGTGACCTAACCTCGGAGCGAGCCGAGGCTGTAATAAAAAGGCTGGCGGCTGCAGCGAGCTCCAGCCGGTATCACAGCAACAGCAGGAACATTTCAGAGCAGGCTCGGCTCAGCTGCAGCCCCTGGGGTTCTGGGGAACAGCTCTTTAATGTCTGCAAAAGTGCTTTGAAACCCGGCAATGGGAAACGGAGAAGGGCAGGGATGGGGGTTCTTGGGAACAGGGGTGGGCTTCAAACAGCTCTGAATGTGACAGCTCCAAGAAATCACAACTGAGGAGCAGCTCAGGGGCACAGCTCAGATCAGGTTCCTCCCCAGGATACAGGGGGGAATCATCCAAGGAGACCCTGGGAGCTGCAGGACTGCAAGGATGATTCCGATGGGACAAAGGCAAAGGGGAATTCTTGGTGATCCAGCAGTGCCCAAGCTGCCAGGGCAGTGCCAGGGCACAGAGAGCTCTGATTGATCCTGCTGCTGGGCACATGGGGACTTTGGACACCCTCTCTCACCCCCAGAACTGCACATCCCTAGAAGGATCCCAGAAAATTCTGTCCCCTCCAGAAAAATTCCTCTAGACCCCTGAAAGTCCCCACGGAGGGCAGAGTGGGATTTGTGGCCATCACTGAACCCCCAGGATGAAACTGGGCTGGGACAAGGCCACTGCTCCCTCGTGCACGTCCCTGGAAGGGAGGCAGAGCGAGGAGAGCCCCAAACGAGCCAGCTGGCGGGGGGATGTGCCTGCCACCCTCGGGTGCCCTTTGGCTCCATCCACGTCCCCTGCACGCTCAGCCAGGCTCAAACCCGGCCGGGCTGCAGGACAACATCCACAGGAGATCCATCCTCCCCCTCCTGCAGCCTCCAGCGCACTTTGGGAGCGGAGCTGTCTGGAGAGCTCCGCATCTCTTCCTTGCCAATGGCATAAAGGGCTTAAAACGTTTTAATGGGACCTCTGGTGTCCAGCAGAGCAGAGACTGTTGGATTTCACAGCTTCTCCTCCTCACTGAAGCAGTACCCCTGGGTTATTGCACTTATTAAATTAGGAGCTGTAAAGCAACCGGGTAAATAATAAATTGCTAGGAAGAAATAAAAAAAAAAACCCAAACAACCGCCACCCATTGCAGTTATTAGTCCTGATGAGTGAATTAGGTGTGGAAACAGCAGCTTTGAAGTTCTCCTCATTAAATCACACACCAATTCAGCACTTATTAGGTCTCCAGCCAGAGATATAAAGCCCTGGAAGATGGGGTTGCTGTTAGCAAGAGCCATCACTGCTGCTGTGAGGCTCCTGCTGCTGCCTGGGCTGGGGGAGAAGGGTTTACAGCCCCAGCTCCTGGTGCCCTGTGAGAGTCTGGGAGTTGTGGGGTTTGACCCTGAAGGAAGAGCTCAGGAAGGGGACGATAACTGCACAAATGTTCACACAGAGTCAGGAAAACGGGATGGGAGGAGATTTTCAGAGCAGGATCAGCTGGGATTTCCCACAGCCTCAGCCACCTCTGCAGTGTCTACCTCAAGAAGTTGGGCTCTTCCACTGAGAATAATAATAAATATATTTATTTGTTATATTTATTGCATTTATTGTATTTATTATATTTGTTATATTTATTATATTTGTTATATTTATTATATTTGATATATTTATTATATTTCTTAAAATAAATAAATATAAGAATAATTATAAACTCACATTTCAGTGGCTTTTCCCCATACCCTCCTCCATCCATCCGCCCATTCATCCTGGATTCCTTCCCCACAGCCCTCATCTCCTCGTCTCCCCACACTTGTCCCCTGCCAGCTGGCACTGAGTGCCAGCCCCCATCCCAGGCCAAAAGCCACGGGCACACAGCTTGTAAAAAAAAAATAAATATGAAAATCCCTTCCTTGAGCACAATACTCACCTTTAAACACCACCTGGTTTTTATCTAGCCCGATTCCTTTCATCAATTTGCACCCTAATGGGTTACAGAGATCCTAAAACCGGAGCTCTCTGCTGGAGCTCGGTGTCACACAGGGCCCTGCTGGCCTCGTGTCTCCAAAGTTACGAGCTTAAAGGAATAACACATTCTGCAGCCTTCGTTTTCCCATATGTTAGGAAAGATAAGGTCACAGTTTCCAGCTTTTTTTTTCGCAGCCACGATGCTTGGAAATCTATTTTTATGGTGAAAAATCTTGGATTCTCAGTGAACAGGCTGATTCCAAGAGCAGAAAGCCACGAGGGGAAAGTGCAGAGGGACTGAACAATGTGGAGGCAGCAGTGGCAGTGCTGGGAGTTCCCAGCACTCACAAGCTTCCAGGACCAAAGGTTTGACCAAATGCTGGGACCACAGAGCCAACCCTCCCTCCGAGAGTTTGGGATTCCATCTCCTAACCCAAATATTCCAGCTGTGTTCCTTCAGGATTGAGCAACCTGGGCAGAGCCATGGCCAAAACTGCAATTTGCAGTGAAAATGGGGAGAGAGACCTGCTGAGATAATTAACACAATGAGTGTGCCCTCACCCACTGCCATCTCTTGCTGAAACCTCTGTGGAGCTGAGCTGGAATTCCAGGAGGAGTAAAGCAAATTCATCACAGAAGATTTCTTCAGGTTTAAAGGGGGAGCCCCAAGGGCAGGGCACGGGCTCCTTTCAGCCTGGAATGGATTTGACCTGAGCACGGAAGAAAAGTCTGGCTAGTGTTGCCTCCTCTCGAGCACTGGGAGGCTTTAAGGCCTCCCTCACTCCCTGATGGATCACTTGGGATAACCCAGGCTGGGAGGGCAGGCTCAGCCAGGGAGTCAGGCCGTGTTTCTCCAGCCTTTATCTCATCTGGGCTTGGAAACCTTGCTTATTCTCCCTTTGGAAGAGTCAGGACCGTGTTCCTGAGGGATGTGAGCAGGGCCCCCGGGGAGGCAGTGGACACTCCTGTGTTTCCCAGGGATGCTGATCCCTCCTGGCAGCACACAGGGCCACACTTCCAGGTTTTCCCCTGTAAAACAGAGGATACAGCTGCTTGCATCCTGCCAATGATTTTTTTTTCCCCAGATTTTTAAGATTTCAGGATAAACCAGTACCACATCACTGGTGCTGTGGCTGATGTGATTTAGCAGTCTCAGAATGGGTTGGGTTGGATGGGACATTTAAGGGTTATCCAATGACACCCCCTGCCATGGCAGGGACCCCTCCCCCTGTCCCAGGCTGCTCCAGCCCCAGTGTCCAGCCTGGCCTTGGGCACTGCCAGGGATCCAGGGGCAGCCACAGCTGCTCTGGGCACCTGTGCCAGGGCCTGCCCACCCAGTAATGAAAGCCACGCTTTCCACTTCATCCTCTGGGCACGGGCGCTGTGGGTTTATGGAGAAGGACACGCTGGGAGACACCAGTTTGAAATGAAAAGGACAGGCTGACACAGGCTGACACCTCGGGCATCCCCTGGCAACTCCTGCACCTCCCTTTCTGTGCCCTTTGGAGGCTGGCAGGGGGCACTGGTGACCCCAGCAGGACGCGGGGTTTGTTATCAGGTGATTTGTGTTTGTTTTGCTGCCTGTCCCAGCAGTGCCTGTTAGGAGGATGAGGTCACTGCTCGGCTGCCAGCGCACCCCAGGAGGGATCTGGGGCAGCAACCCTCGGGCTGCTGCTTTGGGCATTATTGTCCCACTGCACAGGTCACACCCCTGGTGATGTTTGGGCTGCTGGGACTCAGCCCTGCAGGCACGGCCAGGCCCTTCTTGTCCCCAGCAGTGCCATGAGCAAGGCACAGCCCCGGTCCTGATGCCCATCCCGGGGCTGCCCTGGATCCCTGGGGCTGCCTTGGATCCCTGGGACTGCTCTCTAACCCTGGGGCTGCTCTGGATCCTTGGGGCTGCTCTCTAACCCCGGGGCTGCTCTCTAAGCCCAGGGCTGTCCAGCATCCCTGGGGCTATTCTCTATCCCCGGGGCTGCCCTCTATCCCCGGGGCCGCCCTGCATCCCTGAGGCTGCCCTGAATCCCTGGGGCTGCTCTCTGTCCTCAGGGCTGCCCTCAATCCCCGGGGCTGTTCTCTCTCCCTGGGGCTGCCCTGAATCCCTGGGGCTGTTCTCTATCCCCGGGGCTGCCCTCTATCCCCGGGGCTGCCGTCTCTCCCTACTCCGTGCTCAGCCCATCCCCCAGCCTGCCCCTCACTGGCTTTCCTGACCCCTTCTGCACCACAGAATCCTGCACTTTGTGAGATGGCTCACTGGGAATGGTGAGATTCGGTCAAAGGTTGGACTCGATGCCCTTGGAGGTCTTTTCCAGCCTCAATGATTCCACGGTTCTCTGATTCTTCGGTTCTGTGATGCCTTTTCCTCCCTCCCTCCCTGTGCTCTGCTCTCAGCAGCCTCCTCCTGTTGTCATAACAACGAGCACCAGCCCGGGTGGCCGTGCCAGCCCTCGCAGCTCAGACAGCTCCTCCTGGGAGGGAGCCACAGCCCCGGACCATCTGTCCGAGGCGGGGAGGAGCCCAGGGCAGCCCTGGCGGAGGGACAGGGGCTGTGTCCCCTCTCTCACACACTGTCCCCAGCACGGGGTGTTGGACACGGGGCACAGGAGGAGCTGTCCCTGATTGCTCTGTGCTGCACATCCCCAGCCAGCCCTCCTCCTCCCAGCTCCCTGGGGACCCAAATCCCTGCAGCCAAATTCCAATCCTCTCAGCCCTCTCCTCAGTGGGACCCTAAATCCCTGGAGCCAAATCCCCGATCCTCCCAGCCCTCTCCTCAGTGGAGCCCCAGATCCCTGGAGTCAGATCCCAGATCCTCTCAGCCCTCTTTTTAATGGAGCTCCAAATCCTACATCCTCCCAGCCCTCTCCTGAGTGGAGCCTCAAATCCCTGGAGCAAAATCCTCGATCCTCCCAGCCCTCTTCTCAGTGGAGCCCCAAATCCTTGGACCCAAATCCCTGATCCTGTCAACCCTCTCCTTAGTGGGGCCCCAGATCCCAAATCCCAGATCCCCTCAGCCCTCCCCTCAATGGAGCCCCAAATCCCTTGAGTCAAATCTCAGATCCTTTCAGTCCTCTCCTCAGTGGAGTGCCAAATCCCAGATCCTCTCAGCCCTCCCTTTAGTGGATCCCCAAATCCTCGATCCTCAGCTCTCTCCTCAGTGGGGCCCCAAAACCCTGGACCAGATCCTTGATCCTCTCAGCCCTCACTTTAGCAGGGCCTTAAATCCCTGGAGCCAAATCCCAGATCCCCTCAGCCCTTTCCTGAGTGGGGTCTCAAATCCCTGGAGGTCCCTGGTGCTCCCAGCCCTCTCCTCCCCTCCCTGTGTGACTCCACCCCAACGTGCAGCACCCCCAGGCCCAGGCAGGATCAAACCAGAGATGCTGGTGCACACGAAGGACTCCCAGAAGTTCCCTGTGGCTCAGGACAGGCTTCTCCAAGGGGAACCAGGTCTGCAGGCACGGCCAGAGCTGCTCCTGAAGGCATCAAGGGCACTGGACTGTGCTCCAGAAAATCAATCCCAGGTCTCAAAGAAATTTTTCTTGTGGCTGGCAATGGATTAAAACCCCTCAGGAGCAGCTTTTTCAGAGCAGCTGTGGCTGCCCCTGGATCCCTGGCAGTGCCCAAGGCCAGGCTGGACACTGGGGCTGGGAGCAGCCTGGGACAGGGGGAGGGGTCCCTGCCATGGCAGGGGATGGAACAAAGATGATCTTTAATGCCCCTTCCAACCCAAACCATCCTGGGATTCCTCACCTGACAGTCCCATGAAAGGTCAAAGACTGAAGATTTCTGAAGGTGCTTTTATGGCTGTGATGCACACCAAGGCCTGGTTATGAAAGGAATTCCTCTTCCCAGGCTCCCAGCTGAAGCTCCTGAAGCTGTTTGGCTGAACCTGGGCAGAAGGAATGACCATTTCACCCCGGGACTCCGGGATTTCCAAAGAACTGCAGGAATTTCAGCTTCCCAGAGAGAGGGAGGCACTGGTTTGAACTTCCCGGAGCGTTTTCACCACCTTCCCTTCTCCACACGGCTGCGCTTCCCAGGGGAGCCAGCCTGGAACCTCAGCCAAGGGATTCTGAGCAGTTTGAGCCCACATTCCTCCCCAGGGCAAGAAATGTCTGTCTCCGTGCCGGGAAAACAAAGGCTCTTTCGGGAGAAGGAATTTCTTGGGACACCTGATTAATTGGAGCTGCTCTGGAGATCCGTGTGTCCCAAATTTGCTCCAGGTTTGGGAACTCAGTGGGGTTTAACTGCAGCGTTCTCAGGCAGCTCTGGCTGCCTCCAGCAGTTTTAAACATTGCAGGAATGACTTTTTTTTTTTTTTTTTTTCTTTTAAGGGAAAAATTATTCCCCTACTAAGTGGCAGGAGGGGCTGGCAGAGGAGCAAACGTCACCATCCTGCTGCCTCCAGCCAGGACTTGCTGCCTTCCACCCCCAGAAAGGAAAATCCAAGCAGTTATCATGGAATCTTCGCACACCTCACACACCTCTCCAGCTTTTTTTGGATGCTCCATCCACTTCTCCTGCATCAGGGGCAGCAGCAGGAGTGGGAAGCCCCTGGAGCAATGGAGGGGCAAAGCAGGAAAAGCCCTGGTGGCACCCGGAGCTCTGCACTGCTGACCCTGCTGGGCTGGAGTTTGCTCCTGGCCTTGTGGGCAGCCCAGGGGTGAGGTCCATGGCTGGGGAAACTGAGGCACGGAGCAGCTGAGGCCTGGAACTGGGCGAAGTTCCTCCCTCAAAAAGCAGTTGTTGCTGAATTCCAGCAGATCTCACTGAGGGCAAAGGCAGAGCTTTGTACCCAACACCTCTTCACAAATGTGGCTTTTCTGAGATTAAGGGAGACCAACCAACCTCCCCCAGGCCTGCCCTCACCTCCCTCATCCAGCTCAGAATTCAGACCTGGATAAATCAAATATTCAGGCCATGGGTGCAGCAGGATCTGCAGCCCCGGCTGCAGCACCACAGGGAGAAATCCCAAGGGGATTTCCTGCCCTGCCCTGGTTTTTGAGACCCTGATGCCAATGGGGCGAAGGGGAGCAGGGCAGGAGCTGCCCAGAAGGGTTTCCAGGTAAATAAAGGAATTCATGGGCTGAGGGCAGCTCAGTTCCTGGGGAGGAGCGAAGGGAATGGGGGAATTCCACATTTTTATAATTATCATATTTTTTTTCTCCTAAAGTTTGTGTCCAAGGCCAGGCTGGATGAGGCTCTGAGCACTCTGCTCCAGTGGGATCTGCCCACAGCAGGGGTTGGAACTGGATAATCCTTTCCAACCCAAACCAGTCTGGGATTCAGGAAATTCAGCCTGGCCCCTGCAGAGCCCCCTCAGAGCATCCCTGGCCTCACCTCTGTGAGGAGGAAAAACTGGGGGGGAAAAAAGGAGGAAAAACTGGGGAAAAAAAAAAGAGGAAAAACTGGGAAAAAAAAATACAATTGTGGCATTTCCACGAGGGCAGCACTTCCCCTGCAGTGGGGGTGCAGCAGGGATGGGGTGGCTGCAGCAGAACCTGGATTTATCCAGATGTGCCTCCGGGGAGCTGGGAAAGAAAAGGGGAATTAAAGAGTGCCACTCACACATGCAGTGATATGTTGGGACTTTGAAATTTATTCCAACATGCTGTTTTTTTAAAAATATGCCCAGACTGAGCAGACAGTCTGAGCTGTAGTAAAGGCAATATTATACTTGTAAAAACTTCTCATTCACAGTACAGATGTCATTTACAATAAGGGTCACAAACATCAAATACTGAGTATTTTTCTTCTTCTTTTTTTTTTTTTGTTTTCTTGTTTTTTGTTTTTTTGTTCCTTTTTTTTATTGTTGTTGTTTTTACATCAGACTGTGCTTTTTTACCTGCTTTTTTTTTTTTTTCTTTTTTTTGCACTGATATAACCATACAGACATTGCAAGATGCAAGTGTAGAAACCGGAGTTCAAATAAAATTACAGGCAAAACTACCAAATTCCATTGGACTCTGTACATATTTACAGTACCATTTTTTTGGAATGTATTGCCATTTTAAGAACATATAGAAACTTTCTACAGACTATTCCACTTACAGAATACATACACCTTTTAGAAAAAAAGGCAAATATTTATCTTACATGAGACCATGTATATTAAATTTGCGTACACATTATTATTATTAATTATTATTATTATTAATTATTTTTTACATTACATTTACTAAAGTGATCGTAAGTGCCATCATATCTCAGTAATGAAAACAGATTGGTTTTATGCCATCAGGACTGATGTTTTTTTATTTCTTTTTCTTTTTTTTCTCCTTTTTTTGTTTTGTAAATAACTTACAATACGGTTTTATTTGTAAATACTGTGCAATAGACAGAAATATTAAAATGAAAGGAAAGAAAAAAGGGAAGTGATGAACAGAGGAAAAGCAAGGAGAGCAGGGAAGGGCTAGATCAAATCCTGGAGGATTTTGCATGGAAATTGGGATCATTTGAGTGACTTCTCTGAGGATATTGCTGGTTCAGGTGCTGTCCCTGTGGATTTTGGACAAAACCCGGGGCAGGGAAAGCTACAGATTTGTTGTGGAGGGGGAGGCAGAGCTCCAGCTCCAGCAGGAAGGATTTGGGATGCTCTGGTGGGAATTCCCTGCTCTGCCCCAGGGCTGGGCCAGCTGGAGCCGGCAGCTCCGACAGGGCTGGGCTGGATTTGGGATCAGAGCAGGCCTTGGGACTGGTGGGACACTGGGGACACCAGGGCTGGGATGTCACCCCTTAGGAGCACATGAGGAACTGGATTTCTCTGTCGCAAGCTGGAAATTCACAGCTATTCCATTAGGGTTCTGTTCCCTGCTGCAGCTCCTGAGTATCCAGCCAGGGGCCCGGCAATATTCTGAGCTGGCAGAGCTCTGCCCCGGGGACGGGGTGGTTTTGGGGAGCCCTCTCCTCATCCCATGGTCTGCTCTGCCCTGCAAGACCCCAAGCTCAATTAGAAGCCAAATCCCTGCTGCAGCACAAAGGATTTCCTCAGGCTCCAGAGGTGCTCAAGATCCAGGTCCAAGAGCTTTCTGAGCTCTGGATGCCAGTCCTGGTATGAAGAAAACGCTGTCAGGGCATGATTCCAGAGCTTGGGCCAGGTCCTGTGTGCGCAGGAGGATTTGTGGCTGCCAGAGCATCCGTGAGTGACCCAGGACCTGCAGGATGGGGGGCACCCAAACAGCTCAGGAGGGAGGGAAATACCCCTGTGGGATGGAGCTGCCACACCGCACAGGAGCAGCCAGGCCGTGTGCCCTCCTGGATTATAAATTGGAGAAGCTCTGCCATGAGAAAAGCAGGGGATTTTATTTCCACCCGCTGCTGAAAAGGAAGGGCTGGGCTCTGCTTCTTCATTTGCTTATTTGCATTATCAATACATTCTCCGGCAAATAATCCTGCTAATTGCTCTGCAAAGAGAATTAGAACAGAGCCACCCTTGCAGCCCTTGTGGGGAGCAAAAAGGGATTTTCCATCCCTGTTTTGCAAACAGACATTCAGAGCGACACGAGAAGCTGCGACCGGCGATCAGCTTCCACCGGGGGCCACGCAAGGAGAGCGAGGGGGATCCGGGCGGGAACGGCAGCCACCGGTGAGGGCTGGGATGACCCCCGAGCCTGGGGGAATCCCGGGAGTGACATTGCTGTGCTCCTCGGCCCGGGGAGACGCTTCAGCCCCGGGTCGCAGGCGGCTCCGGGCGGGGCTGGGCTGCCCGCAGAGATGCTGGTGCTGGCGGGCTGCGCGTCCCTCCCGCGGAGCTCTGAGCTGGCAGTGCGACCATTAGCCCTTAATTAGCAATTAGTTATTTTTTATTTTTTTTGGGGGGGAGCCTTCTCGCCCCTTGGGTACAGCGTGAAGCACCATTTCAGCCCAGCCAGAGAAGCCAAACTGGGTTGGGACTCGGTTTTTGTGCCCATCTCCTGAGTTTGCAGCGGTCCCTGCCTGCCCCGCTCGTGGCTGCCGGGGGTGGGGATGGGATTCGGGCAGGGAATGGCCCCGGGAGCACCTCAGCCCTTTCCCAAACTCCTTCTCCTTCGTTTTTCTTGGCCCCGGGTGAAGGGATCTGGATGGCTACACACAAACTGCCCGGATGCTCTGCAGCTGGGATGCAGAAAGCTTTGAGGTGCGGGAAAGCCTAAAAATCCTGATAATGACAGTAAAAAAAACCCACAACAACAACAAAATAATCAATAAACCGATGTAAAGACGATGTAAAGACTTCGGGGTTTTCTTGGGGTTTTTGGGGGGTTTTTTTCCCCTCTCTTTCCACAAATGACAGAAGGAGGAAAAAAAATCTACATAAAGTTTAAATAGATTAAGAATTGAAACGCAGTTACAGAAAGAAGCTGACCAGATTTGATCTAGCCCAAAACTCACGGCAAATGCACCAAAAAAACCAGACACAGCTGCTGCAGTATTTTTATGTACCCCATATATATATATATATATATATATATGTAAAATTAAATACAAAAAGGTACCTTGGATCAAGTTAAGAGTGTGACAAGGGGCAGAAAGTGGCAGAAATCAGGGAAAACGCTCGATTTCATGGAAGGGTTCCAGGGATGCTCACACCGGCCCCACTCCACTCCCACTCAGCCTGGGATTAAGCGCGTATTAAGCACGCACTTAAAGCCTGAGGAGGGTTTAAGCTGGTGCTTAAGAGCTCCAGCCCCTGCTCCTGCCTCTGGATCTGCCAGCAGGAGCAGCTTCCAGGCTCGGGGCCAAAAAAGGGGGAGATGGGAAAAAGGGAAACCTGATAAAAGTACTAATTACGGGATAAATGGGTTCTGGATGTTGTTTTGGTCAGTGTCACAGCCTTAATGATATTTCCATGATATCTTTTTTTTTTGTACTTAATTCCTTTTACAAGAAGTGAAAAAGAAAAAATAGAAAAAATGACAGAAGATTATTAAAAATTTTCTATTCTTTGCCCATGAAAAGGGAACAGTTCGTAGCTCATCAAGTCTGGCAAGGAAATATGTTCTCATTCACGTTTTTATTTGATTCCTTTTATTAATTTTTTTTTAATTTTTATTTTTTTAAAAAAAGTGTATTACGTACCCGATAAACTGGAACAGCTCTGAAAGAAGAAAGAACTGGTCCACTGGTTAAATATTTATATCTTTTTTTTTTCTTTTTTTTTTCCTTTCTTTTTTCTTTTTTGTTGAAAAAAAAACAAACAAACAAAAAAAAAGGTTTGTACAGATTCCATAGACCAGAAAACCCTCTGAAGTAGTAAAGAACCTGCTGGGGCAAACGACTTGAAGCTTTGTGGTTTAAAAAGTTGTGACAGAGGAATGGCTCCGTCGGGGTTGCTCTGGATTTGGTATTGGATTTATTGGCTGTTGAGGTCTTTGCTCTGCCAGGGATGCTCATCCCGAAAAATCTGCTCTGGAAAAAGCTGCTGCGCATGCATAACAAGCTGATTTTGCAAGCATTCACCGTTCAGCATCAAATTTTCATCTCCCAAAGCCAGCTAAAAACGGGGCCTGTCTGCACCAGAAGCGCTGAGCTGGGGATGTCCCACGTCAATAAATAAATAAAAGTGAGAACAAGAGCCAAAGTCACCGAGAGCCCCGGCAGAGGAGCAGAGCCAGAGACCTCCTGCATCCCAAAGCAGCCAGGGCTGAGCCCGGGTGGGATTTATGGGATAGATGGGATTGATGGGATGGGATGGGATGGGATGGATGGGATGGGATGGGATGGGATGGGATGGGATGGGATGGGATGGGATGGGATGGGATGGGATGGGATGGGATGGAATGATGGGATCACGGGATGGGGAGGGATGAGGGGAGCTTGTCCACAACTCCAACATGCCAGAGGGAGAAGGCGTTTCTAGGCTGACTTCCCCCCCTCTGTCACCACGGGAGGGTTTGCAGGGGCTCTCCCGGCCCAGGGAGGGCTCAAGCACAGGCAGGGCTTTGCCGGGCACCGCAGGGGGATTAAAGCAAAGCAAGCAGGAGGCTCGTCCAGCGAGAGACCCTTCCTGGCACGGGCTCGACATTCCATACATTCCTACCTTCTCGCAGGTAAATCTTTGAAGAAGAACCTTTTTTTTTTTTTCTTCTTTTTTTAGGTTTTTTTGTCCCTTTTTTTTTTTTTTTTAGAAAAGTGCTTTGCTGGGTTCTGCAGGAGGGAGAGGTGCTCTTGGTTCGTTTTCCTCTTTTCGAGGGACGATTTCTCTCCCTGCACACAACGAACCTCCCCTGCTCAAGGAAGTGCTACTTTCAGTCACAAGGTCAGGGTAAACACGTTTTTCAAATGTAAAGCAGTTTCAACTGTTTAAAGCACAACCATAGGGATGCGAGGAAAAAAAAAATAAAACAAAAAAACCAAGCACTTTGCAAGAATTAAATAAAGCATGTAATAAATACGAATCATAAACTTCTGTACACAGGAGTAAGGGTTTGGGTATTTTTCTTTTTTTTTTTCTTTTTAATCATTTAATCAATATAAAAAAAGATTTTTTTCTGTTTTGCTTTTGTTTTCAGTGCATCTTCTTCCTCTTTAAAATGCTTAACCCTTTCCTTTCTGCATCTCTCAGGCCCAGGATTACGCACACCTAAATGGCAAAAAAGACAAGGTCTAACAAACCCCCTTTCCAAAAAACTCTAAAAAAATATTCACAGCCTCAAACAGTTTTGTACATTTCAAGCAACAAAAGGTATAGAAAAAGGCACAAGTAACTGCATACATGTGGAGATAATACCAGACTGGGACAAAGAAAACCAGGAATTTTCCATGGGTTTGGTCATTCACTAGAGTGCTTCTTATGATTATACTAAAGGAAATAGTGTTGAAAATGTCTGTTGATTTTACAGAGGAAGCCTAAAGGTGGAACAGCTGGCGGAGGCTTAAGTACTTCCCGCGCTTTCATCCACCTTTTCATGAGTTTGACCTAAATCGGAGTGCTCTGGGTGTGGGCTGCTCCCGGAGAGGTTCCTGGGCCGCAGGGAGCAGGGCTGGGCCTGGGGGTGGCCAGGGGGGGCTTCTGCGGGGCCGTCCCTGGCCAGCGAGGGGTCGGCTGAGATGAAAGTGCAGGCTGGTTCCGAAGGGGTGCTCGAGCTGCCCGATTGCTGCTTGCCCGTGCCTTTGGAGGGTTCCTCCCCGCTGGCCGAGGGCTCTGGAGAGGGCTCCCGGGGGGTGCTGGGGCTGCCGGGGGACACCGAGGGCCCCGGCTGCTGGGCCGGGCTGGGCTCGGCCTCCGCCGCGGGCCTGTGCTCCTCCTGCTCCGCCTGGAGCTCGCTAGTCCTCATCTTCCCCTCCGAGAAGCCACCAGCCGCCGGCTCCGGGGACAGGGTGTACTTGGAGACCTTGGCCACGGGCGACACGGACTCCGACGAGGGCTCTGGAGGGCTCGGGGGCTCCCCGTCCCTCCTGGCGGCCCGGCCGGCTGCGGGGGCGAGGTGTCCGGCTTGCAGGGGCAGCACGGGCCCGGGCACCAGGCCGGCGTGGGAGCTGGGCCTGGCCTGCACCATCTGGATGCCCCCGATGGGGATCATGGGGTACGGGGTCCTGGCGAGCTGCTGCGAGTGCAGCGGGAGGTGGCTGAAGACATTCTCCTCCCCTCGGCCGGGAGCGTGGAGGTCGTGAGGGGCCTGCAGGGCCCGGGGGCACGCGGGCTGCGGGGCGCCAGGGGAGCAGGGCGGGCTGCGCGGTTCCGTCTTCTGTGCCGGGGGAAAAGAAGAGCTGGGTCAGTGTGACACGAGGGCGATGGCCTCAGCAGCAGCAGGGCAAGGGCTGGGGTCAGTGTTTTGTTGTGATTTGAGGTAGGTCAGTCAATCGAGGGAGATGTGGAGCCCCGAACCTTTAAGGTGAGGAGCAGCACAACCCGCAGCGTTTCCCTTCTCGGGGGGGAAGGAGGACACGGGTCAGGGTGACACACAGGCCCTCACTGCAAGGGCTGGGGTTATTTTTGTGTTTTGCTTTGAGGGAGGACAATCAGCTGAGGAGATGTGGAGCTCCAAACCTTTAAGGTGAGGAGCAGCACAACCCACAGCGTTTCCCTTCTGGGACAAATATTCCCATGGTGTGTTGGGGCACAGATCCAGGGTTTTGGCTTAGGCCTGGATCATTATAAAATCAGAGATTTATTTGGTTGGAAGGGACCTTTTTAAAGGCCATCTTGTCCAACCCCCTGCCATGGCAGGGACATGTTTAACTAGACCAGGTTGCTCCCAGCCCCATCCAACCTGGCCTTGGGCTCTTCTAGGGATGAGAGGCAGCCACAACTTCTCTCAGCAACCTGAGCCGAGGGTCTCACTCCCTCAGAGTAAATAATTTCCTCCTTAGCTCTAGTCTGGATCTCCCCTGTTTTAGTTTAAAACCATCACCCCAACTCTCAGAGCTGCCTCTGAAACACCAGCAGAAGTGACAGCGTTTGCTGCCAGCTGAGCTGCATTGAGGATCCCTGTCAGTGCAGGGGGTTCCTGAGAGCCCAGAAAGAGGTTCTTTAATTATTTATCTATTAATTAATTTATTTTCACTGTGCTTTCCTGAAGCAGGATTGCATCCTTACAGCTGCTGAGTGCAGGGATGCTCCAGTGAGAGGAGGCATTAACTCCAGCACACCCAGCAGTGGGTCCCCACCACCACCCTCATGGGGTGCTCTGTGCAAATCAAGGGTTCAGACCCTACATTTTACCTTTTCCTTTTTCTCTCTCGATGCTTCCCATAGTTTCCTAACGTACATCATGGAGAGATATGTGGCTAAACAGAAATGGATTAATTAGTGATGAGGTCATGACTAAATCCCTGCACAGGACTCCCAAGAAGAGGAAGCAATAGAAACTGAAATCAACTTTCAATTAAGATGGGGTTGGAGAAAAAAATGTGAGGATCCACTGGAGGGCACATTTCTTTGTAGGATTATAGGGAATAATTCCCTGATCCTGTGAGCTGGATCTCTGAAGAGGCAGCAGAGGAAAGCAGCAAAAGAGAATGGGAAAGAGAAAAAGGAAGAGCCACAACAGGCAGTGTGTGCTGGGTCAGCAGAGACAAGCCCAAACACTGCCAAATGTCACTTATCCACAGGAAGCCTTGGCTAAATCACTTCAGGGATGCTGGGAAACCCCAAACAAATATTTCAGTGGTGCAACAGTCACCACGAGGAGAGGCTGCCCTAAGCAAGGGCCAGTGGGAAGGGAGATGGTCGTGGTGAGGCTTGGCAGCGAGCCTGACACTGGAACAGAGCTAAGATCATCTTCAAGCTCTGTTTGGGATCTGATAAACCCTCCTCTGGTCTTTCTGTCCCTTGTGGCCTTACCAGGAATGTTAATTTTGCAATGAAAGCCCAGCTGCCCATCGTGCTGATAAAGGGGAATTTTTCCATTCGGGTTTTTGCTGTTGCTTTGGAGGCACATGGAAAAGTAACAGTGGTGGCTCTGGGTGCAGAAAAGGAGCAGGAAAACAAAGCCCAAAGGTAAATGTGAACAAAGGAGCTGAAAGGTGGGAATGGCAGACAAGCAGGGCTTAAAACATTGTCTGCTCTTGTGGATTTGGGAGCTGCTCCAAGCAGAGGCAGCGGGAAGTTATCCTGACAGAAGAGATGAAGGATGAGGGTTCCCAGAGCCCTGAGATTCACCACAAGATGTGAACTGACAGGAAAGGGAAACAGCACTAAAGGAGCCAAGGTTTGTACCTAAAATAAAGGAGAGTCTCTGAGAAGGTGAGACAAAGGCTCAGAGTGGGGAGGAGGAGGAAGGAGGCACCACAGGACAGAAGGTTAGCATGGGCATGGAGAAAGGTCTGGAGAAGCCCCGGCTCAGCATCTGGGGTGGCAGGGGTTCTACAGAGGCCTCTCTCTCCCCCCAGTGCAGCCCCTGAGGGCTGGAGCCTCTCCCCACAGCGAGTGGATCTCACATTCATCAGCACAACTGACAGCAGAGCCAGGCACTCCAGCGGGGGTGGGAAACATTCCACCAAACCCCACATCAGTCTGCCTGCAGCTCTGGGAGCAACAGGCAATTTTCCTTTACCCACAGGCTTTGATTTGTCCAGCACAGAGATTAAATAGTGTTCTGGACCCAGTGGGAAACCCCTCTCTGTGCTAAAGAGAGAAGCAAGATGAGAGGAGAGATGTCCAAACAAACATTTCTCAGCAGCTCGTCCAGCAGAGCTGGCTGTGGGTGGACACAGGGCTCAGCCAGGGCTGCTGCAGAGCTGGCTCGGGTCACTGACCAGTGGAAAATGGCCACAGCTCCACCCCAGCGGGGGAAACCTCAGGGATGGGAATGAAATTCCCAGGAACAAAAAGGCTCTCAGTGATAATTAATCATTAAGAGGTTGTCCTTGCTGATTGTCCCAGCAGGACTGGCTGGCTCAGGAGTGGGAATAACCCCTTGGTGAAGGGATAACTTTATTTCTCTCCAACTGAGAAGGGCAGGACCCAAATGGGTGCCAAACCCACTGCTGTCCCCTGTCCCTGTTCTCTGGGTCACCTGTGACAGCGGTCTCAGAGTCCCTGTGCACTTCTGCATCACAGCCTTCACCAAAACCCACACCAGAGACCACCCTGTGGGGACCAGAGGGCAGCAGGGCACTGGACTTACCAGCTTGGACTCGTAGAGCTGTACGTTTTTGCCAAAGAACCTGTGAGGTAGAGGCATCGAAGAGAATATCCCGGGCTGGGCTTGATATGAGCTTGGAACTTTGTCCTCTGCTGATTTGCTACTGCCAGGCAAGTCCTCTTTGCCTGGGGGTGGATACCTGGACAGCTCCAAGCAGCCTGGAGACAAGACTTTCTTCAGGGAGAAGTACCTCAGGGATGCCATCTCTCTGCTGGGTGACGAGTGCCTGGCAGGGGACACTTCTCCGTCGGGGGAGAGGGCTGTCCTGGGGGACAGCTCCCTCCGGGGGGACAGGTGCCTGCTGGGCGACAGCTCGAGCCTCGGGGACACACATCTCAGGGGCGACGCCTCCCTCCTGGGAGAGAGGCGCTGGCAGGGGGACAGCCCCCTCCCCGGGGACAGGCACCGCAGGGGGGGCAGCTCTGCCGTGGGGGAGAAGCGTTTGGGGGAGGTTTCGTTTTTGGTCAGTAAGTGCTTCCTCGCTATCATTGGTCTGCTGCTGCCGCCCCCTCTGCCACAGTCCTGGCTCGGGGACCACCTTTTCCTCGGGGAGGTGTCTTTGGAGGTTGACAGGTCCATGGCCAAGGACATCTGTGGCCTTGTGACAGACTCTCTCTCAGCAGGAGCCAAGTGCTCGGTGGAGGTCAAAGCTGGTCTGTGGAGGCTCAAGAAGCTGTGGCACACAGCAACGTCGCTGCTGTCTGCTGACCACTTGGTCTCCAGCCCTGAGGAGGAGGAGGAGGCCTGCTGGCCTTCCCCTGCTTTCGGGGTGCTGGGAGCAGCCTCTTGAGCTGTGGATGTTTGGGTGCCTTCCTCTTGAGAAGACGGGGAGCCCCCTGAAGAGTGCAGCAGGAGGGTGCCGTGTTTGCCTTCCGGCAGCTTCGGCGCTGGCTCATCTTGGCTCTCCTCTTCCTCCTCGTCTTCCTCGTCCTCATTGTCGTCATCGTCGTCAGATTCCTCGAGGTCTGAAAACTGGTGTTCCTCGATGGGCTCAGATCCCTCCCGCCCCTCAGAGTCCTGGAAAAGGTCTTCACTGGTTCCTGGAGGCAAACACAAAACCGGGAGTGTAAAGCACACGGTCAGGGGCTATTTTTGTGTTAAATCTTCTCACAAAACACATGTAAGGGGCTATTTTTGTGTTAAATCTGTTCACAAAACGCATGTAAGGGGCTATTTTTGTGTTAAATCTGCTCACAAAACACATGTTCAGGGTCTATTTCTGTGCTAAATCTGCTCACAAGCTCCAAGAGCACAGAAGGAGAGAGGACCCAGCTGCTCCCAGGTCTGATCATCTGCTTTGAAGCTGCAGCTTTGCCCTCTCTGCCAGCTCCAGTGCTGATGGTCCCAGGGGATCCCAGTGAACCCCAGTGAACCCCACTGTACCCCAGTTTCAGTTCTGTCAGCACATGCAGCCCTCAGTCCCTGCTGGGCACCTGCACCACTCTTTATTTGCTCTAAAATCCAAAAAAAATGGCTTTAATAGAGGAGAACAGCAGCACCTTCATCCTCCAGTGGGGTTTGATGATTATTTGTTAGGATGGTGGCTCCAGAACATCCACAGTGCCACCAACTCCACACGTTGGGCCTTTTCCTGCCTAGATTTCATGAGAGCTAAACATCAGCAAGGCAGATAAAAATCAAACAAAGGGGTGGAAGGAACCTCTGTGGACTTTTCCTGGCTAGGATAAATTCCAGCTGTGGTTCAGATGCCTCTGTGGGGCAGAGGGTTTGGGGCTTTGTAAATCAGAGCTTGTAGGCAGTGAGGAGGATAAAAGAGCAAATTCTAAAGGACTTTAAAGATTTCCATATTTAAAGGCAGGTTAAAATACATCTCTCTGCTGCTTGAAGGGCCAGCAGGAGCTTTCTGAGCTGGATACCGAGCTTTCAGCGCTCAGAGAAAAATCTGCCTTTCCCCTGGCGGGTGTGCAGCGCTGCTGGCAGCAGTGACAGCCCCGGAGTCCGTCGGGAACAGCCGCTGGATGTCACTGCAGCGCAGCAGAACGGCGCTGCCACGTCCCCTGCTCCGGAGGGGCTGCGAGTGTCCGGCCGTGCCCAGCGGGGCGCCCAGAGAGGGGGCAGAGCGGCTGGGACACACCCGGATCGCTGTGACAGCCGTGTGTGACACTGTGTGTGACACTGGTGTGTGACACTGTGTGTGACACCTGTGTGTGACACTGTGTGTGACAGCTGTGTGTGACATTGGTGTGTGACACCTGTGTGACACTGTGTGACACTGGTGTGTGACACTGTGTGTGACACCTGTGTGTGACAGCTGTGTGACAGCTGTGTGTGACACTGTGTGTGACAGCTGTGTGTGACAGCTGTGTGTGACATTGGTGTGTGACACCTGTGTGACACTGTGTGACACTGGTGTGTGACACTGTGTGACACTGGTGTGTGACACTGTGTGTGACACCTGTGTGTGACAGCTGTGTGACACCTGTGTGTGACAGCTGTGTGTGACACCTGTGTGTGACACCTGTGTGTGACACTGTGTGACACCTGTGTGTGACACCTGTGTGTGACACCTGTGTGACACCTGTGTGACACATGCCAGCCCTGCCAGCCCATCCCCATCGGGCCGGTCTGGCACGCTGCTCCTGCAGTGCCCAGCCTGGAACTGTCCCCACTCAGAGCTGTCACTGCGAGCAGCAGCTGCAGGGGACATTAAGGGCACACCTGCCCACAGCAGCCAGGGTGGCTCCAGAGGGGACACGGCCACACAGCACCGAGTCCCCATCACGCACTAAAGAGTCTGAAATTTGAGTTATTTGGACCACCAGGGCCTTGCAAGCAACTGCTCATGGAACATTTGGCATTCCCAGTCACATGGTGCCTTGGGTTGAGAAATGTAACCAAAAATGTGTATTCCATTTTCATCTGTTGAAGCCGGTTGGGAGATATTGTTCTTTATCTCTTGTAACTCTAGGGGGGGAAGAGGGCAGATGCCTTCTGTTAATGGACACCTGATAACACCAGATAAGGCAGGGCCTCCTTATCTCTTCCTCCCCCCATCCTCCTCCGAGGGACATCCCCTGTGAATGGGCCATTGAAGGCTCTCCCATGACTGATAACATCACCTCATCCCATTGGGAGATGCTGCACCCAGCGGGAGGAGCCAAAGCCTTTCCACGGGATAAAACAGCAATCCCAAACACCAAGGGAGCCGTTCCCACTGGATTCCCAGAGGATGACTGGACCCTTTCCTGAGGATCATCTCTGCTCCAACAGAGCCACATCTGTCACTGTGGGAGGACTCACTGCGGGCTGCTCCAACACCCTGCCCAACAGGGTGTCAGGTTTGCATTCTGACTCTGTCAGTGCTCCTTTGTACTATTGCATTTATTTTATTTTATTTTATTTTTACCTTTCTTGTTGTTTGTCCTTCTCTCTCTATTAAATTGTATTTCTGACTTGGAGTCTCACTGTTTTGCTTTCAAACCAGCACACATGGATTTTCCCATGGCTGATTATCCAGCTGGGATTCTGCCTGAGACTGCAAAGGGAGAGGAGCCTCTCATCCCGGTTTAATTCTCCCTGCAGCAGTCCCTGGAGGCAGAGCCATCCCAGCAGCTCTCCGAGGAGAGGCATTCTGGCACTCATTGTGAAATCCTCCCTGGGGATGGGGGCTCCTGGGCCCTGGCTGTTTGCAAACTCCCAGGGGAACTGAGCTCAGAACAAATATTATTCCAAACTCCCAGCTGTAGGCTGAGCCGTGCGTATTTCCTGCTTGGAACAGGAATGCAGCTCCCTGGCAGAGCTGTGAGCCAGCCCCTGGCTCTGGTTTTGGGCTTGGGCACAGACAGGAGCTGTGCCTGCTGCTGGTGCTCTCCTTTCTCTGCTCCAGCTGGGACAGAGCAGGGTCAGGGGTCAGGAGCGAAGGGAAAGTGAAGGCAGCCCCAAAATGAGGAACTGTTTGCATTTGCCACCACAAATTCCAGCGAGGGAAACATCCCAGAGAGTCCTGGGACAGCCCCAGGGAATTGCTTTGGGCTCCTGACACGATTCCTGCAGGCAGGGACAGAGCTCAGGCCTGAGCCCAGGCTTCCAAAATTCATCTGCTGAGCTCATGGCGGGAGAAAGGACAGGGAGGGAGGGGGGAAGGAAGGAGAGAGGGAATTAGTGGGAACGTGTCCTGCTGACAGCTTTGTCTGAGGTTGCATCTCATTCCATGGGTGTTATTTATTCTCCCCAGCTGGTACCACCCCACGGAGCCCAGCCCAGGCAGGAGTGAGGAATTATGCTCCAATCTCCTTTTATAGTAACACCCCTTGCTTTCTGCTGCCCCTTAAATAGAAATACAAACAATCAAGTGAAATACAACCCCGGTTTAAAATAATCCAGGGAGTTTTAGGAACTGCTGCTCCCTCCCTGCCTGCCTCCAGAGGAAAGCACAGTAACCTTCCTTTGTGTCATATGGAAATGGGAGCCTTTATTATTATTGTTATTATTATTATTATTATTATTTATTATCTAATTAAAACAGCCCATTTAGTTCCTGTTCCGAGACTCTTTTCAAGGAAGAGTGAGGGCACAGGGGAGGGCTCCTTGCAGCCCCCCACCCTGAGAGCAGGAGCTGTGATCACAGCTGGGATCTCGGATTTCTCATGCACCTTTCTGCCCTCCCTGTGTTATTTTCTCATTCATCCAAAAGGCCCCAACCATTAGAGGACAAAATCCCATTTTCTGCCACTCTCCTTGGCTGCTGTATTTAATATTGACATTTGTGAGCAATGGGCCTCTCTGCTCATGGAGGAGAATATTCCCATTTCCAGCAGAAGTCCAGTGTTGGTTTAACCAGGTGGGAGAGAAGCTGGGAGGAAGGAAAGGGGGAAGGAAAGGGGAAAGGGGGAAGGAAAGGGAAAAGGGAAAAGGGAAAAGGGAAAAGGAAAGGGGAAAGGGAAAAGGAAAGGGAAAAGGAAAGGGAAAAGGGAAAAGGAAAGGGAAAAGGAAAGGGGAAAGGGAAAAGGGAAAAGGAAAGGGGAAAGGGAAAAGGGAAAAGGGAAAAGGGAAAAGGGAAAAGGGAAAAGGGAAAAGGGAAAAGGGAAAAGGGAAAAGGAAAGGGGAAAGGGAAAAGGGAAAAGGGAAAAGGAAAGGGGAAAGGGAAAAGGGAAAAGGGAAAAGGAAAGGGGGAAGGAAAGGGAAAAGGGAAAAGGAAAGGGAAAAGGGAAAAGGAAAGGGAAAAGGGAAAAGGGAAAAGGGAAAAGGGAAAAGGGAAAAGGAAAGGGGAAAGGGAAAAGGAAAGGGAAAAGGAAAGGGAAAAGGGAAAAGGAAAGGGAAAAGGAAAGGGAAAAGGGAAAAGGAAAGGGGAAGGAAAGGGAAAAGGAAAGGGGAAAGGAAAGGG
This sequence comes from Prinia subflava, assembly GCF_021018805.1. Taxonomy (NCBI): domain Eukaryota; kingdom Metazoa; phylum Chordata; class Aves; order Passeriformes; family Cisticolidae; genus Prinia; species Prinia subflava. The sequence goes on from NC_086270.1 coordinate 5,307,565, forward strand.
AAAAGGGAAAAGGGAAAAGGAAAGGGAAAAGGAAAGGGAAAAGGGAAAAGGAAAGGGGAAGGAAAGGGAAAAGGAAAGGGGAAAGGAAAGATCCTGTGAGCCCATCCCTGCCAAGGGCAGTTTTGTGCATCCCCCTGTGCAAACTCCCAGGGCTGAGCCCTGCCTGGATCCTGTTCCCCTCTCAGCACCCCAGCAGCTTCAGGAAGGGAAAGGCTTTACCTTCTTCGGCTTCCAGATCCACCAGTGAAGATACCAACACGCCCAGCTCCTGACATTTTTTGCTGTGGGCCTTTGACTTCATGTGTTTAGTCAGATTCCCTGAAAAGAAGCAGAAAATATATTTTACTCAAATGTGGCTCCTTTTCTCCACCTTCTTCCCCCCTGCCCCTCTTTTTTTTTTCTTTTTCCTTTTTTTCTTAATTTTTAAATATTTTTCCTTTTCTTTTCTCTTTTTTCTTTTTTTCTCTTTTTTCCTCATTTTTTTCTTTTCTTTTGTTTTCTTCTTTTCCCCTTTTGCAAGCTCGGCAGTCACAACTCAAAACCCTCTCTGGACCAGACAAAGGTCCCTGACTGTCCCTGAGCCCCAGCCCACTGCAAACCCCCCGTGACACGAGGCCAGGTCCCCCTTCCCTCCCTTTGCTGCTGCCTTGGGGTGTAGGAGGAGGTGCAGGAAGGGCTGTGGAACCTTCCAGGTGTTGTGCAGCCTGGGAAAATGGCTGGGGCACGCTTTGGGGGCTGGGGGAAGAGAAGGCCTGAGCTGCTTTCAGCTGTGGGGGTGAAGCAAATTAAAAATGGTAGGAAAGAAGGGATGGGAAAGAAATCCCAGTGTGGCATCACCTCCAACCTAACAGCCCCACCTGCCTGGAGGGGAGAAGCTCCTCAGCACCTCAGGGCAGGGCAGTTCAACCCTGGAAATGTTCCAAAAATCTGTGGATGTGGCACTTGGGGGAGTGGGGCAGTGGTGATGGCCTTGGCAGTGCTAGGGAAGGGTTGGGCTGGGTGATCCTAGAGGGCCTTTCCAGCTTTAATGATTTTATGAATTCATGACAAAATGAGTGTTTGAGCTGCCAGCAAGACAGAAAAACTCTGCATTCCCATTTCCCCCCAAAAGGCTGGCTCAGGTGCTCTGGAAACATTCCAAAAACATATGGATGTGGCACCTGGGGACATGGGGCAGTGGTGATGGCCTTGGCAGTACTGGTGAAGGGTTGGGCTGGGTGATATTGGGGGGCTTTTCCAGCCTTAATGATTTTATGGATTTATGATAAAATGAGTGTTTGAGCTGCCAGCAAGCAGGGAAAACCCTACATTCCCGTTTTCCCCCAAAAGGATGGCTCAGGTGCTCTGGAGGGCACCAAAGGGCCGGGCCAGCTCAGCTCCTCCAGCAGGAGGAGCCTTGGACACCGCTGGAATTCAGAAAGCTCCAAAGGAGGCTTCCTTGGGGCCAGGGTAGGAAGAGCAGCCCCTGGGAGAGGGAGAACAGGATGAGGGGTCACCGGGGGCTGCTCTGGAATAACTCCTGGGCATCAGAGGCCACCTCTCTAATTCTACCTCCCAAATTACAGGCAGCTTAATTAGACACTAATTAACCTCACTTATAGCCCAGGGAAATGCTGAACAAAGGGGAGCATTTGCTGGAGGGGGAAAAGCAGGCAGGTGGAGCAGACAAGACAATGAAGGGTAAGAGAATTAAAGCGAAAATGTCCCATTTTCCCTTTTCCTCTCCTGCAGCTCTTCCTAAAACCCCTGACTGCAGATGGGATTTAGATTAATCCATCCAGTCCACGGCAGGGACACCCCCCACTATCCCAGGGTGCTCCAAGCTCTGTCCAGCCTGGCCTTGGACACTTCCAGGGATTTATGGGCTGAGAAGAAACCTGGGCCCTGCTGAAGGAGTGTTTGCATTTCCCATCCCCTGCTCTGCCCTCAGCTTTGCTGGAGCTGGCACCTGAGGGCACTGAGGAGCACCAGGGTTGGTTTTCTCACCCAACAATTTAAAAAAAAAAAAAAAAAAAAAAAAAAAAAAAAAAAAAAAAAAAAAAAAAAAAAAGAGGAAAAGCAGAATTCTCCTACTTTATTCAACCTCCAGCAAGAACTGAGGTGCTGCAGTCCAAAGTCCCCAGTCCCTGAGCTGGTGGGAGCACAGAGGGCCCCTCTGAGCCTCTCCTCCTGCTGCTCTGGATATCAGGGATGAAAAAGCCCCTATTCACTGGAGCAGGGCATTACCCGTGGTGCCCTCAGCTCTCAGAGAGTGCCACAACCACCCAGCTGCCACCTTGATATCTCCTTAGCCCATGAATTATTTATTTCAGCCCATTTTATACAAAATGGAGCAGCTCCAGCAGGAAAGACCACGAGAGACAAAGGCTGGCTCTATATCCCTGTGTATCTGGCACCCAACCTGGATGTGGATTCAGGGGATGTTTAATAACTTGAATGCAGCAAAACAGCTCAAAATAAGAGAGATTTATTATTTTTAAGGCTCATGTTTAACTGCCCTTATCCCCACGGTCAGGACACTCAGGTGTGAGGATGAGGCCAGCCTGGCTCAGCTCCCTGCTCCAAATCAGAGCCTCTTTCTCCACCCCAAAACAGGAGTTTTGTCGTGGCCCCAAACCCACCCTGTGAGCCAGGAGTGTGTTCTCATGGACATCTCTGCTCCCAGTGAATCACCACTGCCTGAAAATTAAAAAAAAAAAATCATCCACAGTCCCAGCTGTGGCCTCATGGAACTGGAATTTCATTTTGGACATGAAAACCAGTGAAAACACAGCCTGAGTCAGTGTGCTGCGGTCCAGGCTGTGCTGCTGCCTGTCCAGCTCACACCTCACAGCCCGGCTGCCAGAAATGTCCCATCCCTGCAAAATCCTGACCTGGAGCCTCTCCAGGGGCAGCAAACAGAAAATCAGCCCGAGGCAGCGGCTGCTGGGAGCAGGGATTCAGCTGAGTGGGGAGGGGACATCCCCAGGCCCCAAAACCAGCCCCTAAATCCTCTGTGCCACCAACAGCCAGCCCTGGGGCCACCAGGAGGGACAGCAGGAGTTCCTGAGGGGAGGGGGCTGTTCAGAGCCACTTAGGACTCAGGTGCTCCGAGGCCACCATGGCCACCTCAGGTGTCCCGAGGTTGGACACAGCAGTGTCCCTGTCCCTGTGCAGCTGCAGGAGCTGGGCAGGGCGCCCTGAGCCCTCCCGCACCTCTGCTAGGGCTCAGGATGGGATGGAGCAGGGGTGGACAGGCTGTGCCAGGAGCCACCAGTGCCACCTCCTGCCCTGGTTTGTGTCCCTGGGCAGGCCAGAGTGTGGCTGCTGCCCTCCTCTCCCAGCCCAGGCACTGCCAGCTCCCAGTGCCAACAAATCCACCTCAAACACCAAACAACCCATTCCAAGCTTTGTTTCCCTCCCTTCCAACTCCTTTTTCCTCTGCCCTGTCTCTGCCTTCATCCCCCTTGCTCAGACCAAGGTAAAGCTGCTGGCCAAGATCCTCCTGCAAAGCTCTGGGTGCAAATTTTATTGGAGAAATCCCAACAGAGCAGGGATGCTGCACCCTTTTAGAGAAGGGAGACTCAGCAGGGCAGGTCCTCATCTGCCCCCTCCGCAGCGTTTTAAGGAAATTAAAAGCTGGAGGCTCCTTTGCACTGGCTGAGAAACTGAGTGATCATCCTGGGAGCAATGTGGAGGACAAGGATATTTATCTGATCAGGGCTCTTCTTGCAGTTTGTGTTTTTTCAGACCCCTTAATTAACGCTGGCAGGATGAAACGCTCAAGTCCTTGGGCACATTTCCAGTAAAATCAACGCCACTTTGCCTAAGTGAAAGCTGGATCTGAATCCTACCAGGGAAGACTCACAGCTACTTGTTGCCTTGCAGAGTTCTGGCTCCCAAGTTAAAAAAAGGGAAAAAAAAGAAAACCACACAGCATTGCTTCCTTGGAAACCACGGAAAAACATCTTGGAGGGAGCAAGAGAGAGCAGCAGGGAGGCTGGATTTAAATAGCAGAGGAATTACACCGAGCCCTAAACAGGTAAGTGGTCCTTATTGGGGATTGTTTACCAAAAAAACTCCCAGGTTTGAAATGAAGTGGCTATATTTAAAAAGCCCTCAGGGATTCTGGGGAATTGTGAGCCCCAGGAGGAGCAGAGGCAGGGTGAGCACAGCTCCCATTACGCCTGCCCAGAGCTGTGCGCTGCAGCTGCCGGAGCTCTGCCCGTGCTGGGAGCTCTCACTCAGGACTTAGAGCAGCTTAAATGCTTGTGTTGTCTGGAGAAAGCTGTGACTCGGGGCTTCCAAAAGCACCTAAAGCAGCTTAATAGGGACTAGAAGTGATTTCCCTGTTAAATTTCACGAGGAAAATTAATTTTTTTGGTAAAGCCATTGTTGTGTTTTCAAGGTGACGGGGTTAAAGCGGAACACAGGGAGCTGAAGCACTGAGATTCCTGGGAACACCATCCTGTCTGTGCTGGGGATGCACCACCCTTTCCATTTCTGCTGTTAAACCTAATTGATTCAGCAACAACCAAAAAAATAACCCCAAAAACCAACAAATGACAGAGTGCAAGAGACAGCACCGTGACACCAACAGCCAGAGCTTCACAGGATTAACAATTGTCACATTCCCCTTTGAAAATCGTTTGCAAGGAGAGCAGCAGCTTCTCTGGAAAGGGGAGACGCCTCTGGAGCCAGGCTGGGAGAGCTGGGGGTGCTCCCCTGGAGAGGAGAAGGCTCCAGGGAGAGCTCAGAGCCCCTGGCAGGGCCTGAAGGGGCTCCAGGAGAGCTGCAGAGGGACTGGGGACAAGGGCTGCAGGGACAGGACACAGGGAATGGCTTCCAGTGCCAGAGGGCAGGGCTGGCTGGGAGATTGGGCAGGAATTGTTCCCTGGCAGGGGGGTCAGGGGCTGGGCTGGAATTGCCAGAGCAGCTGTGGCTGCCCCTGGATCCCTGGCAGTGCCCAAGGCCAGGCTGGACACTGGGGCTGGAGCAGCCGGGACAGGGGGAGGGGTCCCTGCCAGGGCAGGGGTGACACTGGGTGGGATTTAAGGTCCCTTCCAATTCAAACCATTCCAGGATTCTGTGATTTTGCTGGGAGATGCCCTCACACACAGAGAATCAGCCATTACAGATACTCTGTGCCCCAAAAAATCCTTGAAACAGGTTTTATGTGGGATTTTTATAGTGCACAGACCTTGATTTAGGTCTTGGTGTGGAGCTGACGTTCCCAGGTGAGACTTTATGAGGAGGAAATCTTTAATTTACAGAACACATTGGGCAGAGGAGTTCAATTTTGTAAAAAAAATCTATTATTATCTTTTATCCTTATTGACATATAGATTAAAGGAGTGAATTTGCACATGCAGCCTGCCCATATCCACACAGGCTATAAAATATCAGCCTCTTCCTGGATCAGACCTGTCCCTTGCATCAGCCAGCAGCTGATATTCCAGAAAGGTTCCCAGGATTTGCAGATTTCCAAATGCCAGCAATGAGCAGAATTCCCAGCCAGGCTGAGACTTTACTGCCTGCACTTGAAAATTCCAGTGAATATTTCCCTGGAAGTTCTCAGTCCTTTGCTTCCAGCGCTGAGTCCTGGATTTGTTTTTTCCCTTTCCCTGCAGAGCTCCAGAGCCCTTTTGCTCAGTTTCCCCTCCTGGATGGATCACTGGGGCATTTTCAGTTCCTCACATCCCGTGGGATGTTCAGGCAGGAAATCCCTGGGGATAACTCTGTCCTCATCCCAGGGGGTGTTTGTGACATCCCCAGGGGCACAGGGACCACACCCAGCGGCCCCCCAGGGATGCTCAGCACCCCAAAGGGCCCCACCCTTGGGATACTTTGGGAATGTGCCCGTCCCTCTCCCAGCAGGGAATTCTGCTGGAGTTTTCCGCCAGCTGGACCCGCTCTGTGCTTTCCAGACCCTGCTGGAGCTGCAATACCAATAAACTGTGCAGCCCTGTAAGGGCTGGGTGGGATATTTTAATGCATTTAATTTAATATATGTAATATATTCACATGTGCAGCACCCTCAGTGCTGTCAGGGGCTGATTTAAGGAACTGAAAATGAATTTATTGGAGACTCTGGCTGAGGCTGTGGAGCAGTCTGGTGTCTGGGAAGTGTGAGTGGCCCAGACTGTGAAATGGGTGTCTCCAGCCAGCAGGCACCGTGTCCTTGCACAGCTCCCTTTAAATTAAAGTGAAGCTCCTCGTCCCTTCTGACCTCCAGGCAGAGGCAGCAGCATCCACTCAGAGCTGTTCCATGCATTTTGTGCAGAAATCCTGAGGAAACTGGGAGCAATCAGGATGGGAGAGGGTGCTGTGAGTCTGAAGGAGGACAGAAAATAACTGAAAAGGGGAATTGATGTGCCAGCACTGCCCCTCATCCCAGCTCACCCTGAGCAGCAGTGAGGGAGGGGAAGGGAAAAGCTCTCCCCGACCTTCCTGAAAGGGAAAACAGCTTTTTCTTCATTTCCTTCCTGCCCAGAAAACAATGCAGGAGCTGCTGAACCTCCTTTAGAGACCCTCTTGGAGGCCACAGCCACAAAGCTCCACCGCAGTGGAGGGAGAGACACCTCATTAAGGAGGCACCTTCAGATCTGGTCCAGAGACACCAAATCAAACAAATCTCTACAAACCAGATTTCTAAGGCTGTTGTTCCCATCAGCTAAGCGAGCACACACCCCAAAAAATAAAATTGATCTCATGGATTTGCTTTAAAATAATAAAAAAATGTCTTTTTCCCGCAGTTCTGTGAGCCAAAGGAACAGATTTGCTTCCAGTGACAGAAAGGCACTAAAAGCTGACAATTAGTGAATAAAGGGAAATATTTAAAGCACTTTAAAGCAAAAGTTTTCCCAGTTCTTGGAACACGGACGTGGATTTTCAAGAGTGGGAGGGGTGGGGGGTGAGGTACACTTTAAACAGATAAAGATCCTCATTAAAAATAATAACAATAATAAAACCCCATTTAACTGCTTCCAGCCTCGAGAGTTTAGAGCATTAGATCATGCTGGAGAGATCTACCCCAGCCAAAACGAAGCCAGCTCCACAGACCTGCCCCTGGAGCTGATACTGAAGGCTAAAATTAACTCCGGAGAGCTGATTTCTAAAAAAGCTCCGTTTTTGTGCAAGTGCAGCCCGGCAGGGGGGAGAGCTGCAGCTTCTGCATTCTGCGATCCCCGGGGCTGCCAAACCCACCAGGCCAGCCAAACCCCTCCAGGATGAGCGGGGAAACACCAGTTCTGCAAAGCCCCTGCTCCTCTGGGTCTCTCTGGTTGTGAACCAGAGCTTGAAATCGCTTAAAAAAATGACTGGCAGGGACATGAGCAAAAAAAAAATGGATTTTCCTCCTGCCCTTGGTGGTGATTTTTCAAGCGATCCCAAACTCTTGTTGGCGATAACTCCATCACGAGCTGATGCTTTTATCAACACACAGAGGGCTTTTTCCCCAGATCTCCTCCTGCCCCCCAAACAGCTTTTCTCCCATTTTTAACAGCTTTTCTCTCATTTTTAACAGCTTTTCTCTCATTTTTAACAGCTTTTCCTCCATTTCTGGGCAGTCTGAGCACACCCCAGGGCTCTGCCCGTCACCCCCTCCCAGCACAGAGCCATTCTCATGCAGTTCCAAGTCACCATCATGCAATTATTTATCCACAAATCCCCGATCCGGGGATGTCCTGCCCATTCCATGCATCCACAGGCAAAGGGAGACTTTGCCATTCAAATCCCAACAGAGTGTTGATGATTTTTGTGGAAGGAAGCATTTCCATGCTCCCTTGCCCATGCCAAGCGGAAGAAGGGAAGTGTCTGTTGGCGATGTGCAGCCAGAGCTGACAGATCGTGGCCTTCCAGGAGCAGGGATGAAGAGCAAAGCAGCCAGAGAGGAGGTGGAGAGGATGGTTTGGTCCCAGCGTCCTGGGCACAAGCCCAAGAGAAGCGTGGTGGGAGTGGGGTGAAGTGACGGGAGAGGCTGAGCGGGTTCAGCCCCCCAAGGGAAACCTCGGAGCGAAGTCAAAGCAAGAGGGGACGAGAAAGGAAATGAATCAGAGACAGCTCCAGGATGGGAGGGAGAGGAGGAACCGCCGCTTGGATGTGCAGCATGAGAATCTGGCCTCACACCCGGTATCACTTCCCGTTGTCCCCAGTCCCCGTGAGCGCCAGCACGTTGTCACCCAGAAATCCCCGCCAGCCTTCCCAGCAAAGCCGCCGGCTCCAGGCACTGCCCACCCCGAGTCACCCACTCTGGTCACTTCCCTGGTGCTCCTCTGTCCCCTCTGGCCAGCACACGTGCCACAGAGCACTCAGCACCCCGTGCCCCTCCCTACGCCCACCCTGTGCCACTGCCTGGTGACACCAGGTCCCTCTGGGGCGCCGAACCCTCCCGGCTGTGTCACCCTCTGAGACTGATGGAGCTACAGACAGCGGGCGTTTCACAATATCCTGAGCTGGAAGGGACCCACAGGGACCACCCAGTCCAGCTCCTGCCTGGGACAACCCCCAGAATCCCCCCGTGTGCCCAAAAGCATGGTCCAGAGGCTCCCTGAACTCAGGTCCAGCTGTAACCAAGGATCTGAGCCCCACACTTGCTGCCTTATCCCAAGACTTGCTGCCACCAGAGATTTGTCCAACCCACGGTGCCAGACCCCTACAGGAAGGTAAAGGCACCTGGGCACCTCTGGCCCGTTTGGAAAGTCCCGCTCCCCGTTTCTCCTGGAACAGCCTGTCTGTTTGGTTTGCAGCTCCTGCCTCGCTCACTCACACCCTCCCTGAGGCCATGGCAGAGAGCCCCTGGTGGCGCTGATGATATCCTGGGATGAAGGCCCTCAGGGAGAAGGTCCACTGATGTGATACAGAGAATGTGGAAGCCACATGCAACTGCAGAGGATGAGAATGGGCAGGTCTGGAGAGCACCAGCAGGAAAAGCCACCCAGAGCCTGGATCTAGGGGCTCAGCCAGGAGCCTGGAGCTCCTGCTCTCACTCTGGGGTGGTTTTGTATGCAGCCCTGCCAGGGAAGCTGCAATTCAGGATTCTTCCCTTGGAGAAGCACAAGGAGGATGGCAGGGATGCTCTGCTGCAGCCTGGCTTAAACGCAGAGCAGCTCCTCTCTGGAAACACCAACTAATTTCCAACTCCCTCATCCCCCTCCCTCCATCTCCGGGGCTTTGGCAGCCCCTGGGAACTTTCCCTGGCCCTGTGCCAGTGCCCCCCAGCAGGCTGGCAGATGAGCAGAGGAGCTGGGAGCTGGCTGTGGCTTACCTTTGGTTTTAAAAGCAAAGTTACAGTACTTGCAGACGTACGGCCTGACGTCTGTGTGCGTGCGAATGTGTTTCTTCAGCATGCTGGGTTTCTTGCAGCGAATTCCACACTCCTCACAAACATACTTCCCTCTTCCACGGCCTCGCACATACACATACTCTTCGTTTGATTTGTACCTATGAGCAACAGGTGGCGTGATAAAGGGGAAAAAAAAAAAAAAGGGAAAAAAAAGAAGATTCCCACCTCAACAGAAGAAGTCACAACTTTGCTGGGTTAGTTCTGCACCACCAGTGTTGGTTATTGACACCACAGGTCTTGGTTGCTGTTTGGGAGCTCTGGGTAATTAGGCTAAATGAGAATCGTCACCCAGAGCTCGTGCCCAGGTGCCTCCACATGCCTGGTTCGTGTGCGGGGAGGTTCTCCCGCCCTGCACCTGCTGCTCCGTGCACACCAAGAGCCCAAAGCTGGGCTAAGGCACGGGGACACCCACTGTGCTCATGTCCCCTGTCCTCAAACACAGACAGAGGCACCCAGGCCGGGCTGGACAGGCTTGTCCAGGCTGGACAGGGTTAGTCCCAGGCTGGACAGGGTTAGTCCCAGGCTGGGCTGGACAGGGTTTGTCCAGGCTGGACAGGGTTTGTCCCAGGCTGGGCTGGACAGGGTTTGTCTGGGCTGGACAAGGTTTGTCCAGGCTGGACAGGGTTAGTCCCAGGCTGGACTGGGTTTGTCCCAGGCTGGACAGGGTTTGTCCCAGGCTGGACAGGGTTAGTCCCAGGCTGGGCTGGACAGGGCTTGTCCCAGGCTGGACAGGATTTGTCCCAGGCTGGACTGGGTTTGTCTCAGGCTGGACAGGATTTGTCCCAGGCTGGGTTTAACAGGGTTAGTCCCAGACTGGACAGGGTTAGTCCCAGCCCAGCCCAGCTGCCTCTCACTTCAAACCTGCCCAGTCTGTGTCTGCAGGGTGCTGGGAAATCACATCCCAGCCAGACCTCGTGGGACACAACCTCCACCTGCCAGGGCTGCAGCCAGAGCCACCTGAGAAGCCACTAATGCCACAACCCCCCTGTGACCCTCACAGCCTGAATGAGACACCCAGAATGGACACAAAGAGAAGAAAACATCCTTTTCTTTCTTTTTTTTTTTAATAAATAAATCGTGCTACCACTAAATGTAAACACTGCAGACTCCAGGCTCTTTTATCTTTGGCACAACACCACGATTTAGGTTTACCCAAGAGAGTGAGATTGGTCACCCTTCCTTCCCATTATATATTTTATTTTCTGTCCAGGCATTAGTGCATGGGGAAGGCTGCAGGATGGGGGGTTGAAAAACCCTTGTAAGACTGAGACAAATCTTTCAGCCTCCCGCTGCTCAGCAAATGAAGTCTGCAATTTCCTGTGCTTGCAGCAGAAGAAGAATAAGGTAACACGAAATTGCTCCCCTCAGATCTTAAAGAGGCCAAATTTTTGAAGCATGGCACTTCTTGCAAGTCATTTTTCTACCCTGGAGGAATTAAGTCTGGTCTTCGGAAATCTCCAAACATCCACCCTGGAAAAATCAGGCTGTCTAAAGCCTCTTAATAGGAGATGCAAAGGCATCCAACACCATCAGTCAGGTTTTAGTGTCTTCCCAGTGAAGCCCATTCCAAACCAGAAGGGTGAGGAGACAGCAGCCAGACTGAGGAGGAGCCTGAACAGAAACAGCTGCACTGGAATAGATGGAGCACTTCAGTAAGTGAATATGTAATAAATGCTAAATTCTATGTATTTGTAACGTAGGAGAACAAGGGTCACTTAATTCTGTGTGAAAAGCCACACAAAGACCCCTAATGCAGCCCAGACCTGACAGGGTGGGAACGGTGCACCCAGGGAAACTCCTCCCAGCTGCTGCAAGGGGGGAGTTAGAGGTGTGTGAGTAAAATAAAAAAAAAGATAATCCTTGAACTATACCCTAAAGAAAACCTAATATAACCCATATACAAATAAAAAAATTAAAAAAAAAAATCACAGTTTACAAAATTCCCCAAACAGCTACAAATTCATAACACAAAAACCACCAAAAAACTATTTCTTATAACAATAACTCCATAAAAATTCTAAAAAAAAAATTCCTCTCCCTAAAAAACTAATAAAAGCTATTTTAAAATAGTAAAACTAACTAAAAATCACAAGTTTTATTCCTTTATATTGTCAGTAAAAAAGTAAAGAGTTATTAAAAAATGTGTATTAAAATTTTCATTTTGTTTCTCATTATCTTCTAATGTTTGTTAATTAACTTATCTTTATACCTTTTAAATTTAAACCTACTTTACTTTTCTCCTAATCCTATCTCACAACAACAAAAGAGTAAATAATTATAATAAACACTCAAACCATTACACTAATTTTAAAAAACCAAAAAATTAGCAAATATAAACCCACTACAAAGTCGTGCTGCAGGGACCCCTGGATCTCCCACACGTTTTGTTCCTTGCCCCCAGGAGGAGTCCGGGCAATTCCAGCTCCCTGGGGGTGTTTGGGAAGCTGCAGCTGAAATTCCGGAGCAGGCAGGGAGCTGGGATTAACCCTTCCCGTGCTGCCAGTCCTGCCTGAGCCCCTGGGAGATGCTCGGAGCTGATCCTGAGTTTAGGGGATGAGGTCACGGCTTCAGCTTTGGGCATGGATTGGAGAAAAGAGGAAAACGGGGTGCTTACACAGCCCCAGCCTGCAGCAGTGGCAGGAACCAGGTTCTGGTGTCCAACAGCTGCGTGTGGGGGGACAGTTGGTGTTTGATGTCCTTCAGCACCAGCAGAAGTTCTCTAGATCATCACCAGGGTGGCCCAAATATTTTATTTTATCTACTGTGACTGAAGTCACAGCAATGCCATCCCATTGTGCCATTTCTAATCATCCAAAACCCTAAAAAAAAATCATCAAAACCCTGAAAAAAAAACCCCCAACATCAAAATCTGTCATCACAGGGTTCTCATTCTCTGGCCAGAGGGGACTGAGCTGGTGTCTGGAGAGCTCACACAGTGCCCTGGTCTCCATCCCATTATGCCCAGTTACCTCCATTTAACCCTACAGGATTCCAGGGCACACCTTTGTTAGGGATAAATGATTGTCAGTCACTGTTAAAGTATCAGGAGGAGCAAAAGGAATCAGGAATCCTGATTTTATTTTTCTGTTCTGGTTTGTACTGCAGGCTCCCCTCTCTGCCTCCTCCCTACCTGTCAGTGTGCTGGGAACCACCTGGCCATGGAAAACCTGGAATTGCTCCTTTACCAGCCTTGTCCTTGCACTGCCTCCAGTTCCACCCTCCCAGGAAACGCCTCTGTGTCCCTTCCTCAGCCTCCCTAAAGCCATCGGGGCTGCATGAAAAGGGACATGTGATTTAATCTGGAATTAGGCACTGCATTTCATCACTCTGCAAGGCTTCAGCACAGATATCCCCCCACAGCCCCACGTGGAAAACAGGCAGGGAGAAGGGAGGCAGAGGAAAAGCAAGTTAACCTCAAGGAACACCAAGCCAAGGAGGGAGAAAGCAGGAGGTGACGGTGCCATAACCCAGGGAACGCTCTGCTTTTGCCATCTGCCTGCTCCGAGGGCTGCAATGGATTTATGGACATAATTCCATCTGTGTGATCCCGCTTTCCCTGCTCCCGTGCCCACATGATTTGCATCAAGAAAATAAATCAGCCCCAGCTCACTCTGTGTGAAGATTTACCCCGGGCACGGGGCCTGCCCCGCTCCACAAGGGTTGCTGTGAGCAGATCCCGTGGGTAGCCACAGCTGGGGTTTGAGGCAGCGAATGTGGGCTTCTCTTCCAGAGCACCGTGGAATTCTTAATCCCATGGTTAGCAACTCCCAGCCCCTGCAGTGCCACGCTCCCCTCAGCGCTCCCCTCAACGCTGGAATGGTTGGGAGCACGGCGGGTTAATTACAGTCATTACGGGCCCAGACACAGTTTAGGGAACAGCCCTTTCAAACACACAGAAATCAGAACTCAGCTGTTTGGCGAGCTTTTGAAAGCTTCCCTGGTGTGTCCTGCTGGCAAATTTTGGGCCACCACTGCGAACCCTTCTCAGAGCAGGAGGAACTGGCACAGTGCTGGTGTCACCCCCGGCAGCACCAGAGACCTGATGGCCCCAGAAGGGCCCCAAAATCACACAGGAAACCCAACAATGGGAAAACACAAACCTGGAGAAAGCTTTGTCTCAGCTCCTTCCCTCCAGCTGAAACCCAAACCCGTGAAGCATTTATTCCTTTGCAGCCCGTACGAGGTTTAGTTCCCAGTATCTGCTGTTACAAATTCCTGGCCATCCTTTTCAGCCACAAACACTTCTTTTTTTCCCCTCACTGCTGTGAGCCACAGCCAAAATCTCCATGTGGCTGGAAACCACAGGATAAAACCTTAGACAGCCAGTGGGGAAGGAAGTTTGGTGCTTGGCAGGCAGGGAGGCAGAGCAGGTTTCTGGGGGACTCATTGCTCACGGCTGGGCTGAATCACCCCTTCCCTGCTTCCTTTTTCATTTTTTTTTTAATTCCACCAGGATTTTATCTTGCCCTGCAAAGGCTTTGCTGGTCACAGCCTGGACACAGTGGTTACATTTTAATCATTAAGGTGGACAGCCTTAACTGTGAATTTTCATGATCTGAGGCTCGATGCTGTATCAAAGAACACTCCTGGAGGCTTCCACAGCAACTGAAAAGTTATTTCCTCGACTGGTTTTGACATTTGATGAAGCCTCTTGTTTGCTTTTTGGATTTTGGGTGCACAGGCAGAGGGATGGGATATCTGATCCCTGCCCTGAGCTGCTTTGGGGTTTGCCTCCCTGTCAAGTGAACCGAGTCAAGCTCCGCAGTTGCTGCCTTCGGTGTCAGATTTTGGGTTTATTGATGGCACATTTCATCTGTCACCAGGCTGCCCACTCATCTGGCTTGGCTAAATCCTTGGGAAGTTCCTGACAGGCTGCTCTGGGATTAACTGGTCTCATTTTTGCTTTATGTCTCCTGCAAAATTTGCCGGATCAGGGATAAATGTGTACCAACCACGGTGCCACTAATTAGTGATCATTAATTGCCTTCCTCACAACTCCCTGGCACACGATGACCACTCTGAACCTGAGGGTGCAGCAGAATTCCTCAGCTTTTCCCGTGGAGCCCCTGGGGGACGAGGATGACCCCACACAGGGGTGTCCTCAAGGCCAGACAGTCACCATGAGATGTCCCTGCGCTTGTGCCAAGCTCCAGCAGGGCAAGCAGAGGGATTCCTCTGCAAAACCCACACCAGACAATGTCATTTGCAGGCTTCTGAAAGCATTGTAAACCACTCCAGCATCCCGATTTTCCAGACAGGGATATTGCCCTGAGACAAACAAGGCACTTCCAGAGAAGCACAATAACGCTGGGGATGGATCTGGGAGGAGCTGGCACGGAAATCTCCCTTTCCCTGACTGGGATAATGGATCCTTAGAGACAGAACCTGCTGATCTCCAGTGACACTGCAGGGGAGCCTGGGAGCTGGCTGAGCCCCCAGGGACACACCCACGGGGTGAAGGGGTGACTGCCACCATTGGGGACACACCCACGGGGTGAAGAAGGGGTGACTGCCACTATTGGGGACACACCCACGGGGTGAAGGGGTGACTGCCACCATCACCGCGCCCTCAGTCAGGATTTATCTTCTGCAGGATGTCCAGCCTTCCTGGACTCCTGGGATTTCCCTCCTGCAGGATGTCCAACCTTCCTGGACTCCCAGGATTTTCCTCCTGGAGATGTCCAGCATTTCCAGACTCCTGTGCCCTTCAGGATGGCTTCCCAAGGGATTCTAAAAAGGATTTTAGGACAACTGAAAATCTGCCCTTGAGAGCCCGAGGTGGCAGCTCTGCTGTCCCCTTTCTGCACCACACCTGCAAAATCCAGCAAGAAACCCCAAATCCATGAATAAATGGGATAAATGCATCCTGCTCACTTCCTCTCTGCAGGAATTCAAGCACAGATAGGAGAAGGAGGAAGTTTACAGCACTGCAAAAAAAAAAAACCCAAAAAACCAAACCAGACAAAAATTATCACCCAGGCCTAAGTGACCCTTTCTGCTTTTTATCCTGTCCCTGGTGGGTCCCCACAGCTCAGCCTCTGCCTAAGGCAATTTTCCACATTGCTCTGAGTGGGACACAGTGAAGTGGGAGGGTCCCCACAGTGCCCTCCTTGTGACCACAGCTCTGCCAGCACGACCCTGGTGGCACTGGGGCTGAGTGGGACATGCCAACAGAGTTCCTATTGTCTTTTTTTCTGTTAGAGCCGGGATTAAAGCACGGGAGCTGCAGTTTTCCTGTGTTCAGACTCAGATGTTTATTAATTCTCATCTAAAGCACAGTCCCAGAGTTGTGAGCTCTAACCAGCAAGGTAGGAAACGGCTCTGTCCCTAACTCTTTCCAAGCTCTTTTGAGCACCAATTGTCCAATTACGAGAGGACACCTAAATTATTCTGGTTTCAGACTGGTCCCAACATGAGTCAGGGGGAACAAAACTCCATATTCAGCCGTGGGACACGGTGGGAAACAATTTCACTTTGATTGCAGTGAAAATGTCCCAGAACTGCATTTGCTCTGCTGTTGCCACACCTGGCACAAACCTTCTCTTCTCCACCCTAAATATCCCATTTAAATATCCCATTTAAAAATCCCATTTAAATATCCCATTTCACCCCAAAAGTGCGTTCAGGGTTGGCTCCTGGGGAGGTGCCACTGCCCCTCTGCTATCACTGCCTCATCACTCCATTTTAAATTATTACAAAGCAGAATTTCATCATTTTACTCAAGAGATACCCATGACTGACCCTTCACAGGAGGCTGGGTAGGACATTTTTTCTAATATTTTGTCCAAAATGATATTTACATTGTTAAAACCAATTATTGCCTCATTTTGTGCAATTCCTCTGCTCTCAGGGATCCCTGACTCCCAATGGAGTTGTCCCATTCCCATCACTGGAATTACTGGGAGGAAGCAGGAAAAAGAAGTCATTTACTGACTTCTACAAGAAATCCGTGGTGCAGCAGCCAATTTTGTGAGGTCTTTAACACAGAAAACATATTTTCAGCACAGAAAACATATTTCCAGGGCTCTCTGATTCCAGCAAAGTAACGGAGATGGAGATCAACACCACCTGCTGTTATTCCATGGTTCCCAAACTCATTTCACATCCCAAGAAAAAAACAACATCACCAGAGAGATGCAGCACCCAGGGAATGGCAGGGAAGGTTCCAGTAATGCCAAGGGATAAAATAAAACAAATTTGCACTTTGAGTTGAAAATTACAATAATTAAAAATTAGGAAACAGAAAACTACATTAATTAAAAATTAGGAAATACTGCACAGAAGCTCGTGCATGGAGAGGTCTGACTACAACTGAGACAATCTTTTAGATTTTGGGTTTAGAGTTGACAAGATTGGGAAGAGGCTTTCCAGTATCGTAAAGGGGGGGAGAGGTTTTTGTAGGGCAGGAGCCAGGGAATGGCTTCCAGTGCCAGAGGGCAGGGCTGGCTGGGAGATTGGGCAGGAATTGTTCCCTGGCAGGGTGGGCAGGGGCTGGGCTGGAATTGCCAGAGCAGCTGTGGCTGCCCCTGGATCCCTGGCAGTGCCCAAGGCCAGGCTGGACCCTGGGGCTGGAGCAGCCTGGGACAGGGGGAGGGGTCCCTGCCAGGGCAGGGGTGGCACTGGGTGGGATTTCAGGGTTCTCCAGCCTAAACCATTCCACAGTTCTAAGTGATGTGATATTTCCAAATTTCTATTGATTTTTTTTTAACATCAACAAATGCATTTTATCGTGAATGTTTCCAATCCCTGGGAGGGGGAATGAGGAACGTTTTGGCACTCACTGGGGAGGGTGAGACATGAGCTGCAGTCAGAGCTGCAGAACATGGCACCGGAATAAAATTTATTTAAATAAGAGTTTATTTTAATAAAATGAAGGACTTGAAAACCCTTCCACTGGCTAAGTGACTCTGCTCACTGGTGCTGATGGCCATGGATCCTCTAGGATCCTTGTGTTTCCTATCTATTTGGCCAGGGATCCACTGAGTACTCCCAGTGGCAGAAGGGAATTTCCAGCCCTAATTTGTGTCAAATTTGTGAATATTTTCCCAACATAACCCAAAAACATTTCCCTGGTGCTGCCGCCTCACTTGAGCAGATTTCGGAAGCTGTGACTCCTTTCTCCCAGGGGAGATTTCAGGGATTTGTGGTCACTTCCAGCCTCCCCTCAGCCTCAGCCAGCTCCAGCAATGCTGCCCCTGTTGTTACTAAGGAATGGAACAGCAAACACTGATTTTTCTGTACAAATGAGCCACAAAAATTGCTCAGACCAGAGCCCCCCTCCAGGCTCTGTCTGGTTTGTCACATCCTTGAGTTTCCCTCTGTCCCGCGGGGGCTCAGCTGCTCTTCCTGGAAGTTTTTCTGGGAGCTTTGGCCGGTTTGCTCTGGCAGTGACCTCCTGCCTCTCCCCTCCCACTGCTCCGTCAGCTTTGGGAGCTCCACGGGAGGAACCCTTCGGGGTGATGAAAGGAAGGAAAACTTCCTCTCCACCAGCACAGGCTGGAGAAGCTGTCCTTGGGGATTGTCCCTCTCTGAGAAGGGCTGAACCCACCCTGGAGGGACCCAGGGCTTGGCAAGGGGGGGCTGGTCAGGATCTGTTTATCCCCAGGCCTTTGTTCCTCAGCAACAGAGACCCAAACATTTCCCCTGGCAGCAGCTCCAGCCTGCAGGGAAAACTGGATTTCTTCTTCTCCACCAGTGCCAGGAATACCCATCCATGAGCTCAACATCCAAAACCCCTGCCTGTTATTCCCAACAACCCAATCCCTGTCCAAGGCCAGCTCTGGAATAACAGGAAGGGCCTGTATTTCTGAGGATTTGGGATGAGAACTTGGCATCCTGCACATGATGGAACAACTCCTTCAACACAGACATTCGATTCCCACGCACCTTCACCAGTTAGCCCAGACAACCCTGCTGCCAGAGCCAGGAAAAGCTCCAGGAAAAGCTTCAGGAAAAGCTTCAGGAGAAGCTCCGGGGAAAGCTCCAGGAAAAGCTCCAGAACAACCTGGTGAGAGGCAGCAGGATGATTTTCCAGGAGAAATGGACCCCTCTGGAATCTCAGGCCCCTCCCTGGGTGGGACTGGCAGCAGCAGCTGAGCCCTCTGAGGTTTTTGGGGATGTGCAATTCCTGAGGGGCTGGAGCACATCCCTGTCCTCCCTGGCACCATCCTGGGAGTTTCCCGCCAGCTGATCCTTCTGGGATCCATCCCTGGCTCTGCTGGAATTCAGAGGGGAATCAAACAGTCCCGTGAGTCTGACACCTCCCCAGGCAAGGCCCAGTTCCCCAGGGAAAGCTCCTAATACGTAATTACAACAATTAATAATGCTAGGCTGGGTTTATTTCCAAACAACTTCTGCCTCTACTGAAACAAGGCAAACAAAACCAAGCCCAGCTGCCCCATCCCTCCTTTTCCTGAGGTAACAAAACTCCACGACAGCACAGGGGAGCCAACCTGAAAACCAGCAGCAACAAAAACCCTCAGAAAGTACCACAAAAATATCAATTTCTGCTCTGTTCTTGCCCTCATCACCACTGGGCCTCGATGGTTGATGAATTTCTGATCTCCAGATATAAATGCCACTGAGAGAATTCCCAAAGCCACTCAGGTTATTACAGCCCCTCGACACCCCAGAGGATCTGATGGATTGGGCTGGGATTATCACCTCCGAGCAGCCCATCCCATCAACCTTCCCCCTGCTCCCAGCACCGGGGGCTGTAATTATTAACGAAATTCTGAACCTTGCTCTGCTGGAGACAGAAATGCTCCGAGCCTCAGACACAGCCCAGGCCCTTCCCCATCCCTCAGACTGGATCCAAGACAAACCAATTTGTAGGAAGTGATTCAATTATTTCTCATTTCCTGCCTCCTGTCAGAGCCGAGCCAGGAAATGAGGAGTGATCCCAGGGAGGCCTGAGATACCATCAGTCCCCCTGGACAGCAGGAACTGGAGGACAGAAAGTTTTGTCCTACAAAATTTCCCATCAGTTGCAGACAGGTGAGAGGTTCCAGGTGAGCTGGAGGCTCAGGCTCTCACCTGGATTAAGGGAATGGGGGCGGTTTTAAGCCCTACTCATCCTCAGTAGTACAGAGGAAGGACCTGGGTTGTGGAAGGTCTGGAAAGGGGCCCTAAAACATCAGTGCTGCTGAATCCACGAGCTCCAGGATGGTCTCTCAGTGCTCCTACAGTCACAGTGTGGGTGCCAGTCCTGGACACAGGGGGCAGGGCTGGGCTCACCCATCCCGGGGGAATCCTTGCCAGAGTGCCAGAATTCCTGCCAGGCTGGCACCTCACTGCCCACTCTGAGAGCCCCTGGGCAACTCCTTCCAATCTGTCCAAAATCCCCCATCAGCCATGGGGTCTCCAGCCAAGTTCCAAACCCCCGAGGTTTTCCAGGGGCTCAGCTCTGGGGGTGCCTTTTCCCACCTGGGAGCTGGAGTCACAGCTTCCACTCCAGCTGGAATTAGGCTGGGATGATGCCTTGAGTTTCAGATTTTGTATTTCAGACTCTGTGCTGCCCCGGGGTGCAGCTCTGAGCTCACACTCGGGGTCACTCAGCTCTGCACAGAGCAGGGACACAAAACAAATCCTTCTCCTGCTGCACACCAAGGACAACTTTCAGCCCAAAAGCACAAACAAGGGTGGCTGGAGGGAGGAACAAGAAGGATGGGACCTCACAGCCTGGAGCTGGAATTAGATAATTAACCCCCAATGTGCAAATGGACCAAAACTTATCAAAGTGTGAGACCTCATGACCAGCTGGGCATTTTGTGACCATTCACTTTCAGTGACCCTGGGTGCGGCCCTGGTCAGGCTCCTGTCCTGCCCAAGGTGTACCCTAAAGGCCTTTCAATAAATACCTGCTTTATTCCCTAGCTCTGTCCAGGCTCTGTTTCAGGACAGCCTTCACAAGGCATCAGGGAATTCTTTGATTTCCCTCAATTCCCCTCAATCCCCCCCGATTTCCCTCGGGGCAGCCCAGGCAGGGGGAGCAGGACCCTGCTGTTCCCTGCTCCTCATCCAGGCCGGGACTGGGGCAGCTCCAACCCCGCAGGAAAAACCAGGAGGGAAGAGGGGCTGGAGCCCCACTGCCCGGGGTGATGATGGTGATGATGATGATGATGGTGATGATGTGTCAGGAGCTGAGCAGAGCCAAAGCTCTGGAAAGGACCTGCACTTCAACCCCCTCAGCTTTTCACTCAAAACTGAGGAACACTCGATACCCCAATTAGGGAGGGAAAGGCCTGGAAAACCCACAATGCCGTTTTCCCAGGAATTTCCCTGCAACTGAACCTAAAAAAACCAGCCCAGATATGTCTTAGGCAGTGGCTTTTGGCTGGTCCATTAACTGTGCAGAAAGTTCAGTATATATAATAATATTGATAAAATAATTATTATTATTATCCACATTAATAATAGTAATAGTATTATATTGAAAATAACATATATAGTTGTATAACTGGCTATAGTTATATAGTTACATATACCAAAATATTATATATGAATATATTTTAATATATCTACTATATCTATACTGTATATATAATATGTACCTATGTATATATGTACCTATAATATGTACCTATGTATATATGTATATATATATATACAGCTTTTCGTATTATATATTATAGTTATTGATAGTGAAATAATAAAAAGAAAATAGAATATAATAATAATATATTATAATATAATTATAATGGTGATAATAATGACAATCATATAACCACATAACTCTAGCTAGTTGTATAAATATATCTGTTAGAATGAGAATGAAAATGAAAAAATAAAAAAATA
Source organism: Prinia subflava (assembly GCF_021018805.1). Classification (NCBI taxonomy): domain Eukaryota; kingdom Metazoa; phylum Chordata; class Aves; order Passeriformes; family Cisticolidae; genus Prinia; species Prinia subflava. Next base: position 5,328,683 of record NC_086270.1, read on the forward strand.
GAAGTAACATAAAAAAATAAAAGTAAAATAAAAATAAATAATAAAACTGTAAATGTAAATGAAGATATAGGTATATATGATATAGGTATATATGATATAGGTATAGGTATAGGTATAGGTATAGGTATAGGTATAGGTATAGGTATAGGTATAGGTATAGGTATAGGTATAGATATAGATATAGATAGAATAAAAGTGAAAATGAAATAATAATAATAATAATAATAATAATAATAATAATAATAATAATAATAATAATAATATGCCAAGAGCACACTCTTCTGCAGCTTAAGCAGCATCCAGGCATCCCCTGTGTGATTCCTTTCAGATTTCCCTCAGCCATGGAGAGCCTCACTCAGATCCTGCTCCTTTTCTAAACCCTGTCCCCAGACTTTCAGCACTCCAGATCAGAGCTCTCCGAGCGGGAAATGTTTTCCTAGGCCCGGGAGCTCGGTGGTTCTCACGGGCCCGGGGAGGATCCCCGCTCCGGAGGGGAGCCCGCGCTCCCCAGGGATGCGGCACAGCCCCGGTTCCTGCCCGGGCCACGGGGTCCCGCTGCTCCCGCTGCTCCCGGAGGCTTCCCCGCTCCTGGGGACAGCAGAGCCGGGAGCTCTGGGATATGAGGGAGGCGGGGATGCATGTTGAACCCTGGAGGCTGGGAATTTCAGGCTTCCTGTGCTAAAAGGCACTGACCCTGCAGCAAGCGCCACACTTGACCTGAGGCTTCCGAAATGGAGTGACGGCACTGGGGTTGTGGGCGTGTAGTTTGAATAGAAGTGTGAGATCTCACAGGGTGAAAAATTTAGATGATCTTAGCATATGGCAATATATGTGGGGCAAGATGAAGGACTTTGGGTGTTGTCTGGGTCCTTCTTCACCTTCTTCTTCCTTCTTCTTCCAGGGTTTGGGTGGTTTTGTGTAACTGGTTGATAAAGTCCGCACTGCGGACTACAAATGGTCAGTTATTGGGTTTAAAGTATAAATAACATAGGTGTCATCTTGTTAGTTGGTAATTAGTGCTTAAATAACCTTGGAAAGAGTTAGAGAGGAATCCATTTTCTACCTTGCTAGTTAGATTGTTAGAATCTTGTGAGACTGTGCTTTAGATAAGAGTTAATCATCATGTGAGTCCGAATACAAAAACTGTGTCCTGAGCATTAATCCTGGCTCTAACACAAAGAAAAGACCATAAGAATCCCCATGGATGCAAACACAGCAGCAGCACGGGATTCTCTCCCAGGAATGTGGGGCTGTGGGAGGAGGAGGATGAGGAGGAGGAGGAGGAGGAGGAGGAGAGCAGCTCCCAAGGCAGCGATGGAAAATGCCCTGGGTCTGGCCACCTCCCCTGTGGCTGAAATGATTCCCGCTTGGAAAGTTTCCCGTGGAAACCTCGCAGAGGCAACACACAGAGAGCAGAACGCGGCAGTGTTTGTGCAGGAGGAAGGCCCAGGGCCTGGAGGAGGAGGAGAATGTGAAAACAGGATGAAAAATAAATATTAGAGGCCTCTGAGAGGCTGCTGGTGGCACTGAGGGGCTGTCACCGGGAATCTCTGGATCCACGCTGGCTGAAACTCTCCCAGCACAACAGTTTGTGGTGATTGCAGCTGAATTCCAGGGGATCCCTGCTCCCTCAGCTTCCCTTCCCGGGGCAGGACGGGGTGCTGGCAGCCAGAATAACCCCCAAGGAACGGGAAGAGGTCCTGGGCCCCCCTTCAAGGTGAGCGGCCACCTGGACCTGGCCTTGGGCAAGTTTGGCTTGCAGAGAAAACCCAGAGTAACAGGAAGAGAGGAAACAGCCTCCAGCAGTGCCAGGGGAGGTTCAGGTTGGATATTAGGAATAAATTCTTCATGGAAAAGATGGGAACAGGCTGCCCAGGGCAGTGGTGGGGTCCCCATACCTGGAGGGATTTAGAAGCCACCCATGGTGGCCTTGGCAGCGCCAAGGAATTGGGCTCAGTGACCTCAGAGAGATTTTCCAACCTGACATTTCTATGATTCTGCACTCAGGGGAGTGAAGACCATTCCCCCTGGATTTCAGGAAACCCTTCCTGCACTAACACTTCAGGATATTTCCCTTAAAAAGAAAAAAAACCTGGTTCACCTCCCAGCTTGCTGCCCCAAATTCCTTCTCTCTGCATTTTGCGGGTGCAGGGGAGTCTGTCAGATGTACCAGGGGCTCATGGTCGGTTCTGCTGGGATTAAAACAGATCCATTTGGAGCTCCAGAAAGTTCCAAACCCAGCATCCTTGGCTATGCCAAAGCTGCAGCCATCTCCTCCAGGCAGGGAGGGAGGCACAAGTGGTCCCTCAGTGTCCCCATCTGGGCCGGGTGGCTTTGGTTCAGACCAGCGCAGAGCAGCAGGAGGCTGCCAGCAACCAGAACCCCCTGGCTGGGTAAAAAACCCACACCAGCCCCGCTGGGAATTCCCTGCACGGGGCCAGAGGGACTTGGAGCCATCTGACCCCAGGCACAGCTCACACACCCCTGCTCCAGAGGTGACCTCAGCTGCTGGGAGCCCTGGTGGCCCTGGTGACACACGAGTCACCCTCTCTCAGGGGAGGCAGGAAGGCCGTGCAGACAAAAATATGCAAAAATAAGCGGCTGCTGCTCCTGCTGCCACATCCTGTGCTCTCCTGCATTGCTGGCAGGGCGGGAATGCGACTCCTGAAGGAGTTGGGGCAGAGTTAGGAGCTGTTTTAGGCTGATGCTCTTCAGTGAAAGGAGTAAAAACTCCCCAGGCTTCAGCAGACAGAGCCAAGGGCGTTTCATGCTGGGATACCCTGGAGAGTTGGGCTGCCAACAGCACCAGGGCTGGGAATTCTCTGCTGGGAAAGCCCAGCTGCAGATCCAGCACCCACAGAACCTCCCAGAGATCAGGAATTCTCTGCAGGGAAAGCCCAGCTGCAGATCCAGCACCCACAGAACCTCCCAGAGATCGGGAATTCTCTGCAGGGAAAGCCCAGCTGCAGATCCAGCACCCACAGAACCTTCCAGAGATCAGGAATTCTCTGCAGGGAAAGCCCAGCTGCAGATCCAGCACCCACAGAACCTCCCAGAGATTGGGAATTCTCTGCAGGGAAAGCCCAGCTCAACAAATTTAGCTCAAGGTCCAGCACGTGAGGAGCTGAATTCATAATAAATGATTGTAATTAGGAACACTTTGCAGCCAGCCTGGCACATGGCTGCTCTAAGTCTCCCAGCCTGGCTCAATAATTCTCCTTTATTGTGACCCTCTGCTCTCACACACACCTCACTGCAGCTCTCAATACTGAGGGAAAAAGGAAAATGTCCACAAACCAACAACAGAGCCACAGGAAAAAACATCATCCCCTGTGCATTGTGCACATCAAAATACCCAGTGCTGGGCCTTGGTGAATTCCTGGGAAAAACCTCCTCAGCCTGAGCTCCCCAAGGCTCCTTTTTCTCCACTTCACCCCCACCTGGGAGCTCCCCAGTGACCAACCCCAACTCCCTGGCAGCCCCCCGCTCTCCCACCCCACAGCAGCTCTCCTGCCAAGCACAGGGCTGTGCTTTCAGGGCTCTGCTCCGTTCTTACGCGAGAAAATTTCCTATTTTATCAGCCCCAGGTGGCTGGCACACCCCAGGCCAAGGCTTTGCAGATAACCCCACACTTGGAGCGGCTCTCGGGGTTTTGTGAGGGGACTGAACCGCTCACGAGAGCCCTGAGAGTGCTCAGGCTCTCACAGCCTTAAAACCACCATAATTCTGCCATCGAAGAGTTTGTTTAGGTAAGAATGTCAAGACACCCACAGACGTTGAAAAGCACTGATTTGAGCGCTGATCTGAAACACATGGGAGAGGAATTTGCACTCTGAAAGCACCGCTACTGTGCTGCTCCCATGGGAGCAGCCACACAAACTGGGTTGATACAAGGTCTGTGAGGAGCCAGAGCACCTAAAAACTCAGAAAAATGTATAAAGTTTGGCTAAATCCATCTGATCATTCCTTTATATTGAATATACCCAGTTAGGAACAGAGACAAGGGCACCCAAGCCTTGTGCTGCTTGTGCTGCTCCCACAGGAGCAGCCACACAAACTGGGTTGGTACAGGATCTATGAGGAGCCAGAGCACCCAAAAACCAGAAAAATGTATAAAATTTGGCTAAATCCATCTGATTATTCCTTTGTATCGAATATACCTGGTTAGGAACAGAGAAAAGGGGACCCAAGCCTTGTGGTGCTTGTGCTGTTCCCATGGGAGCAGCCACACAAGGCAGGTTGGTACAGGGCCTATGAAGAGCCAGAGCACCCAAAAAACCCAGAAAAATGTATAAAATTTGGCTAAATCCACCTGATCATTCCCTTATATTGAATATACCTAGTTAGGAACAGAGGCAAGGGCACTCAAACATTCAGAAACACCTGAATTTCCAAAAAAAAACAGGTGCCAGGTGAGCACCCCCAGGAGAGTTTGCCAAGACCCTGCCCCTAATCTGCCCCTCTTCCCACTGAAAAATTTTGGAATTCTTCAGTCATGCCTCACCAGCAGCCAGAGCAGATTATCATCTTATTAGGTCACATTTTCTTTTTGTTTGAGGCTCTGCAGAGCAAGAAACCTGCAGTTACAGCTGGGCTGAATTGATATTTTTAACACGAGCACAGGAGTTCCTCCCGTGGGTCTAAAGAGGGACCCTGCACCCCCTCCCTGCCCTGCCCTTGGTTCTGTGGGGCTCCCTGAGCAGCAGCAGCTCCTGCAGGGCTGGGAAATGCCTTTGAACACCTGCAGGGAGCGATCCCAGCTTCCCCCACCTGGATCCCAGCCTGGAGGAGCCGAGCTGGGCTGGCGGCTGATCCCGAAATCTGGGACTGAGGCTGGCTGCGGGTTTGGGAGGAATCTGTCTAGCACTCATCCCTGGGGAGCTCCTCCTTGGAAAAAAAAGGATTGAAACTAAAGGGGAGGGGGTTTTTCATCACTAAAAAAAAGAGAAAAGAATAGTTTTTAAATACTGAAAATTGACTTGGGATATTAAAAAAAAAGAATATTTTTTGAATAGTGTAAATCGACTTGGGGTATTAAAAAAAGATCTGCAGTCCTGCCTCTAAGTTGGAGCCTTGCCTCCAGCCATTCCCTGGATTTCTGAGCAGCAGCAGCTTCTGCCCCTGTTGGTTCCTCACTCCATGTGCTCCTGGCACATCCCAGAGCCTCTGGAGCCTCTCCGAGGCCGGCAGTGTCCCAGGAGGAGCAGTGATCTCCCTTTCCTTCCTTCCTTCCAGCACTCCCCGGGCTGGGCAGCCCAGGGTGAAACCCACAACCTCCAGAGCTCCGGTTCCACCAGCTCACAGCTGCTCCCCTTCCAGCTGCAAACTGGGAGCAACTGGGAAAATGTTCCCCTCCCAGTGATATATAGTGAAATTTCCCAGTGAAATACATCCCCAAATTAATGTATTTTTTAAAAAACATGATTTAGCCACACTTTACTCTCAGACCTTTATCATTTCCATCATTCCCAAGAATTCCACATCCCATCTGCCATCCCCAGGACTCCCTGGTAGCCCATGCTAAAGAGAACTGAAAACCAACCAAATTTGGGAACATTAAAATAAATAAAAACGACCCCAAAAAGACACCGAACAGGAATCAGATCAACAGCAGCCTCGCACAGGGAGCTGTCTCCCCAAAATATCATTTTCACCATTAGAAAGTGACAGGAAAAGAAGTCCCAGCAGCCAGTTCAGAGTGACATTCTCAGAGTCATCTCCCTGCCCTGTCCCCACGGGGCACGGAGGGAGTGTCAGGCCCTGGGTCCGTCTGTTTGAACAGCAGCCTCCTGATTGATTGCACAGGGCTTGGACTCCACTAAAGGGTTTCCAGAAATCCCATCCCTGCACAGGAGAGGCTGCCTGCCTCTGCAGATGTTTAGAACTGCCTGAATCCTGAGTCAATCTGATTAAAAAAAAAAAAAACCAAAAAATCCAAAAGCCCAAAAAAAAGCCCAAAACCACAAACAAACAAAAAAACCCACAAAAAAACTCCAAAACAAAACCAAAAAAAAACCCCACAAAAAACAAAAACAAAAACCAAAGCAAAAAAATCCAAAACAAAACAAACAAAACCCCAAAAACATACACACACAAAAAACCCAACCCAACCCAAACCAAAAAAACACTCCCCCCAAAAAAACCCAAAATAATCCCCCCAAAAAATCCAAAAACCAAACAAAAAAACCCCCAAAAAACAAAACTAACAAAAAAGCCAACAAAAACAAAACAAAACAAAACAAAACAAATAAAAAACAACAACAAACAAGAAAAACACAAAAAACCAAAACCACCCACCAAAACCCGTTTGCCTGCTCGGATTTTCCACAGAACTGACAGCAGGGATTGTGTCAGTGCGTGGATGAAGTGCCAGCCCCGGGGCTGGGGCTGTGCCCAGCCCGTGGGTGCTCTGCTCGCAGGCACAGCTCATCCCTGCACACTCTCGGCCCTGTCCCCCCGTGGCTCAGGCCTGGATGGGGAAGGGCAGCCCAGGTGATCACGGGTTTGCTGCAGGGCTTCACACAAACTCCTCTACATTTGAATTTTCAACCCCCTGGCAAAGGAAAGCGTCTGAACCTGCAGGGAATATTTATTTATTCCTGGGGAAGTGAGGGTGGGTAGCCCCTTGGAAATTCAGACACCAGGAGGGTTTTAGGTGGTACCTGCATCCAGCCATTCCCGGGAGTTTGGCATTTTCCAACCCCGAGATCAGCTCTGACCCTCAGCCTTGTTCCCTCCTCTGCTGGCAGCACCTCGAGCCTTTTTTCTCTCCATTCCACTCCCCCCTCTTTACTGTGACAGCTCAGAGCTTCCAGCCCGTCCCTCTCCTGCTGCACAATTGCAGCTCTTCCCTTCTCACCAATTTCTGCCTCTCTCCATCCCTGTCCAGCTGCCAGGATCGTCTGGCTGATAAATCCTCCTCCTTTCCAGCAGAGTCCCCTCACCTGTGTGATCGAGGCTCTGGGAATGCTCCTGTCTCTTCCCTCAGCTGCTCTTGGACATCACATTTGCTCCCAGCTCACCACATTTTCTCCCTGCTCTGTGTTTGGAGACCTGGAACACCCACGGGCACCTTCTAGTCTAAGTCTAGTCTAGTCTAGTCTAGTCTAGTCTAGTCTGAGTTCTTAGTTCATTTTGGTTTATAATTCAGTTATATCGAAACCAAATTCATTTGGTTTATAATTTATAATTGTAAAATGGTTTAGAAATCATGTCAGCACTGAGGTTCCATCCTCAGGCCCTCACCCAAGTTCCCCTTCTCCCCCTCCCAGACCCGCAAAACGTCGGCCTCACTGCAGGGAATGACGCTGAGTTCTGCACTAGGGGTTTCAAAGCAAACCCCCAAAATGAGATCAACTCACACAAAAGTCCAGGAAAGAGCAAAAGCTCCAGGCCTGGGAATGATCTAACCAGCCCCAAGGAGAGACAGGAGGTGTAAAAATGCAACACCACTCGTGCCATCCTTGATTTTGCCCCTCTTTTTGCCAAGGAATGACTGAGACAGGCTGGGCTTGGGGGCCACAGGTCTCTGGCAAGGCCTGGGGGAGATCCCCCAAGCAAGGCAGTGCTCCCTTCCCCCTCTTTGGCCCTGAATTCCTCCTTGCTCTCAGAAGGAAGGGAAATCCTGCCTTGTCCTCCCCAGGCCCCCACTTGTGTGCCCATCTCAGAGCAGGAGCTGCTCCCCTTCACCCACCGGGGCTGACCCTTGGGTCTGTGAGGTGTCACAAGCAAAGAAATTGCTTGGGAAAAAGCGCAATAATGAGCAGATTTGAAATTCCTTTCATGCTCAGGCTGGCACTGGAGCATCCTTCACTCCCCAAAGGTGACACAGGACCCAGCCAGGCACCCCAGGCACCTGGGAGAGGCAGCAAAGGCGTTTTCCTGCCTGATCCCGGTTATTAATTCTTGATTTGAGCTGGAAACAAATGGGAATTCTTGTCAGAGAGAAGATAAAACCCGTGGTGGAGTTAAATGCTGGGAAAACCCCTGGAAATGCTCGGCTCAGGAAGAGCATCCTCCTCCTCCTGCTCCTCCTCCACCAGGGACCACAGGGGAATCCCATGGGCTTGGATGCTCACAGGGCTCTTGAGGGGAAGGAAATCTGTGCAGAAACTCGAGCATCCCACACGAGGTCAGGCAGGAAGCTGGAGACAACATTTTTTAATAATTGGCTGTGGGAAATTAGCACCCACGAGGACGGGTCAGGGAAAAGAACCGGGGAAAAAATAATGAGGGAAACCAGACAAAAACCTCAGCTAAATCCTTCTGAGTTTGCTGGATTTCCTGGGAAAACAGGAACAATCTGCAGAATGAGCCCAGTTTGTCGAGTGAGGTGTCCAGGCCAGGAAACATTGACAATTCCCAGCGAGGGATATTCAGATGTTTTAAAGGCATAACACAGCAGAGCTCAGGAGGTTTTGTGTCCCCTCACACCCCAGGAAATGGGAGCACTGAGAGGAGCAGGGTTTATCCGAGAGCCCTGGTGAGTCAGGAGCCCGGCAGCCCCAGCCCCGCTCCCAGCACTCCGGGAGCTGCCGGGGAGGCCGGGAACAGCTCGTCCAGGAACTGCTCGGCACAAACACAGCTGCTGTGACAGGAAAGGCACGGGGGGACATCCTGCACCCCCCAGCCGGGCCTGGCCAGGCCCCGCTGCACCCAAAGCAGGAGCAGCACGAGCCTGGAAAATCCTTTTCCACCCAGCGAAGGGCTGGGATGGAGCAGGAATGGATGTGCTGAGGGACTCAAACATGCAGGGTTTGTGGGGTTTTGTGGGGTTTTTCACACCCCTGTCCCTAAGGGGACACCAAAGGATGAGGGCTGGACGTGGGGGATGCTGAGCTGCTCTGCACAGACCCTTCAGGTCCATTCCCAAAGGCACCAGCTCAGAGATTATTTTCCTAAAAAAGAAAAATACAGAGCTCCGAGCACAGAGCTCCGACTGCATTTCCTGCCCAGGGCAGGGCACTGGGATGAGAAGATCCTTAGGGCTCCTCCCAACCCAACCCAACCTAACCCAAGTCAACCCAACCCAACCCAGCACAGTCTGGGACTCTGTTTGTAACATTTGGGGTCATGCCTGAAGCTCCAGCTGTGGTTCCACAGAAATTAAACCCATTTTAAAGTGAACAACCCCAGGTTATTTCTGTATTAATGAAAATTCCCCCTCCAGGAGCTGCTGGGGGGCAGGAGGGGCGGCTGGGGGCAGTGGTGGTGCTACAGACACCCCACACTTCCCTCTGCCAGCTCTCCACACAAACCTCAGCCCAGGGCGGGCTGGATGGGGCTTGGAGCACCCTGGGGTGAGAGGGGATTTCAATTCCCTCCACCCTGCACCAGGCTGGGATCCCATGAGAACACAGAGCACACAGCTGAGCTGTCCAAGCTCAGAGCCCAGCAAGCGACACCTTGGATTTGCTGCTGCTGCTCCGACTCTACATTTAAATTTCTGCCTCTCCTCCTCTTCCAAGTGCATTTTTCCCACCTCTACCTTGTAGCTCCCCATCCGAGAAAAGATTTGCTGGGCAAACCAGTGGAAAAATTTTTGATTTTTCACTTTGACTGTTCCCTGAGTTACCAGAGAAAATATTTTCTTTTTAACTAAACCCAAAATTAATGAGAAAAATCCAAATTCTCATGAAGATGCTTTATGGGGGAGAAAAAAAAGCATTCACTTCCTATGGAATTGAAGCTTTTTGTCATATTGGCTTTTAAGTACATTTTAATGTAAGAACATAATGATTTCCAAAGCAAAAAAGCACAGATTTCTTTCATTTTGCAAATATTTTTCTCTCCTTGCTGTTTTTCTCTCCTCTTATTAAGGAACGCATCTTTCAAGCAGCTGAGCTGCCTCTTAAACAATTCCCCCTTTCATCTTGTCAGCATTGGGAAAATTTAAAAGTCTCTCCTTTCTTAAATTGCCACTCTGTGTTTTGTCTCCTTTGGATTAGGTTTTTAGGCAGAAAAAGTGGTTTTCTTGTGCTATTAAAAAAAAAAAAAAAAGCTCAAATTTAAGATGCTCAAAGAGACCTTGGGGTTCTTTTACGAGAATTGTGGAATATCCAGAGTGGGGAGGGAGCCACAGGGATCATTGATCCAGACCCCCCAACAATCCCCCCTGAGCATCCCTGCAGCGCTGTCCAAAGGCTCCTGGAGCTGTGGCAGCCTCGGGGCCGTGCCCATTCCCTGGGGAGCCTGGGCAGTGCCAGCACCTCTGGGGGAAGAACCTTTCCCTGCTCTGCAGCCTGAGCCTGCCCTGGCACAGCTCCAGAACATTTCCTTGGCACCCAGGGTGGATCCTGGTGAGTGGCAGCCTCACAACCCTTCAGGCTACACCCAAAGCCCATGGAGAACCCACCAGAAAAGCAAATTTTGGGAGGGAAATGGGGCCTGGCTCCTTTCTGCAGAGCTGCCAGCAGCCTTTGTTCAGATGAGCTCTGCCCAGTCCAGGGTTGGCTCTTCCTTCTTCCCACCACGATGGGTCAATACTTGGAGCTGATGGGCAACAGGGCTGTCCCTGGGGGGCTCAGAGGGACATAAAACCCCTCCTCTGTACTACTGATGAAATCCTGGCTGAAAAACAACCCAAAATTCCACACAAAACCTCCACTTTTTAATTAAAATATCGTTTACAGAGGCAGCATAACCTCCAGTGCACAGGCTGATGCTTGAGGCTTTAAACTGATGTTCCAGGGAGAGCTTGGCACACCCAGGATGGGATTTGGTGGGGGGCAGCCCTGCCCGTGGTGGGGAGTTGGAATGAGAGGGGCTTTAAGGTCCCTTCCAAGACAAACCATTCTGTGATCCCGGGATTCTGAGATTCCAGGGGGGCTCTGCAGCCACAGGGCTGCCTGAAAGGAGGGCAGCAGTGCCTGCTCAGCACTTCCCAGCACGGGGGAAATCCAGCAACCAAAGCCCCAGGGGACGCTTCAGTGGATGCTGAGTGGTCAGGCTGGCACCAGCAGCACTCCTGGAAAAGTCTGAGCACCAAATTCTCCCAGCCATGCAAAGCAAACAGACTCAGGAAAACCCCTTTCACTCAAAAATGTAAATTACAGGGATTGTTTGCATATATCTAGGAATGGGGCAAAATATCCAGGCTGGGAGAGCTGGGGGTGCTCCCCTGGAGAGGAGAAGGCTCCAGGGAGAGCTCAGAGGCCCTGGCAGGGCCTGAAGGGGCTCCAGGAGAGCTGCAGAGGGACTGGGGACAAGGGCTGCAGGGACAGGAGCCAGGGAATGGCTTCCAGTGCCAGAGGGCAGGGCTGGCTGGGAGATTGGGCAGGAATTGTTCCCTGTGAGGGTGGGCAGGGGCTGGGCTGGAATTGCCAGAGCAGCTGTGGCTGCCCCTGCATCCCTGGCAGTGCCCAAGGCCAGGCTGGACACTGGGGCTGGAGCAGCCTGGGACAGGGGGAGGGGTCCCTGCCATGGCAGGGCTGGCACTGGAGGGGATTTAAGGTCGCTTCCAAACAAACCATTCTGGGATCCTGGGATTCCAGCTCTGCTCCAGAGGTGTGACCCCATTTCCCCTGGGGCTCTGAGTTCACTGCCAGGTTTGCAGGTAAATTTGGGGCCTTTGTGCAGGGCCAGGACTTGGACTCCAGGATCCTTGTGGTGCCTTCCTACCCTGGATAATCCCTGATTCCATATTTTATGTTAAATAAAACATGGCTCTCCCTGGTGCCCAGGGCAGCTGGAAGTGCCTCGGATTCCTCCTCCCCTGGTCCTGTGTGTGCTCAAGCCCTGCCTCTGGGACAAGGGGCTCCTTCCAAAACAAACAGCCTTTGGGGCACAGCCCCACCCTGAGCATCCCTCTGAAAGTGAGAAGTTCCTCTTGTGGATGTGTGAATTTTTCCCATGGGGTGGTGAGGAAGGGAGATGTTTTTAAGGTGAGAATGCCGGGAAACTCAGATATTTGTGTCTCCAATCATAACATTACAGCCACAAGTGGTTTATTTTCTCCTAAAGTAGGAAAAAGAGGAAGAGTTTTCCAAAGAGAAAATGTAGTTTTCACTATACACTGGTTTGGTCAGTTAAGGTTTTTAGCTTTCTATATCTTGGTACTGATTTTTTCATTGGTTGTAATTAATCAATTAAACAACCCAGCTGATTTTCCCCATCGCAGCACAGAGGGCTGGGCTGTGAAGCAGAAGGACGTGGACTGAGCGTCCCCAGCCCTCTGCTCTCAGATTCCACCCTGGGAAGGGCAGCAAGCAGGGACAGGTCCCTGGGCAGGCCCCGAGAGCAGCCCGGAGCCCGCTGCCCCCGCAGGTCGATGGCAATCTCTGGTTTCACCATGTCAGACTGCAGGATGGGCACCCAGGGGGGTGATGAAGGTGACACCGAGGAGCCACAGCCTCCTCCTGCAGCGCTGCTGGCCGGCCTGACCTTCAGAGATCATCTTCCCTGCTCCACACCACCACAGCTCCCTCAGGACAGGCCCCGTGGATCTTGGATTGGCTCCTTGAGGAGCTCAGACATTGACCTGGCTCTTTAATGGTGCTCCCAAACGCAGCCTGAGGAGCCTCTGCAGCCCCCAGCCCATCCTTGGGGTGTTAAATGACTCCAGCCCCCCCAGCCCAGGGCTGGGGCCATCTGCTCAGAGCAGGGATCGATCCAGCCTGACAGAATCCCATGATTTCAAACAAAAAAGCTGCGGCTGAAATTACACGTGGGGTGACCTCGAGGCTTGCTCTCCAAGAGGAATTTGTTCTGTCAACAGAAAACCCCGGGGATGCCCCCCAGTTTAATGTGGAGAGGGTGAGGTAGGACCTTGCACGCCCCTCCTGAGGCTTCCAGGGAGGCAGAGACTCTGCCAAGGGTCTGCAGAGCCTCCTCCCATCAGGAGACCAGCGCTGGAAGGGCTGGGAGCTCACCAGGAGCTGGGAACAGCCACAGCCACGTCCTGCTGGCACCACAACTCCTTCATGGAGGGAGTGGGGAGGGAAGGACTGAGCCCCAAACCCAGGCACGAAGCTCCAGGCTCAAGGAATCTCCAGATGCTGGACACAAACCCCTTCCCAGGGGGAAAAGAAAAGGAACCATCCACGCCCAGACACCTCCAAGAGAGATGAGGGAAGCCAAGCTGCCCCCAGGGCTCTGGGGGGTTCATCAGTTCCTTCCTGAACAAGTGGGAATGGGGAAAAGAGGAAATTCGGCTTTTCCAGTCTTCCTGGAAAGCCAAGGAATAAAGTTCCAGCTGTGAGGCTGGAGAGCAGCAGGAGAAATCTCAGAGATGGTTCTGGAAGTGCTCCGAGGAGTGTGGCAGAGGGGGAAAGGAATGGGATGGGGGAAGCCAGAAGACTCTACAGAAGGAAAAGTGTTGAAGATGGCAGAGAGAAAGAAAAGAGCTCCAAAGAAATAAAAAATGAGGGGAAGAAGGATCTAAAAGAGCTGCAGCAAGTGCACATTTTGTGAATTTCTTTATAATCTCACTCCTTGGTTGAGACAACAAAGCATGGGATGGATCCAAAAGCTTTGAATCCAACTGCATCCCCCTGGAAGGATGGGCCTGGCCAGCACCATTCAGTGTGAAACCAATAAATAGGGGGGAAAATGAGTCAAGGAAGAAATGGGCCAGGAAGGGATGCAAGAGGAAAAAACGTAAAATAACAGAGGGAAATAATGTCTTGAAAACGGCTGCATTTTGTGTAAAACATTTCCAGGAGATGGCCAGGAATGGGAGCCTGATTCGTTTGGGAGCTTGGCAGCCTGTGGATTTACCTGCAGGAAAAGGTCCTGGCTGGCACCTGGGGAAGGGCAGCAGGAAAAGGTCCTGGCTGCTGAACACCCCAACATGAGCAACCTTGTGGGAATGAGCACACGGAGCGGCTCGGGAGCACAGCCTGTCCTGCTGGGCCTGGGCAGTGCCATGGAACCCAGACATGGAATCCAAACATGGAATCCAAACATGGAACCCAGACATGGAACCCAGACACGGAACCCAGACAGAATCCAAACATGGAATCCAAACATGGAATCCAAACATGGAATCCAGATATGGAATCCGAACATGGAATCCAAACATGGAATCCAAACATGGAATCCAAACATGGAATCCAGAGATGGAATCCAAACATGGAATCCAAACACGGAATCCAGACATGGAATCCAAACACGGAATCCAAACATGGAATCCAAACACGGAATCCAGACATGGAATCCAAACACGGAATCCAAACATGGAATCCAAACACGGAATCCAGACATGGAATCCAAACACGGAATCCAAACATGGAATCCAAACACGGAATCCAGACATGGAATCCAAACATGGAATCCGAACATGGAATCCGAACATGGAATCCAGACACGGAATCCAGACATGGAATCCAAACATGGAATTCATGGCTGTAACGTGTCCCAGCAGTGCTTGGCATCGTGTCACATCCAGAGGGACACAGCCAGAGCTACAGGTACCCAGCACAAAATTAACATCAATTAAAATTTAATTAGAATTAACCCCAGCACAGGTTCAGGATGGCTGGCACCTTCCCTGGTGCAGGGAGCACCTTGGAGAAGATGCTTTGCTTTGTGTCCACTGTGCAGAGGGACACGGAGTGAGTGTCCCCAGCCCTCTGCTCTCAGATTCCATCCTGGGAACGGCAGCAAGCAGGGAACGTGCCCTGAGAGGCCCTGACAGCAGCACAGAGCCCAGTGTCACTCGGCTGTGCTGGGCTCGGGGACAAAGCCACCCCTGAGTGAGCATGGCACGGGGGGATGCAGCTGCTCACGGGGGACAGCACTGAGGACCCCCTGAGCTGCTCTGGGAGGGGCAGGGGCACTTTCAGACGTGTTAATGCTTGAATCAGGGCCAGGAGGGGATGCAAGGGTCCCCCTGAAGAGCCACAGGGACAGCCCAGCCCAGGGGAACTGAGGGTCCCATGGGACTGAAGGGAATAAAACCCGTCCCAGTGGGTCCCATGGGTCCCATCTGCTACAGGAGGGTGACAGAGATTTACTGAGGCCATCAATCCTCTCACTCTGCTGCTCCCTGAGTGCTGTCAGGCCACAGCCATGGCAGACCTGGCCCCCTTGGGTTCTTTGCATCCCCCAAACCTGAGCCGGGCACACAGAGCCCACGGCCAGAGCAGAGCTGAGTTCTCCTGAGCAACAAGCAGCTTTCCTGTCCCAAAGCACCGCTTTTCCCTCTTGCTTTGCTAGTTTGACCATCTGCTAACGAGGTATTTCAAAATAAAAGCAAATTTCATCTGGTATCAGAAGAAAAACAACAAGCACAGCCTAATGAAAGCCTTTTTCTAGCACACAGAAACCAAGACCACCCAACAGCAAGGGCAGAACTGATAAATGCTGCTGGAAATTGCTTGCACCAATTTGACCCCCTCTGCAACACCCAGGAAGGATCATCTTTAATTGCAACCCACAGACACATTGCTTATGAGCTATTTTTTTAATTTTTAAAGAAATGAGCAGCAGCATTAGACCAGTGCTGAATTCCTGAGGCGCCCTCTGAATTACCTGGAGCCAGGTTTAAGGTACACGTCAAATTAAGGCCTTTCATCCATTCTGGTTTGAGTTATTTGGGTTGGTGGGATGGAAATCACACAAACAAAATGCTTCTTTTTTTTTTCCAGGCGCCAGGAAAGACCTGCCCAGAATGGGAACAACCATCAGGAACAGCATTTTCAGGAGAAGGCTCTGGAAAGATTGAGGAAATGCACAGTGCACCTCTGACAGCTGCGAGATGGATTTGTGCTCTTCTCTCAACCACGCACTCAGAAAAGAGATCCAGGTGACTGCTGACTTAAAGACAGCTCAAAAATAGGAAATTACTGCACTCCAGGTCTGGAGGGCTGAGTTTTTACAGTGGCTGTGGAAAATAAACCGAAATCCAGCTCCATCTGCTCACCTCCAGTGGCACCTTGCCATCATTGTAACAACTCTACACAAGTGTGCGACACGGGAAGAGAAATAAAATGAGACACTCACCCTCCTTCAAAGATCTTGATCCTCACCGGCTCCCCTCGCTTGGTCACAAGAGCCTCTTCTTCTGATTTTCCCCTTTTCTCCTCTTCCTTCTCAGCTCTAGTTATATCTTTTCGACCTTCATTAGAAAGGAGCGAAGGCAAATGAACCTATCTCCCCAAAAGAGCAAAACAATCCATGATTACAGACAAAA
Source organism: Prinia subflava (assembly GCF_021018805.1). Lineage (NCBI taxonomy): Eukaryota > Metazoa > Chordata > Aves > Passeriformes > Cisticolidae > Prinia > Prinia subflava. Next base: position 5,344,815 of record NC_086270.1, read on the forward strand.
TCACTGGCAGACAGACACAGAGCAAACAGCCCCAGCAGAGCCAGCAGCGTCCCCGGCGCTGCTCCCAACACCAGGGGCTGGAATCGGGGCACCCTCCCAAAAAACAGGGCTTTGCTTCCGGGTTTGGGGCCCTGAGGGTTGTGTTGTGTTTACTGTGACTCCTGACAAGGTTTTTAATGCTCCCTCCAGGTTATCCAGCTCTTGCTGGATCTTCATTCTGGGAAAATGAAGGATGAGGAGAAGTGTGGTGGCTGGGGTGACTCTGAGCGTGTGGGGTCTCTGTTCCCAGACCTCTGTCCCTGGATAATCCTCTCTGAAACACGCATCTGAGAGGTCTGGAGAGGAGGCATCTGCGGAATTGGTACACTGAACCTCCGGGCTTCCCCCACATTCACACACATCCACACAAATTTGGATTTCAGCCGCCTCAGCCTGACTCATGGATCACTGGCCAGGCGGCGCTCCCGGGTGATTTCCTCTCACTGCAACCCCGCTGCCAAGGGCACAGCGCAGAGAGAGCCTCAAATCCTGCGGGAGAAAAGAATCCTCAACCTCCCCACACGCTCCCAGGGCCAAATCTGCTTCTTCACTGTTAAACTGCCACTTGTTGAGGGGTTTTGTGTCTAAAGCTTGTCTAGCCCAAGGTTTAAGTCATGCCCTGACACCTCACCTACACGATGAGTGTTGTTTGTTATAGCATGGACATCAAAGGCACCTCTGTGGGTCTGGGTGGGATGAGGGAGAGCTCCCCACACCTGGAATGAGGCTTTGGGATGTCCTAAATCCTGTGAAAAACCCAGGAAGAGCTCTCCACACCTGGAATGAAATGTTTGGACATCCTAAATCCTGGGAGAGACCCAGGGAGAACTCTGCAATGTGGAAAGAAATGCTGGGATACTGCCCTGCTACAGCCTAACAGGACAAACCCAGGGAGAGCTCTCCATCCCTGGGATGAAATGTTGGGATGTTGGTGTCCTACAGCCTAACAGGACAAACCCAGGGGTCTCCAGAGAAAGGAAAGCAGATGCCTTTCCCCCAGGTCACCTCTCACACAGTAACTCTGACATTGAACTCTGAATCCATGTCCTGGATGAGGATCCTGGATCCGTATCCTGGATGAGGATCTTGGATCCATATCCTGGATGAGGATCCTGGATCCATATCCTCACACGATCTGTGATTTATGGAAACAGGCTGCAGGCACCTGAGAGCAGTTTCTAGAGGAGTTCTGGCCTGAAGGCAGCCCCTGAAGCAGAGCTGGTCACCCTTGGCTCTGGCTGGCAGGAGGGGCAGCTCCCCAGGTGAGTCACCTGCCCCACCTCAGCCTTGTCTGTAGGGGATGAATCACCCCCGTGGAGCCTCTTTGTCCTCCCTGGTTTTGAGGGGAGCCACAGAGTGAGCAGCTCCAACAGAGACCTACAGAACAGTGGGGTAGAACCAGCCCCCGAGCTGCTGGAGCTGCCACGGGATGCTCAGCAGGAGGAGGGATGCGCTCACTCAAAAGTGACTGCAAAACTGGGGTCAGGCATTTCAGATTTGTCCAGGAATTTCAGGAGCTCAGCTCAGAGCATTAAATGCACCCAGGCTCTCTGTCCAGGTCTGTCCCTTGTTCACACCATCCACACACCTGTCCTAGAAGCCTCCTGGGAATGGTCCATGTCCCTAAAAGTGCCAGGAAATGACAAAAGGCCTGGGGCAGAACAGTGCCAGGAATCATTTGAACCGTTTAACAGCAGGAATGGTCTGGAGCTGGTGACTCTGGGCATGGAGATGACAGTGAAGAAATCAGCGGCAGGAGACACTCAGAACCCTCAAAGATTAAACTTTTAGCGTTGTGACTTCACCTCCTGATAGGAGCTACGGGCTCAGAACACTGCTAGGGACAACCTTCCCAGGTTTACTGAGGAATACAAAACAATTGACTTGCTAGATGTAGCACGAGGTTTATTTATTGCAACTTTCCAAAGCACAAAAACATTGACAGATGAAAGGCACCAGAGAGCCAAAGTCATACAGTCACTGCTATCCCCTTGTACAGTCTTGTTGGAATTTACAGAGTGTGCAAGCCCCAGTACAGCGTCACCAGCCATCCCTACATGCACGCTGGAGCCCGCAGCCACTCCAGAACCCCAGAATCATCTGCTCAGCAAATCCCACTGGAAATTTAAACCCCAAGCCAAGGACGGAGACAGCACATACAGAACTACTGCTTGCTGCATGCATAACTGTACAAAATACCAGAGCTTTTTTTACATCTCCTGGGAGATCCACTGACCACCTGGAGTTACATAAAGGGGGGAATATTGAAGGGAAGGAGCCAGAGCAGAGTGAGCTGAGGGTTGGACTCCCAGCCCTGGAGTGATGCTACTGCTGCTGCACGTCCTGGAAGCCGCTGCCTCCCCACCCGTGCCAGCCGTGCTTGTTTTAAACACCGCACGGAGGATTTCACTCCCACTGAGCACAAATTAGTTCTGTGCCTGGCAAGAATTCAATTTGTCTCCACTGCAGTTCTCAGGGGTTCTGCCAGCCACGAGGGGAGGGGGGCTGGGTTTGAGAGCTGCTGTTTCCCAGGTGAACCGGGCAGGGCAAACTCTTCCTTTTGAGGACTGTGCCACGGGAACCTGAGCCTGCACCACCAGACAGCTTGGAGGGGTTTGTTGGGCGGGTTTAGGGGGCTTTGGGGGAGACGCATGCAGTGAAATGTGGATTTGGATGAGTGAGGGCTGAACCATTGCTGTTTCACCCTTCCCTTTAGGGCAGGAGGGTCTCGTACCTCTGGACACACACTGGGTGTGGGTTTTAGCACCATGGCAAAGAGCAGAGCTCAGAGCAGCACAGGCACTTCCTTTAGGGGTTGAAATTGAGGATGCTACGGCACCACTCAGATAAAACCCTTGGAAAAATAGTGCATAAATCTCAGCGTGGTTATTGCACTGCTCAGGTAATTATCTGCCCCTGCGTCCCTAGAAATCTGTCTCTTGGATTTCTGCAGGAGAGTGATGGAAATGCTGAATAGAAATAAAGATTTATTGAATCAAAGCGACTCTACTGTGTATTTTAAGACATATTTATAAGCAGCAGCTGCAGCAGCGATTATGATAAATTTAATATTCAAAGTTCATTTCATGACACAGAAATAAAATGAATAATCCATCAATATAAATTGAGTTGAGATGAATATCAAATTGCAAAATCTTTAGAGCGATTCTCTTTGCTAATCTACATGAACATGATCTGGATTAAAGGGATCTGTTTGGTTCAGCATTAAGCAAGAGGGGTAAAGTCTGGCTTTAAAATGAGATACATAAAATTAGGCAGCTCACAGGAGGGTCTTACAGACTTCTGTGTCCATGTGGGCAATGCCTTGGGGGAGCTCTGCCCCTGGGAAGCCACTGTGAAGTCTTAACTTTAAAACCAGGTATAAAATATCCTTAAATACCTGGAAAAGCAGGCAGACCATTATGGACCAAACAGACCAAACCACAGGGATGTTTAACAAAACGTGTCTGACCCGCTGAGGCACTTTCATAAATGTCACTGCCAGCCTTTGTGCTTCTTCAGGGGCCTCAATACACTTGCAAATCTCCCTTTAATATTTTTTAAATACTTTTAAGCATGCCTCTCCATGTTCATTAATGTGAGATGAGCAGATGCACAACCAGACAGAATCCCATTTCCCCTAGGTAATCCTTTTTTTTCATTTCTAACATGCAAAATGTAGGGAATTATAACAGCGTTGGGGAAAAAAAAAAAAAAAAAAAAAAAAAAGAAGTTGTAAAGCTGTTAGAAATATCAAGACAAATGCAAATGAAGTCTAATCCTTTGTGCTGGAGCGGTGGTGGTTCGTGGGGTGGTGGTGGTGATTCCTAGTTTTTGGGTTACAAAGCAAGTAGGAACTGGAGAACAGGAACCTGGCCTCGGAGCAGGCTCTCCTGCCTCCTGGGTTGGGGTTTCAGTGGGGTTTGGGTTCTTCACTCTAAGAGCTTCACCGAGAACAGGCGCTTCCCACAGCGCCAGCGGGAAGAGTAAACCCTGACCAACCTCAGCACAGCCACGCCCCGGCCCCCCGCCCCCTCCACCCACGCATCCAAATGGATCAGGAGAAAGAGATAGGATTGCATTACCTCGGTCATTTTGGGCTTCCTGGAGCTGGCCGGGACCAGCCTGCCCGCCTCGGGGCGCGGAGCGGTGGCCATGGTGTAGGTCTCCTTGCTCACCTTCTGCTTGGACCTCAGCAGGGCCAGGGCTGCCTTGGTGGACACCCCGGGCAGGTTGGGGTTGTAGAGGCTGATGCACCAGCTGGCGTACACCGAGGAGCGGCCATCCGCTTGCTGGGCGTGATTTGGCTTTATGTAGTTTAAATAGCACCAACTGACATTAGTGGTTGTGTGGAGACTGGGGAACTGCAGGACCTTCTTGGTGTCTGTGCCTTCCCGAGCCTTCCCCGCGCTGGCGGCACCCTCGGACACGGGGGCAGTGCTGGCAGGGGTTGGTGGAGGCTGCTCCACCAGTTCTTTGGAGTCTTCCTTCTTCACGGGCTGCAGAGGCTCCTGGCCAAGGAGCTGTTTGCCAGCTGGCTGCTCATACTCCTGCAGTGCCTCAAAGCTCGGGGAATCCGGCCGGGACACTGCCTGCTGGGAACTGCTCGGGGTTTCCTTTGGCTCCGACTGCTCCACGGACACGCTGGGTGGTGTCTCAACCTCGACCCTGTCTTGGCTTTCTGCGAGGAAGTGAGATTTATCCTGCTTTTTCCCTTCCTCCGTTGCACTGGGTGGCTTCACCACTTCCAGCTTCTCTTCTGCTTCAGACACTTCCTCCTCCTTCACTCTCTTCTGCTGCTGGGTCTCCATCGTCAGCTCCAAACTGCCGGCTGGGGACAGCATCCTTTTGCTCCCTCCAACCGTGGAGGGGCCCCCTTCCAGGCCAAGGACGCTGTCTGAGGGGCAGGTGAGGGGCATGTAGCCCTTTCTTTCCGGTAAGGGCAGGGGCACTCTCAGGTACGGGCTCTGGAAAAGGCTTCTCTGCTCCTCTGTGATCATCTGGGCAAGGTCAAAACCCAGCCCGTGGACGTCAGCGCTGCACACCAGGGCGCCCTTGGGCTGGCGGTCATCGAATTTGGGGAGGACAATGGTGGAGGAGCTGCACTGGGACTGCGTGACCAGGATCTGGGAGAGCGTGGTGTACATGGCGCTGCCATAGGAGGGCATGTTGGTCTGGATGCGAACGGGGACAACCAGGGACACCATGGGCTCTGTCCGGGTGGGGACAACGAGCTGGGTGACGGTGACAGAGAGCGCAGGACTCGCTGCACAGGTCAGAGGGTGCAGCCTGCTGTCCGAGTCATAATCCGTGCACGGGGACAGGCTGGAACTTCCTGCTGCCGAGAATAAACTGGATTTGATCTGTGGCAAATGGCCACCAGCATCACCTGGCAAGTGGAGGGCAAACTGAGACTGGAGAGGCAGGAAGAAGGCTGAGGGGATCGGGGAGGAGCCAGGGTAGTGCACGGGCAGGAACGAAGGGTGCCTGAAGGAAACCTCGGCGGGATGAGACATCAAGGGAGGAGCGATGTGGAGCGGGCCCGGGTGGATGAGCGTTTGCGGGAGGGGCAGCGGCGGGGTCTGGAATATGGAGGGAGGGATCTGAGGCATGGAGAACTGGGCAGAGAGGATGTCAGACATGGTGTGCGCAGCGAAGAGCTCTGCAGACTGCCCCGGCTGCGGCAGGAGGTGCTGGTAGGGGAATATGGAAACCTGGGGGGCCATGAAGTGCTTCTCGTGCAGCGTCAGCTGTGGCAAGGGGTGGTGGAACACCTGCAGAGCCTCTGTGTATGGCGGGCTGTAGGATGGCTCGGGGCTGTCCTTTGGCTGGCTCTTGTCACTCGGGTAGGTGCCGTGAGAGGGCAAAGGGGAGGACGAGGTCGGCTGGTGGGGCAAACTCGTGGCAGGAGATTTACTCGAAGAAGGAGCCGGATCCTCCGTGTCCGGCCAGCCTGGCGGGGCCGGGTCTGGCTCGTGCTCAGGGTGCCTGGTGAGGGACGCCTGCCGCACCAGGAAGCATTTCCTCCTCTCCTGGGGGGCTGAGGAGGTGGAGGGGCCGGGGGTGGAGGCGGGAGTGGATGACAAGCTCCCATAGTCGAAGGATTTACTGCGAGTCTCTGACATCTGGGAAGGGTGGGACACGTTGGGCGTCTGCTCGGAAGCGGATCTCCGCATTTCCCTGGAATGGTGATGGTGGCTGGGGACCATCAGCATATGGGAGCCAACGCCAGGAGGTTTGGGGTGGGATTCGGAGGGCTGGCTACTGGACTCTGACTTGGTGTGGTCATCCCGGTCAAAGGAGACGGAGTGGCTGGAGCCGTGGGATAGGCTGCTCTCCTGACTGGGGCTACGGGTGAGAGAGACGGACTCAAAGCTGGACTCCCCAGAGGACTGGGCCATCTCTGCCAGCCGGAGCCGCTTCTTCTTGGGTGGGAGTTTCTCCGCAGGGAGCTGGGAAAGAGTCTGGCTCCTCTGCGGCCACTGGAATTCCTCAGTTTTCTCTGGCTCCTTCGGAGGAGGTTCTGGCTCTGTTTCTGGTCTGTCCGGCTCTTCCGTGACCAGAATCTCAGGGACCTGGATGTTGGGCTGGCGGACCAGTCTGGGCTGCAAGGAGTGATGGGGGCGGCTGTGCTGGGGTGTGGGCTGAGATGGGAACTGGGACAGGGGCTTGTCCTCTTCCAAGCTGCTGGGCTGCTCGATGGAGTCTGACTTCTCAAAGGAGCTCGTGTGCTGGATGACAGAAATCTCCTTGGAGGTTGTTCTCCTCTCCTTGCCCTCCGCGCTCGAAGCCGGTTTGGTGTTCCTGGAATGGAAGCTGGCACTGGCCTCGGAAGTTGCGGATTTTCCCGAGTCTGCTGGTGACTTCATGGATTCACGGGTCAGGTTTAGAGCCACATCGGACGAGGCCAGGTTTGCAAACTGAGCGCCCGGGCCGGTGCTGGAGGAGGACGTGTCAGACATTTCGAAAGCCGGAGGTTCCTCATCATCCCCGAGGCTCTTCTCCTTCCGCCTCTTCCGCAGCGGGGTGAGCTCCAAGGTGCTGCCCAGCTTGTAATGCATCATCTGGGGCCACACGTCGGGCTCTGCCGTGCTCTTCTCCAGCTCTGACGAGGTGTGGGATGTGGCGGAGCGGGGCTTGGAGAGCTGCAGTTCTGAGCAGTAGTACTTCTTGTGGGCCTCGTAGTTGTCCCTTTTCTTGTAGCGAGCGCCGCACACGTTACACTCGTACATGAACCCTTTCACCTTCGGGCCCTTGCGGGACTTTTTGGTAAGATCGCTTTCCTTGGTTTCAGGCTCCTCGGGAGGTTTGGGAGCAGCTTCTTTGCTGGCAGAGCCGACCTCCTCCGAGACGTATTCCACTCCCAAGGGTAGCTCGATGGCTGGTTGGCGTTTTAGCATTCGAGGGTGGGAGGAAAATGCTTGGCTGCGGCTTAAGACTTCCGGCTCCATGATGTGATCATCGAATGAGTAACTACCTCTAAAGGTGTGTGGGGAGCTTATAGTGCATGCAGCAGAAGGCATTGAGTGGCTTCTTAGGAGAGGCACTGTCTCTGTGGCACTGTGGGATTGCTGAAGTGACAACAATGATTGTTCGGGCTTCATCTTTTCACCGTGGGACGCCAACACTTTCGCTGCATCCAGCTGGCTGCTGGAACCAGACTTGATATCGAACTGGAACGGTTCTCTGTATGCACCAGACTTTGGGGATTCAATGCTGCTACGCCTTGACAGAGAGCTTCTTCTGGGCTTCACACTGTCGATTTCACTGGTATCCACCACGGCTTCGTTAATGGTAATTAGCTTAGTGATGTGTTCGATCACCTGTGTTCTAGGCACAGACAACGGGACCATGCTGGGCTTCTCATCGCCGGACAGGTGTGGGAACCCCTGGGTTGTGTTTGCAGCCAGCGCCGCCGTCCTCTGCCCAATCCTCCCACACTTCCCAAAGATGATCTCGGCGTAAGATTTGGCGTTGGTGTTGGGAGGGCTGATCTGCTGCTCGGCGCTCTCGGATCTGGAGAAGTACCCGGACTCCGTGCTGCCTTTGCTGCCGGGGCTCAGGAACGCCTGCTCGTCGATCACCTTCTTGCGCTCGCTCAGGCGCAGCGCCAGCTTCTGCTTGATGGTGTGGGTGTCCTCGGACTTATGGCTCAGGGCGTGCTCCGACGACGGCTCTGCGAACTGGGAGCTGTCCTCGAGGGACTGGGACATGCTGGAATGGGACAGTGAGCAGCGGTCGTGGCTGGAGCCTTGGCTCCCTGCACTCAGCAGGCTGCTGGAGAGCAGGGTGTGCTTCTGCCTGGGCGACAGCTCCACGGCGTGACCCGACATCGCCGCCGTCTCCTCCTCCGAGTCCGTGCTTTCCCCTTCTGTCGGCTCCTCAAAGTCCTCCCCGCCGATCCGCTCCATCTCCAGGCTCGACGGGTACATCTCCGCTCCGATCCCTGAGGCCAGCCCAGCTTTTATCCGGTGAGCGTGAGACTTCCTGTGTTTGTACAAATTGCTCTTGGTCTTGAAGGAGAAGCCGCATGGAATGCAGGGGTAGGGCCTCTCCCCGGTGTGGGACCTGATATGTTTCTGGAGCACGCTGGGCTTCGCGCAGGGCCTGCTGCAGTACTGGCAGATGTACTTGCCCGGCTTCTGGGGCTTCTTCTCCTTCTTGTGCACCTCCTCAGCTTGCTTCAGGGACACCTGGGCAGGGCGGGGGATGAAGACCTTCTGCACGGCCGGCATGTCCTCTGCGGGAATGATGGGCTGGGAGTGGGATGGGAGGAGCTGGCCGTGGTGGGCGTGCAGCCCGGGGGACGGGAAGGAGCCAGAGGGCCCTGGCCTGACTGGATCAACTAGCTGCCATGTGGGACCTTCCAGGACATGCTCCGGCTTCCCCGGGGACATGAATGCTGGTGCCAGTGCGTGCTGCTGAAGCTGCGGGGCGTGGGCGGGGTGGTCAAAGGAGGAGGGCTTGGGTTGTTTCTGGTGGCCGGGCTTCTCCTGGGGCTCCTCTCGTGGAACGGGCAAAGGGCCGGAAAAGTGCTGCTGCGAGATGATATCTCGGAGAGGGGTTCCTTGGGAAGGAGCAGAGCTGCCCTGGTACGTAGCTGGGGATGAAATACTGCCTTGGAAAGCCTCTCCTTTGGGAAGCCTCTTTCTTGGACTTTCCTCAGCCTTTTTTGTGCTCTTCTGGCTTTGTTCAGGATCCATGACCTTAAAAGGGTCTTTGAATGCTATTTCGGGAAGGTTTTGGCAGGCTTCATTTATGAATAATAAAGGTCCCCTCTGTAGATTCCCTGTTTTGCCTGCATTTGCTACGAAGCTGGAGCCGCCAGGAGATGGTTGTTGATTTAAGATTTTACTAAAGTGTCACTAGTTGCTATTTGATTCAAAAAAAAAAAACGTTTCAAGGTCAATAAAGTTCACATTGGTAACACATGACAAACTACTTCAAAGAGAGAAAACTTTCCAAAACTTTCAGTCCAAATATTTTCCTTGTGAACTTGGTTAAGGCTTTAAACCTTGCCATTTTATTTCAGTTGACAGTGGCAAGCCTTCAAAGTCAAGATGCAACCCACAATGTGTCTCTTGTTTGTTATGCAAACCTTTGAAAACTTGAGACTTTAGCGCTCATCTCAGAAAGATCCTTTTTTTTTTCTCTCTCTCTCCTGTGCAAGGAAAATAACACTGAACGGTGGATGTCCCCCTGCGTCTTCCTTCTGTTCCACTTTGGAGTTCAAAAGCCTTGGAAAAGTATTTCCCACATTTCTGTAATTACATCCAAAAGAAAAACAGACAAGAAAAATGACTTTAGCTTTTGTGTGTAAGTAATTAACCGCTGCTCCTTCTGGGGGGGGTTAACAGCAAATATTTTGCACACAAATGATTCAGAACAACTCATTGAATGTCTGCCATTCACAAGACGTTACTTTTAATGGCAACCTAAACATAAATTGCACTCAGGCAAACCTCAGGGACTCGGTTTAATGCTCACAAAACCTCGCTCTGAGGCAGCAACCAAAGACAGGAACTTGAAACAGAGATAGTTTGGAAAAATGAATTAAAACTCTTTCAAACTCGAGTTCCTCCTAATCTCCTGCAAACATGTAGGGGTTTAAAGTTTTTGTAATTGTATTTCCCTTCCAAACTGACTGACTCCAAAGCTCTGCCTCTCGCCTCTTACATCCCTGACAAATAACAAGGCAAGTTCTCTGGATAAAAGCTGCTCTTGAGCTGTGCTAATCTTCAGTGTCACCTACAACAAAGGCAGGTAAAAAGGAGCTTTTATTGAAGTGTTGCTTCTTTAATTTCCTGCCTTTTGTCACCAAACAAAGGTACAAATCCAATTTCTGTGGCACACACAAACAAAGGTGCAAATCCAATTTCTGTGGCACGCGTGTGGGGTGCCATCCTGGGCTGTTCCTAAAGGGAAACCACCTGGAAATGAGTGCGGATGGGACCTCTCAGAGCCCGTTAACCACCCCGGACACCAAACACAGCTCAGGATGGGACACTCCAGGGGGAACTGCACTGGAACTGCACCCTGGCTGCACTGGAATCAGCCAGGGTCTCCCAGAGGTGGAGTGGAAGAGGGGTGGGATGCTCTGAAGGAAAAGAAGGGCGGTGCTTTTTAAATGGAGTGAATTGATAGGTGTGATTTATAATGACAAATGAATTATTGTCCTTTTTTCCGAAGGTATTGCCTGCCCAGAGGTGCAGTGCCTTGCTAGGACAGGAGCACACTGGATTAATTAGAGGAAATTGCTCCAAGCCCTGTGTTCCCTGGGCACGGGGCTGAAGTGCGAGTCCAGCAGAGCAGGGAGGAGCAGGGGACTGAGATCTGAGCTCAGGGGTGGTCCAGCTTCCTCCTGAAGGGTGAAGAGCCAGCGGGAGAAAGCACAAACTCCTCCAGGGATTCCTCACTCCTCATGCCCTCCTACAGCCCTGTGAACTCAGTGAGAAAAGGGACATGGATTCAAGGGGGGTCAGCTTGATTTAGCAGAGAGTAATGATCCTGGGACACCCTGGGACACATTGTGACCAGCCAGACTTCACAGACTCTCTGAAAACTGTCACCTCAGAAGGCCAAATTTAGGGTGCAAGTCCTGGGACACAGCTCACTCATGGAGAAAGGCAGGGACCCAGTGGGGACAGTGGATCCCCCCTGAGGGGCTCTGCTGAGGGACATTGGTTCCCCTGAGATGTCCTTTTTTACTGACTGCATAAATTGCTTCTCTTTCTGCCCACCTGTGACACCACATCTCAGGGAAATGGCACAAAATCAGTCCTAGCCTTGAACTTCCCTTCCTTTACCTCAAATCCAGGTCCTGCTCCCTGCCAGCACCAGCTCCAAACTTCCCAGGACCTGCAGAGCACCTGCCCTTGCCCTGACATGCTGAAGAAGTCAGGCTCATTGCTGTGAGAAGGATTTAATTACATTTTGAAACCCCTTTTCAGAGAGCTCTCAGCTGACTAACCCTGGCCGTGGTCTGGGCTAGACTTTGAGCCCAGCATTTATTCAAGATCAAAGACACTCGTGGAGCTGATTTCTCACCTTGGTTTCTGCACAGATTGCTGGGGTTTGCCCCCCTCGTGACACACAGAGCTTTTTAACTTGGGAGAATTGGATTTAAGCAGGGACAGAGAACATTAGCTGGGTGGAAGTGGATTTAAGCAGGGATTTTTTCAGCAAGAGCAGAGTGAGCTGTCACAAGCTCAGATATTCACATTTAAGAATTCCCAACTCAACCTGAACATTACAATACTGAATTTTCTCCTATAGGCCACATATCAATTCCTAAGTGTTTCATAATTAGGCTTGCAAAGAAAATCCTTGAGTTAATTCAGTATCACCCCAAATGTTCAGATCATCCTCATTCTCCTCTGATGAACACATGGACCCCAGCTGATTTTTATTTTTCAAGAATTCTGCACAAAAGTGAACAATTCAGGAACAGGCCAACAAACAAACACACCTGGCTGCCTACAGCAGCGAGCAGGGCTGTTCTGGGCCAGTTCAGGCTACTCTGGATATCTTTATCCCATTACTGGGAATGAGGCTCCTGAAATGCCCATGGCAAAGGATAATTCTCCTGGCTGGATGCAGTTCATCCAGGCTGAGACTTCTCCAAGGAAAATTTAACAGAGCAACAAAAAAATGGAAGAAAATAAATGAAGTCCAGGAGGGTTTCTCCACTAAGGATGCAGAGGGAAGGAAGAGGAAAAGGGGAAATTCAGTGGGATCTGCAGCTCCTCCCGAGGGGCAGCTCCCATCCCTGCCCTGGGACAGGGACAGCACCCAGGGCACGGCTGGAGCTGGGCCAGGGCAGGCTCAGGCTGCAGAGCAGGGAAAGGTTCTTCCCCCAGAGGTGCTGGCACTGCCCAGGCTCCCCAGGGAATGGGCACGGCCCCGAGGCTGCCACAGCTCCAGGAGCCTTTGGACAGCGCTGCAGGGATGCTCAGGGGGGATTGTTGGGGGGTCTGGGCAGGGACAGGGGCTGCACTGGATGATCCTGGTGGGTCCCTCAGCTCCGGGTGTTCTGTGGCTCCAAGATCCCAAGCTCAGATCCCAAGGGGAAGCCCAGCTCCAAGAGATCAAAAGCTTTGAGGAAACCTCTGAGCTCAGCACCAACATTCACAGGAACTCCTGCTGGCTCCCTGCTTTAGCAAACTCGTGGAAAATGAAAATTGTTTTTGGACACCGCTCCAGGGATGCACAGGGTGGGATTGTTGGGGGGTCTGGGCAGAATTCGGTATTCCTTGATCACTTCCAGCTCAGGATATTCCATGATTCTACAACCCTACACTATTTTTATTCTCACTTTCCCTCAGTATCCTGAACATGGCACTGGAACAATGACAGCAAATCCTAAAGGAAAAAGCCCCATGGATTACAGGGCACACGGTTTCCAGCTGCTGCCATCGCATGTGTGCAGCCCAGTCCAGAGCACAGGCACTAGAACTGGGAATTCCAGCTTTTATTTCTATTCAAAGAAGATTTCTCACTTGAAACACAGCCAGAAACTCCCATTCCATTCCCAGTGCCAGAAACAAAGGCTGCCCCCCTAATGGAGGAAATCAGTGACAGAATTCCCCCTGATTTTAATGGGACCAGCCCTTCCTCCAAAGCTCATGCCTAGTCCCGAGTTTTGCCTTTAGGCCATCTTTAGTTTCAAGGGAATCATTCAGTTGCTCCACACTCACCTTCCACAGACCTCCCAGCACATCCCAACACTTTCCTGTGAGGAAAGACTGGGAGAGCTGGGAGGGTTCAGCCTGAATAAAAGGATCTGGGGAGATCCAAGACCTCCTTCCAGGGCCTGAAGGGGCTCCAGGAGAGCTGCAGAGGGACTGGGGACAAGGGCTGCAGGGACAGGAGCCAGGGAATGGCTTCCAGTGCCAGAGGGCAGGGCTGGCTGGGAGATTGGGCAGGAATTGTTCCCTGGCAGGGTGGGCAGGGGCTGGGCTGGAATTGCCAGAGCAGCTGTGGCTGCCCCTGGATCCCTGGCAGTGCCCAAGGCCAGGCTGGACACTGGGGCTGGGAGCAGCCTGGGACAGGGGGAGGGGTCCCTGCCAGGGCAGGGGTGGCACTGGGTGAGCTTTAAGGTCCTTCCAACCCAAACCATTCCAGGATTATGGAATTCACAGAATCCTCAGGCTTGAGCAGCATCTGCTGCGGATCACCGCGGGCAGAAGAAAACCCAGCGCTAAGCTGGGGAGTTTTGGGTTCAATTCCCACTTTGGTCCCACATTTCCTGTGTGAAACGGGGCAAGTTCATCCCTGCAGGGCCCGAGTGAGTCCCCGTTCCCAGGCGGGGACACCTCCCTGTCCCACAGCTGTGCTGTGACTCAGCACCGAGCGTCTGGGGGGCCCCGCATCCTCCGGGAAGGGAGAGACCCACCGGGATAAACAGGGATCCTCCTAACTGGAAACACATGGGGAGACAGCCAGGAGACTTTCTCTGCTCATTAAAAAAATATCCAGGATTAAAAGGCTGTGCTTATTCACTTTTATTTTTATCCCACGGGGTTTCAGCAGTATTTCCCTCCCACCTTTCCAGGCAGAGAAGGGCCCTGAGGAAAACATGAACAAACGCAGCTCTGCGTTTATTCAAGGCAAAGGGTTAACCTAGAGAATTTCATCACTTCAAAGAGGTTTTCCAGAAAAGCATTTGAGTCACAACAGAGAAATTATTGCAAAATCTGCATATTTGAGAGATAAATATTCCCAGAAAGATCACCATGAAAACTAGAAGGGGGAGAGGAAGAAAAAAAAAAAAGCAGCAAGCCCTGTGCAGGCTGAGGAGCAGCAGAAAGGCAGGGATGGAGCAAAGCGTCAGCACTTCCATGAATTCCTTGGAGGCAGCACTGGGGTCTGCCCAGCCAGGACAAGGCTCTGGCTCAGCCTCCGGGCAGCCCCAGCCCAGCTCCTGCTGATCCCTCTCCATCACTAAGAGTGGGATTTGCAGCCTGGCTCCTGCTCCTGCGGGCACTGCCAGTCCACTCCTGTTCCAGAGGGCTTCTCGGGGGTTTCTTACATTTATAAGGACACTGATCCAATTTTCTTGCAAGCAAAGTTCAAGAAAATCAACTTTTTTAGAGACATTTGAGACCACCCTCACGGTCCAGTGCCTGTGACTGTGAGGAATTCTGAGCATTCCCATCTCATCTCCTCTATGGGATTGTGCAAATCCCTGCTGCTCTCCCTTCTCACTATTTAAAAGTCACTGTTTAATATTTTTAAACTACTCCTGCCTAATGATTCCTTCACAATTCCTCAGGACTGACCACTCCAGGCTGCCAAACCCAGGATGGGAAAGGCAGCTCGTGGTGAGCTGGTGATTCCATCCAAGGTAACGTGCCCTGAGCACAGGGAAGGCAGGAATTGCCTTTCCCTGGAAACGTGTTCCCCTGCAGAGACTCCTGTTGAACCCAGAGATTGAGAAACCTCCCAGAACGTTTCTGCATCATTTCAAACCACAGGAGTGGGGGGAAAAAAAAGAAAGAAGAGACAACTCCAGTTCAGAGGGAGTTTGGGATTCCTGCTCAACCTCAGGATTGCAGCGGGAATCAGCAGGGAAGGAGTCGATCCCCACAGCCCTGGCTCCAGGGCCAGAAGGCTTTGGAAGGGCCAGTGGGAATGGCCCTCCCTGGATGAGCCTCTCCTTGGATCCTGCCCTGATTTCCTTCCATGGATACCCAGCAACCCATGGATGCACTCACCAATCCATGGATGCACTCACCAATCCATGGATTCACTCACACCAATCCATGGATTCACTCACACCAATCCATGGATGCACTCACCAATCCATGGATGCACTCACCAATCCATGGATTCACTCACACCAATCCATGGATTCACTCACACCAATCCATGGATGCACTCACCAATCCATGGATTCACTCACACCAATCCATGGATTCACTCACACCAATCCATGGATTCACTCACACCAATCCATGGATGCACTCACACCTATCCATGGATTCACTCACATCAGTCCATGGATTCACACTCACCAATCCATGGATGCACTCACACCTATCCATGGATTCTCTCACACCAATCCATGGATGCACTCACACCTATCCATGGATTCACTCACACCAATCCATGGATTCACTCACACCAATCCATGGATTCACTCACACCAATCCATGGATTCACGCACCAATCCATGGATGCACTCACCAATCCATGGATTCACTCACACCAATCCATGGATGCACTCACCAATCCATGGATTCACTCACACCAATCCATGGATTCACTCACACCAATCCATGGATGCACTCACCAATCCATGGATTCTCTCACACCAATCCATGGATTCACGCACTAATCCATGGATTCACTCACCAATCCATGGATTCACACACCAAGCCTGGGCATTCCCATGGAGTCAGGACAGGCTCCACACTCTCTGCTCCCTTCTCCATGTGCCTCTTCCAAAATCCAAAAGCCCATGGGTGCCCACACAGCCCATGGAGCTCTCCAACACCAAACCAGGCAGGCACAGGAAGGGTTTTTTGTAAGATTATTTTCCAGCTGGAGAAGCTGGACCTTGCTCCAAGGTGAATCCCACCCCCCTGCAGAGGGCACACCCAAACTCCAGGCCCCGAGATGGAGGGAATTCCTTCAATCCAGGAATTCAGCTCAGGAAACTGATCCTGCCTCCTTCCTTTTCCTGGAACTGGAGCAGCCCCAGCAGCAGCGCTGGAGGGTGAGGATGACTCCACCAGGCACTGCCCTGCTGCCCCTGCCCTCGGAGCCGGCTCCTGCTGCTCCAGCTCCGCTCCGGCACAGGATGGAACAGAGGGAAAGGCTCCAAGGGAAGCTGGGCCAGGACAGACAAACCCCAGCAGAGCTCAGGTTGCCAGACTGTTCAGAAGACCAGAGGGCAGCCTGCAGACACCCACCCAGCTTGCCTGAGCCTGGCCTCCGGTCTGGAGCACTGCGGGCAGTGCTGGGGTCAGCAGGGTTCCCACACAAGCCCCTTTTCCCCGGAGCCAGCCCAGTTTGGGACCTGCAGCAGGTCAGGGAGAGCTCCTGGGGCTGCCACTGGGATGTGCCAGAGCCCATCTCATCCTCCAAGCCCAGCAGAAATCCCGGCTCCAGCAGGAGCTGAGATCCCAAACTCCCAGCACAGGAGCCAGCGGCGATTCCAGCACTCAGGGGGAGAAGCAGACCTCAGGCAGCCCCAGGCGGAACCAGCGCTGTCCCAGCCCTTTCCTGATCTCCCTCCCCTGAGTGAAGCCCAGCCAGTCCCAGATCCTGCCTGCTGCTCACACACCTGGGCTGAGCTGGCCGTGAGGGACCAATTTGGAGCCTCCTTCCCCCTGGAATGCAGGAGAACAATTCCTGGATCTGCAGGAGAGCTGCAGCCACCCCAGTGGGATGGTCTGTAGGAACAGGGTACAGGCTGGCCTGTCAGTTCTTCTAAGTGCAGCTAACAAGCAATCTGTGAATTTCCTATGAAGCTGTTTTGAGAATGAGAAGTTCCCCTAACACAACAATCCATTCTGAGGGTGAAAAACGTGCACCTGTAACAAGAGATTTATCCTATGAGAATCAGTAAAGAAAATATGTAAACAACCCAAGAATAAATAGATTTGCTGGACAAGTAAAATACCTTTTACTAACCAATAGAATAATTAACAAGAAAGCTTTTGACTAATTAAAGTTGCCCTCGAGGTTTGTAAAAACTGCATAAAAGACAGCATGTGGCCATAATAAAGAGCTTTTTGAAGATTCTATTGTGTCGTGACCGTCTCTACAACAGCAATGGCCAAGGAATGACCGAAGCAGAGCTGAGGGACAGCCAGGTTTGGCAGCAGGGACGTCGTGGCTGTGGCAATATCCAGGTAATCCCCATTCCCAGAATATTCCCCAGAATTTTATCTGCACGGATTTGACCATCCAGGATCCGCGTAACCCCTGCAGGATTTCCATTGAACCGTTAAAGCTGGAAAAGCTTCTCCAGGATAAGCCCAGCCTCTGACCTAACCCCACCACGCTCCCAAACCACCTCGCCACTCATTTTCTGAGCGCTTCCAGGGTTGTGATTCCACCGCTTCCCTGGGAAGCCTGTTCCAACAAGGATACGGGGAAAGCTCTGCAATAAAGTTGCAAATGTGCCCTTTTCAGCTCCTGGAGCCTTTCCTGGCTCTCCACAGCGGGGGAACACCAGGGAGGAGCAGATTTTCCCAAATTTCCTGCATGACGCTCTCCAGCTGAATTCATACCATTTCCTCCCCAGCTTATTTGGCATTCCAGGGGCTTCCTGAGAGTAGCATTCCCCTTGGGATTCACAAAACAAAATAATTGGGAAAAAAACCCCCAACAAGAACCCCCAAGAAGTGCCACGGGCTGCTGGCTGCACTGTTTGGCCCAGCCCCTGCGTTCCTGACCGTTGGTTGCTGTGGGAGCTGGAACCAATCCATAATGGGGAAAAAATGAGGAATTTTGGTGTGTTCAGCAAATATCACAGGAGAGGGGCACTTTTGGCAGATTGCAGCAGTGCCCAGCACTGAAAGGCTGCAGGGGGCTGGGGCAGGGGGGCTCTGCCTCCATCCATGGGGGAGCAGGGCTGGTCCTGCCCATGCAGAACCTCCTCTGCCACGATCCAGAGGAGTTTTCCCTAAGGATGCACTGGCAGGACACAGCCAGGCCCGTGGTGACACCTGCAGGGCACAGCAGCTCTGTAGGACTGAACAAAACCAAATGAGGGATTGGAAGGCAATGAAAACAATAAAAAGGAAGCTTTTAAGATGCAAATTCCAGCTCTGCTCCTCGACAATTTTACTCTTACACAAACTGCTCTTTGTCTCGTTAAGGACAAAGCAGAAGCAATTAAGCAAAGTGCAATAAGACTTAAACAGAATGGAATTAAAACCGACTCCGAGATTATTGTACAGCCCCACTGAAGGGATCCTTCCAGCTGACACCATGAAAAGCTGCCAGTTTGCTTTGGCTGCAGAAGGGAGGAGCAGAAACGCTGCAGGAAACATCTCCCTAAAAACAACCTCTCCATTGGGACAGAGGCCATGGAGGGCTGGGAGCTGCATCTGCTTTATCCCTGTGCTGAATTCCAGCCCTTGGCAAGGCCCCTCTCTTCCTCCTGGGATGGGGCACTGGGGCACAGAATCCTGGAATGGGTTGGGTTGGGAGGGACCTTAAATCCCCTCCAGCCCCACCTCCAGGGACCCCTCCCCCTGTCCCAGGCTGCTCCAGCCCCAGTGTCCAGCCTGGCCTTGGGCACTGCCAGGGATCCAGGGGCAGCCACAGCTGCTCTGGCAATTCCAGCCCAGCCCCTGCCCACCCTGCCAGGGAACAATTCCTGCCCAATCTCCCAGCCAGCCCTGCCCTCGGGCACTGGAAGCCATTCCCTGGCTCCTGTCCCTGCAGCCCTTGTCCCCAGTCCCTCTGCAGCTCTCCTGGAGCCCCTTCAGGCCCTGCCAGGGGCTCTGAGCTCTCCCTGGAGCCTTCTCCTCTCCACGTGAGCTCTCCTTCCCTGTCAGCCCACACAGACTCCAACCTGAGTCCCTTTTCTCCAATCACTTGATATTTTCCTCATGGCTTTATCTGTAGAAGATCACAGGGGAGTTTTCTGCCCTCCAGATACACATCAGGGCTGGAAAATTGGTTTTCTCCAAGCCTCAGAAGTGGTAGAACTGGCTGCACACAGGGCCTGTGCCCCAGAAAAGGGATTTGGATCTGATCCCTGAGGACCACGGGATGGTTCTGCCTCAGATCCCCCCAGTCCCCCCATCCTGACACACACACAGGGGTTCCTGGAGCTGCTGCTGTTGGCAAAGATGCCCCGACAATGACGTCATAGGTTTTAGCTTTCATATTTTCAGATCCTGTGCTACCTAGAGATGCAGTTCTGAGCCTCATATTAAGTGTCAGTAAGCTCTCTTCACAAAGTAGACAGACAAAACAAGTATTTTTTATACTGGGGATCAAGGACGACTTTCAGCTCAACAACAGAAACAAGGGTGGACTGAGAGGAGGAACAAGAAGGATGGGACCTCACAACCTGGAGCTGTAATTGGACAATCAAACCCCAATATGCAAATGACCAAAACTTATAAAAATGTAATGTCTCATGACCGGTCAGCCATTTTGTGACCATTTTGGGTCCGTTTTGTGTCCATTTTGTGCCCATTTTTTTGCCCATTTTGGGTCCACCTTGGGTGTAGCCCTGGTCAGGCTCCTGTCCTGCCCAAGGTGGATCCTAAAGGCCTTTCAATAAATCTCTACTTTATTCTCCGGCTCTGTCCAGTCTCTGTTCCAGGTCAGCCTTCCCAAGGCATCAACAGGAGCAGCTCCAGGGGAGCCGCAGCAGAGCCCAAAGGAGCTGGAGGCAGGAGCAGCCCCTGCCCGAGCCAGGGCTCTGCTGCTGGCAGTGCCTCCCCCTCCCTGGATGGCACCGAGGGCACCTGGGCCAGACCCCCCCAGGGCCCATCCCTGTGCCAAACCCCTGGCACAGCTCTGCACTCAGTGCTTCCTGCTGGCAGCTCCACACACAGTCACTCAGGGTCCTTTTTTATTTCCTTTTAATGTCTTCTGGTTCATACTTTAAAAAAAAAAAAACCCATGAAATATCTATGGGGTTCTGTCCTCTCCAAAACCAAAGTGAATTCCCAGGGTTTTGGCAGAGCCGGGGATGTGCCAAAGGCTGTGTCTTACAGAGCTGAAATGCCAGGCACTGGTGGAGGTGAGAGGGGGTGGAGAGGCAGCCAAGAAAATGTGGAGCCTCCCTTGGGACGTGTCCAGGAGTGACAGAGCCAGAGGCGCTCTGGGCACAGCCCCGGAGCCTCCTGGCTGCTGCTGCCACTGCTCCAGCACCACTGGCACTGAGAACAGGAAACACAGCTTCACCCCCTCAGCTTGCTCAGCTTTTTCTGTGCCCTCCAGCAAAGAAAAGAGGGATTGAGGGCGATAAAAGGCTGAGTTTTTACCTGGGGACAGGCAAAGCCAAGGGATCTGCAGGAGAGAAGGCTCCAGGGAGAGCTCAGTGCTTGGAAGGGGCTCAGGAAGAGGGGAACAACTTCCTACAGGGGCAGAGAGGGACAGGACCCGGGGTTTTAAACTGAACAGGAGAGATTTGGGTGGGATATTGGGAAAATATTCCTTCCTGGCAGGGTGGGCAGGGGCTGGGCTGGAATTGCCAGAGCAGCTGTGGCTGCCCCTGGATCCCTGGCAGTGCCCAAGGCCAGGCTGGACCCTGGGGCTGGAGCAGCCTGGGACAGTGGGAGGGGTCCCTGACATGGCTGGGGTGGAACAAAATGAGTTTTGAGATTCCTTTCCTCACAAACTATTCCTGGTTTCTGTGATTCCAGATTCTATGATCTCACCAGCCACATCAGCATCTGGAATATTGATCTTTTCCTAGGAAGTCTGGAGGGGAATCCAGCCCTGCCCACCAGGAGCAGCCACATCGGGGCTCTTAGGATGGGAGGGAGGTGGAAATTTGGGATTGAAATCCGTGGACAGACCACCGAAGATGCCATAAAATCTTCTGGGCAACCCCAGCCTGCAATTCCCACCCTGCTGGGCAGGAATTTTCCCTTTCCCTGCTGTCCTGCAGTACCACACAAGGCTGCCCTCTCTCCATGAACAGAATTCCGGTTTCAGAATTCCAGCTTTGTGTTATCTAAATTCCTAGGTGCTCTAAAGAACAGAAGGCACTGTAAAAATACAAATATTTTATAAATTCCCTCAATTAGGATGGTGCAAAAGGGTGTTTGTTTGGGAATTTCTTGCTTGGGAATTCCTGCACCTGTGTGCAGCCCTTGAAAATCAAAATAAATCAGATTTTCCACTTTCTGGACACAACAACAACACACAGTGTTGTGTTGGGCCAGCCTGTGTCTTATTTAATTAAATATACAGAGGAGATGCTGAAAGATTTCCATTTGAATGAAAAAATAATTGGAATCTGAGTGGAAATTCAACAAGGAAACTTTCCCAACTGCTTCGGCTCCAAAGGCAATGAGGGTTTTCCCTACCCTCAATGAAAAGAAAGGCAGAAAGAGAAATAAATGATCCTTGTATTCCCTACAGGCAAACACAGAGTTTCTGATCCTTTCTCCAGGCTGGAAATTTCCCTTTTCCAGAGCCTCGTGGGGAGCATATCCTGAAATTCATTTACATTTTGTCACGTAAGAGAAATGGTGACAAACCCAGAAATAAGAATTGAACACAGTGAGCAAGCCCCTGCCTGTCCCCATAAAGCCTTTGCTGTGCTCCCAGTCTGTGGCAGGGGAGTTGGGGAGGGGATTTGGGTTAATTAACCCAGCTTTTCTCCAGGTAAATATTTTCCCAGGCAAGGTGGAGCTGCTGGAAATGGACCCACCAGGGAATGCAGAGCCGGCTGCACGAGGTGGAGTTTTTCCTCACCAAACCCCTCATCTCCAAAGGATAGTGTGGATATTTATATATTTAATATATTTATTTATATATCTGTATTTTTATCCTGCAGTTTTCTGTTCACACACACACCCCACCATGTGAAATTCAGATTGAAAATTCTGAGCCAAACCCCAATTTTAGGCAATTCTAGTCAGATCCCAATTCCGGACAGCTGGGAAGGGTGTGAAGACCTGTCCCCCCTGGAAGATCCTGATGTTTCCCACACCAGATCCAGGGAGGGGGAAAAACCTCACATTTTGGAGCTCTGGAGTGCACACGGAGAGCACAAATAACTCTAAATCAAGATATGCATTTGTTTAACAGGAAAGGGAGAGAAGGCATGACTGAGTTTGGAGGGAATGTCGGGAGCTTTGCAGGGAGAGCAGAGTCAAGTCTGGGCAGTGTTTGCTCCCCTGTCATCACAGGCTCCACAGAACGGCCTTGTCTGCTCGTACAAAAATACACCTTGTGCCAGGGAAACAGGCAGGGCTTAACGAGCACCAGAACGTGTTTTGGGTCATTTCCAGGTGATTGGCCTCTTCTTAACAGATCCTTCTTGTAGATGAAGGCAAATATTTATGTAGGGACCCCATTGGCTGGTGTCGCTCTCTTCTGGTTTTTCCCCTCATAAACCTGTTCCTCAGGAATCCACGGCACCGGCACTGGCTGGGGCACGGCACAGAACCCAGAGCGGGATTTTCCATGTCCTCAGAACCCCAGACAGGATCTCCTCCACACCAGAGAGCCTCCACTCTTTCATTCCCACTGCATCCCTCAGGAATTCCCCATTCCTGACTCCTACACAGGGACTCAGCCTGGCCAAATATTTCCTCCAGCATCTTCTCCTTGCAGGGCGTTGGGGTGGCTCTTTGGGACCCCTGAGGTGGATTTGGGTGGGGAAGAGCTCTGGACTTCGGTGGGACAAATCTCCTGAGCCTCCAGCAAAGCTGCAGGACCAAGAACAACTACTAAATGAACAATTCTATATCAAAGTAGAAGCCTGGAGGCTCCTGCCTGTGCCTGGGATGGAACAGCCATTCCAAATGCCAGTTTAAATCCCAGGAACCCCGGTGCTGCTCTCCCTTACCCCATTTCTCCAGACAGTGACACTTCCTGAGGTTTCCCTTCCCTTCCTCCCTGCAGGGGTTTGAGAGCTCCAAACGGGAGCAGAGCTCAGGGTGCAGCCGGGAGGACGAAGCCACACAGGTGAGGCCACCCCAGCACCTGCAGGTCCCAGGTGGGCAGGGTGAAGGATGAGCAGGAGGATTCACCCCAGGAGAGACCCCCAGCCTCACCCCATTCCCGCCAAAATCCCATTCCCACACCATGGGAATGCTGAGCTTCATCTGGGGCTACACCAAGGGAAGAGCTCACGTGAAGATTTGTGTTTGCTGCACCCACCTGCTGGATCTTTACTTGGACATGGGACCATGGAACCATGGAATGGTTTGGGCTGGGGGGACCTTAAAGCTCACCCAGTCCCCAGGGACACCTTCCACTCCCCCAGGTTGCTTCCAGCCTGGCCTGGGACCTTCCAGGGATGAGACAGCCTCAGGATTCACAAGAAACAACTCAGTTCTGGTGCCTTTTGTTGTTCGTATTTACCAGTGAAGGCACCTGCAGATGGCAAATTGAGAGGTGACCCCGGGAGTCACCACTGAGGTCAAGAGTTGTGTTCCACAACTCCCCCTGAATCAAAAGGAAACTGATCCCAGGCCCACCCTGTGCCTCCTGGCAATATTCCAGCTGTACCTGCTGCTGGCATGCCCAGGGATGGGATAAATCATCCCAGCAAATCCAACCCAGGAGCAAAGTGCCATCTTCATGCAGACCAGGAGAACAAGACCGTTCAGCCACACAAAATCCCCTTTTCCAGCCCTGCCAGACTCAGGGAATTCGTTCCCAAGGATTGGCCAGCGCTGTGCACATTTGTTATCACATCTGTAATGAGATAAGGTGTGAGCTTCTGTTTAATTAGAAACACTGAGCTCACACTGGTGACCAAAAACACCTTGAAAACACCTCTGGCACTTCCCACCTGAGCTCATCAGGGCTCGGAGCTGGAACGGCATCAAGGAAATGATCTGCAGGTCAAATATTAAAGATTTCAAGGCAAATAAATATTTTATAGCCATCCCTAGCAAAGACGGTGGATGTGTATCCCTGTGGATAGACATCCAGGAAATCTGAGATCACATTCCTTCAGCTTAGCACAGGGCTCAGTAAAAGATAGGCTTCAAAATGTCCATTTGGGGATATTTTTTAAAGAATTTAAATGTGTTTGGCAAGGAAAAAATGAACAAATATTTTCCTTAACACATCCAATCTGTTTTATTTATTTAAATGTGTGTTACCTTTTTCTAAGAAATTATTAAAAAAAAAAAAAAAAAAACCAGATCTGAAACTTGCAGAGAAGCCAGAGCCAGAAATTACTCATGTACTCAGCTACTGATCCAAAAATCTTCCTGCTCTGCAGAGCCCTGAGAGGAAGAATGCTTCCAAACCCCCCCCTGATCTGATGGAACAGCTGAGGGATCACCAAAAAAACACATTATTTCAATGCAAGCAAGAAATTCTTCAGTCAAAGATCACGGGCAGCCACATATCTGAACTTAAATGGCAGGTTTAAAAAAAATAAACAAAAATAAAAACACTTAAACCCATCAGCTGCTGGCAAAGTGGATCCTCAGCCCCCTCTGACTGTGGCAGGTCAGTGTGAGAAATACCAGGAGGAGTTTTTGAATTTTTTTTCAGATTCCTTGATTAAATCCAGGAATCCTCACAGCTGGATTCCCCATGGGCTTCTCCTGGTGTATCCCAGAGAGAAATAAGGGGGTTTTTTTCCCTGAATACCATTTAGTAAGCACAGCCCTGAACCTTTAACCAGTGACTCCTTCTTCAAGGGGCTGCTGCAAACCAGTCCTGAGCACAGAGGCCCCTCAATAACCCCCAACAAGCTGGGTTTGGGTCCAGGGAGGGACAATTCCCTGTTAAATTCCCTGTGGAGGAGCAGCCAGGGCTGTAACAAGACCTCTGCCTCTCCCTCCGTGGGCAAAGCGACGTTTGGACACGAGGCAAGTCTGAAATTGCCTCCAGCCTCTTTAGGAAAGGTTAAAAAAAATTAAAAGCACCAAAAAACCCCCTCTGCAGGGGCCAGCATTCCTGCTTGATGCCTGAGCATCAAAGAAAGGACAGCTGCAGGCCCTGACAGGCACGGAGCAGAGCCCAGCTCTGGGGTTTTGCAGAGCTGGGGGTTCTGGTGTGTGCAGGACATTTCTGTCCCAGCGAGGACACAGCAGCGGGGACGGGCTCAGGGGAGGAGTGGGGTGAGGCCCTGAGTGCCCCGGGACAGGCGGCTCCTGGGGAGGGGAATGGGGGGTCCAGGCGGGGCAGCAGGGCTGGAGGGAGAGTTCAGGGCGTTAAATAGAACAGCTGGCACAGAGGGAGCCGGCCTGAGCAGCTGCAGCCCCGGGCAGGGCAAGGAAACTGGGATCTGTGCCCAGGGCCAGTCACCGAACACAGCCAGGGACCAATCGGGGACCAAGCAGGGACCAAGCAGGGACCATTTAGTGATCAAATACTGATCAATCAGTGACCAACCGGTGACCAACCAGTGACCAACCACTGACCAACCACTGACCAACCACTGACCAACCACGGACCAACCAGGGACCAAGCAGGGACCAATTAGTGATCAAATACTGACCAATCAGTGACCAACCACTGACCAACCAGGGACCAACCAGTGAACAACCAAGGACTAACTGGTGACCAATGGGTGACCAAACAGGGACCAACCACTGACCCATCAGTGACCAACTACTGACCAACCAGTGACCAACCAGGGACCAACCAGGGACCAACCACTGACCAACCACTGACCAACCAGTGACCAACCACTGACCCATCAGTGACCAACCACTGACCAACCAGTGACCAACTGGTGACCAGCCAGGGACCAACCAGTGACCAACCAAGGACCAACCACTGACCAACCAGTGACCAACCAGTGACCAACTGGTGACCAACCAGGGACCAACCAGGGACCAACCAGTGACCAACCGGTGACCAACCAGGGATCAACCATTGACCAACTGTTAACCAACTAGGGACCAATGGGTGACCAACCAGGGATCAACCAGTGACCAAACAAGGACCAACCACTGAACAATCAGTGACCAACCAGGGACCAACCGGTGGCGATGTAGGAAATGAGGTGCAGCAGGAGCAGAGCTGGGTGCAGGCGGCTCCTGCGGCTCCTCTGAACCCTGCAAGCTCCGTCACTCTCTCCTCGCGCCGGAGGCTCCGAGCTGTGGGCAGGATGTGGTCCCACACCTCCAGCAGCACCTCAGGGCTCGCAAACCCCACACAAAGCACAGCTCGAGGGTGGCTCAGATCCCCCCAGGAGCGCTTCAGCCCCTCGGGATCTGGCAGGAGCCACCCAGGGGTCTCCCTGGAGGCCTGGCAGGCGGCAGCAGCTCCGGGTGACGTTCCACCACCCGCAGCGCGCGGGGCCGAGCACCAGGAGGGGGTGCTGTGAGAATGGAGCTCACACACCCCAAAACAGCCCGACCTGAGCTGCCTGTGAGGTGCTGAGTCATCCCCGGGGCTGCAGGAAACCCCAGAGCCCTCCGGAGCTGCTCACCCCACACCCACAGGGGGACAGGCCCGGGGAACACCAGCGGCTGGGGCACCGCGGAGGAGCTCACTGGAATGACAGCCTTGGGGTCCCAAAAGCTGTGCAGGAGTTTCCTCTCTGAGCCTTTTGAGCTCGTCCACGGACAAGGAGAGCTGCAAATACGGCCCTGCTCTGGCAGCACAGGGAGGATGCTTGGGAAGATGAGCAGAACTCTGACCTCACACCCAAAAAGAGAGAAATGTCCAAAATGAGCAGCCTGGTCTTGTGAAAGGTCCCTGCCTGTGGTCTTTAAGTCCCTTCCAGCCCAAACCTTTCTGTGAGCCTCTAATGCCTTTATTTTCCAAGGGTTTCTGGTCCCTTTTGGGTTTGGTTTCGATTTTCTCGTCTAAAAGTCAGTTTGGAAGATCCCCTTCCTTCCCCCAGCAAATGTGTCACTCTTACACCCACACCTGGAGTTTAAGGGAAGGGGCTCAGACCTGTAAAAATAATCACCCCAAATGCATTAAATTAAAAAGTCCAGGGGGGAGAATAACCCATGGAGCCCCTGCAGGTCTCAGCTTTTGCTCTGTGAGCTGTGCTGGAGCCCCCTTAAGCTCCTCAAAGTCACCACCAGCGATGAACTGCAGTGAAATTAGCCCAGCATTTATCTCGGGAACTCCTCTCTTAGCCCCAGACCAGGAGATAAGACTGGTTCTATCTGGGTAACACTGATGCTGGTATTAACGGGGCACTGCAGACAGGGAATTTCAGCAAAACAGCTCTGCTGCAGTCCAGGCCCTTGATCTTTTGAAATCAGCATTTCCAGGAACATGAAAATGTTCAAAAAGTGGTGCCACAACCCCACAGGGTCCTCAGAGATCCTCAGACACCGAGCCCAGGATCCAGCACAGGGCCTGACTAAGCCTGACCTGCTAAACCCAGGCTGCAGAACCCCCCAGGCATTTCTGCATCTGGCTCAGGACTCATCCTTAAGCTTCAATTTCTCGCATGAAAATAGAAAATGGTCTTGATTTAAAGGCTACAGACGGTGGGTGAGGATGTTCTGGTGATCGATTTTGTCTCTGCTAAGATTCTGTTCCCTTTTTTTTTCTAGGCTTTTTTTTTGTCTGGCTTCACTGCCCAGACCTCTAAAATTCAATGCCAGATGTTTTTATTGTTGTTGTTGGTTTTGCTCTTCGAGGAGAAATACCCCAACTCCCAAACTCCAAAGACAGATCTCTGTGGGCTCTCCCTAAACCCAGCAATTCTTGTTGCAATTCACGTACAGTTGCTGCTGGAGATCTTTCCGGGGTTAGAGAAACGCATTTTAGGTCTTGCACAAACCAAACCACGGGGATTTCCTGGAAACCTGCTCCTTTTCTGTCAGATTTCTCTGCATCTCACACAAACCCTCTGGCTGCAGCTGGGTCTGTGGTCTGCACAGGCCAAATGTGACACTCTGGAATGGGTTTGGATGAGCAGCAGTGGTCAGAAACCAGAAACCAGCACAATTTTCTCTGGTCATGGAGGGCCCACAGTGCTCAAGGTCAAATAAAAAAAATACAATAAAATATTTCCATTCTTTGCAAAGTATTTGATATTCCTGTAGCCACATCTGGCTGGTTGCCAATGGGAAAATTTGTATTTTTTTGTTCTGGAGCACCAAGATTTTTAAAATTATGTTCTTAAATAGTGGGTGATCCAGTCCTGCCCCAGACCCCCCAACAATCCCCCCTGAGCATCCCTGCAGCGCTGTCCAAAGGCTCCTGGAGCTGTGGCAGCCTCGGGGCCGTGCCCATTCCCTGGGGAGCCTGGGCAGTGCCAGCACCTCTGGGGGAAGAACCTTTCCCTGCTCTGCAGCCTGAGCCTGCCCTGGCCCAGCTCCAGCCGTGCCCTGGGTGCTGTCCCTGTCCCAGGGCAGGGATGGGAGCTGCCCCTCGGGAGGAGCTGCAGATCCCTGAGCTCTCTGCTCAGGGAAAGTTATCATTTGAAACTTGTTTCCAGTTCAGTTTCTCTCTCAGCAATGTCTGTCCCATTCTATGCCCTTTCTAAGCACACTTTATCTCAGGGTTTGCACATGGATGCACAGGACTGTGTGAGCCTTCAGTCAGACTTTGAGAATCCTCTAGAAATCCATTTCCCACACAGCTGGACACTCCAAGTGCCCTCGGCTGCCCACCCAGACCTTTCCCCATCCCCTTGTCCCACCTTTGGACACTTTCTAAACATCTTTAGATCTTTCTTACACCCAGAACTGCCCCCAGTACAGGGGAGAGGCCACCCCAGCCCAGAGCAGAGCAGGACAGTCCCCTCCCTTGGCCAGCCCCGGCTCTGAGATCAGGACACACAGCCCAGGACTCAAAGCCAGCCCCACAGCACCCCCAGCCCCACTGGGAACTCCCCAGGGCCCGGCTGGGGGGCTGGCAAGGTGATTCTCTGCCCCAGAATCTTCTGTTCTGGTTCCCTGGCGCTCTGCAGGGCTGTGCCAGCACTTTGAAAAGCCTGGAGGGAGCAGGGCTGGTGGCAGCTCCATCTGCCCGGCAGAGTGAGCAGAGATCACTATTTTGGGAGGCAGAGCAAGGTCAGGCACCAGGAGCAGCTCCAGAGCCTCCCCAGCAGCTCAGACAACCCTCCCTGGAAGCCTGTGGGTGACACAAACACATTTTTTTTGTTCTGCTGAGCTGCAGCAGGAGGAAGCTCCCCAGCCCCTGGCGGGATGAACTCACAACGCTCAGTGAGGGCCTTTCTCCCCGGCTGGGTGTTTATTCCCATTTATTCCCATTTATTCCCATTTATTCCCATTTATCCCCGCTGCCAGCACGCCCCAGGAAAGCTCCTCTCCCGGGAGGATGGGGTGATTATTTGGGATCAGCGCGTTGCCAGCGGAGGCACAAAGTCCTCTCGGGTGTCCCCAGAGTCCTGCTGGGCTGAACAGAGCTCGTTATTCCAGCACAAACAGGAGACACAGGGGCTTTTCCCAGCTCTTCACTGGTTTCCATCTCATGCCTGCGCTGCAAGATCATGGAATCACGGAGTCATGGAATCACGGAATCATGGAATCACTGAATTATTGAATCATAGGATTAGTGAATTATTGAATCATTGAATCATAGAATCACAGAATTATAGAATCATGGAATAATGGAATCATGGAATCATGGAATCATGGAATCATGGAATTATGTAATCACTGAATTATTGAATCACTGAATTATTGAATCACTGAATTACTGAGTCAAAGAATCACAGAATTATAGATTCATGGAATTATAGAATCACAGAGTTATGGAATCACTGAATTATTGAATTATAGAATCACAGAGTTATAGAATCATAGAATCATGAAATCATGGAATCATGGAATCTGAATTATTGAATCACTGAATTATTGAATTATTGAATTATTGAATTATTGAATTATTGAATCATTGAATCACAGACCTATAGAACCATGGAATCATTGCATCACTGAATCATTGAATTATTGAATCCCAGAATCCTGGAATGGTTTGAGGTGAAAGAGACCTTAAATCCCAGCCCAGCCCAGCCCTGCCATGGCAGGGACACCTTCCCCTCCCCCAGGGTGCTCCCAGCCCTGCCCAGCCTGGCCTGGGACACTCAGAGATGGGGGTGGCGTCGTTCCCCTCCCCACGAGGCAGGGCATGGATGAACTCACCCAAAACCGCTGCACTGTGGCTCTGGGCAGATCTCCTCCACACTTGGAGGGGTTTTATTTCCCTGGGGTGTTTCATTTTCGCTCTGAGTGTCATTTCCTTAATGAAGATGAATGAAGGAAACACTGTTTTACAGAGCCTGACCTCTTGCAAACAAAACCAATTCCCCTCTGCTCAGCCTCAGCCTCTGGCACCCTTTTGCCTTGGTAACAATTCTCATTTTTTAGCTGTTTTTGCTGCCTTTGAGGTAGCTATTCCTGAAATGCACAGCAGATCAGGTCAGAATTAGCCCAAAACTGACCCTCTGCTCCTTTTCCTGCTGCCAGTTCAAAGCCAAACAAATTTTCTGGGCAGCACTTGTGATCTCAGGTGCCCAAGCCCAACGCCAGCGAATCCTGGGCAGCCTGGCAAACCCCAAACCGCCCCGTTCCCGTAGGGCAGCTGAAACCCAGGGCCCTGGAGCAGCAGTGCCTGAGGAGAGCCCAGCCCTGACGTCCTGTTTTGCCTGCTTTGATCACGATAAGCCTCTCTTTTTTTCCATTCACGGTGTAAACAAGCAGTGATGGTTTCCTGCCCCCTCCTTTCCCTGCAGCAGGGCGGTGCAGCCTCCTCACCTCTGCCAGGGTGGATCTCTGCCCACCTGCTGCACCTGGGGCACCCCAGAGGGCTCAGAGGGGTCCTGAGGGTGCTGTCACCCCCTGAAAGGCACCTCCACCCCAGCAGAGGAGGGGGTGGCAGTGTCCAGACCAACACCCAAAGCTGTGGCACCCCGAGGGTCCCTCTGGGGGTTTGTGAGCATCACCACACGAGTTCCCAGCCCCTGAGGGTTTTGCTGTTCTGTGGGCTGGGCACATCTCTGCTGTGCTCAGGGTGGGGTTGTTGGGGTGTCCTGGGTGGGGACAGGAGCTGGGCTGGGGGATCCTGGGGGTCCCTCGCTGCTCAGGACTGTTGGATTATTCCCTTTTCTGACCCAGAGATGGGTCAGAACTGAGAGGTGTTCCAAAGACTTTCATTCCATTTTCAGCCTCATGTGAAGGGTGAGACAATACAGATGTTACAATTCACGCCATCACAATCAGAAGCCGACTACTGACATAACTATGACAGCTTTCTGCCAAGCCTTGAGAATTCTCTGATTTCCCACACAGGACGTGCTGGCTGTGAGAGCTGGGGCACCCAGGGGTGTCACTGCAGCTCCACTCTGGGCTGCCTCCCTGTGAAGTGCAGAAACTCTGCCCCAAATCTGCCCCTCGGCAGGCTCAGAGCAGGGGAAAAACCTCCTTGGCAGCTTCGGAGTTTGGTACAACATCCCATGGATGGATGGAGGGGCACTGGCTGGGAAACAGCTCTGGAGCAGTTGCTGCTTCCCTTTGCCCAGGTGAGGGCACAGGGCAGGTTCCCTTTGCCCAGGTGAGGGCACAGGGCAGGTTCCCTTTGCCCAGGTGAGGGCACAGCACAGGTTCCCTTTGCCCAGGTGAGGGCACAGGGCAGGTCCCCCTTGCCCAGGTGAGGGCAAAGGGCAGGTTCCCTTTGCCCAGGTGAGGGCACAGGGCAGGTTCCCTTTGCCCAGGTGAGGGCAAAGGGCAGGTTCCCTTTGCCCAGGTGAGGGCACAGGGCAGGTTCCCTTTGCCCAGGTGAGGGCAAAGGGCAGGTTCCCTTTGCCCAGGTGAGGGCACAGGGCAGGTTCCCTTTGCCCAGGTGAGGACACAGGTTCCCCCAGTGAGGGCACAGCACACCCTGGACTGTCCCTGGAAGAGGAAGGAGCCAGGCCCAGCCTCTTTGCTCAGCACTGGAGGCATCACTAGCAGCCCAAAGGGACATTTTGTGGGTGCAGTAAAGGCTGGGTGCAGTAAAGGTGACCCTGCACCTTCCAGGATCCCAGCCTGTCCTTGTGAGCACCCCACAGCATTCTCTGATCACCTGAGCCTGTCAGACCCACGGTGACAAACCCGCTGTGTCACCTTGTGCCCACCAGACCTGCTCCAGGTCAAAACTTGGCACATTCACGGAGCAGTACTACCCCAGGAGCCCAAATCCAATGCCAGCAAATCCCAAACAGGCCCACGAAAACAGAAATGCATCATCCCCTTGTTGGGGCTGAAACCCGGGATCCCAGAGAAGCATTTCCTGCCAGTCCAGACGAGGCCAAGCCTCCAAATCTGTGGGAAGAGCAACGGCAGCGCTGCCCTCAGCGCGGGGATTGTTTGTTCCTGCTGCTGTCCCACTGCAGGTCACAGCTCTGGAGGTTTGGGCCTTCAGACACAGCAGCCTTGGGGTCCTGTCACCCCCATGAGCACACAAACCCCACCATCAGAGGGATTTGGTCAGCTCAGGGAACCTGAGCCACCCCTGCTCCCTTCAGCTCTTCTGGTTCCTTCTCCTTATTTCACATCCAGCCGTAAATCAGCTCCAAGTGGGTGCCAGCCCCTGGAGAGGAAACATCAGGGCTGGACAAGAGGGCAGAGTTTGTTTTGGGAGCTGCTGACGTGGCTGCCGGGCACTGGTGGCCATGGTAGCTCAGCAATCAAGGTTTGTTCTTCTTCATGTCAAAAAGAACAAATCCGGGAGCTGGGAGCTACAGCAAGGAAGCTGTTCCCTCCTAGGGTGTGAAATCAGAGAATATTTTAGGATGGAAAAGAGCTCCAGGATCACTGAGTCCAGCCCAATGCCCATCTTGTGCCCAGCCTAATGTCCAGGAATTCCTTGGGCACCTCCAGGGATGGGCACTCCAAACCTCCCTGGGCAGTTCCCATCCCTGAGCTCCCTTTCCATGGGGAAATTCCTGCTGCTGCCCACCCTGAGCCTCCCCTGGCCCAGCCTGAGGCCGTTCCCTCTCCTCCTGTCCCTGTTCCTGGGAGCAGAGCCCGACCCCCCCGGCTGTCCCCTCCTGTCAGGAGCTGTGCAGAGCCACAAGGTCCCCCCTGAGCCTCCTTTTCTCCAGGCTGAGCCCCTTTCCAGCCCCCTCAGCCTCTCCTGGGGGTCCAGACCCTTCCCCAGCTCCGTTCCCTGCCCTGGACTCGCTCCAGCCCCTCCAGGTCCTGTTTGCAGTGAGGGCCCAGACTGGACACGGCCCAGCAGGAATTAGGTGGCAGTGTGGGAAGGCTGAGTCATCTCCTGCTCCTCAGATGATCATGAAATGCCTTCCTCCACCTCTGGCTCCTCTTCCCCATAGATCTGAGCATGCACAAGTTTTAAATCCCCGCTTGAATTCCCAGAGGAATCGTCTCCTTCCTCATTCCTTCCCTCAGTCATTATCCCTCACTCGATGTGACAACGCCACCGACCCTCCAGAGCTCTGTGGGTCACTGTCCCCGCACAGAATGTGCTCTGCCACCTCCCAGACACCTCCAGGAGAAAGAGCTTGTCCAGTGTTTAATGTGACACTTCAGCCTTAGGGGAAAAGCAAAAAAAAAAAAAAAAACATGGAGAAAATCCAAAAACTCCTCCTGCCTGCACAGGCCTCGTCACACTCAGCAAATCACCTCCGCCGCTTCACCTCGGGGTAAAACTTGGAAAGCTCAGCTCCTTTCTATGAATCACCCTCAGCAAACAGCCCCAATTAAGAGATAAAACATTGCTACCACAACAGCAGCTCGGGCAGGGGGTTATTTTTAGAAGCTGCTTAAAATAGCGTGTGGCACCTCGTTCAAAAACATCCCCCGAGTGCTGGTACGGGGTGATGTCAGAGCAGTGAGACGCTGCCGAGGGACAGGCACACTTCACACCCTCCCCAGGGCTCCTGCACAGCACCAAACTGAGGGAAAACACTGGAAAAAAACAGGGGAGGAAGCCCAAAATTGGTCTTAACACCTCCCTGGCAGCGTAGTAAGGTGCCAGGGTTTGGGGAGAGGAGTGTGAAGGGGTGATTCAAAGCAGATTTTGGAAGCAACAACATTTCCCACTAAAAAGTGAGCAGAGAAGGCTCTGAGTGAATTTTAGGGGAGGGTTTTGTGTTCTGAGAGCCAGCCCTGGGGCTGAAACGGGCCCTAGTGCAAAGTCTTGATCTGAGATGGCACTGACAAGGAGATGGCACTGTCCCTGTGGGAGCAGCCAGGACCTGGGGACAGCCCCGAACCTGGCACTGCCCGCACAACCTTCTGCACCTGGGGAGGGATGGAAGAGAAAAGCCACAGGATCACAGAATGTGCTGAGCTCAAGGG
Source organism: Prinia subflava (assembly GCF_021018805.1). Classification (NCBI taxonomy): domain Eukaryota; kingdom Metazoa; phylum Chordata; class Aves; order Passeriformes; family Cisticolidae; genus Prinia; species Prinia subflava. Next base: position 5,379,221 of record NC_086270.1, read on the forward strand.
TCCCCAAGGATGATCCAGTCCAGCCCAGACCCCCAACAATCCCCCCTGAGCATCCCTGCAGCGCTGTCCAAAGGCTCCTGGAGCTGTGGCAGCCTCGGGGCCGTGCCCATTCCCTGGGGAGCCTGGGCAGTGCCAGCACCTCTGGGGGAAGAACCTTTCCCTGCTCTGCAGCCTGAGCCTGCCCTGGCTCTCTGTGCCCATTCTGCACCCGCGTGTGCCCTCGGCCCTTTCGGGGTGGGCAGCCGTGGGGGAGGGCAGGGCTGAACCCCAGAGAGGTCAAATGTGAAGGACACAAACCCCCAGAGCTTCGTGGCCCTGCTGAAACCAAGAATGGCAAGAAAAGCTGAATCAAGACCTCAAGTCCCCCTGTGCTGGGCACTGGGGAGGCCCCACCTTAAGGGCTGAGTCCAGTTCTGGGCCCCTCAGGACAAGAACACTGAGGGGCTGGAGCGTGTCCAGGGCAGGGAACGGAGCTGGGAAGGGTCTGGAGCCCCAGGAGGGGCTGAGGGAGCTGGAAAGGGGCTCAGCCTGGAGAAAAGGAGGCTCAGGGGGGACCTGGTGGCTCTGCACAGCTCCTGACAGGAGGGGACAGCCGGGGGGGTCGGGCTCTGCTCCCAGGAACAGGGACAGGAGGAGAGGGAACAGCCCCAGGCTGGGCCAGGGGAGGCTCAGGGTGGACAGCAGCAGGAATTTCCCCATGGAAAGGGAGCTCAGGGATGGGAACTGCCCAGGGAGGTTTGGAGTGCCCATCCCTGGAGGTGCTCAAGGAAGGAGTGGATGTTCATCCCAGCATGGCTCAGTGGGCACGGTGGGATTCGGCCAAAGTCTGAATTTGATGATTCAGGTGGAGTTTTCCAACATTTGGGATCCTGTGACCACAAAAGCCAAAGGGCCAAGAGCAGCCCTGTGAGCCTGGGAGGTGACGAGGCCCAGGCTGTGTCAGTGCCCCTCATCCCCAGCCCCTCCTTCCCCTGCTCCTGCAGCCTGGCCAAACCCAAAACCATCCCCACGCCCCGACTGCAGCTCTGCAGGAATTCAGCCCCAAACGGGCGTGGAGGGGCCGGGGCTGATGGCAAATCCCCTCCTGGGGCACAGCCCTCGGGAATTCAGCCCCAATCGGGTGTGGAGGGGCCGGGGCTGATGGCAAATCCCCTCCTGGGGCACAGCCCTCGGGAATTCAGCCCCAAACAGGAGTGGAGGGGCCGGGGCTGATGGCAAATCCCTCCTGTGGCACGGCCCTCGCTGCCACGGCTCCCTCCGGGCAGGCACACGGGCAGGGATCTGCCTGCTGAAAATCCCAGCAGCTGCTCCAGGGATGGGAAACAGCCGGGGGAAGATGCAGCAGGGAAGTGAGGAGGAAGGTCAGGGATGTAATCAAGTGAGAAATGAGGCAGCTCTGGGTGGAAAATTACAGGGGGATTGGTCTGGAAGGAAAAAAGCCTCGTGTGGGATGGGACAGCAGAGCAGGAGCAGAATCAGGCTGCTGCCAGAGGGGAGATTTGGTACAATTCTCAAAAAAACTCCCCAAAAAAACACATTTGAAGACACCCAGAGAGAGCTGGGTCACCTCCACACGGGAATGGGGACAGGAGATGGATTTACTGACAATGAAAGATGCAAGAGGAGATGGAGAATTAATGGCTCTAAATGCTGGGTGCAGCATAATTCTCCCTAAAAGCCCAACCAGCCAGAGATTTTTACATTACCCAGGTGAAAGAACTTGAAAATACCACTAAAACTCACAAAGGTTTTCACCAAAACTCCACGGATGTGTTTTTGTTCCACACAAATAAAAGCCAGGTGGCCAAATTAACCCTAATTAACCTGATTAGGTTCATTGCCGGGCTAAGAATCATTCACTGATGCCACAAGGGTTTGTATTTTGGTTTTTTTTCCTCTCTCCAAACAGAATTCCCTTTGTGCACCTGCTTTTAACACCACCCTGCCAAAGAGCACATCCCAACGTAATTCCATTAGAGCTGGGAGATGTTTCATCCATCCGCCGAAAAGCAGGGAATGAATACAAAACCATGCACATTATGTACTCTCTGCAGGGATATTTAAAGCTTTTCCCCTCAAAGTAAATCAGTTTTATGCCGTTAAAGCCCTCGAAAATATCAAGTTGCAAGGCTTTGCTCCCAGAACTTGGTTTTCTCTCAGTTTCTGGTGACTTTGGGGAAGGCAGCTCACGGGGAATTGGCATTTCCCACTCCAGCTCACCCCCGGAACCAAACTCCGGCCTCTCCTGCCTCAGTTTCCCCCCTGAATACGGGAATGGCATTTCAGAGGTGCTGAAAATCCTAACCCATGATCATTTCTAGGAAGCCTGACGGGAAAAACAAGCAGGAATGTTGTTTTGTTTGTTTAAATTTAAACTTCCAGAACCAGTGGATGGCACAGGAAAGGCCTGAAATCAAGAATGCTCTGACAAACACAAGAGCAAAGCCCAGATTTAGACTCCTCCTGAGGGAAAAACCAAGGAATTAATTCATTTTATTTACACCTGATCACCTTTGGGGTCCTGGTTTTGTTTTCATTTCTTATTTGCTAAACCCTGACAGTCACAGGGACACCAGCAGTGGCTCTGCCCATTTACAATATAAATATAAATATAAATATAAATATAAATATAAATATAAATATAAATATAAATATAAATATAAATATAAATATAAATATAAATATAAATATAAATATAAATATAAATATAAATCTGGTCTATAATGAAGCTTTTATTGCTCAGAAAGCCATAAATCCTGGAATTCTTGCCATCTCCACCAAAATTAACCTGCACAGATACAGGTACAACCATGCAGTGTTTGAAGGAGGGCAAAATTCCAAGGAAATGGAGCATCCACCTGGACACCCACAGCTGCTTTACATTTAAATGAGTCTGGATTTGTGGAATTCCTGTTTCCATCTCTGCCCTCGGGGCCTTGGCCCCAAACTCTCCTTGAGGGACGAGGGTTTGGCAAGGGGCAGCTCTGAGGGGTCTGTGGCAGGTGGGGAGTGAAGGGAAAGCCAAAACTTCCCAAATCCACGGGGAAACTTGAATTGCTGATTTTCTAGCGATGGCCATGGAATGGTTTGGGCTGGAAGGGAACTTAAATCCCCCCCAGTGCCACCTCCAGGGACACCTCCCCCTGTCCCAGGCTGCTCCAGCCCCAGTGTCCAGCCTGGCCTTGGGCACTGCCAGGGATGCAGGGGCAGCCACAGCTGCTCTGGCAATTCCAGCCCAGCCCCTGCCCACCCTGCCAGGGAACAATTCCTGCCCAATCTCCCAGCCAGCCCTGCCCTCTGGCACTGGAAGCCATTCCCTGGCTCCTGTCCCTGCAGCCCTTGTCCCCAGTCCCTCTGCAGCTCTCCTGGAGCCCCTTCAGGCCCTGCCAGGGGCTCTGAGCTCTCCCTGGAGCCTTCTCCTCTCCAGGGAAGCACCCCCAGCTCTCCCAGCCTGTCCCGTGAGGAGCAGAGGACCCAAGAACCAGACTCAAGAGCTCCCCAGGCCATTTTGACTCCAAAAAGCTCCAAATTCCCCATTTCATTTCCCATGACAGAGACCCTTTAGGTGCAATCCCAGTTTCTTTCCTTTCACACCCAAACCCTGCACAGAACCAGCCTTGCTTAGGCCCTGGCACCACAAATAAACTGATTTTTCATTACAATCTGATGAAATCCCCTCTTTGGGACACAAATCCCACCAGCCCGAGGAGCTGTGTTCCAATTTGGACCTTTTGCAGGTAAAATAAAGCATTTTAAGAGTGCCCCCAGGATATCCTGAGATGGAAGGGACCCTCCAAGATCATCCAGTCCAATTCCACAATGCCAAGGGGACAATGGGAGCTTCCAGCACAGTTTGGTACCTTTAGAATGGACTGGGAGGATGGAAAATAAGATTTTTCTTACTAAAATTGCTGCGGCTCCCAGGCTGGGACAGGCTGCAGGTGCTTCGGAGGCCAGGATTAGGAGTCGAAATGGTCTTGATAAATTGTAGAAATGGTCTGGAAGAAAGGAGAAAAAAGAGAAAAGGACACTTCAGGAATGGTGGGTGAGTTGGTGAGGCAGGAACAATCCACAGCATGGTCACCAGGGAGATAAACACAGGCTTGGAAGGGTGAGGGGGTTTTGGGGAAATCTCAGGATTTCCATGGATCACAAAGGGAAAAGGAGCCGAACGTGCAACAGTGCAATAAAACCAAACATTTGCTGTGATGCAGAGACAAAATGTCCAACAAATAAACAAAGGGAACTTTCCAACTCTTTGGCCCCACCGAGGTTCTGGTGTTGGACATTTCAGTCAAAACTCCCAATGAGGATGAGGAGATGGATGGAGACAGCACAGACTGGAAATCCAGAGAGGAAAATCACATTTATGGCATTGTTATGGTTGGAAAAGCCCTCCAGGATCATCCAGCCCAACCACAAACCAGCACCACCACCGCCACCACTCAGCCACATCCCCAGGTGCCACCTCCAGGTGTTTGTTGAACATTTCCAGGGGTGGGGACTCACATTCATGGGGGTCCATTTTGGGTCAAGACAACGGAGAGGCATCTCCCTGGCCTCCAAACTCATCCCAAGGGACACAGGAGAAGGGAATAAATCACCTTTAGGGTTTGTCAGGTGTCACAGCCCTAAATTGCACCAGGAAGTGTTTCCTGACTGGGAATTCGAGGAATTCAAGGGCTCTCCAACACCTGCATCAGGGAGTTTAAGGCCCAGCCCAGTGGCTCTGCCTTGGACTCCCAATTTTCTTTGTTTCCAAGGGTAGAAAAACCCCTTAGGAAGCAACTCAGTGGCTCAATTACCCAACTTAATTAACCAAATTAACAGCTGAGGCCATGGCCCCTCCAGCATCCACACAGGCAGAGGGGAAGGAAGAAAAATTACATCAATTTTATGGAGAAGAAACAGATTGAAGAGACCAAGACGTGCCAACATCACCCAGAGGGCCAGGATCAGTGGAGGGGGAGCCCTGTCCAGCGGAATCATCCCAAAATGACCCTTTTAATTAGAGAGAGATTAAAAACGTTCAACTCAAATATCTGCAGGTGACAGGATCTCGAAAGAGATTTATTTTTGCACCAATCCACCTTCCCCAAACTCCTCCCTCGCAGGGGGAAGGCTCAGCAGAGCTGCTCTGGTTCCTCAGCAGGGATCTGGCTGGGGCTGGGGGCTCCTGAGCTCTGCCAGTGGTTTGAGCATTTTCACAGAGCCCCAAAACAGATTCAGAGCAGGCCCAGGCCCTCCCTGGGCTGGCAGAGGGGTCCCAGCTCAGTTTGGGGACAGTTTAGGCCAGGTTTGTCACCACCAAAACCTTCCTTCTGTACACCCGGGGACAGGGAGGTTCTAGGATGTGCTGGGATTTCCCCAGGGATCTCAAAAGGGGACAGAGAAGCTTCCCCATCCTTGGAAGTGCCCAAAGCCAGCCTGGACAGGGCTTGGAGCAGCCTGGAACAGTGGAAGGTGTCCCTGCCCATGGCAGGAGTGGCACTGGATGGGATTTAAGGCCCCTTCCCACCATAATTCCACAATTCTGTGATTCCTGATCCCTGGGACAGTGGGAGGTGTCACTGACCAGTACAGGGGTGGCACTGGGTAGGATTTAAGGTCCCTTCCCATCATAATTCCATAATTCTCCATCCTGTGGTTTGAGTTTCGCCTCACAGGGTGTTGCTGTTGGGTTTTTCTGCCCCCCAGAGCCCTGTGGCCTCTCCAGGCCTCCCCAGCCACAGCAGAATCTGGAATATCGACGTTTTCCTGGAAATCTGGAGGGGAATACAGGGTTGGGCTGCCCTGCCCACGAGGAGCAGCCACATCAGGGCTCCCAGGCTGGGAGGGGATGGAATTTTGGGGTTGAAATCTGGACAGAGCATTGAAGACGGCAAAAACTCCTCTGGGCAGCCCCAGCCTGGTGGGCAGGAGGATTTCCTGCCCCTGCTGCCTTCTCTCCATGCATGGGATGGGATGGGATGGGATGGGATGGGATGGGATGGGATGGGATGGGATGGGATGGGATGGGATGGGATGGGATGGGATGGGATGGGATGGGATGGGATGGGATGGGATGGGATGGGATGGGATGGGATGGGATGGGATGGGATGGGATGGGATGGGATGGGATGGGATGGGATGGGATGGGATGGGATGGGATGGGAAGGGAAGGTCCTGAACCATTCCATGATTCCACAATCACAGAGCCCTCGCTGCCACCTGGCTGTGCAGAACCTGGCAGAGCTCAGTGCCAGAACAGGCTTTTGTCACAAGGGAATTTTCATTTTTATAGCAAAATTTAAAAGAAATAAAATTAAATCAGGAGAATTTCAGAAGCACACAGTGAGGGCTGCCCTGCCTGCTGCAGGGAAATTCTGTCAAATCCCTCCCTGGCTGCTGAGGCTTCTCCAGTCACCAAAACCAATGGAAAAATTCTCCTGTTGCCCATTCCTGCCCCTCCTCGGGTTTATTTTACCCAAGTGTGGCATCTCAGGCTGACCTCTGCCTTTAGAAATCATTCAGAATTCTTGTTCCAGTCACAAGAGCACCAATGGAAATAACTGGTGGCCTCGCTGATGAACAAACACCCCAAGGTTTCCTTCTGCATTTCTCTGACCAGTGCAGCTGCAGCCCTGCCCAGGAGCCTCCTGTGAAGCAGCAGCCGGGCTCCTGCTGCTCAGCCCCATCTTAACTGGGAGGCATCGGCCCCTCCTGGGCTTGGAACAAAGAATTTTAGATTAAAAGGGAAAAAAAATAACAAAAAAGGAGCAGTGCAGGCACTGGAGACGAAGCAGCTTTAGCAGCCTCTTTTATCAGGGCGGCTTCCACCTCCAGACAACAACCCTGGGGAAGCAGCTGGAGTTAAAAAATCATATCCCAGCCACAGAAATGAATTCCCAAAGAATTCCTGTTGCCCTCCCCGAGTCAGGGCAGGGTGGCAGTTCCTGGGAGGTTCTCCAGCCCTTCCCGGGGGCTGGAGGCACTGCCCAACCCACTGGGCAGCCTGGCCTGGGACACCCCCAGGGGCAGCCACAGCCGCTGCTGTCCCCTCCGGGGAGGTGACATCGGCCTTTGTCCCACCCCCCATCCCAGGGTTTTACAGAGACAGCGCCCTGTGCTCTGCTCCCCTCACAAACCCTGCCTGGACCTTCAGCATTCCCATGGAACTGGGGACCCCGGGAGGATCTGCGGAGCTCACGGGTGCAGATGTGCAGGGGAAGGCAGAGGAATTCCCTCCTCAGCCGCTCAGCCCTGCCTGCAGGCAGCACGAGCTGCTGGGAGCGCTGTTCCCTCCTCACACCTGCAGCACCCTCAGCCCAAGGCGCTCCTTGCTCCCCTCAGAGCACAGCTCCAGCCTTCTCCATGGCCCCTTCCAGCCTGGGAATGTGCAAACAAACGGGAATGCTGGCCCTGGGAGGGGCCATGGAAAATAAAGAACCCAGAGGGAGAAGAACACTCCGCAGGAGAAGCTGGGGCAGCTCCCTTCAGCCAGGGAAGGGCCCTCTGCCCCTCCTTTCTTGTGGGATAAAAGCGTCCAGAGGCACTGAGATGAAAAATCTGTATTTGGGGTTGCAAACAGCTCTGCAAAGCCCAGCACGGAGCTGGGGCAGGGACTGTGGACAGGCAGCTGGGGATTCCCATCTCCGCCAGCCCTGCTGCATCCCAAACATCCTCCCAGCACAAGAGGCAGCCAAATAAACGAGCAGCTCAAACCCTCCAGGCTCCTGATTCAGGGCTGAAAACAGAGCCCAGCCAAGCTGAAATCCTCAGGGGTAACAGCACTGAGGAACTGAATCTCTGCAGTGGCCATTCACCTGCTCAGATGAAAAAATAAAACCCAAAACTCCCCCATTTCTGTGCCATTTCCCCCTGCTGACAGGAAGGAGCTGCAAAGGGCCATTGCTGCTGAGCTTAATTGCATCCAATGCTCCTAAGGGTGAGGGGAAAGAGCCCTTCATGAGCCAGAACAAAAAAAAAATAGTGAATATTTTCTAGTGCAGCAAGAGCAGCATCCTCAAAGCTTCGCTCCCACACCCTCAAGTGTGAAATCAGAGATTCTTTTTTTTTATTTTCTTTTTCTCAGTAATGCTTTTTGCTCATTTCCTGCCTGGCCTCTTGTGCTTTGAGCAATGAATCAGGATGAATTAACATCGGGGCAAGATTAGGATCATGCCTGAGCAGACCTTTGCTGTCATCTTCCAGGGAATTAAACCAAGGCCTCGTCACGCTGGGCTGACCACGGACACCAGGGTGGGACCAGCCCTGACCTCTCCTCCTGCGGAGGGTTCTTCTCCCTCTGGGTTCTTTATTTTCCGTGGCCCCTCCCAGGGCCAGCATTCCCGTTTATTTGCACGTTCCCAGGCTGGAAGGGGCCATGGAGAAGGCTGGAGCTGTGCTCTGAGGGGAGCAAGGAGCGCCTTGGGCTGAGGGTGCTGCAGGTGTGAGGAGGGAACAGCGCTCGCAGCAGCTCGTGCTGCCTGCAGGCAGGGCTGAGCGGCTGAGGAGGGAATTCCTCTGCCTTCCCCTGCAGATCTGCACCCGTGAGCTCCGCAGATCCTCCCGGGGTCCCCAATTCCATGGGAATGCTGAAGGTCCAGGCAGGGTTTGTGAGGGGAGCAGAGCACAGGGCGCTGTCTCTGTAAAACCCTGGGATGGGGGGTGGGACAAAGGCCGATGTCACCTCCCCGGAGGGGACAGCAGCGGCTGTGGCTGCCCCTGGGGGTGTCCCAGGCCCAGCTGCCCAGTGGGTTGGGCAGTGCCTCCCAGGAACTGCCGCCCTGCCCTGACTCTGGGAGGGCGACAGGAATTCTTTGGGAATTCGTTTCTGTGGCTGGGATATGATTTTTTAACTCCAGATGCTTCCCCAGGGTTGTTGCCTGGACGTGGAAGCCGCCCTGGTAAAAGAGGCTGCTAAAGCTGCTTCGTCTCCAGTGCCTGCACTGCTCCTTTTTTGTTATTTTTTTTTTCCCTTTTAACCTAAAATTCTTTGTTCCAAGCCCAGGAGGGGCCGATGCCTCCCAGTTAAGATGTGGTTGGAGCCACCTGGGACAGTGGAAGGTGTCCCTGCCCCTGGCAGAGCGTGGAACAAGATGAGTTTTAAGGTCCCTTCCTTTAAAATCCCAAACAATTCTGGGATTCTGGGATGTGGCTCCTCTTGAGCTGCAGCTCCAGCCTCCCCAGGGACCCATGGAATTGGCTCTCCAGCATCACAACTCCAGGGATGTCCTGACTCCAGGACCCCCAGGGGATCCTCATCCCCCTTTCCCAGGTTTTTAAAGCACAATCCAAACGTGGGGCCCTCAAAATAAATCCACTCTCAAGCACCTCAGTGCCTGTGGCAGCTTCTGTTCCTTCATTTCCCCCGTATCCACGCAAAGAATTCACCAAAACCAAGGGAAAAATGATTCCTGTGCCCATTCCTGCTCCCCCTGGGGTTTATTTTACCCAGTGTGGCACCTCAGGGTGGCTCAGGCTGACCTCTGCCTTTGGAAATCTCTCAGAGCAGCACTGAGAGCCGCAGGGAACCACGAGGCGCTTCAAGGTTTTGACACTTCTGCAGAGGAAAAGTTCTCTGCTGCTCTAAAGGAAGTGGAGAGAGGCTGTGAACTGAGATTGAACCAGCAGCTCTTGAGGATGCAATCAGTCAGAGAGGAGAGGGGGAAAACAAAACAAAAAACAAGCCGGGTTTGCAGAGAATGGGCCATTAGCTCCATCTCTGAGCAGAAAATGTCACCGAGGCACAGAGTCCGGCAGGAAATCAGATGCTCAGACCTGTGCCCTAACGACTCATTAAGGTAAAAATTCTTTGCTCCACGTTCCCAGTGGTGAAAAATGAAAAATTTCACTCTGCAGCCGCCCAAAAAGGGAATATCCAGGCTCCTCCCAAGAGCAGCCAGGCAGGTCCCAGCAGCCTCCACCCCACCAGCAGCACAGGGACAGGGGACACTGGGACACTGTGCACCACTCTGTGCTGTCACCCTGAGGCCCAGACTGGGACATTTGGGGGCTTTGGGGCTTTACAAAGGGGATGAACACAGGGAAGGTCTGGAGCTGCTGAAAGGAATTGGTGTGAGGCCCCTGGGTAGGTTCAGGGCTGGAGCCAGGCTGGGAGAGCTGGGGGTGCTCCCCTGGAGAGGAGAAGGCTCCAGGGAGAGCTCAGAGCCCCTGGCAGGGCCTGAAGGGGCTCCAGGAGAGCTGCAGAGGGACTGGGGACAAGGGCTGCAGGGACAGGAGCCAGGGAATGGCTTCCAGTGCCAGAGGGCAGGGCTGGCTGGGAGATTGGGCAGGAATTGTTCCCTGGCAGGGTGGGCAGGGGCTGGGCTGGAATTGCCAGAGCAGCTGTGGCTGCCCCTGGATCCCTGGCAGTGCCCAAGGCCAGGCTGGACACTGGGGCTGGAGCAGCCTGGGACAGGGGGAGGTGTCCCTGGAGGTGGCACTGGGTGAGTTTAAAGTTCCTTTCCAACCCAAACCATTCCATGGCTCTGTGACAGAGCCACCCCCACGAGCTGAGCTCTCCCAGCCTGGCCAGCAGCAGCTCAGCCCCCATGGCTGAAATCCCTCAGAATTCCCATCTCCTCCCAGAATTTCCCACATTTTGGCCATTTCTGTGCCACCATTCCTTTTCTCCATCCTCCCCACCTGGGGGACAGCACAGCAGTGTCTCCCTGCGTAATTCTAATTTTTCACTCATGCCACTGACTCCGTTTGCACAAACTGCAGCTGAGTTTTTTTGGGGGGTTGGGTTGGTTTTTTTTCCCTTATCAGAGAGATTTAAAAACCCAAAAAACATCAAATTCTCCTGCGTGCACAGAGGTTGTGCTGCACTTTTGCTGGATGACACCAAAGAACCACAAGAGCAGAGCCCCAGGGAGGCCAAGGGCTGATGCAAACGGAAAACAAGGCAGCGAAAGGAAGTCGTTCTGTCGGGCTTTGTTCTTGCAGGGGCTTTTTGGGGTGGCTTCTTTCCATAGAAAGTTTCCACTGCAGTTTTTGAAATGAAACCTGGGTGTATTTTTTGCCCTCAGAGCCGTGAGCAGGAGCGGGGCTGAGAGTCAGAGCAGCAGCACAGAGCTGTGGGTCTGGAATGGAGTGAAAACACAAGGAATGCCCCAAAACCATCCCTGAGCCGTTTTATGAAATTAAAGCCTGGGGAAAAAGTCAAGGTATCAATCAGGAAAGCCACTGGGGAGGTTTTAGTGGGGACAGAACTTTTGGGGTGCAATGTGAGAGCCAGATCTGGACAGGCAGAATTCCTTGGTGGGATGGAGGAAAGTGGAGGGAGCAGGAAAAGTGGAGCAAACAGCAGGAAAAGTGGAGCAAACAGCAGGAAAAATGGAATAAACAGCAGGAAAAGTGGAACAAACAGCAGGAAAAGTGGAATAAACAGCAGGAAAAGGGGAAGGAACAGCAGGAAAAGTGGAATGAACAGCAGGAAAAGGGGAGGGACCAGCAAGAAATGCAGAATGAACTCCAGGAAATCCCTCCAGGAGGGCTCATCCCATCACCTGGAGGTTGCTCAAACATCCCCGCCCTGTCACCTCCAAACCCTCCTCTCCAGATGCAGAATTTCACAGAATCACCTCAACTTTGAGCTTCTGGGGGGCTCAGCCAGGAGGGAAAAACAACACCCTGCAAAATTCAACCTCTGCCAGAGCTTTCAAACCCTGAGCCTGAGAATCCAGGGGACTCGGGGATGCATCCAGGGGATTTGGGGATGTTCTATGGGATTCGGAATGCTCATGGGGTTCTGGAGATGTTCTGGGGGATTTGGAAGTATTTCCAAGGGATCTGGGGATATTCCCAAGTGTTTTGGGGATGCCTCCGGGGGATTTGGGGATGCTCTATGGGATTTGGGGATGCTCCAGGAGTTCTGAGGACGCCTCCAAGGGAGTTGGGGATGCTCCAGGGGATTTGGGGATGCTCCAGGGGATTTAGGGATGCTCCAGGGGATTTAGGGATGCACTGCCACCTTCCCCCCGAGCAGGCTGAGCACGGGAGCAGCTCCTGCTCCCTGGCACTTCACAGCAAAGCAGCAGCACCAAGCCAGGACATAAAACCCCCTTCCTACAGCAGATTCCCAGCCTACCCTGGAACCCTCCAAAGGGATTAAATTTAAAAAAGACATTAAATAAAAATAATTTTAAAAAGTTAAATTAAAAAAAAAGGTTAAATAAAAAAATGGGGTTAAATTAAAAAAGGGGTTAAATAAAAAAAAAGGGGTTAGATAAAAAAGGGTTTAAACAAAAAAGGGGTTAAATAGAAAAAGGGGTTAAATAACGTGGCCAGCACGGGGTTCTGCTGGAAAAATGACTCACAGGAAGGATGGCAACAAAGCAGTGCCATAAAATATTCAACAGGCTCGGTCTGCCCGGGGCTGGAGAATAAAACCCGGGGTCAGTGGAGCTGTGCTGGCTCCCGGAGCGCTGCGGGGCCAGAGCAGCCCCTGCGCTCTGCTCGCGGCAAATTACGGCCCCACATTTAATTAAAATTTCATCACGGCCATTCCCAGCAGCTCCTCCCGGGACGGGGCATCCAGAAAGGGCTGGAGCTCGGTGGGAGGAAGGGAAATGTGGGGTGAGGGGTTTGGGGACATTCACAGCACCAGCCTGGGATGGGCTGTGGGGCCTGGGGTTCTGCTTGGGTTTCTAATAGGGCATAAAATATAATAATTTATAATCATAAATCATAAATAATCGTAATCCAGACTGGTTTGGATGGGAAAGGACCCTAAAGTCATCCCATCCATGGCAGGGACCCCTCCCCCTGTCCCAGGCTGCTCCAGCCCCAGGGTCCAGCCTGGCCTTGGGCACTGCCAGGGATCCAGGGGCAGCCACAGCTGCTCTGGCAATTCCAGCCCAGCCCCTGCCCACCCTGCCAGGGAACAATTCCTGCCCAATCTCCCAGCCAGCCCTGCCCTCTGGCACTGGAAGCCATTCCCTGTGTCCTGTCCCTGCAGCCCTTGTCCCCAGTCCCTCTGCAGCTCTCCTGGAGCCCCTTCAGGCCCTGCCAGGGGCTCTGAGCTCTCCCTGGAGCCTTCTCCTCTCCAGGGGAGCACCCCCAGCTCTCCCAGCCTGTCCCGTGAGGAGCAGAGGATCCAAGAACCAGACTCAAGAGCTCCCCAGGCCATTTTCACTCCAAAAAGCTCCAAATTCCCCATTTCATTCCCCATGGCACCCTTCAGGTGCAATCCCAACCCAGCAGGAGGATCTGGACATCTACTGGAGAATCTTTAATGATCTGCGCTGGTTTTGCCCTAAAATGCTGAGTGACCCTTCTGGCTCCCAGCTTGGCCCTGGGAGGCGCCAGGGAGCTGGAGGGACAGGCCCTGGTGCTTTCAGGGAGGAGCAGAGTCCCCCAGTGCCCCCAGTGCCCCCAGTGCTGCTCTGAGCTCTCCACCCCACCCACATCCCACAGAGCCTCAGCTGGAGGCTGGACAGGAGCACAAAACCAATTTTTCCACTGTCCTGCCCCTTTTTTTCTGGTGCCTTCTGTAAAACCAATTGTAAAAACGACGCCAGGTGTGAGGGACTCAGCAGCTCTGGGGCTTGCACACCAATTCCATCCACCCCAGAGGTTCTGGAAGTGATCAGAGGTCCCCTAAGTGCCCCTGGCTGCGAGGGAAGAAGAAAATCCCACAAATATCTCCGAGGGGTCTCCTTTGGGGTCACAGCAATGCTGAACCCATGAGCCAAACTACACAGGAGGGGAAGGAAACAGCCACAGCCACATCCACGAAAACTAATGCTGGATCACAGCAGATTATCCTAAATGTCAGTGCCCTGCTGCCAGGCCACCCTTAATCCTTAGGAAAAAAAAAAAATAGGAAAAGAAGCTGAAAAACAAGACCAAACATCCTCAGCTTCTGCTTTTAGGGAAGCTCCCTGCAGGAAGCCCTGGAGCACAAGGCCCAAAGAAAGCAGAATTTTCCTGCTGGGCTCCAAATGAGCTGAGATGCTGAGGAGAAAAATCCCCGGAGGAAAAAAGAGGCTCCTGCTCACACCAGGGCCAGGAGGGACTCACAGCATCCCCAGCGCCGCTCAGAGCTCTGAGGAAAGCAGCAAATTGGGCTGGAAGCTGAGGGTCTTGGAAAAGCTGGAGGAGCCTGGGGCAGAGGAGGCGTCTGGCGCCTCGGGGGTTAAGGCAGGCACAGCCCTGAGCTCCAGCCCGAGCTGTCCGGGGAGGCTTCACCCCCTGAGCAGCTCCTGGGGAAGTCAGGGCAGGCAGAGGCGGGGAGTGATGGATGCGGAATTAAAAGCTGGATAAATAATTCATTGCTGAGGTCATCGGATTGGAGGGATGTGTCCGCCCGGCTGCCGGCACCCCTGGGTGCCACATCAATCAACAGCCAGAAGTGACCCGGGAGCGCTGGCACGGCCTGAGGGGTGTTGAGCAAACACAGAGCCCCCAGAGAGCCCAAAATGAAGTGGAAGCGACCTGGAGTTGTTCATGAAGGTAATTATTAAAATGTGAACCATCCAACAGGTACAGCACACACACACAGCCGCCTGCCCTCCGTCCTGTGCAGCCTCCTGGTGACAAAGAGCCCTCCTGAGTGCCACAAACCCCCCGGGGAAGGCTCCAAACCCACCTGGGGCAGCCCCTTCCCTTCCCTCGGCTTGCCAGGGGGAGCCCCCCACAGCTGGGACCACCCAGTTTTCCTGGGAATGTGCAAATTCCAGCGAGGGATGTTGAGGCTGATTCGAAATCAGTGGTGAACAACAGTGAACGTGAATTAAAGTTTATCCCACGTTGCAGAGTTCTGGAGTGTCCTCCCAAACCCTCTGGGAGCAGGAAAACTGATGGGATCCAGTGATCCACAGCTCCTAACTCGTTGTTGAACAGGAAAACCATCAGGATCCAGTGATCCACAGCTCCCAACTCATCTGGGAGCAGGAAAACTGATGGGATCCAGTGATCCACAGCTCCTAACTCATTGTTGAACAGGAAAACCATCAGGATCCAGTGATCCCCGGCTCCCAAGCCCTCTGGAAGCAGGAAAACCGACAGGATCCAGTGATCCCCGGCTCCCTGTGCTCCCACCAGCAGCAGGGGCATTTTCCAGCCTCAGGGCTGGGGCAGGTCAGCAGAAATGTCCCCTCCCCCAGTGCAGGAAGCGCAAACAGAGCAGAAATCTTGGGTTTATTTTGCCATTCAAGGATGAAACTGAGCAGCCCAGGCTGCGGTTTGGTGAGGGTCAATAACGTGCACAAACCCAAGCGCTCAGGTGGGAGCTCTCTGCTTTGTGCTGTGCCTACAGGATTGGTTTGGTGGCTCTCTGGAGCGCCTCCCCCAGCTTCTGAGCAGGGTTTGACCCCTCCTCTGCAGCGATTCCGTGGGTTCTGTGAGGAATACCTGAGCACAGCCAGGTGAACGCAGGAGCAGCTCCTGCAGCAGCTCCAGCGGCTCTGCCCCCGTGGGGGACAGGGATGCTCCCCTTGGGGACACCACGGCCCCTGGAGATCAGTCCCCAGCTCTGGTGGATGCAGACAGGAGCTCGGAGCCTTTTCTGCCACGCGGGTGCCAGACTCAAACCCCGCAGGCAGCAGAGCGCGGCCACGGCGCTGAATTAAACCCAGAATGCCAAAGCAGCTCCAGCCCGGGGAGACTGCAAAGCACCAACACCTCACCTGGGACCTCCCCTTCACCTCCTTAGGGCCCTGAGCCCTGCAAAACGCATCCAAAAACTGTCAAAATGCACCCTAAACCTGCAAAATGCATCCTTAGAGCTGCAAAATGCACCCTAAAGCCTGAATAATGCATTCTAAAACCTGCAAAATGCATCCCAAAACTTGCAAAATGCATCCTCATACCTGCAAAGTGCACCCTAAAACCTTCAAAGTGCAACCTTAAAATCTGCAAAGTGTATCTCAAACCCTGCAAAGTGCATCCTAAACCCTGAAAAAATGCATCTCAAAGTTGTCAAAATTCATCTTAAAAGCTGCAAAATGTATTCCACAGCTGACAAAATGCACCCTAAACCTGACCCTGCAGGGTTTTGCTCCAGCACAAGCTCAGCCCTGCCTGGGGGTGAGGAAGAGCTCCCCGGTTTGGCAGCGATGGTTTCACCCCTGGTGCTGTTCCTGCCCCTGCACCAAACCAGCGCCACCCACAGCAGCTTCCCAAAGGCCCCGGGGGTTTGGGGTGAACAAACACCACACCCCAAATCCAGCCCAGGCCACCCCAGCACAGCCACTGGTGGCCACGGCTCAGCTGCTGGGGACATTAAGGGACACCATTAATGGATCCAATTCACACCACACATCCCACCCATCTCCAGCTTCTCCCATCCCTCCAAGCCAGGGCCCCACAAACACCCCTTGTCTCCCCAAACTTTTTTCTTCCCTTTCCAAAACAAAAGCTGATTTATTTTATTTATTTTTTTTCCCCTGAAACAGCATCAGAGTCCCAACACCAATGCCCCCTTCCCCCATGTGCCGGGGGCTCTTCTGGGCCGCTCCCCTTCAGCTGTTCCTCGCCTCCATCGGAAGCAGAGCCAGCAAAAACCTCCTGGAAATGCTGCTCCCAATTAAAGGCAGCCCTTACGAAACCACCAGCGCAGCCACTTGCTGGAGATATTTCTCCCTAGAAGAGCTCGCAGCGTTTCCTTGATGAACCCCCAAGCATAACAGTTTCCACAGCGATTACAGAGCAGGCAGCCGAGCCAGAAATAACACGGAGAAATGGAAAACATCCCCTGCTCTGCCTCTCTCGCACACCCGGGGGGAGGAGAGGCTGCAGCAGCGCTGGGGACGGGGACAGAGCCACCCTGAGCAGCAGACGATGGACACCAAGGCAGGGCAGCGATTTCTGACTCAGTTCCGCTCTGGAGGGTGCAGGGATGAGGATGCCCACAGCCCAAAGCAGCTGGATATAAAATATCCAGGGTGTTTTACCCACCTGAGCCCCAGGTGGTGTGGGCTGCCCTGGGAAAGGCGACTGGAGCTCTGGCACAGCCCCAGGGCAGCCCAGGACGGGGCAGTGCCAGGGCTGGGGGCTCCCCTGAGCCACCCCCTTCATTAATTGGGTGATTTGGGGTCTGTGCTGGGCAGAGCTGCAGTTCCCATCCCTGTGGAGCTGTGGGTGCATTCCCAGGGTGTTCCTGAGCTCCCATTCCACGCTGTGCCTCTGACTCCCCACATTTATTCACCAGAACGCTGCTTTTGTTCCAGCCAACACCTCTCCAAAGCCATTTCCTGCACCAAGAGCCCTCCTCGTTTCAAACTCTTTACTCTCAACAAAAGAACAAATTCAGCACCTTTTTTTTTTTTTTTTTTCACTAAAACCTGAACTTTTTGCTCCCCAGAGCCCTCACAAGAACCTTCTCCATCTCTCTTGTCCCCATGTGGTTCCTGAGCTTTGTTTGGCCTGGGGAGAACCCAGCAGATTTATCTGTGTGACAAAGGACCACATTTATCACCTTGAATCAGGGATTATTAAAACCCCCGGCCCAAGCCACTGCTCCCTTCGCTCTGATTTGGCAAAAATGGGCTTAAAAATCCAAAAATGCCAGAACAGCCACGATTTTTGGTGAGAGATTTTGTGCTTGACACAACTCCTGCCCAATTCCTGCCCAATCTCCCATCCAGCCCTGCCCTTTGGCACTGGAAGCCATTCCCTGGGTCCTGTCCTGTCCCTCCATCCTTGTCCCCAGGGCCTCCCCAGCTCTCCTGCAGCCACATCCACCCCCAGAGGCCTCCCAGGCCAGGCTGGATCCATCCCTGAACACCAGCAGAGGCTCATTTGCAGTTCCAAGGAATGGGATTGGGGTGTTCCCGCTATTTTAATTCACAATTTTCTGTCTCTGCACCTGTTTGCCTCAAAAACTCGACCGCAGGGCTCACGTTGTGGCTGCCACCTCCCAGCTGGAGATCAGTCCCCAGCTCTGGTGGATGCAGACAGGAGCTCGGAGCCTTTTCTGCCACGCGGGTGCCAGACTCAAACCCCGCAGGCAGCAGAGCGCGGCCACGGCGCTGAATTAAACCCAGAATGCCAAAGCAGCTCCAGCCCGGGGAGACTGCAGAGCACCAACGCCTCACCTGGGACCTCCCCGTCACCTCCTTAGGGCCCTGAACCCTGCAAAATGCATCCAAAAACTGTCAAAATGCACCCTAAACCTGCAAAATGCATCCTTAGAGCTGTAAAATGCATCCCAAAACCTGCAAAATGAATCCCAAAACCTAAGGCATTCTAAAACCTGCAAAATGCACCCTAAAACCCGCAAATTTATCCCAAAGCCTGAAAAATGCACCTAAACCCTGCAAAATGCATCCCAAAACCTGCATAATGATAAAAAATAATAATGAATAATGAATAAATAAAAATACTATAAAATCAATAATAATAGTAGTAATAACAATAATAATGATAACGATAATAATGATAAGAAGAAATGCAGTGGTTTCACCCCTGGTGCTGTTCCTGCCCCTGAACCAAACCAGCGTCACCCAGAGCGGGTTCCCAAAGGCACAGAGGGTTTGGGGTGAACAAACACCCCTGGAATTTGGTAGGATTGCCTCTGGAATGACACAGAGCATGGCAGGGAACTGGGATGGTGCCCAGGAGAGAGGTGAGGAGCCAGCCTGGGTTCAGCTGAAGCCTTAAATGATCCTTGGGTCTTTTTCAGCCTTTTCAGCAGTTTTGGGAGCGGCTGCTGGAACCTCAGAGGTGCCCCAGCCTCACCCAGAGTGGTGAACAGAGCTGGAATCTTTAATTCCTGAGGCTGAGCGCAGCTGGGAGAGCTGGGGGTGCTCCCCTGGAGAGGAGAAGGCTCCAGGGAGAGCTCAGAGCCCCTGGCAGGGCCTGAAGGGGCTCCAGGAGAGCTGCAGAGGGACTGGGGACAAGGGCTGCAGGGACAGGACACAGGGAATGGCTTCCAGTGCCAGAGGGCAGGGCTGGCTGCGAGATTGGGCAGGAATTGTTCCCTGGCAGGGTGGGCAGGGGCTGGGCTGGAATTGCCAGAGCAGCTGTGGCTGCCCCTGGATCCCTGGCAGTGCCCAAGGCCAGGCTGGACCCTGGGGCTGGAGCAGCCTGGGACAGGGGGAGGGGTCCCTGCCCTTGGGGATCTTCAAGTTCCCTTCCCACCCAAACCAGTCCAGGATTCTGTGACAGGTTCCAGTTATTTGCAGTCACTCCCTGTGCATGAAGCCCTTCCAACACCATTTACTGGGAATACCATTGAAAATAGCAGCCATTTATTTTTATTTAGTTTTTTTTTTTTTCACCCTGGTGGAAAAAACTCTGCGGTCTTTTGCAAACTGCTGTGGGGGGAGTGTGGCAACGCTCCTGGGAGGGAGGGAGAATATTTTTAACCCCATTTTACAGAAGTGGGAACTGAGGCACGCACTTTTCCACAGAGGGAGATTGGCCCCAAACCCTTCTGAATCCTTGCAGGACGATTTCCAGCAGAGATCCTCGCTCCCAGAAGAAGCACACGCTTATTCCAGACTACAGTGGTCACACTGTTGTGCCCCAGCCAATTTTCTCACGTAAACAGAGCGGTGCAAGAGTGGTTTCTCTTCAGGTTTTGTTAATTTTAGCCTGAGAAAGTCATGAAGGAAATACCTCAGCACCACGGGCAAGATGGTGGGAGGTAATTAAATACCCAGCTCCACTTCCCTTCCAGCTCAGAGCAGCCCCACATTTGCTGGAGGCATCTCCAGCTCTATTTTTGCCCCTGGTTCCAGCCTGACCTTCCACTGCACCGTGTTGTTCCACAGACAAACACTCCCCACCTCCAGGGTGAAGGCATCTTCCTCTCAAACACAGCCCCAGCTTTATTTGCCTCTCTAAAAGGTGCAAAGACCCAGAAGGTTTTTAGTGCAAAAATTCCAAAATTCATCCCCAAAACACTGCTCTGTCCTGCCCCTCCATCCCCTCCTCCCAGACCAGCCCTGCAGCTGGGACGCCAAGAGGCCTCAAATCTGAGTAATTTTCTGAACAAAGAATTAAAGAATTAAAGTGTGACTGAAGGGTCCCAGGGGTGTTCATCACATTTACAGCCCTGTGACAAAAGGGACAGATAAAACTTCCAGCCCATTACTGAGCCCTGGGTGACCCAGCCCAGCTCCTGATTTACAGGTGATGGGATCATTCCAGGCCTTCCAAAAGCACCCACAGGAATCCATCCACGTGGACTTTAGGAATATTTCTTATTTTTAATATCTACTCTACTCATTTCAGTCCCATCTTTTCCCCCTTAACTCATAACGCTGTCACTTTAGTTTATAAATTTATCCAGTAAACGTCCCCAGAAAGGGAACAAACCCCCAAAAACCGTGAATAAAGGGAACACAGGAAACCCGTGGGCAGCCACTTGAAGAGTCAGCGGTGCCTGGTGGAAAGCTCCGAGGCACATCCCTGCCAGTGACCAACCCTCAGCTCTGCCCCGGGGTCACTGCGTGCATCCCTGGGATCCTGCAGGGAATCCCACCCTTTTCCCTGGCAGGAGGAACCAGACACAAATCCAGGGCTCGGGAGGTTCTTCCTGAAACCTTTGAAAGCTCCTAAAACCCCTCAGAGATTCCCAGTTCCCACTGCAGATCCCTCACAGCCTGAGGGACACCCGCTCCGTCAGCTCCGGCAGGTGGATCCCACGGCTGAGGGGGAGGGAGGCCGGTCCTGGATATCTTCCTAATTCCACTGAAAAGCCTCCATGGAACAAAGGGAACACGGAACAGGTCTGGTTGGGCCTCTCAGGGGGCACCGGACTGGTGCAGCTGACCTTGGAATGTTGAGGGTCTCTTTTCATCTGCTACTGGAACACCAGGGCTCCCTGGAAGAGCTGCCCTTCTCCTCCAGGCACCCACGGCCAGAACTGGGATTTCATCTCCAGATTTCCTTATATCCAGGGGCTGTTCCATAGGAATATTGCCAGGACAGGGTTTCACAATGGTCATCTCCCATCTGTCCCCAAAACCCTGGGGAAAGCTCTGTGCTTTCCATCCTGTGGGAAAGGACTGTGCTGTTTCCCCAGGTGCCCATGGACAAGACTGGGATTCCAGCTCCAAAATTCCCTCTATCCAAAGACTGCTCCCAGACAAAATCTGCCATTACTGACAGGGCTGGCTGTCCTTGGCCAGGTGAGGCTCTCACCTGCCTCCAGAGCCCTGGGGCTCTGTGCTTTCCATCATGTGGGAAAGAACTGTCCGGTTTCTCCAGGCACCCATGGCCAGAATTGGGATTTCACCTCCAAATTTCCTTATATCCAGGGATTGTTCCACAGGAATATTGCCAGGACAAATCTAGCAATGGTTTCAGGAGGCTCAGCTCTCATCTGTCCCCAAAACCCTGGGGAAGGCTCCCTCTTTTCCATCCTGTGGGAAAGGACTGTGCTGCTTCTCCAGGCGCCCATGGACAAGACTGGGATTCCAGCTCCAAAATTCCCTCTATCCAAAGACTGCTCCCAGACAAAATCTGCCATTACTGACAGGGCTGGCTGTCCTTGGCCAGGTGAGGCTCTCACCTGCCTCCAGAGCCCTGGGGCTCCCAGTTTTCCTTCCTGTGGGAACACCTGCTGCTTGAGTGGCTCTGCGCCTTTTGAACCCTTCAGGAGGGGCGGCCCCAGCAAGGCAAAGTTGGGGTTCAGCCCTGCAGAGATTTCAGGGAATTTCCCTTCAGCCCAAGCTTGCTGGGGAAAGGGCCAGGCTCAATTTTATGGGATTCTCTGGAGTTTCCCCTCTGAACTGCAGCACCGAGTGAGGGCTCAGCAATCCCCTGAATGTCTCAGTGCATCTCATTTGGAAGAACCCCAAATCCCAAGCCTAAATTCAGCTGGATCCTGCTGTTTCCTGACAGAACTCTGCCTAAAATCTGTAGGGTTAGTGGAGAATCAGAACAAAAGAACTGAAACCCCAAAGCTTGATAACACTTCAACAAGCGAAGTCCAGGGAATGAATGACGGATGGGCTAAAAGGCAATTTAGGATCTGGAGACTGAGGAGCTGCTGAAGCTGAAAACCTCATTAGCACCAGGAAAGGTTTAATAAGGTTTTCCGCAATGCTGAAGATGCTCTGCTCTGATTTTGGGCTAAAAAACTCCTAAAAAGCACCCAGGGTGGTGCCTGGCTTCAAGGCAGTGCTTACAGCGAGTCCCTTTTGGGAAGGTAGGAAAACCTGATCTCATCTTTTCCCCTCACTTATCCCGCCTCAAAAGCCGCCAAGCAGTTCCCAGAAGGAAGGAAAGCGCCCCCAAACTGCAATTTTTCCATCCAACTGGAAACAAACAACGCTGCCACCACCAACAAAAAAATGGTTACAAAAATACCACGGAGGTCTTGAATGGGTTGGTTCCTGTTCCTCTGCGGGAAGAGGCTGCTCAGGAGGTTTCCACTGCAAACACCCAGGGATGGCTCTGAGCCCCTCACCTGCTGCATCTGCCAGCCCTGCCAGCTTCCCTGCGAGCTCCAGGGACCGGGGAGGGGACAAAAATCAGCTCTGCAGGGGCTTCTGACAGCCTGGGCTTCCCTGGGCTTGGCTCGGGGCTTTGCAGGGAAAAGGAGGCAGCGTGGAGGCCGAGGGAGGTTTATGGCCACATCCACTCTTCCCAAATGTTCTCTGAGCCCCCCCAGCACGGACACAACGCGCCCTTTGATGCTCCTGAGGAGCTTCACCTTCTGCAGGCTCAGAACTGGAGCCGGGCAGGATGAAAATCTCCTTTATTTGTGATTCCTGCCCTTATTGCAGGGACCAGGATCTCCGCTGAGCGCTCTGGGAAAGCCCAATTTGTGGAATTCCAGCCGGGCCACAGCGGGAGCACAAATCACCTCCGTCCTCTCGCAAGGTGGTCCCAGCTCAGCGAGGATTAACGAGCCGGAGGTGCGAAGGGAGAGCTCAGCAAGTGGAACAGGCAGGCTGCAAAACAGAATAAACATTTCCCTGCGCCCCCAGCAGCCCCGCGGATCCCAGCAGAGCCATAAAGCCCCTAACAAGCAGCCTTTCTAAAGGCACAGACAACGGCGCTGAATGGATATCACAAATAAATCGCTCTCCTTCTTAGAGGGCGTTTTTTTCCTTTTTCCCTAAGTTTGACCCTCCCCTTGCCAAGAAACCCATATTTGAAATAAATCCCTCTCCTCCCCAGAAGGTAATTTTTTTTTTCCTTTTTCCTTAAGTTTGACCCTCCCGTTGCCAAGAAACCCGAGGCTTTGAGGCGCTTTGGAGGCAGCCGAGGCGCTCCTGGCGCTCCACACGTGCGGCCAGAAGTTCTGACAGCAGAGCTGGGAGGCAGCGGGAGCCTCGGCGAGCGGGGGGGACGGAGGGAGGCGGAGGAAAATCAGCTTTGCTGAGGCAGGAGCGGCCGGACGCGGCCCTGGGACCGCGCCAGTGACGCGCGGGGAGTTCCCAGGAGCCCCTCATTACCGGGCTGCCACCCAATCCCCGGGACGGCCGCGGTGATTTCCCTCCAGGACACACTTCCCTGCTCCCTCGGCTTCCCGGGAAAGCTCCCAAGGCAGCGCTGCCCCGGCCCCGCGGCCCGGGGGAGGTTTCTCAACAGCGCTGCTGTTGTTCGCGGCAGGGTAAATGTTATTTTCGGGAGCGCCGCTGCCGGGACTCACCCGCGGCTCCCCGGGGTGGTTCCCCACATCCGATCACGCTGCCCCGAACACTGAGCCATTCTCCTGAGCCGTGTTTGCCAAGAGCCAACTCCAAACATTCGGGACTTCGCTGCCCCCCCAGCCCAGCCGTGCCTCCGCTCGGCCGGCAAAGGCAGAGCAGCGCAGCCTGCGCTCCCGCCTCTGCTCCCTCCGCACCTGGGGCAGCCTCGGAGCGGCGCAGGAGGCACGGAGACCTCCCGAGGGTGCCTTGTTCCCCTGCTGACAGCGCAGGGAAGGAGCGGCACCGCGCTGCTGCCATGGACGAGGGCCAGCACGGAGAAGGGAGCGGTGCCCGTTGGGGATGGGGATGGAAATGGTCACTGACGGGGGTGAATCCCCTCCCTTCGGGCTGCGAGAGCTTCCCCCGGCTCCTCAGAGGGTTTCTGGGGGAGGGTACCCCAGAGGACACAGCCCCAGCCCTGCTGCGGCAGTCTGCTGCCAGCACACTCATTAATTAATCACCCAGTAACTCCTGCACGTTTTTTCTGATGCACAGTTCACACAGGCCCTCTACAGATTTCGGGTTTGCCTTCCTCAGACTGCAGGGAAACCTTCAGCAGCGCCTGGACGATCCTTGGGGCAGAATTCCTGGGAATCAGCTCAGAACAGCACAGCTCAACCCCCCCGTCCTGTCCCTCCCCCGAAGGGATGAAAGAAATCCTATTTCCAGCAGCCCTGCAGCTAAGAAGGGCAAGGCAGGAGGGGGTGAGGACACTGTGACACATCGGAGTTCCTGACACCCGCGAGCAGGGTGAGAATCACAGCATCCCACCAAGTCCACCTGCCCTGGCTGGGGAAAGGCGCTCTGCTGCCACCGGGAACATTTTCCCACAAGAACCCCCAGAAAAAGTTCCCGAGGCGCCGGGATTGTGAGGAAAACACGAGTCCCCGCAAGCACCAGCACCTTCCTGGAGGGTCACTGATGCCAAATAAACCAAGGAGGTGGGAGGAGGGACGGAGGGGCCAGCAGGACACCCGGACAGCCGAGGTAAAACCTGGCTGAGCGCCCTGGCAGGAGCAATCCTTCAGCACCGCGAAACGCGGAGCCTGCGAGCTGCAGGTGATCCCCGGGCAGCGCAGCAGGGCTCGGATTGTATTGCTCACGCCATAAATCACCGTGGCAGCTGCCCCAGACGCTTCAGCGCGCCAGCCTGGAACTGGGTAAAAGTGCCAGGCCCTCTCAGCACGGCCGGGGAGCTCGGGAACGAGGAGGGGGAAAGAAAACCACGCACGGCGCCTTTTTCCGGAATAACAATGCCCGCATTTGCATCGAGCGGCTCAGCCCGGGAGGCACCGCCAATCGCACCTCTGGGCGCATCAAAGGCGTTATTAATTTCCATCGAGGAGAATTAAGGAGCTTAACTCGTTAGCACTCATTTACTCAGCCTTAATGCATTTTTCAAGCCGCCTCATTTTCTGCTGATGAGCAGGTGCTAATCAAGGAACGCTTAAAAGGGATAAAACTCCCCGCGGGTCAGCGCCGGGGACAGCAGGGACAGCCGCTGGCTTGGGGACATCCAGCACCGCGCTTGGCAGGAGCTCCCGCGGGGGTTTCGCTGGCACAGCTCCTGCCGCATCACGTGTGGCCCCAGAACAACCCCTCGGCTCCCCGCTCGCTTTCCTGTGCGAGTGATAAGGAGGAAATCCGTCCCAGACAGGCAGACAGAGCTGAGCCCAGCCCAGCCCAGCCCTGGCAGCGCTCAGCTGCAGCCTCAGCTCCCGGCTCCCTCATTAGGGCCGGCCGCCAATTAACAGCCCGAGCTCGCGGCGGTGCCAGCGCAGCCCCCGGAGGTGCTGGCGGCCGATCAAGAGCCGCAACCCCCTCGGGGTATCCAACAACGCGCTGTGCCCAGGAGGGGGAAAAAAATAAATTAAAATCCCCGAGAGCAGCTCCCGGTTAGTCACCGCGGTGACCTCACCCGCGAGCGCCCTTGTGCCACCAGCGACGCCCGCCGTGCCCTCCCGGCGCCGGGCACGGCTGACACGCGATGAGCGAGCATCGGCGCCGCGCTCCGCGGGCACGCGCACACCCGCACGGGCCGGGCCGGGGACGCGCTCCGCGTTACCTGCACTCGCCCCCCGCGCGGCAGCCGCGGCTCTCCCATGGCTCTGCCGGCGCCAGGCTGGACCCCGCGGCTCCAGGGGGATCTTCTGCCGCGCTGCAATAGAAAAGGTTGGTTTAAAGCTCCTTATTTGGGCAGTGATGTCAAGGGAAGTCGCTCGGGCAGCGCCTCCCCCTTTTTCCATTCACTCCACATTGTTTCCTGTTGTCAAGCGGCTGCCGGGGCTCCGCGCACGGCCACGGGATCGGCCGGGCTCAGGGATCCCCTGGACACAGGGATCCCCTGGACACAGGGATCGGCCGGGCTCAGGGATCCCCTGGACACAAGGATCCCCTGGACACAGGGATTGTTCGGGCACAGGGATCCCCTGGAAACAGGGATCGGCCGGGCACAGGGATCCCCTGGACACAGGGATCCTCCGGCCAAAGGGATCCTCCTGTCCTGGGGATTATCCAGTCCTGGCGGTCCTCCAGGTCTGGGAATACTTCGGCTCCGGGGATCCTCCAGAGCCAGGGGTCCTCTAAATCTGAGGATCCTCCAGCCCTGGGGATATTCCAGCCCCGGCGATCCTGCAGCCCCAGGGATCCTCCAGTTCTGGAGGATCCTCCTGTCCTGGGAGTCCTCCAGCAGCGGGACCCTCAGTTCTGGGGATGCTCGAGCCGCAGGAGTCCCCTCTCCATCCCCGGGGATGCTCCGGCCGCTGCCCGGTGCCGCTGCCCCTCCCGGGGCCGAGCTGGGCGCGCCAGACACGGGAGCGGGGCCGAGCTGCCCCAGCTCTCCACAGCCCTTCCCATGGCCCGTGCCGTGATTCCCACCCCTCCTTGCCTGCAGGGGCCGGGGAGAGCCGGGGGGTCCCGGCGGCCGAGGCAGCGCTGCGGGACCGGCGCTGAGCGCGGCTCGCCCGCCGCCTCCCTCCCTTCTCCATCCCTCCCTCCGCCTTCCTCCCCCACATCCTCCTCCTCCTCGTCCCTCCCCATCTGTCCCGGCTGCGGCGCTCCCGCACCGGCGCTGTCCGTGGCGGCCGCCCCCGGCAGCGCGTGGCGAGGGAGCCCCTCCGCTCCCCTCCGCTCCCCTCCGCTCCCCTCCGCTCCCCTCCGCTCCCCTCCGCTCCCCTCCGCTCCCCTCCGCTCCTCTCCGCTCCTCTCAGCCCAGGACCGGAGCCCTTCCCTCGGGATGCGCCGCGGGAGCGGCAGCGGCAGCGGGACAGCCCCGCCTGAGGGGACCGGGAACCTTCCCGGAGCATCCCCGCGGCTGCGGGAGGGACGGCGGGGACAGCGGGGACAGCGGGGACAGTGAGGACAGTGAGGACAGCGGGGACAGTGGAGATAGCAGGGACAGCCGGGACACAGGGGACACCGGGGACAGCCAGGACACGGGGGACAGTGAGGACAACAGGGACACTGGGGACAGCCAGGGACGGCCGGGACACTGGAGGGACATTGGGGACAGGAGGAACAACCCTGTCCCGCCGGGGTTTCCAGCGCAGGGAGCTCCAGGTTCCTCACGACCCATCCACGCCCGGTCCGTGCCTGATGTATCCCTACAACACATCCCAGGCTTTGAGTTGAATTTTTTTTTTTTTTTTTTTTTTTTTTTTTTTTTTTGGTTTCAATTAATTCTGTATTTGGAGTTTGGGGGGGGGATGATATTTATTGCTTTATGCTCGGATAATTATTGCTTTTTGTGCTTGGATTTTCGGCGTTCAGAGTGCGCCTACAAGAGACCTGCAGAGGGACTGGGGACAAGGGCTGCAGGGACAGGAGCCAGGGAATGGCTTCCAGTGCCAGAGGGCAGGGCTGGCTGGGAGATTGGGCAGGAATTGTTCCCTGGCAGGGTGGGCAGGGGCCGGGCTGGAATTGCCAGAGCAGCTGTGGCTGCCCCTGGATCCCTGGCAGTGCCCAAGGCCAGGCTGGACCCTGGGGCTGGAGCAGCCTGGGACAGGGGGAGGGGTCCCTGCCATGGCAGGGGTGGCACTGGGTGGGATTTGGGGTCCCTTCCACCCAAACCATTCCAGGGTTCTGTGATCACTTTGTGTGTACGAAGAGGAAGCCAAAGCCCTTGGGATAAAAAGGGGAGTCAAGGGCATTCCTTGGCAATTCCCACACGGGATCCCAGCTCTGGGCAGCCCAAGCTGAGCTCTCAGGACAGAGCCCTTGGGTGCTCCAGGCAGCTGGGAAGAGGCAGCCTGGGGGCTTTTTAGGAGAAAGCAGAAGCAGAGCCCTGCAGCCCAGGCTGTGTTCACATTGAAATCACATCTGCTTTCTCAGCACCGCGGTTCTGTTCTGTCTGTGGGCAGTAAAGCCCTGCTGGACGTGGGGAAAACGAGAACTCGGGGCAGGATTTTGCTCAGCCCCTCAGGACATGTTTGGTAACTGCTGCTGCCCTCTGTGTACCTGCTCAAATATTCCCTGCTGAAAGCAGCTGCACCCAGGGCTGGCACAGCAAAGCTCCATCCCAGCTCCCCTTTACCAATGCTACACAAAAATGTTTGAAAAGAGGAAAAAACAAACAAACAAACAAACAAACAAACAAACAAACAAACAAAAAAAAAAAAAAAAAAAAAAACCAGCCCAGTGGCTCCGTTCCCATCTGACTCCAGCTCGATAAAGTCAGGGTTAAGTCAAAAAAAGGCTGGTGTGAACATCTCTGACACCAGCTGAGGAATTTACAGGTTGTGCTTTTTGGGGTGAGCATCCCCAGAGCTGCGCCTTTGCCCCGCGGTGTTGCTTTGCAGGAGAATGAATAAATCCATCCAAACACCAGCCTGGCTCATCTCCAACCATCCCCAGAGCCAACACCCCCTAAACTGCCCCCAAAAATGCTCCCGGTGCTGAACCCAGGGAAATACCCCGGAACACATTTCCTACAAGGGCGTTATTTCCTCAATAGCCCGTTTCACACCCCATTTCAGCTGCTCTCCTTCCTGAACCAGAGCCCGGGATAAAGAGATTTTATTGGTTTCGTTTTGCTCCCCTGCTGCTCCTCCCTGGCCCTCAGCCCGGAGTCACCGCGGTGTCACCGCGGTGTCACCAGGTGCTCCAGGTCTTTGGGGAATTCCAGGGATGCAGCCTGGAATCCGGATCTGCCACGGGGCCCTGGAGGACCCCCAGCCTCCCAAAGCTCGGTGGATGAACTCGGGAATTTGGGCTGTTCCCTCCTGCAGGGACCTTCCCACCGGAGCTGCTCACACCTGGAGCTCTGCCCTGCCCAGCTCTGCTGGAGGAGGAAACGGCCTCAGGTGGCACCAGGAGGGGTTTAAGTTGGAAATCAGGGAACATTTATTTCCTGAGAGGGTGCCCAAGCATTGGAATTCACTGCCCAGGGCAGTGTGGGGTCAGGAGAGGTGTGCATGGGGACAGGGTTAGCAGTGGGCCTGGCAGCGCTGGGTGAGTGGCTGAATTTGATCATTTTGGAGATATTTTCCGACCTTAAACTCCACGGTGGGCCAAGGTTTGTCACTTGGAGGCCACAAAACCTGGACTGAGCAGGAGGCCTCTGGCAATGGAAGGACAAGAAACTCAATTTCTTCATCCAACTGCACTCAGATATTTGGGTGGGCATAGAATAAATTAAATACAGAGCATGGAGAGGATCACAGGGAGCCCAAAGCAGAAGCAGGAGCAGCCACCAAAGAAATCTCTCCCTCACTTCCAAAGTTGGTGACACGCCAGGGACTGTGAGAGCCCCCAGTGCCCCCAGCAGCTCCCCATGCCGGGATTTCAGCAGCCCAGGCACACGGATCAGCTCCTCCTGACACATCCACGCTCTTCCTTCCTTTTTTTAATTCATTTTTTGCTGGAGATGAGCTGAGAAGGGGCTGGGAGGAGCTCCTGTGAAAATGTCACCGAGAGCAGGCAGGAGAGGCTGCAGCAGCTCTGCTCCCATCAGCTGCCTCTCCTGGGAAGACACAGCCCCAGGAATTCACAGAAGTCGCAGAATCATGGAATATTTGGGCTGGAAGGACCTTAAAGCCCATCCAGTGCCACCTCCAGGGACCCCTCCCCCTGTCCCAGGCTGCTCCAGCCCCAGGGTCCAGCCTGGCCTTGGGCACTGCCAGGGATCCAGGGGCAGCCACAGCTGCTCTGGCAATTCCAGCCCAGCCCCTGCCCACCCTGCCAGGGAACAATTCCTGCCCAGTCTCCCAGCCAGCCCTCCTTCCTTCACCTTAAAGCCATTCCCTGTGTCCTGTCACTCCGAACCCTTGCAAAAAATAAAAATAAAAAGCAACAAAACTCACAGCAAAGCACAAGTCATGTGTTAAAGTGCTTCACACAGAGGCAGACACGAGCACACTGAAGATTTTGGGTTAAAAAAATAGGTTATTTAAGATTTCTTTTTCCCCAGGGTCCTTCAGCCTCCCCATGACACCCAACACCCTCAACGCCCTGGGGTCGATCTCTGTGCCTCAGCACCCTGGAAGGTGTTTTTTAGGTAATTTTCCCTCAAACAGCACAAACAGCCATTCAGGGCAGTCCACGCAAAGGGCTTTGCCCGGTGCTGGTGGCTTCTCTTAGGCAGAAAATTGTGGTTTTGCTTAAATTGGAAAATGAAGGCCCAGGTTCCCCAAGGACTCCTGTTCCCGCTGCAGGGGCAGGAAAACACGGGGTGAAGCTCAGGCCACGCTGACTTTTGTGGAAATCCTTTGTTAGAAACGGTTTAGCCAGGAAAGGGCCTGTCCAGAGGTGCAGGGGGGTTAAACAACCACAGCTCCATTCCCAGCCAGAGCTCAGAGCCTTTCCCCCCATCCCTCACCTCAGCCTGGCCCAGGCCGTGCAAAAATTACCCAATGCCTGAAAAGGGCTCTGTCAAACTGTCCCCACCACTCCTGGTGTGTGTTTTGTTTTGTTTTGTTTTTTACTTTTATTCATTTTCCACCCTTTCTGCTGCACAGCACCTCCTTGGGGCACCCTGCAGTGCCCTGCACGCTTCCAGCTGCTCCCAGCTCGTCCATCCCCTCCTGAAATCCATTAATAGAGCCCAGAAATGCTGCCAGGACGTGCAGCTTTTCCATCCACACGGCCGCAGAGCTGCTCCTGGAGAGACCTGGTGGGAAGGGAGGTTCCCAGCAAAGAACTGGGAATCCAAGGTGGGAACTGGGAAGTTTCCTATCAGATCTCCCAGGGATTTCCTGTGCAGCCCCCAACGAGTCACTTCACCTTTCTGGGTCAGAGTCTCCCCATCCAGGGAAAATGTCTGGGGCTGTACAAATCCTGTGGGGATTGGGAAGGCTGGGAGAGCTGGGGGTGCTCCCCTGGAGAGGAGAAGGCTCCAGGGAGAGCTCAGAGCCCCTGGCAGGGCCTGAAGGGGCTCCAGGAGAGCTGCAGAGGGACTGGGGACAAGGGCTGCAGGGACAGGAGCCAGGGAATGGCTTCCAGTGCCAGAGGGCAGGGCTGGCTGGGAGATTGGGCAGGAATTGTTCCCTGGCAGGGTGGGCAGGGGCTGGGCTGGAATTGCCAGAGCAGCTGTGGCTGCCCCTGGATCCCTGGCAGTGCCCAAGGCCAGGCTGGACACTGGGGCTGGAGCAGCCTGGGACAGGGGGAGGGGAGGGGTCCCTGGGGGTGGCACTGGATGACCTTTGAGTTCCTTCCAACCCAAATCTTTCCATGAAGTTTTTTTCCTTCTGAAACCCCAATGCCCAAGTCTGAGCATTCCCACTCCTGACGGAAGAGGGGACAGGGAATGTTCTTTCCATGTCACCCCTCCCCTTGTGAAATCTGGAGCAGCAGAAACCTGTGAAACCACCAGATTTCAGCTCTATTTAACAACCTTTTCCAACCCGAGCTGTCAATCTCTGAAATGAGAACCTTCAGGAGTTTCAGGCTGAGGCAGCGGCGCCCCCGGAGCTCCCCCTGCTCATGGAAACCCCTCCCGGCACCTTTCCTGCGGTGGCTTCACTTGGAACAGTCAGGCTCCAGCAGCCCAAACCCCTTTTCAGCCACCCATCAGTAATTAGGCAAACAAAGGGTAATTAATACCCCGAATTAAGGGCAGTGCTCGTTTGTCTGCCCAAGACCCTCCGTCCCTCACACAGCCCTGGATTTCTGCATCCCACTTTCCACATCTGCAAAATTCCTTCACTCCAAAGGTCCCTGTGCTCGTTAAACACTTGAAAACCACGAGGGAGAGTCTTCAATTATCCCAAAAAATCCCTGTGAAGTTGGGTTAATATTCCAAGGCTCCCATTAAAGACACATGTCCTGGGAAGTGGCAGGCACGAGGAATCATTATGCTAATTTTAGCCAGAGCATCTGCTCGATGTTAAATCTGAAACTCCGTCTCAGAGAAATCATTTAAATTATTTTTTTCTTTTTTTTTCCCTTCAGAATTGACATTTGTCAAACAATATGTTGGCAGCGGAGGCTGCAGCCAAGTCTGAGTAATCCCGGCTCGGAGTGCGCTCGGGGATGGAGCTGGCAGGAATTTGGGATTGCAGAGCCGAGCGGGCCATGCCCCTGGGCCCGGGTATGTCCCTGCCAGCTCCTGCAGGGAGACAGCATCACCCAGCTTCTGCTGGGGTCACCCAGATCCCGCCGGGGTCACCCAGATCCTGCCACGGTCACCCAGCTCCTGTCAGAGTCACCCAGATCCCTCCAGGGTCACCCAGCTCCCGCTGGGGTCACCCAGCTCCTCTCAGTGTCACCCAGCTCCTCTCAGTGTCACCCAGCTCCCTGCCTGTCTCCCGGGATGCTCAGCATGGAACTGGCTCAGCTGGGAATTCACCTGTGGGGACCAATTGGCCTTGAGTGATGTTTTCTCACTGCTGGAGTCAGCTCTTACAGGGCTTTAAGCAGCATCTGATCCTGTGTTTAGTGGGTTTGTACAACCTGAGCAGCTCCCCAGCCCCAATCCAGTTTGGGAAATCCCAGGGAACAGGAGAGAGCACCTGCAGGGCTCTCAGGTGGGCTCTGTCTGTGCCAGCCCTGTTTGCACCAGGGAAGGGACACAGACACCTTCCAGCACACCCCATCCTTCCCTTCCCTTCCCTTCCCTTCCCTTCCCTTCCCTTCCCTTCCCTTCCCTTCCCTTCCCTTCCCTTCCCTTCCCTTCCCTTCCCTTCCCTTCCCTTCCCTTCCCTTCCCTTCCCTTCCCTTCCCTTCCCTTCCCTTCCCTTCCCTTCCCTTCCCTTCCCTTCCCTTCCCTTCCCTTCCCTTCCCTTCCCTTCCCTTCCCTTCCCTTCCCTTCCCTTCCCTTCCCTTCCCAAACCTTCCCAAACCTTCCCAAACCTTCCCAAACCTTCCCAAACCTTCCCTTCCCTTCCCTTCCCTTCCCTTCCCTTCCCTTCCCTTCCCTTCCCTTCCCTTCCCTTCCCTTCCCTTCCCTTCCCTTCCCTTCCCTTCCCTTCCCTTCCCTTCCCTTCCCTTCCCTTCCCTTCCCTTCCCTTCCCTTCCCTTCCCTTCCCTTCCCTTCCCTTCCCTTCCCAAACCTTCCCAAACCTTCCCAAACCTTCCCAAACCTTCCCAAACCTTCCCAAACCTTCCCTTCCCAAACCTTCCCTTCCCAAACCTTCCCTTCCCTTCCCAAACCTTCCCTTCCCAAACCTTCCCTTCCCAAACCTTCCCAAACCTTCCCAAACCTTCCCAAACCTTCCCTTCCCAAACCGTCCCAAACCTTCCCTTCCCTTCCCAAACCTTCCCTTCCCTTCCCTTCCCTTCCCTTCCCTTCCCTTCCCTTCCCTTCCCTTCCCTTCCCTTCCCTTCCCTTCCCTTCCCTTCCCTTCCCTTCCCTTCCCTTCCCTTCCCTTCCCTTCCCTTCCCTTCCCTTCCCTTCCCTTCCCTTCCCTTCCCTTCCCTTCCCTTCCCTTCCCTTCCCTTCCCTTCCCTTCCCTTCCCTTCCCTTCCCTTCCCTTCCCTTCCCTTCCCTTCCCTTCCCTTCCCTTCCCTTCCCTTCCCTTCCCTTCCCAAACCTTCCCAAACCTTCCCAAACCTTCCCAAACCTTCCCAAACCTTCCCTTCCCAAACCTTCCCTTCCCAAACCTTCCCTTCCCTTCCCTTCCCAAACCTTCCCTTCCCTTCCCAAACCTTCCCTTCCCAAACCTTCCCTTCCCTCCAGGATTTTTCCATTGCTCCAGCTGAACTGGCAGTCCAGTTTATTATTTTTATATATTTTTAAATATTTTACATATTCCCCTCTGGCCACCCAGACCACTGGACTGACTCCCCCAATCTCATCAGGGGAAAACAGGATAAACAGGGATAAACAGGAAAGTTTTCCTGACAATTTGCCCATTCATTTCCAGGGAGTGACTCCGAGCTGGAATTTGGCCCTGGATTCTTTTAAATCAGGCACTTCATGGTGCACAAGGCCCAGGAAGGAGGAAAATACCAAATGACACGGGAAGCCTTGGATAAATCATCCTGGTCACTGGATTCAGCCCAAAATTCAGCCTGAGTGGGGCTGCACCACGGCATGGGTGAGCACAAGGCCTGGGTGGGGCTGGGAATGCCAGCTCTGACCCCCTCAAAGGACAAAACATTGATGGACTCCCTAAAACTGCCTCAAAATACAGTAAAACTGCCTCAAAACTCCCTAGAACTGCCTAAAACTACCCAGGACTGCCTCAAAACAGCCTAAAACTGCCTTAAAACACCCTCAAACTGCGTCAAAACTCCCTAAAACTTCCTAAAACCACCCAGGACTGCCTCAACACAGTCTAAAACCCACTCTAAACAGCCTAAAACCACTTTAAAACCAGTTTAAACCCACTCAAAACAGCCTTAAACTGCCTTAAAACACAGTAAAACTGCCTGAAATCTCCCTAAATATGCAAGAAATTGCCCTGAAACTGCTCAACATCACCTTAACACTGCCCCACAAAAGACTAAAACTGCCTCAAAACACCCTAAAACTGCCTAAACCCATCCAAGACTGCCTCAAAACAGCCTAAAACTCACTCAAAACAGCCTAAAACTGCCTTAAAAACAGCCTAAATCCGCCTGAAATTGCCCTAACACTGCTTCAGAAACAGTCTAAAACTGCCTCAAAACACCCTAAAACTTCCTTAGACCATCCTAAAACCACCTGAAACCACCCTAAAACTTCCTTAAAACACCCTAAAACCGCCTCAAAACACGCCAGCATTGCCAAAAACCACCAGAAAAGGGGGGGAAATGCATTATTCAGGCAACAACCATAATTTTATAATTGAGTCATTTAAGGTTTGTTTCTAATTTTTTTTTTGTTTTTTTCATTTACAAAGGGAGCATTTCAGGTCTTTGATGTGTCAGAAAATGCACTCAGCACAGCCCCTTGAATCAGCAGGGTTTATTTCAGGGTGGGGATAATAAGGGGAGAAATGGTGCAAAGCCAGGTCCTGCAGCAAGCTGGGCCTAAGCAAACTGCACTTAGGCTCCAAAACGCTCGGCACAAAGTCCAAACTCCGGTAAAAGCGTTAAAATAAACTCAAAAAAGCAGAATTATTGACCATGGTGGTGGTGCTGGGGGATGGCTGGGCTTGACCTCAAGGATTGTAAATTCCAACCAGGAGGAATTGATGGCTGGGCTTGGTCTCAGATGGATTTTCCATCCTTTAAGCCTGGAAATTCCAACCTGGAGAAGAGGATTGAACTTGATCTTGGGGAACTTTTCCAGTCTGGATGAGGAAATGGCTGGGCTTGACCTTGGAGGGCTTTTCCAAGCTTGAAGACTGGAAATTCCAACCTTGAGGAGCAAATGCCAATCTTAGATGGATTTTCCAGCCTTTAAGCCTGGAAATTCCAACCTGGAGAAGAGGATTGAACTTGGTCTTGGGGAACTTTTCCCATCTGGTTGAGGAGATGGCTGGGCTTGACCTTGGAGGGCTTTTCCAGCCTTGAAGACTGGGAATTCCAACCCGAAGGAGATGATTGGACTTGGTCTCAGAGGGCTTTTCCAACAGGAAGGATTGGAAATTCCAGCTTCAAGGGTTTGGAATTCTGAGAGGAGGGAGGTGACAGCGGAGTGGGACAGCAGAGAGTGGCCCCAGGTCCCACCCCTCACCTGCCACCAGCTCCCACACACTCCAGGAACCCTCGGAGCCTCCCGGAATTCCTCCTCCCTGCCCAGAATCTCGCGAGTTGCTCCATGGCACAAAGGAACCCTTTGAAATCCGGAGCACAGAGGGGCTGGGAGGGCTCAGGCCCTGCACACCTCTGCCCAATCTGCTGTTCTTGGCAGCCCAGGCCGCCGAGTTATTCCAAATAAAATCTCTCCGTGCCTGTCCCGTGCTTCCCGGCTGGAAGCGATCCCACCCCGGTTCCTCCAGAGCGAATTCCTTCACGCCTCCTTTTGTGCAGGAAGCTCTGGAGTGGATTCACTTCAGTGCCAGATCCTCCTCTCAAGGAGGGGAATCACGGCCTGGAACGGGGATTTGCGCCCTGCTGGTTGCACAGGGAGAGGGGATGGATTCCCGCCGGAGAGGGAGGACAGGGATCCCAGCCCTGTGCTTGTGACAGGTGTGAGGACACGAGGGGCGTCACTTCACACCCCTGGACGTGTCACCTGGCCACCCTCAGCTCCAGAAGTGTCACCTGGCCACCCTCAGCTCCAGAAATGTCACCTGGCCACCTTCATCTCCAGAAATGTCACCTGGCCGCCTTCATCTCCAGAAATGTCACCTGGCCACCCTCATCTCCAGAAGTGTCACCTGGCCACCGCCACCTTCAGAAATGTCACCTGGCCACCTTCATCTCCAGAAGTGTCACCTCACTGTGGTTTTTATCTTATTCCCAGCTCTGGTTGTGCATCGTTCACTAATGAACTCCACCGCAAAAAAAGAAAAAAAATGAAAAAAAAATCCCAAATATTTTACACGAGGAAATGCATCAAAAATCCCTTCCAAACACGGTGTGATAACTTGGAACTTCAGGGAATGGAGGCTTCAGTACACACCAGTGCACACCAGCACACACCAGTACAAACCAGTATACATCAAAATACACCAGTACAAACCAGCACACACCAGCACACACCAGCACACACCAGCACATCCCAGTGCACACCAATGCACACCACCACACACCAATACACACCAGTTCACACCAGAGCACACTAGCGCACACCAATAAACACCAGTACACACCAGAATACACCAGTACAAACCAACACACACCAGTACACACCAGAACACACCAGTGCACACCAGTACAAACCAGTACACACCAGAGCACACCAGAACACACCAGTGCACACCAGTACAAACCAGTACACACCAGTCCACAGCACAGCATACCAGAGCACACCAGAAAACACCAGTGCACAGCAGAACACTCCAGAACACACGAGTACAAACCAGTACACACCAGTACACACCAGTGCACACCAGTGACACACCAGTGCTGCAATCCCCACCGCAGGGCAGGGACAGGGCCCGGCTGCGAGGGGAGGCTGTGGGCGCTGCCCTGGGTCTGGCTCCAGGTGAACCCTTCGGGCAGGATTTCTCTCTGCTCTGGGTGTGCACAGATGTTTCATTTCAGCGATTTGGCGGCTCTGCCTCGGCAGGTGACGGATTTATTCCCCATTTTTTAATGCTAGAAATGAGATCAGGAGGGAAGAACCTCTGGCTTTAATTAATTTGCTGTTTGAAGCGTTCAGCCCCGTGAGGAAGGCTTGGGTGAGAGCTGCATTTCTGCAGCCAGGGGAGCCTCCTGCTTCTAGGATGGATCAGAACCCGTCCATCAGGACCTGGACCTGGCTGACACCAACAAGGAGTCATCAGCAGGAGGAGAACCTCCCCTGGGGCTTCCCCTGCCACAGCAAGGCTGGACCAGCTGAGCCTGACTCTGCCTGGAGGAAAACACCAAGTGACACGGGAAGCATTGGATAAATCATCCTGGTCACTGGATTCAGCCCAAAATTCAGCCTGAGTGGGGCTGCACCACGGCATGGGTGAGCACAAGGCCTGGGTGGGGCTGGGAATGCCAGCTCTGACCTCCTCAAGGGACAAAACATTGATGGACTCCCTAAAGCTGCCTAAGAGCATCCAAAAAGTGCCTAAGAACACTCTAAACATGCTGTAAAACTGCCTAAAACTGCCCTAAGACAGCCTAAAACCACCTCAAAACATCCTAAAACTGCCTAAATACACCCAAGACTGCCTTAGAACACCCTAAAACCACCACAAAACACCCTAAAACTGCCTTGAAACACAGTAGAACTGCCTAGATACACGCTAAAACTGCCTCAAAACACCCTAAAACTGCCTCAAACCACCCAAGAGAGCCTGAAAACACCCTAAACATGCTGAAAAACACCCTAAAACTGCCCTAAGGCAGCCCAAAACCACCTGAAAACACCCTAAAACTGCCTTAAAACACCCCAGAACTGCCTAAATAAACCCGAGACTGCTTTAGAACACTCTAAAACTGCCTAAAAAGCACCCATGATTGCCTAAAAACAGCCTAAAACTGCCTTAAAACACCCTAAAACTGCCTAAATATCCTAGACTGCCTAAAGACACCCTAAATATGCTGAAAAAACACCCTAAAACTGCCTCAACACACCCTAAAACTGTCCCAAAACAGCTCAAACTTCCTTTAAATCACCCTAAAACTGCCCCCCAAACACCCTAAAAGCATTGCATTTCCTGGGTTTAAGAATTCAAACCTTCCAAACTCTGGTCATTTTTAAAGAATTTTTGGGTTAGAACTGCTCCAGGTTCGTTCTCCAGCGTAGCATCAAGTCCAGGGTGTAAAATCAGCCAGCGGATTATCTTTGGTCATTTTATTGAGAGGAGGAAATAAAAAAAATTAAATACCCAGTAGTCCTCTTTCCCTCTAAATCTCCTGGGGAGCTGAGAAGGACAAATCCCGGTGCTTTGTTTTAGCTCAGGCTTTTTAAAAAGCATTTTTTAAAAAAAAAAACATTTTCTGTGTCAGAGCTGGGCACCCCTTTGCTTTTGGGAGCTCAGGGCTCCTCCACCCCTGCACATCCCGAGGATTTTGGAGGGTGCAGCTTTTCAAACTCTGCTCATCCTTGTTGATGAGTAGAGTTTGAAATACATCAAAGACTAAATACACACAAGACTGCCTTAGAACACCCTAAAACCACCTCAAAACACCCTAAAACTGCCTTGAAACACAGCAGAACTGCCTGAATACACCCTAAAACTGCCTAAAACCACCCAAGACTGCCTAAAAACACCCTGAACATGCTGGAAAACACCCTAAAAGTGCCCTAAGACAGCCTAAACCCCCCTCAAAACACCCTAAAACTGCCTGAATACACCCGAAAACTGCCTAAAACCACCCAAGACTGCCTAAAAACACCCTAAACATGCTGGAAAACACCCTAAAACTGCCCTAAGACAGCCTAAAACTGCCGAAATACACCCAAGACTGCCTTAGAACACCCTAAAACCACCTCAAAACACACTAAAACTGCCTCAAAACACCCGAAAACTGCCTAAACCCACCCAAGACTGCCTAAAAACACCCTAAACATGCTGGAAAACACCCTAAAACTGCCCTAAGACCGCCTAAAATCACCTCAAAACACGTGTAAAAGAATATATATGTCTAAAAAGGAAAAAGTTTCCTACTGCAACTCCCCAACGTGAAGAAGCTGCCACAGCCCCTTTAGAGACAAAGAATAATGGCAAAGTCTAAATGGCAGCTCAAAGCTTGCAGCTCTCTCAGCTGGAGAAGAGGCAGAGAAATTCGTGTTTGAGCTGTCAGGTGGCCAAATCGAAGGGAGCCTTTCTGGGAGAGCGTTCCTGGAGCTCTCCGTGATTTATTTGCAGATGCTGAGAGACGGGAGAGGCCCGGAGTGAGTCTGGGGGCAGAAAGGGGCTGCTGTAAATCATTTTCCTGCCTTCCAAAGAGGATCCCAGAGAGGTTCATTACAGCCCCGAGGTGCCTTCCCCACT
Organism: Prinia subflava; assembly: GCF_021018805.1. Classification (NCBI taxonomy): domain Eukaryota; kingdom Metazoa; phylum Chordata; class Aves; order Passeriformes; family Cisticolidae; genus Prinia; species Prinia subflava. The sequence continues at coordinate 5,418,705 of NC_086270.1, forward strand.
CTGCCCATTTTCCTCCCTCCCCCGTGGCTCTGTGGGGTCATTGCTGCCCTGGGTATCAGCAGAAGATGGGGAAAAATTTTGCACTTTTCTTTGCACAGATGTTTTTAAATCTGCTTTGGCATCTCTGGCTGTCACCTCACTTGTCTCAAAACACCCTAAAACTGCCTCAAAAGGCAGTAAAACTGCCTAAATATACACCAAAACTGCCTCAAAACACCCTAAAACTGCCCTAACACAGCCTAAAACCCCCTCAAAACACCCTAAAACTGCCTGAAAACACAGTAAAACCGCCTAAATATAAGTTAAAACTGCCTTAAGACAGCCTAAAACTGCCCTAAGACAGCCTAAAACCCCCTCAAAACACCCTAAAACCCCCTCGAAACACAGTAAAACTGCCTAAATACATGCTAAAACTCTCTCAAAACACCCTCAAACTGCCCTAAGACAGCCTAAAACCATCTCAAAACACCCTAAAACTGCCTCAAAACACAGTAAAACTGCCTAAATATACCCTAAAACTGCCTCAGAACCCCCTCAAACTGCCCTAAGACAGCCCAATTTAGGCGCCTCACATGCAGGGAGTGCACCAGGGGAGCAGCCAGCCCTGCCCCGCTGCCACTGCTCAGCCCTGACTGACTCCAGGGAGCAGCTGAAGCATCCCACGGGAGGCTCGGAAGTTCCCCAAGCTCTGGGCCTGGGCTCTGCTCGGGTCTAATCCATGTTTGGATCCAAAGGGACTTGCCTGATGCACGAGCAGCCCCCAAATCCAGCTCCTGGTGCTCCCAGGGTGAGGGTTCTGGTGTTATGGAATAATGGAATGGTTTGGGTTGGAATGGGCCTTAAATGCCACCCAGTGCCACCTCTGTGCCACGGCAGGGACACCTCCCCCTGTCCCTCCCACCCACGAGGCCCTGGGTGAGATGTCACCTTCACCAGCAGGAGAGAAGAAATGTTTCATTCTCTTTCCAATCTCCCCCTTGGCGCTTTTGCTGCTTCCAAAAATCCATGGGCAGAAGGGATGCACTGGTAAAGGATTCCCAAAAAACCCCTGGCTCACGGGGGTCCAGGTTTCTGGAATGTTTGAGAGTCACCTGAGGCATGATTTTCAATCTGGAAATAGCAGCAGCCCAATGAACCCTTCCGTAATTCCATCCTCTGTGCCTCGACAATTCCACACTCTCTGTCCCGAGCCTCAGCCCAGGAAAGGGGGGAAGAGCACCCTGAAAGTTCCCTCTGTGCCCCACCACCCTCCCCGTGGCTTTTAAACAGAGCCCCTGAGCTGGAGGTGAGCAGGGACAAGAGGGGAACCTCAGGAACGTCACCCTGCAGGTCTGAAGTGGATTGGATGCCAAGACATCATTAATTTCTGCCGTATCAGAAATTAAATTAAAGCCTTTGCAGCTCTGATGGGGAGGTCTCTCTGCAGAGCTCCATTAGCTCAATTCTCCTCTCTCTTCCAAGGCAGTTCCAGCACTAATTGAGCAGAATTCAACCCAGCTTTCCCTCCTGGTAATGTGGGTTCAGAGCTCATAATTGACCTGCTTTGCTGGCAGGGCAGGGAGCTCCAGCAGCCACTGCCTGACTGCAGCCTGTAATTACAGATTTCAGCCCTTGAAGGAAAATTTGAGGAGCTTTCTGTGCTGAGTTGAAAGTGTAAAAGAATATATATGTCAAAAAAGGAAAAAAAAAAAAAATAATAATTCCAAGCAAGTCTTTGAAACATCTGAGCAGAGTCATGGGAGGAAGCTCAGAACTTCCAGGCTGGTGGCACAACCCAGCTTCGGGGAGGAAGGTTTGGGTTGGGATCTCCTGGTAGGGTGACCAAGGAAGTTTTGGGTCATTCCCCTGGAGCTGTTGGATGGGACAGAGGCAACAGAGCAGATTTTCCATCCTAAAATCACCGTGGGCCACAGAAGCCCCGGGTCTGGAGGAGCAGGTGACCCGTGCAATGTTTGGGACTGGCGCTCCCTCCCAGCACATCCACAACTCCCTGTCCAGCAGCTGCCCAGGACACCCCAGTCCCCTGGCAGCCCTTTTTCCCATGGTCTGAGCTGCAGAGTGACCCTCTGGCCACCAGGACCTCCCCCACTGGCCACCATGACCTCCCCCACTGGCCACCAGGACCTCTCCCACTGGCCACCAGGACCTCTCCCACTGGCCACAAGTCCAGCCTGGTGTTTGCAGTGATCCCCCCGAGCTCAGCCCAGCCCTGTGGCAGCTGGGGGTGGGTGGTGGTTGCTGCTCCCTGTTGGAGCCCTGGGAATTCCAGGCTTTCTGTGCTGACAGGCACTGACCCTCAAGCAAACTGCATTGACCTGAGGCCGTGGAGAAGGCTCCAGAATTGAGTGACAGCACTGGGGCTGTGGGTGCTGACCCGCACTGCTCACCCAGGGGTGGCACTTTGGGTCTCCTCATCCTGTTTCGCCCCAAATGTCCCTCCCCAAACCCTCTGGATCCCTCCCTTCCCCAGCTGGGCTTCCTCTGCTGTTCAACCCCAAATGCCCTTCCCCTGACCCCAGGGGCCTCCAGTGACCCATCCCAGAGGGGATGGGACCCGTCCCTTCCCTGGCACAGCCGTGCCCCGGGGGCTGTCCCGGGCCAGGAGCCGGGCAGGGTGGCCCTTCCTCGGAGCCCATCCTGGGGGTCCCCTCCAGCACTGTGGGACTGGGCCTGGGATGGGCTGAGAGCCCCAGGAGGGGCCTGGGAGCAGCTGGGCTGGGTTTTATTTTTCATTAATTCCCCTGGAAGTGTCCGAGGCCAGGCTGGACAGGGACTGGGGACAAGGGCTGCAGGGACAGGAGCCAGGGAATGGCTTCCAGTGCCAGAGGGCAGGGCTGGCTGGGAGATTGGGCAGGAATTGTTCCCTGGCAGGGTGGGCAGGGGCTGGGCTGGAATTGCCAGAGCAGCTGTGGCTGCCCCTGGATCCCTGGCAGTGCCCAAGGCCAGGCTGGACACTGGGGCTGGAGCAGCCTGGGACAGGGGGAGGGGTCCCTGCCATGGCAGGGGTGGCACTGGGTGGGATTTAGGATCCACCCCACCCCTCCTGGGGTTCCCAGAGTGGAGAGGAGCCCTGCAGCAGAGCTGTGCCTGCACACCCAGCTCCACACGGGACACACCAGCCTCACCCCATTTCCCTTCCCCTGCGTTTTCCTTGGGTTATCCCCAGCACAGAGCGGGGACTGTGGAACCTGGGGATGCCCTGAGCTTGTGGCAGCCAGGTTCAAGGGGCTGCTCCTCCTCCAGCTTTTCTCAGGGATGTCAGGAGCAGCCCCAGCCCCATGCTGGGGACAAAACCTGCCCCAAAAACACCCCCGGGGCTGCAGGGATTGACACCTTTTGGGGTTTTTTGATGCTAAATGGTGACCTGAAATGGCCCACAGGGGCCTCAGCTGACCCTGGGTTTATCTGAGCTGGGTTTATCTTAATCTCCTCTCTTCCTTGGAGCAGCACCTCCCTGGCTGCAGCCCTTCAGAGCAGGTGCGAATCAGAGCAGAATCACAAGAAGAAAAGAAAAATACCCCAAAAAAATTTAAAAATAAAATAAAAAAATAAATTAAAAAAAAATCTGCCTTGCCAGGCAAGGCAGGGTTCAACTTGCACATGTGGGGCTGTTCCTGAAGCAGCCTGGCTGTTTCCTCCCTCTCCCAGAACAGAGCCGTGTCTCGTTTGATTAATAAAAGACGTGGCTGTCTCTCTTTTTTTTTTTTTTTTTGAAAATGTTATTAAAATCTACAGCGAGATTTTCATTGGCAACGAATTGCAGGGCTTAATTATGCACTGTGTTAACAGGCTGGGTGTTTTTACATGTCTGAGAGAGGCCACGTGCTCCCACACTCTCTGTGCAGATTAAATAACCAGACAAACGTACCCTTTACACCTTTTTATGGGATTGATGGAATTTTGGTGGATTGGACACTGCGAGGGTTTTCAGATCCCTGGATTTGAAGCCTCTCTGGGATATCAAACCCCTGGGGTTTGGAATTTGGGGATTTTTAAGGATTTCTAATCAGTGGGAGGTTGGAATGAGATGGTTTTTAAGTCTCTCTGACCCAAACCATTCTATGATTCTCTCACTCATCAGTATATGGAGATAAGGAAATGCTGCACTGATTTATAGAAATCCTTCACATCCATCTCAACAAATCACAAAAGCTGTTGTTCCCCACTCATCCCAGCAACATTTCTTGCACTTTACTGGGAAAAAACCCTGATTTTCTGCAGTTTGTTCACACCAACCCTTCCCTGTGGCTGCAGTGCCAGCCCAGCCAGCAGGTGACAAATGTCCCTGCCCCAGAGGCCACTGTCCCACCAGGGCTGCAGCAGAGGCCCCCAGACATTTCCCTGGGCTGTGGGCAGGGTTCACCCCTGGACAGGGCTCTGCCCTCCCAAGGGACCTCCACAGGACAGGATTTGTGTCTCTGTCTTTCAGCCTCGCCCCTGAGCTGTGACACCCAAATTTCCTCATCCAGCTGTGGCTGCCCCTGGATCCCTGGCAGTGCCCAAGGCCAGGCTGGACACTGGGGCTGGAGCAGCCTGGGACAGGGGGAGGGGTCCCTGCCATGGCAGGGGTGGCACTGGGTGGGATTTGGGGTCCCTCGCAACCCAAACCATTCCAGGATTTCCCATCCCACAACACAACAAACAGATCCAGCACTGTTGAATCACAGACCCACACAATTAATTAGGCTGGAAAAGGCCTCCAAGATCATGAAATCTGTGCCCAGGTTTGTCCCCAGCCCAGAGCCCCGAGTGCCACATCCAGGAATTCCTTGGGCACCTCCAGGGATGGGCACTCCAAACCTCCCTGGGCAGTTCCCATTCCTGAGCTCCCTTTCCATGGGGAAATTCCTGCTGCTGCCCACCCTGACCCTCCCCTGGCCCAGCCTGGGGCCGTTCCCTCTCCTCCTGTCCCTGTTCCTGGGAGCAGAGCCCGACCCCCCCGGCTGTCCCCTCCTGTCAGGAGCTGTGCAGAGCCACAAGGTCCCCCCTGAGCCTCCTTTTCTCCAGGCTGAGCCCCTTTCCAGCTCCCTCAGCCCCTCCTGGGGCTCCAGACCCTTCCCCAGCTCCATTCCCTGCCCTGGACTCGCTCCAGCCCCTCCAGGTCCTTCCATGAAGATTAAATTTGTCACACATTTCAGATTCACTGTTGGCTCCACCTGCACATCCCTGGCTCCACGGGAGCCTCCTGGTTTCAATATTCCCAACACAGGGAGCAGAATTTTGTTTTCTGTACCCAGAACAAACCTGAAAATGAACCTGCCCCACCTGACTGCTGGAAAATGCTGTTTATTCACCTCCTTAATTTTGCTTCTGTGGAATAACGATAATGATAATAATAATAAGAGAAGAAACAAGAAAACAACCAGGAAAAATTAAAGCCATTTTGTTTATCTGCATCAACATGAAATGGCAAACGAGGCCATTAAAACTTCAGAGTTAAAAAGTTGTAGCATCTTCCAGGATTAAATCAGAACTGGTCACATGGGTTTGAATCAAAAAAATTTGAAAACTCTGCCTGGCTCCCTGGCTGGGAGAAGCTGATTTTTGTTCCTATAAACAACAGCAGCGTGGAGAATAAACAAATAATATTCTAATTGCTTCGATGGCTGCAGAATGGAGCACAAGGCTGGATTAGAACTGAAAACAACCACGAATTCTGGAGATAAATTTCGTTAAAAGTAAAATGTTTCAAGAGCTGAGCGCTCCCCTGTTACAAATGTTAACATCACCTCCTTTTCCTGGTTTTTTTCCTCATTTTCCCCGGGTAGTGCCCGTGTTGCTCTAACACCTCGAGGCAAACCCACCCCCTGAAATTTCTCTTAACAACGTGGCTCAAATTTCCTGAGGATGCCCCACTGCTCACAGGGAATTTTAACGGCTCTGCCGCTCCTTTTCTTCAACACTCAAATATTGAAATGCATTTAAAAATCCCTGTGCCAGTCCTGGGCCTCCAGGAGCCTCAATTCCCCCAGTCTTTGATTGCCCATCTGGGGCTGAGCTTGAAATCCCTGGAATTGAAGCCTCTCTGGGATATCAAACTCCTGAGGTTTGGGAATTTGGTGATTTTTAAGGTTTTCCAAGCCTCTCTGGGCTATCAAACCCCTGAGGTTTGGGAATTTGGTGATTTTTAAGGTTTTCAAAGCCTCTCCAGGGATATCAAATCCCTGGGGTTTGGAATTTGGTGTTCTTTAAGGATTCCCAGCCCGTGGGAGGTTGGAATGAGATGGTTTTTAAGGTTCCTCCAACCCAAACCATCCTGTGATTCTCTAACTCATCAATATATGGAGAGAAGGAAAGCTTTTCCTCCAATCCTGACCATCTGTGGATGCTCCTCTGCACATTTTAATTTTTTTTTTCCTAAAACCCTCAAAGAATAATGGAGCCCTTCACCAAACCATGGGCAGACAGGGAATTGCCTCATCCACACGCACCTGGAAATACTTTGCAGAGCATCCTGGTAAAAAATTCCAGGAGAGGAACAACTTATCCCAAACACAAAGTATTCCCGAGCTGGCTGTGGAGAAAGGACAGTCCCTGGGCTGTTGTTGGTTTTCCCAATGGATTTTCCCAATCCATGCCAGTGTGTTTAAGGGATTATGGATGAATGGCAATAAAATACCAAGGATGACGTTTGGAAAAGCAGCTTCCCTTTCCCTGCTGGATCTGCTTGGGGATCTTTTGGGAATTGCTTTTGTTCCTTTGGGATCTGGGCCTTATGGATCTTCCAACACTTCCCAAAGGAAGAAATGCTCCAGCCTGGATACCCCGAATGCTTTTTGTTTGGAAACTGGAAGGTGGAAACATCCCAGTGCAGCTTAGGAAACCCTGGAGGATTTTGAGCTGAAATCCTTCCGTGTGAGGGGCTGAGGTTCCCAGAGAAGCTGTGGAACCCCTGGAAGTGTCCAAGGCCAGGCTGGAGCATCCTGGGACAGTCCCTGCCCATGGAATGGGATGGGATTTAAGGCCCCTTCCAACTCAAACCATTCTGGGGTTCCATGAACGAGTTTTGCCATGGAATTCCACCCAAAATCCCAACCAAAAGCGTGTTCCCTTCCCCGCTGGAACTCCCCAGGAAAACAGGGATCTGATCTTGGCTGGGCTAGACCTGGAGGCCCTTCCCTGGCTCAGGGCCGGGAACGCTGGGGCTGCAAATGCCAACGGATATTTTGGGATTACTCCGTGGAACTGCTAAGCCCAGCTGCCACAATATCTGCCCCTGGTTTGATTCTGCACTCGGGGGTTCCCAAAGGAAAGCGGAGCCTTTCCATTCCTAAAAGCTGGGATTTGGGAATGCCCAGCGGGAGGTCCGGGCGGGACACGGAGCCAGAAGGGTCTCACACGGGACCTGCTCGGCTCTGAAGAACAAAATCCTTCGGAATTTTTCTGAATTAATGCTCATTTCAACTCGAAACCCCCGTGGGACAGCTTTGCTTCCCAAGCAGCTCAGTGAGGCACGGAGGAGCATCTTGGGAGAAATTCTAAAAATAACCCCTCTGGTTGCCACAGCAAAGAACCCAAACACGCCCAAAAATATTTCAGTGCAAACAGAACCTGGAGTTCACTTTTTTCTGCCCCCTCTCCCAGCACCATGGCCTGCCACGGGTTTGGTTACAGGAACAGAGGATTCAAATTCAACATTTTTTCTCTCCACTGGGCTCCATCCATGCCCTACACCCCGTTTGAGCCTCGTTTCCTCACAGCTGCCCAGAGTTTCAGTCCTTTCAAACATAATTTCATAACTCTGAATGCAAAAAAACAACAAAAACTTCCTAATTTTGTCTCAGTGACCTCAGAGCCCAGGCACCCTGCAGGCCACCAAAAGAAGGGATTTTAGGAGCTGCTCTCTGCTTTTCCCAACCCTCCCCAGCCCCGGTACATTTGCAGATGCCAACCAAGGCTGTGGATTCCCTGTGGAGAAGGAATTGAAGGAATTGCTCACTGCCAGGGCGAGCTCAGAGAGCGGCTCCTGAGGATGGCTGAAATTCCTCCCTGCGAGGCTGGAATGTGAATTCAAGGATGATGTGGAGTGAAGAGTCCAGCCTTCCCCTCCTGAACATCAGGGATATTCAAAAGATGTTCAGAAGATGTTCAGAAGATACCCAAGGATGCTGCAGCGTCTTTGCTGTCCAGCTCCACCTCAGGGCCACGTCAGGCTCACATTTTGCACCAATTCCTGCTCCTCCCGAGCTGCTGCTCCCTCCTGGGCCAACCCCAGCTGCCACTTGTGCATCCCCACTGGGACTTTGCAGTCCAGCTCCACCAGCCAAGGCCCCAAACCCATCCTCTGTCCTCTCCAGCTCCTGCCAAGCAAGACCCATCAAAATCCAGGTCTCCAGGTGAGGATTGATTTGGGTTTGGCAGCTCCTGGAGCCACAAGGTGAAGCTTTGGGAACATCCTCACAGCTGTAGATTCAGGGATTCTAAGCTTTTGAATCACTGTCCCATTTCTTACACCAACACCTCTGGAATTAGGGACTCAGTTCTGAATTCTCCCCATTGTTCCCCTTTTTGATGCTTCGGGAATATCCTAGCAGCTCTGGGACTCAATTCTGAGTTTTTCCCATTCTTCCTCCATTTCTTGCTTTGGGAACATCCTGACACCTGTGGGATTGGGGACCCTTCAGAGTTTTCCCCACGTTCTCCCATTTCCCATTTTGGGAACAGCCCAGATGCTGTGGGATTAAGGACTCTCAGAGTGCTTCCCCATTCCCCATTTTGGGAAGATCCTCACAGCTGTGGGATGAGGTGCTCATCCAAGTTTTTCCCGTTGTTGCCCCGTTTCTCACTTTGGCAATGCATCAACAACTGCAGGGTTAGGGACTGTGAAAAAGCCTTTCCCATTTCTCACTCTGGGAACACACCAGGAGCTGTGGGAACAGGGACCCGGTTCTGAGTTTTCCCCATTTTCCCCCATTTCTCACTTTGGAGGAAGAGGAAGGCTGGAGCTGACTGGGGCCTCCTTCAGCCAGAGCCCAGGGAATCCCAGGATCACCAAGGCTGGACAAGAGCGAAGCCAACCACGAACCCAGCGCCACTAAACCATGTCCCAAATGCCACAGGAGGAACTCGGGGGGGTGGAAAGGTGAAGGTCAGGGCAGAGGTCAAGGTCACAGGTGAAGGTCACAGGTGAAGCTTAGAGCAGAGGTGAAGGTCACAGGTCAAAGTCATGGGTAAAGGTCAGAGGTCAAGGTTAGAGGATAGGTCAAGGCCACAAGAGAAGCTCAGAGCACAGGTGAAGGTCACTGGTGAAGGTTAAAGCAGAGGTCAAGGTCACAGGTAAAGGTCAGAGCAGAGGTGAAGGTCACAGGTCAAGGTTAGAGGAGAGGTCAAGGTCACAGGTCAAGGTCACAAGTGAAGGTCAGAGCAGAGGTCAGGGTCAGAGCAGAGATGAAGGTCACAAGTCAAGGTCACAGGTGAAATCAGAGCAGAGGTCAAGGTCACGTATGAAGGTCACAGGGCAAGGTCAGAGCAGGGGTGAAGGTCACAGGCAAAGTCAGAAGTGAAGCTCAGAGCTGCAGCACCCAGATCCTGGAGCCTCACCCACCTCCCTGCTGGAAGAGATCTCATCCCCCCCTCTGCATGTTCACTGCTCTCTTATCCGGTGAGAAATCCCAACAATCCCACACCCCAGTGCCCCACAGGCTCCAAAGTGGCAGAAATTGCTCTAAAAAATGTCTGTTCTGGGCAAAACTCTGCCAACAACAGTGCATGGGAGAAACCCCCGGGGTTAAACACCAAACAACCCCCAAAGGCTCCAAACCCCAGCGCCAGAGCCAGCCAGGGGGGCATTTTCAGAGCTCTCACACGGAGCCAGGGCCAGTCCAGGAAAAACAGGGAGAGAAACCGTGGCAGGTTTCCATGTGCCACCTGCACACACAGCACACACCGGCAGGGCCCTCAATAAACACACAGCCCTTTCCTGCCGGCAGGGAACAGCCCTGGCTTGTTCTCCCGGCCAGGCAGAGCTGCAGCTGCCGGCGGGTCAGGCCCGTCCAGGGCGGGACCCTCGCTGCCCCCTCCTCCCCCTGCTCTTTTTACAGTGTTTGTGGATTTCTGAATGAGGCATTGATGGTGCCCAAACCTCAGCTATCCACCTTGGAGGGAGAGCTAAAATTAGCATGGAGTTTATTCCCCGAGCTGTCAGGAGGGAGGACAGCGCATGTGGGATGCTGGAGATCTGGCAGGCAAAACAGCATTCCCAAAAAAGCCAGGGGCTGTGCTGCACCCCTTGTGAGGGTTTGTGGGTTTGCACACACCCCACATCCCCACTTATCCTAAAAACTCGGTTATTCCTGCAAAGTCCTGCAGGGTTAAGCTGTGCCAGCACATCCAAGCAGAGAGGAAGAACTCTGGGAGCAGAGGAAGAATTGAGGTGAAACACATGAGCAGTGACTGATTTCAGTTTCCATCCCAGCCAACCCCAAATCATTTTGAAGGCAATAAATACAGAAATATAAATACTTCTTATTTATTATAAATACTACTTATTTATTACTGAAGTAATAAATACTTTATCATGGAGAAATAGGCAGGGCTGCATAGAGCACGACATTTTACCAGCAAAGAATCAGTGGGAAAGGAAAAGGAACTTTATTTTCACTTCAAATGGGATCAGGGAATTCATGGCCAGAGGTGTCCAGGGTGCAGGAGAGAGGGAGGGGTCAGGAAAATCCCAGAGCAACTGAGTAAGGGAAGCAGAACCTCCTCGGCTGGAGAGAAACCGGGGGAGTGTGGGTTTGTCCAGCTGGAGCAGAGCACGCTGAGGGCAGAGCTCAGGGATCTGCAGCTCCTCCCGAGGGGCAGCTCCCATCCCTGCCCTGGGACAGGGACAGCACCCAGGGCACGGCTGGAGCTGGGCCAGGGCAGGCTCAGGCTGCAGAGCAGGGAAAGGTTCTTCCCCCAGAGGTGCTGGCACTGCCCAGGCTCCCCAGGGAATGGGCACGGCCCCGAGGCTGCCACAGCTCCAGGAGCCTTTGGACAGCGCTGCAGGGATGCACAGGGGGGATTGTTGGGGGGTCTGGGCAGGGACAGGGGCTGGACTGGATGATCCCTGTGGGTCCCTTCCCACTCTGGATATTGTGTGATCCTCTTCTGGGATTCCCTAATCCATCACCCGGGGTTATCTGTGGATAACCTGGGCACCCCTCAGCACCCACCAGCGCCAGGGCTGGCACCCCGTGTGGCACAGCCCCTCCTCTCCCTTCCCAACCTTGCTTACATTTCACCTCCTCCACTCGGCTTCCAGAGTCCAACAAAACTGAATCCCAGCACGTCTCGAGTTCATTAATGAGCTCCCATTCCGAGCCCGTGCCGAGGGCAGGGAGCCACCCCCGAGGAGCAGCACAGCCCCCGCCCCAGCTCACACCTAAGGCTTCACCCCAAAGCCCTCGGGGCTCTCCCCTCCCCGATCTCCCCGCTGGAAGAGCTCCTGTGGGTGTGACCAGCGATGTCCTGGTGTCAGCCCCGCTCCCCTCCCACCCTCAGCAGCAGAGTGGGGAAATTCAGGGGTTTTCACCAAAACTGATGACCTGTGGTCATACAATCCATTTGCTCCAACTACAAACTACAGCTTTTTGTTCCCTCCTCAGTAAAGGATTTTTTTTATTATTATTCCCCGTGGCAAAGAAACCACTAAACTATTTTTGGTTGGGTTTTTTTTTTTCCCCACCATGAACAAGCTGTGCGAATTCAGCAGAAGCGGGGCTGTTCTGACAGGCCAGAAGCTTTCCCTCCCCGCACCGCTCTCCCTTCGCTGCCGGCTGATTCCCAGCCGAGCTGACAGCGGAGCATCCTCGCACCCTGCGCTGTCCCCGCGCGTCCCCCGCCGGCCCGGGTGGCCCCGGTGACACCGGGAGCTCCCGGGGACCGCGGCACGGGGGGTGTTTCCCCTCTCCCTGCTCAGCATCTCCTCTCGGGGTAATTAATTCTGATCTCACAGAGCCTCATCAGCTCTGTCTGCTGCCGGCCTGGGCGGGGCCCCGCTCCGGAGCGGTTATTTACAAACAATCTGCGGCCAATTTAAACCCCATTTAAACCCCATTTAAACCCAGTTTAAACCCCATTGTGGCGCGCTCCAGCTGCCCGAGGAGTTGTTACTCAGCTCCTGGCCCCGCACCAAAATTGGCGATGACAGATTGCCAAAAAGGACGGCGAGGGAGCGGCTGCGGGGCGGCCCGACGACACCGCAGATGAATTTATCGGATTTGCTGTCCCGCTGCCGCCGGGAGCGGAGGGCAGGAGCCGGGCCCGGCTGCAGGGACACGGCTCGGGAAGGGAAAGGTCGGGGATAATCAGCTCAAAGCGCGGGTGGAGGCGGCTCCGAGCTGTCAGTGCTGCTCCCGGGGAGCACAGGCTGTGCCCTGCAGTCAGCGCTCAGCCAGGGGCTCCCCACGAGCGCCCCGAGCACCCCCGAGTCCTGCCTAGAGAAAGCTGTGCCTTCTGCAGGGGCAGCACCTGGGCCAGGCCGAGCCTGACAGCCTGTGCCACCGCATTATACCCGGGGAGAAACCCCACAGCCTGGGGAAATACCCTAGAGCCTGGGGAGATGCCCCACAGCTTGGGGAAACACCCCACAGCGTAGGAAAATATTCCACAGCCTAGGAGAATGCACCACAGCTTGGGAAGGTGCCCCACAGCCTGGCTGCAGCCCAGGGCCGTGCATCCCTCCAGATAAAGCTCCCAACCAGGGGGCAAACAATCCCATTTTCCACTCCAGACCCGTGCTCATCTGGCTCACATCAGTCCTTAAAATCCACCCAGCACTGGCACCAGACCCAGAATTGAGTCCCCAAAATGTCCTGGGGCAGTTCATGTCCATGCCCAGCAGCACCGGGCTCTGCAGGAGCTCCATGAGCAGCGCTTTACTCCCACAAACTTCCCCCAAAGCTGGGCAGGCAGCAACCCCCAGGAAGGCAAAACTTCACCAGCAGACTGAGACTTTGTGAGGTTTGCCAGGGGAAAAGGCAGAGCTGCAGGGCAGGTGGGATTTGGGAACTGCTGGTCGTGTTCAAGGGAGTAGATGCAGCAGCAGCTTCTGTTTCTCAGTATTTTACATTTTCAGCTGATGAATAAAGAGCCAGGAGGAAAATCACGGCAGCAGGAGCTGCCAGCTGCAGCAAACCGAGACTGCTGGGACCAGCAAACCACAGTGAACACCTGAATGGGGTCACCTACAAACCAAACTGGAGCCCTCTGGCAGCAGAGACAAAACAAAAACCCAATCCTGGACCAGTCCTTTCGCCTCAGAACATCTTTTAATGCTCAGTCACCAATGCCTGCTCTGGGAACTGCAACCCCCTGGGGCTGGGTCACCTCAGAGGGGCACAAAACCTGCAGGAAGCCCCTAGAAAGCAAAGAACCCACCACAAACCCAGGCTCGATCCCAAAGCCGTGAGGGCTCTGTGATCCCCACACCCTAAAATCCCTGGGGCAGGCGCTGGGGCCACGGCTGAGCTCTTACCTGTGGGAGAGCTGCTACAGGTGCATCCTCTGGGAGGTGGAGGAGACTCAGGTGTTCAGAGGAAAAGGGTGCCTGGGGTGGGAAAGAAGAGACGATGGTGAGCTGAGGCAGCTTGGAAAGGGCATCACTGTATCCCAGAGACATTCCCAGCCTCCCAAATCAGGGACTTTATTCCTTGATCCCAAATCAGGGGGTTTATTTCTTGCTCCCAAATTAGGGACTTTATTCCTTGATCCCAAATCAGGGATTTTAGTCCTTGCTCCCAAATCAGAGATTTTATTTCTTGCTCTCAATTCAGGGACTTCATTCCTTCCTCCCAGATCAGGGATTTTAATTTCCCTTCCAACCCAAACCATTCTGGGATTCCACCTTGAGCCAGTTTGGGGCTGGGGGTGGCTCCCAGCTGAGCCCTCAGTGTGGCTCTGGTGTCACTGGGTGTGTCAGGGGACAAGGGACAGACGGAAGGGGCTGAGGGGGAGCAGGAGCCTTTCCCCAGCTCAGGCTGTTCCAGCCCTGCAGGGGTCCCTGAAGGGTGGGACCCTGCTCAGAGCACAGCCCCATCCTCACCCTCTCCCACCAGGATATCCCATCCTGATTCTCACTGTCCCCACTGACCCAGCTCCACAATTCCTGCACTTTTTTGTGGGGTGGGAAAGGAGGCAGAGAATCCCAGAATGGTTTGGGTTGGAAAGGAAATTAAAGTTTATCCATCCCACCCCTGCCATGGGCAGGACACGTTCCAGGATCCCAGGTGGCTCCAACCTGGCCTGGGGCACTGCCAGGGATCCAGGGGCAGCCACGGCTGCTCTGGGAATCTGTGCCAGGCCCTCAGCACCTTCCAGTGCTGGGTGATGCCAGCTGGGGGGGGCAGGGATGGGGAGAGGGGTGGAGGGGACTGGAGGCACCCAGTGTCCCCTTGGTGCCACCTGGGGGCAAGAAATAGGGCAGAAGGAAGGAAAGCAGCAGAAACACGGGCTGGGGGTTGTGCAGGAGTGACCTGAGTGGGATTTCTGTGGTTGGGCAGTCCTGGCAGATGTGTTCACACCCCTGTGGCAGCAGAGCCTGGCCCTGGCAGGGGAGCAGAGCTGTGTCCTTGTGTCCCTCCTGGAGGGTGACAGGCACAGGGGGCTGTGGACCAGTGTGCCCACAGCCCCATCCAAACTGGTTTTCCTGTGCCCACAGCCCCATCCAAACTGGTTTTCCAGCCCCTCCTCCTGCAGGGGAGCTGGAACCAGGGGTGTAGCAGCTGGGGCGATGCCTTGCTCTGCTGCTTCCCCCTTCCCACCCTTCCTTCTCCCGGCCCCTCCTTTCCCCTGGTGTGACTCCCTTGCTCATCAGCCCTGCCCCAAATCCGAGCTTTTCTGCCCCAAACCCGGGAGGGTAGTCACTGCCCACGCACAGCCGCTGCCCCCTGTCCCCTGTCCCCTGTCCCCTGTCCCCTGTCCCTGCTGGTGTCCGGGGAGGGCAGGCACGGCAGGGCTGGCTCCGGCACAGCACTACTCTGTTTCACCTCCTCCAGTGCTTGGAAAACATTCGGAGGGAGCCAGGCGGGAGCGCGCACATTCCAGCTCCAGAAATAGCCCGGCTCTGCAGAGCTCCGGAGCTCGCGTGGAGCTGCTCAGCCTCGCCCTGTGCGGGGAGCAGCGCCGGGATGGCAGAGCAGGGATCCTGCAGCCTGGGATGGATCCCTGCGGGAAGGATCCCAGATCCCAGGACGGATCCCTGCGGGAAGGATCCTGCACAGGACTCCCCCATTCCTGGATGGATCCCTGTGGGCAGGATCTCCCATCCCGGGATGAATCCCTGTGGGCAGGATCCCCCATCCCGGGATGGATCCCTGTGGGAAGGATCCCCCATCCCGGGATGGATCCCTGCGGGAAGGATCCTGCACAGGACTCCCCCATTCCTGGATGGATCCCTGTGGGAAGGATCCCCCATCCCGGGATGGATGATTTCAGGCTCTGAGGGCAGGTGAACAAAGCTGGGTTCGGTTTCCCAGTGTGGTTAATGAGCTCCTTTGTGCCTGGGACACGGAGCTGAGCTGAGCTGAGCTGAGCTGAGCTCAGGCCCGGCCGGAGCTGCCTGTCAGGGGAAGCTTCCCAAGAGCTCTGCAGGGCCAGCACAGGGCAGGGGTTTGCCCTGGGAGCCGCTCTGAGCAAAACTCGCCGGATTCTGGTGATGCAGAGAATGCCTAATGCACAGAGGAGATGGAACTTACAGTGGGAGTGGGGTTCAGGCTGGAGATCGTGAAATTGTGAACAACTGAACCAATGATGGGTGCGAAGGAACTTAAATCCCACCCAGTGCCACCCCTGCCATGGCAGGGACCCCTCCCCCTGTCCCAGGCTGCTCCCAGCCCCAGTGTCCAGCCTGGCCTTGGGCACTGCCAGGGATCCAGGGGCAGCCACAGCTGCTCTGGCAATTCCAGCCCAGCCCCTGCCCACCCTGCCAGGGAACAATTCCTGCCCAATCTCCCAGCCAGCCCTGCCCTCGGGCACTGGAAGCCATTCCCTGGCTCCTGTCCCTGCAGCCCTTGTCCCCAGGCCCTCTGCAGCTCTCCTGGAGCCCCTTCAGGCCCTTCCAGGGGCTCTGAGCTCTCCCTGGAGCCTTCTCCTCTCCAGGGGAGCACCCCCAGCTCTCCCAGCCTGGCTCCAGAGGGGCTCCAGCCCTGCAGCAGCTCCGGGGCTCCTCTGGGCTCTCTCCAGCAGTTCCAGGAGCTGCCAGTGTTGGAATTCCCAGGGCTGGGGCAGCTCTGCAGGTGGGAATCACCTGAGTGGGGCAGAGGGGCAGAGGGGCAGAGTCCCCCCTCCCCTGCTGCCCACACTGGGGGCTCAGCCCAGGTTTGGGGGTGGCACCTGCTGTCCCCGCCCTGTCCCAGCTTTGGCCAGGGTCACGCCGGGTCAGGCAAGAATCTCCATCCCTGATTTGTCACCTGCAGCTGCCCCTGGCTCCAGGGGCTTTGCTGGCAGCATCACTGAGCTTTTTGCCCTTCATTCCTTATTTAAGGCTCTGGGTTTTTTTGTTGGGAGGGGGGCAAAGAGAGAGAAAGCCCAGGATCCATCAAACACCAGCCCAGCACCCAGCCCTGTGTCACTCTTTTCCCTTTAAGAATCTTTTCCATCATTAATCCACACTTTCTGAAATGAGGATTCTTCATTCCTGATTTAAGGCTATGTTTTATTGGAGCGAGGGGGACAAACAAAACAGGATCCATGAAAACACCAACACAGGACTGAGATCTTTCTGACACTCTTTCCCCCCTCTCTTTTTCCATCATTACTCCACAGTTTTTGCCCTTCACTCCTCATTTAGGGCTCCAATTTTTTTGTTGGGAGGGGGACAAACAGAGCCCAAGATCCATCAAACACCAGCCCAACACCAAACCCTTTCTGACTCTCCTTTCCCACTCTGTTTTTCCATTATTACTCCACACTTTTTGCACATCATTCCTGATCCAATTCTCTTTATTTTGGAGGTGGGGGGAGCCCCAGGGCAGCCCTTTCCCTGCCGGGTTGCAGCCCCACCGAGGTGCTTTGGCTGCTGCCGAGCAGAGCCCGGGATCCATCCAAACTCCGTGCCGGTTGTCATGGCAACCCGCACGTGTGTCAGTGTGTGCCTGGCGAGCATCCTCCATCCCGGGTTGTCACGGGCAACGCCAGCCCGCTCCCGGCCCAGGCGCAGCCCCGGCCCGCCCGCTGCCACCTGGAGGCAGCAGGGGTGTCCCGAGATGTCCCCGAGCTCGGCTCGGGGCGATTTTCTCTCTCCCGGGTGCTCCTTTCAGGCTGCCCCAGCCCCTGGCTCCGTCCCAAACAGATGGTGGCGAGGAAAGGCCAAACCCGCCTGAGCCCCCCCTGAACCCGGAGCCCTGCCCAGACCCCCAGAGGCAGCAGATGGCCGAGGCACGAGGTCAGGGCTGGGCATGGAGAAGCCCTGCAGGAGGTTTGGGGTGCCAGGCTCTGGGGTGTGGCACAAGCAGGGTGGCACAGCAGCATCAGGCACCGTCCCCGGGCAGGGGTTTGAGCCGTGGGACTGCCTGGAAAGACTGGGTTTGGCTTGAAATGATAAAAGATATCACAGCTGGGTGATGCTGCAAAGATCAGCCCTCCCGCTGCTCCAGCTCTGTCAATGCCCCCATCAAAATCTCCAGCAGAACAGGGAAAAAAGGATAAAAAAAGAGGGGAAAAAAAGGGAAGGAGCAAGCACAGATCCAAGTGCAGAAACAAGAGCAGGGCAAAATCCCAGGAAAGCAGCAATGCTGTTACATAAAACTGTTCACAGCAACTTCTGGGATGCTGGGCTGGCCCCAGGCTGCTCTGGAAGCCTGGGCCAGAGGATCAAAGAGAAGGCACAGCAGAATCAGCTCCTTCATCCCTCCACGTTTTGGGGATTTTGGCCAAATGCCTCGAGGTGATGCTGCAGAGCCTCCTCTGCATGGGAATATAATCCCAAAACTCTTCCTGTGCCCATTTGGGGTGAGGGTTTCCTGCTAAAAGTTGTGGTTAAAGCCCATGTTCAGCTCTCAGCAGTCTGAGATTGAGGATTCTGGAAGCACTGATCCCCTTGGAGAAGTTAAAGAAAAAACTGCATGTTTTGTTTAAGTCCAAAAAAAGAAAAAGGAAAAAAAAAAAAAAAAAAGGAAGTGTGAGGGAATAAAAACCTGCAAATAATTGATGGGTGGAAACGCCAGATTGAAAAGAAATTTCTGGGGAGTTGTGTTTTGCTAATGAGGCAGGTTGTGGGAAGGAGGATTCAGCCTGAGAATCACAAAAACAAACTCCCAGAGAGGAGGGTGGCACAGTGCCCTGAGGACAGCAGGGCCAGGAATGGGTCCCTAGGCTGGGGTAGAGCTGATTTCACCTTCCTTTTCCCCCTCTGGAGCCCAGAGATCTCCAGCAGCCCCTTTCCTCAGCGGATTCCTTATGGAAAAGTGGATTTTTATCTGTTCTCTTTCCATCAGGATTCCCAAACCCTGCTTCCCTGGGCACAGCAGCAGCTCCCGGCCCTGAGTCCAAAAAGAGCCCAGTGCCACCCAGCAGGACACAAACACCCTCTGGAATTCCCTTTTCCCATGGGAATTCCATCTGCACTGGCACAGACAGCAAACACAACCCGAGGGCAGCGTGTCCGTGCCATTCCTGCTGTTCCTGCGTGTTCCCCTTTTTCCCAGCTGGAAAAAGGAGGAATGTGTCTCCCACCCTTTAGCACCACGAGGTCAGCTCAATTAAAGCCAATAATCTGATTGCCTCTAATCATTTAATTCAGCTTCTCTTTCCTGACTCTCTCCATGCATTAATTCCCGGCACAAAGCACTGCCTTGACAAACTTTCATCGGGAATTCATCCCCATGTTGTTATGAACAAGTTTATTGGTTAATCAATTGTTACCATGTTCTGTTAATTGTTAAATGTTACCATGTCAAATGTTGATCACCAAGATGAATGCATAGACTCTGTTAATCACCCCTATTGTTAATTACCCTAACCAACAGTCCCTTACCTGTTCCTTTATCTTTTGGGTATTGCCTCTGCTGCTCCCCCAAATGATGCACAATATGCAAATGAAGGGACACTGGGACACTGGGTACTGATAAAGAACCCTTGAGACAACGAGCCAGTGCAAAATCCAAGACTGGAAATAGCACCCCCAGACTGGCGTAGAGTGGAGAAGATAAAACCACCAACCAAAGCAACTCCACCGTGTCGCCGTGACCTCAACAGTTCTCCACCTGCAGGACACCCCCGGGCAAGGAGCCCAAAGTTGGTGTTCCCAGGCCCGCCCGTGAGGAGGCAGCCCCAGCTCTGCTGGGTATCAGAGCTGCCCCCTCCTCCTGCCCGGGGCCGAAGGGAGCAGCGGCGGTGTGCGCGACCCCGCGGGGCCACACAGAGCTGAACTCTTCATAAAGGCATCAAAAAGGAGCAGAGCTCCTTGCTCGGTTATTTCAATGTCAAGGCAAAAAACTGCAGGAATCCCCCATGGTCCCCTTAATCCTCTCCTCGGCCTCTCGGCCCCTGCCTGAGCATCCCTGGAGAGGCAGGAATCCGTGAGGAACACCTGGAGCAGCCCCCTGCAGGTGACACCCCTGCCGTGCTGGGGGAGCTCTGGGGACAGGAGCTGGGAAGGGGCTGCTCCAGGGGCTGCTCCCAGCACAGGGAGGGATCAGGGACACTCCAAACCCCGCTCAGCTCGTAGGGAATGAGGTGAAGAGAAGGAAGACAACACCAGAGAGGAAAACAGCTCCCATTTCTGGCTCTTCTAAAGGCTGATATTCTGCTTTATATTCTATTTTTATTCTATTTTTATTCTATTTATATTCAAAATCTATTATATCAATATATCAATATATCAATATATCAATATATTAATACATTAATACATTATATTATATTATTATATTAATACATTATGCATGATGCATTATATTTATTATATTTATATTTATATTTATATTTATATTTATATTTATATTTATATTTATATTTATATTTATATTTATATTTATATTTATATTTTAAATATGTTTTAAATATATTTTAATTAAAATATATATTTAGATATGTAAATATGTCTAATATATAAATATATTTCTAATATATTTTAAATATATAAAAATATATCTATTTAAAACATATCTAATATATTTATATAGAATGTATGTAAAAAATTTATATTATGTATATAATATTATATTTATACATAAAATATAGAGATCTTTTAAAATATAAATATATTTTTAAATATATTTAGATTTTTATATTCTTCTGCTGATATTCTGTAATATTCTGATTACCCTGCTGCCAAATAAACCCCAAACTCAATGCGAGCAGGACCCAGACTATAAATCAGCGTGCCCTGTCACCCCTAGGGGACACTCAGGAAAGCTGTCCACACACAGCCCTGCTGTGACAGTGGATTTTGTCACCCCTTGGGGACACTTTGGGAGCCTCTCCACCCACACCTGCTGTAAAAGCAGATTTTGTTCCCCCATCAGAGACACCTTGGAAAGCTCTGCACACAAACCTGCCCTGAGTGCAGATTTTGTCACCTCCTGGGGACACTGAAAGCCCTCCACACACAAACCTGCCATAAAAGTGGATTTGTCACCCCTTGGGGACACTTCAGGAGCCTCTGCACACAAACCTGCCCTGGGTGCAGATTTTGTTCCCCCTCAGAGACACTTTGGAAAGCTTTCCACACCAAACCTGCCCTGGTTGTGGGTTTTGTCACCCCTTGGGGACACTTTGGGAGCCTCTCCACACACAGACCTGCCATAAAAGTGAATTTTGTCACTCCTCGGGGCCACCTTGGGAGCCTCTCCGTACAAAAACCTGCAGTAAAAGTTGATTGTGTCACCTCCCAGAGACACTTTGGAGTCCTCTCCACACACAGCCCTGCCCTGGGTGCAGATTTTGTCCCCCCTCAGGGACACTTTTAACCCTTCTGTGTCAGGAGTGCAGAGCTGGGGTGCCCAGCACTGCCCAGCTCAGCAGCAAAGGGAATAATTGGAATTTACCAGGGGGATCCAAACGCATGGATGCGTTTCCTGGCAGTGCCTCCCACTGCCAGCAGCACCTCAAACGATCACCAACCCCAAAAATGCCATGAGAAGCCTCCCCTGGCCCCAGGGAACGGGAGGGGAGTGAGGGAGGTGGGATTGGATTTTCCAGGGAGAGGACAGCAATGTCTGGGACTGCCCCATCCAGAGCCCAGCCTCGGGAGGGTTTTGCTGCAGCCTCGAAAATAACCCAGGGGGAGAGCCAAGTTCACTTCCAGCTCTGCGAGGCTGAGCTCTCCCAGCTCCTCCCCATGCCAGGAGCTCTGCAGGACCCGAGGCTGAGTTATTCCCTGGGAGGACGCCCTCGGAAAACTCCCGGAGTCACAGGTAAGGATCCCACTGCTCCCCAAATCCAGTTTAATCCAACCACTCCGTACATCTGGAAAACCTAAACTTGCCTTTTCCCAGCAGTGATATTTCAGCCTGATTTAGAGTTCAGGGAGTAAAAGTGGGGTGGGAGCCCAGTTTTCCTGTTTAAGTGGAGGAAAAAAAGATGCAGGGAAATGTCACAGATGACTCTGGCAGGTTTGCATTGGAGCCTCTGGAATTTGGCGACAAAAATCAAAGGAATGAGAGAGGAAATGCTCCCTAAAGGCTGATCCTGATGGGCTTTCACCTTCCCCTGGCAAAATGTAAATAAATGCAAAACTTTCAGTGTGATGAACTAAATTATCATCTCTAAACGATCCCAGCGTTTTCCAAGGCCACTCGTTGCTTCTTGGGAATGATTTCACTGCCATGAAGGAAGGGATGAATGGGGATGTTACTCATGGAAAACACAGCTCGTTCATAACTTCATTTTAGACACTTAAATTAGCAAGGATCAGCTCAGTCCGACTGGGATAATAATTTTAGCAGCAGAGTCAGAAAAGCAAATGCAAAATCAATGCCTCACCCCAAGTAAAAATTCCCCCTCTCAGCTCCACGCTCCAGCTGGAAATTTGTCATGGCAGAAGTCCTGGATTTGGGGAAGGGGATCTTTACAGCTCCCAGGAAAACTGGCTCTGAGACACGCCTGAGAATCCTCACCTGCACTCGGGGCTCCAGCTCCGGCTCCTCTGGCTCTCCTACCCCTGGATTTGGGACACCATTTCAGGGAGGCACCAGGGTGGTGCCCTGCTTCCCAAAAACGCAAGAATGCATCTGTGTGGCTGAATTTAGACCACTTTTCACTGCGTTTTTATGGGAAAAAAAATAAAATTCCTACCCCTGGCAGTGCCCAAGGCCAGGCTGGACAGGGCTGGGAGCAGCCTGGGACAGGGGGAGGTGTCCCAGCCATGGCTGAGGTGGCCCTGGGTGGGATTTAAGGTCCCTCCCAACTCAAACCAGTTTGGGATTCTCTGAAAGAAGGACGAAATGGCATGGCCCCTTAAGAAGGGATGTCAGGAACACCTTTCACAGCTCCTGGAGCAAGCCCTGGGAGTGCCACGATTTCCAGGATTGAGCAACATCTCCCATTGATCTGGAGAGGGAGGCAAACAAAATCCAGCACGGATAAGAGGGAAGGGAGGTTGCACAAGATCCTGGCCCAGCTGGGCCTCCAGGGCTCAGGTTAAAGTTGGCAAATGTCCCCAGGCCGTGGCAGGAGCTGGGGGTGCCTGTGACAGGTCCTGCTGCTGGCCCAGCTCCCCCCCGGACTCCTGGATTTCCCCAGGGCTGGGCAGGCTGGGAATGAGCTGGTGGAGCTAATTAGAAAATTGACTTCTGGACCCCCAGAAACTGTCCCTGGAGCTGCGGAATCCTGGAACCATGGAATCCTGGAATCCTGGAATCATGGAATCATGGAATCCTTGATGTTGGGATGAACATCCCAGATCTGTGAGTCCAACCACCAGCCCAGCACCACCACTGTGGCCACCACTGAGCCATGACCTCAAGTGCCTCATGCATGGAATTTTTGATTCCACCATCCAAGGCTGGATCGCCCATGAAGACATTTTTCCTAAAATCCCACCTAAACTCCTCCTGGTGCCACTTGAGGCCGTTCCCTCTCCTCCTGTCCCTGTTCCTGGGAGCAGAGCCCGACCCCCCCGGCTGTCCCCTCCTGTCAGGAGCTGTGCAGAGCCACAAGGTCCCCCCTGAGCCTCCTTTTCTCCAGGCTGAGCCCCTTTCCAGCTCCCTCAGCCCCTCCTGGGGCTCCAGACCCTTCCCAGCTCCATTCCCTTCCCTGGATGTGCTCCAGCCCCTCCAGGTCCCTCCTGTCACAAGGGGACAGCTCCCTGCCACGCCTGGTGCTGTCCCAGCAGCAGGGCAGGAACATCCCCAAGGATACACGGGAATGCTCCTGGTGCTGCAGCCAACACAGCTCAGCCTCTCTTTGCTTTTCCTAAAAATCTCAGGAAGGGAGAGACGAGCTTTAATTAAAGGAGGTTTATTTGCAAAGCTGAGAAGTGCCAAGATCGTGGCTGGCCCCACGACCTCGATTTATCCCGTCATGTTCAAAAATTGGCATTAACATCCACGAAAAGGTTCTTTTCCTTCCTTTTTGTGTAATTTTGCTGCCTCGTTCTGCTCCTGGGTGAACAAGCCAAGAAACTCAGGCCAGGGCTGTGATATCAGTAAGGCTGACCCATTACCTGCAATACTTTAATGTCACTTTAACATTGTTTTCGTGCAATTGCACTGAAATCGTCAGATAATCGAGTTCAAATGGGAAAACTCCTCCTCCTCAGCAGCAGTGCCTTGTCCTTAAAAGCACCAAAGGCGGGCTCTGCTCAGCACAGAGGAACTCATGGCTGGCAGAGGGTGGATGGGTGATCCTTAAAAAATTGGGGATTTTAACCCTTCCACTGCACAGACTGAGCACTGCATTAAAATCTGCTGTAGCTACTAATTATAAAACCCAGCAATTAACTGCCCAGAGCACGGGTTTTGCCCGCAGCCCCTTGTATTTCCCATTCCCAGCTCAGATGGGGCCACGTGGCTCCATCCCAACACAATTTCAACCCCTTGGGTGCCAACATTTGCAGAATTTCTTTGTCTGCAGCTTCCAAGTCACATCTGATGGCCCTCAGCACCTGCATGGCTGAATTCAGACCACTTTTCTCTGAGTTTTTATGGGAAAAAATAAAAATGTTATCCCTGGCAGTGCCCAAGGCCAGGCTGGACAGGGCTTGGAGCAGCCTGGGACAGGGGGAGGGGTCCCTGCCATGGCAGGGGTGGCACTGGGTGGGATTTAAGGTTCCTCCTAATCCAAACCAGTTTGGGACTCTCTGAAAGGAGGAAAAAAGCAGTGGCACAAAGTGCTGCCCATCCTTTGGTGCCTTCCATTCCAGATGGAGAATTAAAAATGACTTCTTTTTTTTTTAACCTGGGCAAGGAGACCTCAGTGAGGGCAAAGGACTGATAAGAACAGAGAGGGGTTCATCTCAAACCACTCCAGGATGATTTTATAATAATTTTTATCATATTTGTAAATGATCATTTTTATTCCTTGGCTGTGGTCAGTGTGGGCTATAAATGTCCACACAGAAAATGTCGAATTATAAAATATTTGGGCATTTTCCTCAAGGATTCTGCAGAGTTTTACACACCCCCAAATCCCCTCCCCGTGCCTCCTGCGTGCTCTCATCCTCCCGTGCTCAGGACAGAGAACACTGCAATCTTAGTTCACCCAGCCATGGTTCTCCTTGTCTTGATGCTGGGCTCAGCCTTTCCACTTCCATCTAAAGCCTCCAACTGCTTCCATCACCAGGAAAAATCCAAATTCCTCTGCAGAGAGAGCTCCAGAGGAAGGGAGGGAGCGGTCCCAGCCCCGGGGGTGCTGCCGGGTGGGATTTTAATCACTGGAATTTATCACCAGTGATAAATAAGTATTTATCACCCCCTTCCCAGTGTTAAGAGCAGCACTTAAACTTGGTTTTAACTCCTTTGGAGTGCCAGGAGTGAGTGGCATTGCCTGGGGAAGACCGGAGCAAAGAGAAGCTCTAAATAAACCTGTCAGGGAGATGCTGAAGAGCCCAATCCATCACCCGAATCAGCACCCAGCACACCCAAACCTTTTCATCCCCTGTCCTTTCCCTTCCCGATGCTTGCCAAGGACCGGGATCTGCGGGGCTGGATAGGCAATATTCCCTTTCCTTCATAAATAATGTTAATGGCCCTTCTCAGTGTAAGCCCGGGCTCCTTTTCACGGAAAACAAGGAAAAGAGGAGGAGAAAAGAAGAGGCAGCCTGCCAGGGATCCGAGTGCTTCAGGAGCTGAAAAAAGACAAGAGAATTTGGGCTGGTTTGGTTTTTTTTTCCTCTTTTTTCCTTTTTTTTTCTTTTTTTTTTTTTTTTTTTCTTTTTGTTAATAATAATTAAAAAAAGAACAAGGCAGCTTTGCGGCACTGAATTCACAAGTTGTTATGGGAACTGGCAGCACAGATGATGCCCCAAAGGAGCAGCGAGCGGCGTCTGCAGGATCCGGAGGGATAAAAATGTCACCCCAATGTCTGCAGCGGGCAGGATCTCACCGGGATGGGGCTGGGAATCGCCCCTGGCAGTGCCCGGGCTGTGGATCACAGCTCCCCCCTGCCCTCCAGCCCCTCCTGCTGCCCTTTGCTCCCCAGAGCTGTGGGGCTTTGCCTTCAGTCCCACCGCAGTGTCTGTGCCTTTTCCCCATCCCATCCCTCTGCTGTTTTTCCAGCTGTTTTATTTTTCCAGCTGTTTGATTTTCCCAGCTGTTCCATTTTTCCAGCTGCTCCGTTTTTCCAGCTGTCCTTTTGGCCTGTGCCAGGAGAGGGCTCTGGGTCTCTTTCCCCTCTGGAACCTCCAGCACTCCAAAAATTACAGGTCCTTCCAATGAGCACAAAAGGAAACATTTCCTGCACCAAAATCCTCATAGAAGGCCCTTGACTCACAGAGAAGACCGAAAACTCATTTGGGATATTTTTTTCCTGCACTAAAAGACTTTTCCTGAAGTTTGGGAGAAGCAGAGAATGCAGGGTTTGACCACAGGACCTGCAGTTTGAGTTTACCTCCTGATTTTCTGGAGCACTCTCCTGCCAAGTGTCCGTGTGCTCTTCCAGAGCAATAAAACCTGGGCCCTGCCTGCTCTGCAGAACCACTTCAGGGCCTGGGAGCTCTGCTCCCAATCCCGGATTCATTCCGAGTGAGAGGGAATTTTCTCAGCATTTGCTGGGTCTCCCCTTTACCCAAGGCACCAAACCCTGCTCCACCCCCAGCAGCAGATCCAGCAGATCCAGCAGATCCCTCCCAGAGTCCCAGAATTCTGAGCAGACAGAATTTCATGTTCTGAATACAGGCAAAAAAAAAAAACAAAACCCAAACCCAAACTCAAAAAAAAACCCCAAAAAAACCCCCAAAACCAAAACCAAACCAAACAAACAAAAACACAAACAAAAAACCAACCAAACAAACAAAAACACAAACAAAAAACCAAACAAAAAAACCAAAAAAACAAAACAAAAACAAACAAACAAAAAAACAAAAACACACCAAAAAAGAAAAACCCACAACAACAACCAAACAGATATTTTGCTATTAAAAGAAAATAAGACAGTTACATTTGTGTAGGAGGAAAGCTAGTGGACTAAAGATGCCTCACGAATTATCCAGCTTTATAGGGAAATTGATTGAATCAATAAAAATCCCTCCACAGAACAACTTCTTCAGTTTCTACCAGACACTCTGGAAAATTTTGATTACTTTTATTGGAAGGTTTCTCAAGTGAGTAACCATTAAAGGGAATAAAATGGATTGGCACAACGTAAGGTGCCAGGTAAGTTTGCCCTCAGTACCTCAGGAAATTGGATATTTTCCTCAAGGATGATGTCAAGTGAAGGAAGAGGGTTTGATCTGCCGGGGTTCTCCTCCTGCTCAGCTCCTCCTCCTCTCCTGGAGTGTTTCCCACCCATCCACAGCGTCCAGCTCAGCTCTCCCCTCACCACAGCCTCCCTGCCCTCCCACCCTCCAGGAGCAGGGCAAGAGGAGAACAGAAAGGGCTTTTCCTTTTCCTGATGGGCTCACAGGTGTCACCAGCCATCCCCAGCCCTCCCGTGCCCCACAAAACTTGGAGACACATGGCAGAGCCAGGGACAAACGATGGGCTGGGAACACCCGAGAGGCTCCTGGGAGGTTGTGACCACTCCTGGGGCACTCCAGTGGCCACAGCTGGGTCATCCCTGCTCCCCCATGGATTTCTGACCCCAAGAACACCTGAGCCAGGAGAGTGGGAGGTCCTGGGACCCTCCAGATGCTCCAGTGGCCACAGCTGGGGTCATCCCTGCTCCTGCATGGATCTGTGAGCCCAAGAACACCTGAGCCAGGTGAGTGGCAGAGGCTGGGCAGCAGCACAGCCCTGGGCACTGGGGCAGCCCCAGCACAGCGCTGGGCACTGGGGCAGCCCCAGCACAGCGCTGGGCACTGGGGCAGCCCCAGCACAGCCCCGGGCACTGGGGCAGCCCCAGCACAGCCCCGGGCACTGGGGTAGCCCCAGCACAGCCCTGGGCACTGGGGCAGCCCCAGCACAGCCCTGGGCACTGGGGCAGCCCCAGCACAGCCCTGGGCACTGGGGCAGCCCCAGCACAGCCCTGGGCACTGGGGCAGCCCCAGCACAGCCCCGGGCACTGGGGCAGCCCCAGCACAGCCCTGAGCACTGGGGCAGCCCCAGCACAGCGCTGGGCACTGGGACAGCCCCAGCACAGCCCTGGGCACTGGGGTAGCCCCAGCACAGCCCTGGGCACTGGGGTAGCCCCAGCACAGCCCTGGGCACTGGGGCAGCCCCAGCACAGCCCTGGGCACTGGGGCAGCCCCAGCACAGCGCTGGGCACTGGGGTAGCCCCAGCACAGCCCTGGGCACTGGGGTAGCCCCAGCACAGCCCTGGGCACTGGGGCAGCCCCAGCACAGCCCTGGGCACTGGGACAGCCCCAGCACAGCCCTGGGCACTGGGGCAGCCCCAGCACAGCCCAGGGCACTGGGGCAGCCCCAGCTGCTCTGCAGGGCTCTCCCCAAGCTGGGCTCACCCAGAGCTGTGCTCCGTGGGCAGAGCAGGCTCACTCCTATTCCCACCTTCCCTCCTGCCCGGAATCCTCCTCAAAGAGCCAGCGGCTGCTGGGGTTTGTGTCAGAGGTGTCCCCTGGGCACCCCTGTGCCACGTCCCTGTGCTGGACAATGTCCCGGCCCTGGCAGTGTCCGTGATGGAGCCCCTGGGAGAGGGGAGGTGCCCTGATCATGGCAGGGGGTGGAGATGTCCACCTTTGGCTTGGAAAGGGCTTTGAGGGCCCTTCCATCCCAAACCACTCCACGATTCCATCATCTCCCTTCCCAAAATCTGCTCTGTCCACGCTCAGGATCACCACTTCATCCTGGCCCTTGGCCAGCGGGGATGGGAAAGGATTTGGGGACCCCTCCCACGCCGAGGAGAGGACAGGGAGCAGCTCATTCCCACCATCCAGGGGGATCCCGGGGGTTCCAGGGTGCTGCTGCAGCCTCAGACACGAGGCCTTATCCAAACATCCAGAGAGTTTTTAATTTATCACTCAAGACAGTGCTCGGGGAAGGAGCAGCCAGGAAAACACAACAGAAACTTCTGAGAGCAGCCTGGAGAGGAAGGGCTCCAATCTGGGATTTAAACCTGGGATTTCAATGTTTCCCCTTGTGCTATAAACAGACAGAAATGTGTCACCTCGGGCACAGAACTCCTCTGAATTCCATCTGCTGCAGGATAAAGGTAACGAGGTCAGAGTGGGAGCAGAGCTAAGGAATCACTGCCCTCATCAGGGTGGGAACACAGGGGCAGAGCACTGACGGGAAAACCAGGGAGCTGAGAACCAAAAATCACAATTTCACTGAGCAGCCTCCATGAATCTGCAGTGAAATCTGGACTTTTCCTGCCCTCTGCTTCAGCTCAGCCCGATGCTGCTTTTTTTTTGAGGATTGTTTGGAGCTGCTGAGATCTGCACTGAGCCTTTGCAAGCTGTGCCCGACCCCAAAGTTTGATTTTTCTATCAAACCCTTTTGTCACCTTTCCAACTCCACCCTCATCAGCAAAACGCAAACAAAATTTGTTCAGATCTAGGCAGGTGCAGCAAAAGTTTTGTCCTCTTACTTCATTAATTTTCCCCTTTCCTGGAGAATCTGTCAAGGGAAAACTGGGAGTAATTCCATGTAAAAACACAGATCATCCTTGGGGGTCCCTTCCAGCTCAGGATATTCCATAATTCCCTGATTTTGATCCTGCCATGACCATTCCAGCCCCTCCATCCCTCACTGCCCTGAGGTCCCTTTGCAGGAGGAGGAGGGGGCTGAGTTCCCCAAGGGATTTTATGGGTCCCTGAAACCCCATCCCACAGAAACAACATAAACCAAGGTTTTTCTGGTGCCACACAGCTCCTGGTGGGAATCTGGGGGTTGGGTGGGTCCAATTTCCACTCTCATCACACAAATTCTGAATTTCCCTTGTTGCCCTCAACTCTTCTGAGCTCCATTTTCATGAATGAAGCTCCAGTCAAATTTTCAGAACAAAATACCTCCCCTGTCAGGAAAAAACCCTGAGATAACAACTGAGGTAAGTGCTCAGTGTCCTCTGACTTGACCCAATATTCATGCCAGTAGGGTTTTATTTCATTTTTTCTTGGTGAAATTATGCAAAAGGGGTCCCACAGATGGGTTTGGATCTGCAGTACCATCAATTAAATCTCTCCAGAACACGAGGTCACAAGAAGGAAGGGTGAAATGAGCACCCAGGTTGGTTCCCTCACTCCAAGCTCGTTATTTTGGGCTGAATTCCCTCCCTTTTTTGTCAGGAGTGGGGCAGGAGATTATCCCAGTGGAGCAAAGCATTTCCCTTTTCTCTTTCTTTGATCCTGGTTCTGCAGTGAGGAACAATTTCCAAGGCAGAGAGGAGCTAGGATTCAGAATTATTCCGCAGAAAACAGCACCAGTGGCTGGAAAAGCAGGAAAAATCCTCAGGAAGGGCAAGAGCAGAGCCAAGTTTGGGCTGCAGCCCCCAGGAAGATCCTGCTCTGAGCAGGACACGGGAGAAAAGTGAGGTTTTGTTGGGTTTTAAGCCAGGTTTAAACTCTTTCCCCACAGGCTGGAGCTCTCCTAGAGCTGGATCTGCTCCGGGAATGCACTCCCAGGGTGGGAATTGGGGCTGCTGAGCTCTGACTCTGCAGTGTGCACCTGTAGATGGAATTTTTGGGAATAAAAATGAGAGGAATTTGTGTGTGCACATCTGGATGCTCCATGCAAGGGTTACAAGGAGGGATTTCCCTGCTTGGACCATTCTCGGGAGGCAGGGACAGGGAAAGGGGGAAATCTGCTCACCAGGAGAGGAGCACACACACAGCACCCTCCTGTACACGCTGCTGTCTCTGGGAAAGGAGTGGATTTTGTTCCAGCTGAGGCCCTGTCCAGCTCTTGGCAGGAGCCCTGGAGGGGCAGCCCTGCCCAGGAAATGCCACCCTGCAGGCAGGGGACACCTGGCACAGCCAGGGAGTGCCTGGCACAGCCGGGAAGGGAGTCCAGGCAGGCAGGACACCGGGGGATGGACGGGATCACCCAGCCAGCAGCACCTCTGTCCTTCCCTGCAGCAGACCCAGGGGTTTCCATGGGTGTAACAGCGAGCAAAAGCATTGGAAGCTCTGAGATGATGATAATGACATTTATTAAATTAACTCCAGCCCAGATCCTGCTCCCTTCAAGACCTTTAACACCACCTGAGCCACCCTAATTTACTGAGGGAGCATTTTCTCCCCGAGCCCCCTGATTCGCTCTCAATTCCCTTTTTTTTTTCCAGAGGAAAGCACCAGGGGAGCTGGGTGGCAGGAGGCTGAGGGAAGGGAGCGCTGCTCAGCAGCCACCCACATGCTCTCCTAATTCATCAGCGCACAAAGGCAGCTCTTTGTCTCCCTCCTGCCATTCATTCCCGGTGAGATATCGCTCCCAGGAATCACAGCCTGCCCGGCTGGGGGGAAGGATAACAAAAAAAAAAAGGAGACAAAACCCGTCAGATTTAGCGCCGTTATCACAGACAGCTCCTTTTTTGTAAAAAAACCCAAAGTATATATGGCAAAGATCTGGCCTGAACACCCTCTCCGGGCAGCTAAGAGTTAATTTTGGCCACAAACAGGGAAAATCAAAATCCCAACTCCCTAGGAATGATGCAGAAGGGATACCCACAGCTCGAGGTTGTTTTAACCTCGGGATCCTCAAACGCTGCGCTTTTCTCGGCTTAATCCCGCACGCGTGTGCTGCGCAGCGCTGAAGGGGTTAATCAGAGCCATTGTTTTAATTGGCTCAACAATTGGCCTCCCGCCACTTCCTCCGGGAGATTAGTCCAGGATCTAATCGAAAGCAGTGCCAGAAAGTATTTTCCTGCGAGCCCGTGCCAGAGGAAACACTCTGGGAATAGATAAGGGCCCGGGTTCCAGCGGGATCAAATATTGCAATTATTGCAATTATTGCAGTTACTGCAATTATTGCCCTGCTGGCCCAGGCTGCGCTCACGCTTCCCAACCTGCAGCATCCCAGGAATCACAAGGGGTGGGAAAACTCCCTAAAAACCCCACAGATTGGATGAATGAAGGGGAAAGAAGAGGAAAAATAAAAATCAGCACCTAAGTCTTTGTGGTGTTATATCGCTCAGCAAAGATCAGATCCAGGTCCTGATGGCTGCTACATTCACATTTTATGTATTTCTTCCCATATATTTTTAATTTTTTAAAGCTGTCTGAGCAGCTGAGATGGATCTTCTGCCTATTTCTAAAAATTAACCACTAGAATTTGCATCACTCCGCGGGAATTGGCCCAAATCCACGCCCGGCCAGGACGAAAAATCTCATTCTGCGTTTGCTTCTTGCTGGCACTTTTTGGACAACAAAACCAACAACAACAACAACAACAACAAAAAAACCCTCCAGGTGAAAAATGAATGAATGAATGAATAAATAAATAGATAAATAAATAAATACATAGATAAATAAATAGATAACTAAATAAAATCTCCTGTGGAGGTTGAAGCGAGACAGAAATGCCTCTTCTCCAGCACATGCTGCTCTCACCCACAGCTCCCGTGCTGAGCAAATTCCTCAGAAAAATCAATTTTTTTGGCCTAAAATTCCCTTGACCCTTGGTTTAGCCCCTGGGCATGGAGGGGGGGATGCTCTGAGCAGTGAAAATGCCTTGAGGACATGTTTGTGCAGCAGGGTTTTTTGAAATATTCAGGATTATTACTTTTATAATTCTCTGCCGGTTGATATCTCTGGGAACACACACACACAGATAAATAACCCATAAATACATCTTCAGTTTGCCACCTGGCACTAAATATTCTCATTCTTATTTATGTGAACATAGATGTGAATTAAATACAAGTGGCACAAGTGACATCACACAGGCGGCAGCTCAGCAGTGGGAGCAGCGAGACCCAAAATGTGCTGGTACCCACAGAAAAATGGGGAATTTCTGTCCCTGTGCACACGGCTAGGTGATATTTATTGTGTTTGTTGCATTTATTGCATAAAAATTTATAAAATTTATCAAGACCCTTCAGTCTCCAGCCCCTGGGAAATATTGCAGCTGCCAGACACACAAATTATATTTTCAGCCGTGATTTATCCATGGAAGTCCCGGGGTCATTTCCCGAGGATTATTCTGCAGTTTTTCAGAGCCTGCTGCTCTCCAGAGAGGTGGAGATTCCCCTTCCCACGTGCAGGGGAAGTGGGGAACTTTAAACCTGGCTTAAAGAATGGGGGAAGTGGGGAAGTTTAACCTGGTTTAAAGAGTGGGGGAAGTGGGGAAATTTAAACCTGGCTTAGAGAGCAGGGAAAGTGGGGAAGTTTAAACCTGGCTTAAAGAGCAGGGAAAGTGGGGAAGTTTAAACCTGGCTTAGAGAGCAGGGAAAGTGAGGAAGTTTAAGCCTGGCCTAAAGAGCAGGTCCCTGACAGCTCTGGGAATGGCTGGGATGGTTTTGCTCTGGGTGCAATCACTGCACTTCTGATTCCTGGGCGGAGGTGGGGGAAAAACTCCAAAGATAAATCAGCCAGAACATCCTAAAAATAGCCAGGAACGAGTCTGGGGAAGGGTTTTGCTGGGAGGAAGGGCTGAAGGGAGAGAAGCAGAGTCTGAACCTGCGAGCAGAGAGGTGGGAGGGGAGCAGAGGAACCCCCAGGCTGTGGAAAAGAGGGGCCAAGGAAATCAATCCTGGCTTTTCCAGCTGGGGAAAGCTCCTGCCGCAGCTCCAGGGGATGGGAGGGAATGGGCTGAACCTGGCAGTGCCTGGGGAGCACCCTGGGGACACCAAACCCTGTCTGGAGCACCTCAGGGACACCAAACCCTGCCTGGAGCACCCTGGGGACCCTGCCTGGGGCACCCTGGAGACACCAAACCCTGTCTGGAGCACCTCAGGGACACCAAACCCTGCCTGGGGCACCCTGGGGACACCAAACCCTGCCAGGAGCACCCCAGGGACACCAAACCCTGCCAGGAGCACCCCAGGGACACCAAACCCTGCCTGGTGCTCACTATGAATGGGAGATTTCAGGTCTGGGTTTGTGGCACGAGGCAGGAATTTTGATCCGGTCAGTCCGTGGAGTGGGGCTGCACTTCAGAGCCTTTTTAAAAAGATTTTCTGCCATTTCTCACCCTGAGCAGCATTTCCAGATGCAACATGCTCAGGAGATCAGGGCCCAGCCCCAAAGCCAGAGAAACTCCCCTTTTCTGCCCCAAAAACAGAGGGAAAAGCCCATTTTCTGCCCCAAAATGAGAGAGAAATCCCCCTTTTCTGCTCCAAAGAAACAGCCCTGTCCTTGCCCCAAAACCAGAAAGAAACAGCCCTGTCCTGCCCCAAAGCCAGAGAAACTTCCCTTTCCTACCCCAAAACCCGAAATCTCACTTTCCCTGCCCCAAGAACAGGAACCCCTCTTTCCTGCCCCAAAACAAGAAATCCCCCTTCCCTTCCCCCAAAACCAGAGAGAAATCCCCCTTTCCTGCCCCAGAAACAGAAATCCTTCTTTCCCTGCCCCCAAAACAGAAGCCCTCCTTCCCTGCCCCAGAACCAGGACTCCCCTTTTCCCTGCTCCCAGCCCCTTCCTCCCCATCCCTCCCACCCAGACACACCCCAGGGGCTGTGTCCCACCAAAGCCACCCCTGCTGTCACCCTGCCATGCTCGGTGCCACCAGGGGTGGGCACCAGGAGAGGGAAGGAGGGGAAGAGGCAGGAACAGGAAATATTTTGGAAAGCTGCAATCCAGCTTATTGTTCCAGGGAACAACATCTGTACAAATCCCAAAAGAAGGGGATTTTCAGCCTAGGACACTTCATGCTTTGGGCCAAACCTTTGTCCAGGTGCAAAGAGAAACACCCTTGTCCCTGCCCCAAAAACAGAGAGGAACACACCTTTCCTGCCCCAAAGCCGGAGAAACTTCACTTTTCTGCCCCAAAAACAGAAATCCCCCTTTCCCTGCCCCAAAACCAGACAGAAACACTCCTTTCCTGCCCTAAAATGTGACATCCTGTCACAAATGTGTCACTGGGATGGAGCTCCAGCAGGGCTCAGGCCCAGCATGAATTCATGAGCCACGCAGAGGGCTGGTTAAAAGTATTGCTCAGCACAAGATGCCTCTCATTTCATTCTCTCTGAGAGCCACAAGAAGGGAAAAAATAACAGATTAGGTAATTGCAATGCAGGCCCCA
Organism: Prinia subflava; assembly: GCF_021018805.1. Classification (NCBI taxonomy): domain Eukaryota; kingdom Metazoa; phylum Chordata; class Aves; order Passeriformes; family Cisticolidae; genus Prinia; species Prinia subflava. Next base: position 5,453,357 of record NC_086270.1, read on the forward strand.
AATCCAAGCAGTGATCTTTATGGAATTTCCCCCTGTCCCAAAGCACAGGTTCGATCTTGTTCATCGACACCAGCAGCAGATCTGCTCCAGGAGCAAACATGAGGTCAGCGTTGTTAAAGAACTTTTCCTAATGAAAAATGTGAAAATGTGATCACCCCCTGTGCTGGCACTGCTGAGGCTCCTCAGGTCCTGGCAGAGTTTATGGAAAAGGGACCTGGAGGGGCTGGAGCGTGTCCAGGGCAGGGAACGGAGCTGGGAAGGGTCTGGAGCCCCAGGAGGGGCTGAGGGAGCTGGAAAGGGGCTCAGCCTGGAGAAAAGGAGGCTCAGGGGGGACCTTGTGGCTCTGCACAGCTCCTGACAGGAGGGGACAGCCGGGGGGGTCGGGCTCTGCTCCCAGGAACAGGGACAGGAGGAGAGGGAACGGCCTCAGGGTGGGCCAGGGGAGGCTCAGGGTGGGCAGCAGCAGGAATTTCCCCATGGAAAGGGGGCTCAGGAATGGGAACTGCCCAGGGAGGTTTGGAGTGCCCATCCCTGGAGGTGTTCAAAACCCTGTGGATGTGGCATTTGGGGACAGGGATCAGTGGTCACCACGGTGGTGCTGGGCTGATGGTTGGATACAAAGGTCTTTTCCAACCTTAATTATTCCCCAGTTGTGAGATTCTTTTTGTTTGAGGAGCTGACACCCCCAGGAACAGCCTCATTCTCCCTCTTCACAGATCATGACTCCAGCTTAAAATATGGGAGAAGTGAAACCTGAACTGAGAGGTTCCCAAAATCAGAAATGCTTGGGAAAGGCTCCGTGTGTGTCCCACAGAGAAAAGCAGAGAAATCCGGGTCCCTTTGAGGGTGCAGTGAGCCCTGCTCTGACACTGGACCTGGGAGAAGCTCCTGTGAGGATTTGGGTGTTCAGGATGGATTTCTGAGTCCAAATTTGAACAGTCCTTTAAGGCTTTAATGTTAATTAACCATGAGCTGCTCCTATTTTAAAGGAACAAAATCCACTGACACCTCGGGCCTGTCTCCAAGGAATTCATGGAATCCCTGACTGAGTTGGGATGGAAGGGACCCTAAATCCCACCCAGTGCCACCCCTGCCCTGGCAGGGACCCCTCCCCCTGTCCCAGGCTGCTCCCAGCCCCAGTGTCCAGCCTGGCCTTGGGCACTGCCAGGGATCCAGGGGCAGCCACAGCTGCTCTGGCAATTCCAGCCCAGCCCCTGCCCACCCTGCCAGGGAGGAATTTCAGCTCCCCTAGACCAGAGCTTTGACAAGTTTGCATCAGTTGCCTCTTTTAAATTTGCTTTTTCAGCCTTTCAGGCTTTGTCTTTGTTCCTTTGTTGCAGCAAAACCTCAATAGGAAACTTGGGTTGGCTTCTCTTCACCACTTGTTGCTTAATTTATCCTAAAAAACACCTTTTTTGTCCCCCCTTCTTGGTGAGAACCCATTTCATCTTTCTTCAGAGGTAAATCTTAAACTTTTTTAGCCAGAGACTCTGCCACTAACAGACACTTCGAGGTGGTGATCAGGTCAGCGAGCTCAGGCAGAGCAGAGCCACAATTCTCAAACTGTGAAAATATCAATTATTATTTTCCATCCTGATTTTTTCCCCCAACCACTGCCTTTGTTTGCTTCCTTCAGGGATGTGCAGAACTCGAGGCTGAGTCGCCCAAGTTTCCCCTGTGCTGGTTTAAATCCTCCTGAGCCATCCGAAACCCTCCCCACCCATGGCACAGACACTGAAATCCAACACTGCCCATAGGGAATTTCTGCTTCTCCTCCGTCATCCAATGGTGCTGCTTTAAAAATCAGCTCTAAATCCAAGTGGGAGTTTCCCCCTGAATGATTTTTTTGGAAGCTGATCCAAGCCTCAGCCTGGCTCCCTGACTCTGCAACCTCGACTGATTCCCTTAAAAACCCAAAAGTGGCAGAGTCCCAGCAGTGTCCCTGCACTGGGAGATTCGGCACCTCTCTTATCCAGGTTTTGGGGTGCAATTCTCTCCCAGTCCCCTCTCAGCTCCTGCAGGGCCCTCTCCCAGTTTGGGGGGAGAATTCCACAGGTTTGTGTTGGTGCTGGCAGCGCCCTCAGGAGCTTTGACTGCTTCTTCCTCCATCCCTGGTTAATTACTGCTGTGCCCCTCACTAATTATTGCTTGCTCTGTCCCTGATGAATTTCTCTCCACGCTGAGTTTTTTGCTCAAACACTTCCCCTCCTGATGGGTGGCTGAGCAAAGGTTCCTCCCCTTTCCTCTCAACCTCGTGGAGCCCCAAAAAGCTGAATAAAACCAAGGCCTGGTGGAATTCAGAGGGGTTTTCCCTGCAGATCTCGTGATTCTGTGAGCATTTATTACAACCTGAGGTGTTTCATGTCAGCTCCTGGCTCAGGTGATCCGTGACACAGCAGAAGAACAAACAGCAGGAGGATTGGGGTTTTTTTACAGCCCTGAAATCAAGGGGTTTATGGGGAGTTGGTTCCTTATAATGCTCCAAAAGAGGGATATTGTGGTTCTACCTCAGTGGCAGATTTATAATGAATAGTTTTATTTAGAGGTATAGGGTGGACATGGGTTGATGGTTCCACTTGAGGATCTTAGAAGTCTTTTCCAACTTTGGTATTTCTGATTCTATCACCCTCAAAAAGTGTTTTCAGCAAGCTCAGCCCCCAGAAGTTCACATTAAATATCAGAATTGGGTTTTTTTTTCCTGCAGGATTGGTCAGACATTGAAAGAAATTGCCCTGGGAGGTGGTGGAGACCCCATCCCCGGAAGTGTTCAAGGAAAATCCAGATGTGACACTTGGGGGTGTGGTTTAGGGTGATTTTGGGGTGATTTTAAGGTGATTTTAGGGTGATTTTAGAGTAATTTTAGGGTGACTTTAGGGTAATTTTAGGGTGCTTTTAGGGTGATTTTGGGGTGATTTTAGGGTGATTTTAAGGTGATTTTAGAGTGATTTTAGGGTGATTTTAGGGTGATTTTAGGGTTCTTGGGGTGGTTGGACATCAGGAACCCTCCCCACCCGTGGCCTGGTGATGTCAGGATTATCTCTGCACACACCGGAGTTTATTTGATGGGAATGATCCTTTAATCCTAAAAAATCCCTTCCCTAAGGTTGGAAAAGGCCTCTAAGATCCCCAAATCAACCCCCACATTTACCCCACACCACCAAACAGAGTAATTATTCCCTGTTATCCATCTGGCACTGAGGTGCAACCACAAAATGCCTGTTTTGAGTTGGACTCGAGGATTGGGGAGGTCTGGAATGATTCTGTGATTTCCTGAGCATCGCCTGTGGGAGAGAGATCGCTGCAGCTTTCCCTGAGCAATTCCTGGAAGAAGTTATCAGCAATTCCTGGAGGGAATGACGAGGAAAAGCTGATTCAGAGGACAGCAGAGGACAGCTGGATGATTTCATCCAGAGCATCCCAAACCTGCTCCCAGCTCCCACCGCTGCCCTGGGATGTGCAAAAACAGAATTCCAAGAATTCCAAGCTTTCTGCACACACAGGAGAGGCACCAGTGCTCAAGCTGAGATATTTTTTGCCTCGAGGTGTGGCACCTCAGCACGGGAGCAGCGGTGTCGGAGTCACAGGATTTTCACAGTCCACAGACATTTTCTGCGAGTGAGGTCATTTCCATGGCAGGGAGATGTTTGTTCCCAGAAAATATCCCAAGCCAGGGAAAAGGGGAGAGACCATCACAGTCCTGACTTCGTTCTGTCAGCTTTGGAGGGGGGTGAGGGGAGTCTTTCCCAATCCTTGCTGCAAAGGAGGATCCCTCATTTTTGGACATGGAAGAGTCACCCTGAGCAATCCTTCCCCCCCTGGGGCTCAGGGCACAGCAAAGCAAAATCCTCCAGCACCATCACTATAACAAGAAACCATCATTTCCCTGGATTTAGGGAAATCCACCCAAAACATTCCTGGGAAATGCAAAGTGCTGCTGCGTAACAGATCAGAGCTGTTGGCAGCAGCAGCCACAGGAACCTCCACAGCCCAAACTCTTGGAATTAAGGCTGGAAAAGACCTCCAAGATCATCCAGCCCAACCCCCAGTCCCAGCTGTCCCAGGGACAAGGCGCCTGCAGATCCACGGGAGCTCCCCTGCCCGAACCAGTCCCAAGCTCCAGGGATCTGCTGGGATGGAATTGCCCTTCCAAGAGACAAAACCATCCCAGGAATTCGGCTCCTTCCCTGCCTTGGCCCCCAGCCCTGCTGGAAGCGCCTCCCGTGGGTGTTCCTGCTCCAAAGGGACCCCCCAGGAGAGCACCTCAGGAATTCCCTCCCAGGAGCTTCCTCCTCGTGCCTCCAGCCTTGCCAAATTCACCTGCTCCTCTTCCCGAGGCAGCAGGAAAGCAGCGCCCAAAGGAACGTCCTGGCAGGAGCCGGCCACCAATACTGACGGGGTTTAGGGTAATTTTTAGGAATTGCAACGATTCCATGCACTTGATGGAACACTTTGGACACAGCAGTGGAGAAGCAGAAAGGCACAATAGGAACTCCTAGAGCTCTGCTCTGGTCCCATATAGAGAGAAATATTTTTATTTTTATTTTTATTTTTATTTTTATTTTTATTTTTATTTTTATTTTTATTTTTATTTTTATTTTTATTTTTATTTTTATATTTTTACCTTTATCTTTTTTAAGTTTAATTTTTATATTTACTTTTATTCTAATTTTTATTTTTTAATTCTAATTTTTATTTAATTCTAATTCTAATTCTAATTCTAATTCTAATTCTAATTCTAATTCTAATTCTAATTCTAATTCTAATTCATTCTACTTCATTCTAATTCTAAATCTGATTCTAATTCTATTTAATTTGAATTTGAATTTGAATTTGAATTTGAATTTGAATTTGAATTTGAATTTAATTTAAATTTAAATTTATATTTATTTTAATTTTAATTTTATTTTTAATTTTAATTTTAATTTTCGTTTAAGTTCAAGCTTTACTTTCATTTTTACTTTCATTTTTACTTAATTTTAGGTTTAGTTTTAGTTTTAATTTTTATCTAATTTTTTATTTTTGTTAATTTTCATTTTCCTTTTATTTAATTTTTTTTCTTCCTCTGAGGAAGGAAACACCCTGCACTGTTATTTCTGGCTGTGGGAACTCAGATTTCCCCATGCCCAGCCCACGCAGGGACCTGCTCAGCATTTCCAGGATGACCTCTCCACTCATCCCGACAGCCACACTCCGAACTGGCTGACAGGGAAGGCCTCAGGAGAAAACTTAGCCTCAGAAAAGGACATTTTGGGGAAAAGTTCTGTATTTCCCTGCTTTTCTTCACCTTGCACTGAGGGCAGACCTTGCTGTGTCTCCCCTGGAAGCCCCAAGACTTCCCTGGGTTGGAATTTTGGGGCTTTTCCCACCAAATCCCCTTCAGTCCCCGGTGGTAAAGTCCTGTGGAAAACCCAAACCCCAGGATTTTCACATTACACGGCCTGGTGGAGCCTCCTGCTCTGTGGGGGTGGATCCATCCAGAAAAGATTCTGGAATGATCCCAAACCCTCACCACGGTCTTTCTGCTGCCTCCCTGTCACCCCTTTCCAGGAAAAGCAAGCCATTATTCCCAAGCCGGTAATTCCAGAGTTTTTCCCGCTCTGGCTGCTCAGGACACCTCTGTCCCCTCCCTGTGACCCCCCAGCCCCAGCACGGAGCTGATAAAGGGCTGGGCTGCCACAAAACCCATCTGAAACCCCAACATAAAGCAGCAGAAAGGCTCTGGGAGCAATCCATCACCACCCCCGGGCAACATCCACAAACACCGGGGATAAAAACACCGGGATAAATCACAGGGCCCGGACAGCCGGGAATATTATCTGCAGGAACACTGGATGTGCTCAGCCAGAGCCATTCCCTGCCTGCCGCGGGATGAATCCTCTTGGGAACGCCTCCCTGTTTCATGGGATAATCTTGTGCCAGCACTTGGCACCCGGGTCGGGGCAGTTTCACAGGGGTTTGTTTGGGAAAAGCCCAAATCTCTGCTCTTTCTGCACCCCACAAAGCTCCAGCTCTTCCCAGCTGCAGCATCCACAGGCACGAGGGGACAGGGAAGGGGTCCCAAAATCCAGAGCCACCACTGGGATGGGCACAGGGCACAGCCTGTGACTGCTGTGCCCCCTTTGGGAGGGATGGTGGAGCAGCATCTCCTAAAAACGCCTTTTTTAGCTCTCCCTGCAATGGGAATTTCACTGGCAGCCAGCTACCCAAGTGATTGTACTGAGTATTTTAAGGAATATTTTACAGACTATTTTACAGAATATTTTATGGAATATTTTACAGATTTTTAAAAGAATTTTTTACAGGTTATTGGAAGGGTCCCACAGGGATTGTGAGCTCTCTAGTGAAGGGCCCAGGCAGGGATGAACCCCTCCGTTCTGTCATTCCCAGCACTGTGCTCTGCCCAGCTGAGCTCATCCCGGCCCTCCAGCTGGAAAATCCCAGCCCGGCACATCCCACGCATGGGATGAGGCCCAGGTGCCACCTCACCTGCAGCCTGTCCCTCCCCTCCAGGAGCCAAGCCAGCCGTGGGGACCCTGCAGGGCACGGACACAACACAGCAGGACCCTTATGGGGCAGCCTTTCACTTCCCTCAAAAACCCAAACCAATGAAAAACCCAAAGCCACAAAAAACGCACCAAAACCCACCCGAGACGGCGGCTGGGCTACGACTGCCACCTTTGTGACAGAGAATCCGATGGGAGGTGGGAATTCAGCAATTAAACTTCACCTTCTCCCAGTGAATTTAACCTCTTTTTGCTCTCCAGCCCACAGGAGGCGAATTTAACCAACTTCTGAGGGACCTGCTGGAAATTTGTGCAGAAAATCCCTGCCATGCTCACCCTCCCCACCCCGACAAGGCCGAACAAAGGCCGCCCTTGTCACCTGCCCTCCCCAGGCCGCTTCCCACGGGGGCAGACACGATTTCAACATCCCCCAGCTCCTGTTTCAGGAAAGCCACGGAGCAGAAGGAGTTTTTTGTTGCGAATGGGAGAGCAGAGGAAGCCGGGCCCGCTATAATTAGAAGTTTTTGCCGCCCCCGAGGGCGGCTGCTCGGCCCACGCCTTTCATCACGAGTGGGTGCTCGGCTAAATTTACCTCCTGTCAGAAGGGTTTGACTCGGGCTTGACACAGAAAACCCCACCAGGATGTGGTGAGCGAGAGGGGAAGTTCACGGGGTGCGGGCGCTAACTGACATCATTTAGAGGCACAGCTGAAACTCAGATGATTTTCGGGTTTTTTAGTTTTTTCTGTGTGCAAGACACTCATTTGAATAAAATAAAATAAAAAAATTAAAAAAAAAAAAAGGAAGAAGTGAGCGGCGTTCTTCAGAAAAATAATTTTAAAAAAGCACAGTGGCAGCTCTGGGCTATCTCTGGTGTTCACTGAGCAATGAATTCCCTCTGACAGCCCAGTCCTGGTGCTGGTGGAGGAAAATCCCACCCTGTGCCCACCCTGGCACGGAGCTGATGGAATGGCCCAGCTCAGCTGAGCCAGCCGGGTCACCCAGGTGACCCCAGAGTCCCCTCCCTCCCCCATGGCCACGGCCAGGCTGGAAGAACCAGGAAGGGTTTGCTGGTCCCAAGGAGGGACACTGGGAGAGGCACCAGTGCTGATGTCCCCAGGAGCTCTGGGGACAGCAGGGGCTGCTTGGATGGGGTTTGTTTGATCTCTCATGGAACATCCTGAGCTGAAGGGACCCACCAGGATCATCCAGTCCAGCCCCCGTCCCTGCCCAGACCCCCCAACAATCCCCCCTGAGCATCCCTGCAGCACTGTCCAAAGGCTCCTGGAGCTGTGGCAGCCTCGGGGCCGTGCCCATTCCCTGGGGAGCCTGGGCAGTGCCAGCACCTCTGGGGGAAGAACCTTTCCCTGCTCTGCAGCCTGAGCCTGCCCTGGCCCAGCTCCAGCCGTGCCCTGGGTGCTGTCCCTGTCCCAGGGCAGGGATGGGAGCTGCCCCTCGGGAGGAGCTGCAGATCCCTGAGCTCTGCCCTCAGTGTGCTCTGATCCAGCTGGACACACCAAGAGCCCTCAGCTGCCCCTCCTGTGGCCCCTCCTGACCCTTCTCCCTCTCCATGGGCCACCTTTGGACTCTCTCCAACTTTAGATCCTTCTCACACTGAGGCACCCAAAGGTGCCCCCAGCACTGGAGGTGAGGCTGCACCAGCCTCCAGCAGAGCAGGACAATCCCCTCCTCTCATTTTCTTTTCCCTGTTTTTCTCATCCTTCTCCTTGTCTCAGTGACCCTCTGGCCTCCAGCTGATTTCCACGTGGAGCCAGCAGCTCCCAGGGCTGATTCCTGAATCCCTGAAGGGATCCACAGCCACCCAGGCTGATTCCTGAATCCCTGAAGGGATCCACAGCCACCCAGGCTGATTCCTCTGCTTGTTCTATCCCACAGAATGAGCTCAGAGTGGTGCCAAGGAGCTGAACCTGAGGAAAAACTTCCTGAGGTCCTCCAGTGGAGAAAACGCAGCTTATGAGTGACCCCACAGTCATTTGGGTGGTGTACAAAATACCTGCCAGAACAGAGGGGCAGGAAAATCCTGGGAAGGGGGAGAGCATTAGGAAACTCCCAAATTTCAGTACTTTCATACACAGCAGAGACTCCCAAGGGAAGAGCACCACACTCCATCCCCGAGAGGCTGGAGCAGGGATTAAGTGAGGTGGACACAGAGGCTTGGCAGAGAAAGCATTAATTAAAAACAAAATAGAAATTGTACAAATTCACATTGCTAATGTCTGAAATAAATCTCAGCACTTTGCAGTCCCACCTTTGCCATGGCCAGGACAAGGGTGGGTCCAGCAGGGCACAGAAGCTGCTGCTCTTCAGCCCCCCAGAGCCAATGATCCAGGCAGGACCCACAATTTCCCTTTAGGGCACCCCAAAAAGCAGCTGAAGTGACCCCCTGAGTGGTGCCATCACTCAGGAGAGATCAAAATAAATGGTTGATAAAATGATAAGCTTGGCTTCACTTTTGATGTTTGTGAATTTATAATTCCATCACTTTCTCATCCCAATTTTCTGTCCCTGTATGGCCACAGGAAAAACAATTCCACTTGGAAAACCTGTGGCCAGCCCTCAACCAGCAAGAGAAAATTGTGCGGCCTCAGATACACAAAATTAGGAAGCCCTGGAAGTCGCAGTGCCTTGGCTTTGTTCATAATTTGATTAAAATCAATGAGATCAGCAGAACTTGTTCATTTTCCGCTTTTGTTTTCATTTGATCTCGGCCTTCCCGGATCTCTCATGATGCCAGGAAGGGAGATCACAGATCTCAGTCTTTCCAACCCCATTCCTACAAGGCCATGGAGACAATTCTGGGCAGGAAAAGTGTCACTGGTGCTCGGTGCCTCCTTTGTCCTCAGTTCCATCCCCAAAACCTGGAACCGCCACCTCCGAGCTGATCCCCAGATTCCCTCAAGTTCTCATCCCAGGCAGGGAATTCTGGCTCATTTTCCCCCGGTGTCGCTGTCCTGGGTTGTAACGCAAGATGTAACCAGCAGTCTGTGTTCTATTGCCAGCTGCTGAAACCGGCTGGGGAGGTGTTCTGTTTGTTTTTCTTTTTCTTGATCCCTTCCAGGACCCATCCTCCCTCCAGGGGATCTCTGCTGTCCATGGGCCATCGAGGCTCCCTGCAGGGCTGATCCAATTCCATCATCCATGGGAGATGCTGCACCCAGGGGAGGAGCCCGGCATTCCCACCTGGATAAACCCTGGCATTCAGAGCCCAGCACAGCCTGTGTGCACTGCATTCCCACCTGGATAAACCCTGGGATTCAGAGCCCAGCACAGCCTGTGTGCTCTGCATTCCCACCTGGATAAACCCTGGCATTCAGAGCCCAGCACAGCCTGTGTGCTCTGCATTCCCACCTGGATAAACCCTGGGATTCAGAGCCCAGCACAGCCTGTGTGCTCTGCATTCCCACCTGGATAAACCCTGGCATTCAGAGCCCAGCACAGCCTGTGTGCACTGCATTCCCACCTGGATAAACCCTGGCATTCAGAGCCCAGCACAGCCTGTGTGCTCTGCATTCCCAATGGATAAACCCTGGCATTCAGAGCCCAGCACAGCCTGTGTGCTCTGCATTCCCAGAGGAGACCGGACCCATCTCACCCCACTGCACCTTCAGAGGAAACTGCCCCTGCTCCAGGATCATCTCTGCTCCCACAGAGCCACAGCTGCCACTGCAGGAGGGCTGGACTGGACCTGACCAACAGAGTGTCAGGCTGTGCTCTGACTCTGTCAGGGTTTTCTTTTTTTGTTTGTTTGTTTGTTTTGTACTACTACGTTTTTATTTTTAATATTCCTAATAAAGAACTGCTATTCCTATTCCCATATATTTACCTGAGAGGCCCTTAATTTCAAAATTATAATTCAGAGGGCAGAGGTTTACATTCTCCATTCCAAGGGAGGCTCCGGCTTTCCCTGTCTTTCCAAGCCAGGACAGACTCTCCAAAGGCACGGCCTTCCCCACATCCACTCCCTGCAAAGTGTCCCCAGCCGCTTCCCAGCTTCTGTCCTTGAGAAAATTCCATCTTGACATGCAATCCCGGCACTTCCAGTGCCTCCCATTCCACCTCCTCCCTGCTCAGGGCATCAAACTCATCTCTGCTTTCAAGGCCACCCCCAGCCCGAGCTGGCACTGCTGGATTTGCTGTCCCAAGGTCAAGTCCCTGTCTTCAGGCATGGATGTGAGGAAATCTCCACTGGTGCAGCAGTGCTACCGAGAATCCCTGGATTTATATCTCCTCCTGCTTGGTGAAATCTGACATTTTCAAAGGTGGAGTTGAGGATGAGCCATGACAAAAACAGGGAAAAGAGGCAGAACAGGTGTGGTATCCTGTCAGTTATTTATAAATAAAATCTCTTTTTCAATATATTTTGGTCCTGGGCAGGTTCAAAAACTCAGCTTTATCTTAGAATTAGGAAATTTTAAGGAAATTCTCAGTACCCACCCTCTGGTGAGATGTGGAGGTGGAAACTGGGGAGAACAACACAAAATCTCCAGTGGAGAGCTCTACAAAGCCTCTAAAACTCTGCAATTCATGTTATTCACTTGCAACACCTTTCCTTGTGAATAAGATGATTTTTCTGTCCTTCCATGAGGCTTTGGGAAGTGTCTGTGCTGTATTTTCCCCCTCTTTGCAAGGATGGGGACATGGAATATTCCCTGCTCCTCATCTGTCTTCAGATAAAGAATAAAGAATAAAGAATATATTTATCCTTCGGAAAAGGATAAAGAATCCAACCCCAGAATTTTAAGGCCGAATCAGATGAGAGCAGCAAAGTCATTTGAGGGTTTCAGGTTTACCTGGAAGGCATCAACCACTCTGCATTTTAATTAGCAGCACCTCATCAAGCTTCACCTCAAGCTACCCGGAAATCCAAGGCCTGGAGGTGCAGAAACATTTGCTGAGGAGCAACCAGGAGGGCCGGGAGGGGCAGGGAGGGAGATAAATCCCGGCACGTTCCCAAAATCCTGCGCTGGCAGCGCTGTCGGGTTGGGATGCACTGGTTGGATTTTTTGGCTCCCCTCAAAAGTCTCCAGAGCCGGGGCTTTCCAGGCAGCCAGCAAAAAGCTCCGGGGCTGCATTGCTGCATCATCCCCAAAAAAACAGGATACAGGTGGAAAGGAAGATTTCCAGGGCATCCATTTGGCAGATAAGCATCAGGCCATGCCTCATCCAGCCTTTTTCCCATTTCTCTACAGAAATTGGAGTCACAGCTCCCAGAAGGAGCAGGCTTAGAGCACTCTGCCTTCTAAAGAAATACTGAGATGCTTTATTTTATTTTATTTTATTTTATTTTATTTTATTTTATTTTATTTTATTTTATTTTATTTTATTTTATTTTATTTTATTTTATTTTATTTTATTTTATTTTATTTTATTTTATTTTATTTTATTTTATTTTATTTTATTTTATTTTATTTTATTTTATTTTATGCTCGATGCAAGGTAATGAGAGTGCACCGGGTGTCAGGGGGATGGGGAATTCACCACCCAACACAAACTGGGGGTGGAATTGAGCAAATCCCACCACAGGAACATCCCTGCAGCCTCTGGGTGCTGCCCTTCTGAAATCCAAGGATCTTTTAAGATCCAAAAGTCGGAAATTCACAAAATCTCACAAAAAAGGTGGAGCTTCTCAACCAGCCAAATTGATTTGTGCTTGGAATTCAAAACAGGTCAAGGGAGGTGATTCCCCCTCTCTGCTCTGCTCTGTGAGAGCCCAGCTGGAATGTTGGGAACAGCTTTGGGGTCCCTAAGATGAGGAGAACTTGGAATTGTTGGACAAGGCCAGAAGAAACCACGGAGCTGAAAGGGGATGGGAGAAATTCCCCAGTGGGAGAGCTGGGGGTGCTCCCCTGGAGAGGAGAAGGCTCCAGGGAGAGCTCAGAGCCCCTGGCAGGGCCTGAAGGGGCTCCAGGAGAGCTGCAGAGGGACTGGGGACAAGGGCTGCAGGGACAGGAGCCAGGGAATGGCTTCCAGTGCCAGAGGGCAGGGCTGGCTGGGAGATTGGGCAGGAATTGTTCCCTGGCAGGGTGGGCAGGGGCTGGGCTGGAATTGCCAGAGCAGCTGTGGCTGCCCCTGGATCCCTGGCAGTGCCCAAGGCCAGGCTGGACACTGGGGCTGGGAGCAGCCTGGGACAGGGGGAGGGGTCCCTGCCAGGGCAGGGGTGGCACTGGGTGGGATTTGAGGTCCCTTCAAAAACCAGCCCAAAAAGGACACAAATCCTGATTTTCAGGAGCCAAAAGCCACCAGGATTTGAAGTGAGAAAAGAGTTTCATGCCCCCTTGACCAGATTTTTGTAACTCTGAGCCAAATTCTGCCTTTCTGCACCCACAACAAGCCACAAAACCAGCCCCCAAAAAGGCACAAATCCTGATTTTCCAAAGGCCAAAGCCCACTAGCAGCTGGAAGATGAAAAACTTTCAATCTTTCTTGACCACATTTTTGTACCAGTGAAAATCTTTCTGACCCCAGCTCTGCCTTTCTGCAGCTAAAATAAGAAGCCACAGAACCAGCCCAAGAGTAAAGACACAAACCCTGATCTTGAGAGGACAAAACCACCAGGATCTGAAGGGAGAAAAGAATTTCAGCCTCTCCTGACCAGATTCTTTTACCAGTGAAAAACTTCCTGACCCCAATTTTGCTTTTCTGCACCCAAACCAAGAAGTCACAAAACCTGTCTGACAGTAAATGCAGAAATCCTGATTTTTAGAGGACAAAACCAACAGGGTTTTTAGGGAGAACAGTTTCACTTTTCCTTGAGCAGATTTTTGCACCAGTGAAAAATTCGCTGAGCCCGATTCTGCCCTTTGGCACCCAAAACCAGGAATCACAAAACCTGCTCAGGAGTAAAGACACAAATCCTGATTTTCAGAAGCCAAAACCCACCAGGACTTGAAGGGAGAAAAGAATTTCAGTCTCTCCAGAAGATTTTTTAATTCTCTGAGCCAAATTCAGCCTTTCTGGTACCCAAACCAATCCACAAAACCTGCCCAGGAGTAAAGATACAAACTCTGATTTTCAGGAGCCAAAAAACACCAGGATTTGAAGGGACAAAAGAGTTTCGATCTTTCTTGATCACATTTTTGCACCAGTGAAAAATGCTCTGAGCCAAATTCTGCCTTTCTGCACCCAAACCAAGACACAGAACCTGCCCAAAAATGGCACAAACCTTGATTTTCAGGAGTCAAACCCCAGGATTTGAGTGTTTGGGACAGAACAGGGATCCAAACCAGGGTGGCCTCACCGGATCCATGGAGCTGTGGGAGCAAATCCCAATAAAACTTCCTGGAATTCATCAAACCAAACTCTACTGGAGATCCCCAACACCTGGCAAACGTCCAAGTGCCATTTCCATAAAGTGATTTAAAGCAGATTTAAGGGTTCAGATCCAATCCAGCTCCTTCCCAAGCCTGTAACCCACAGCAGGAAAACAGGGAGAGGGAAAATGGGGATGGGGGAATGTGGAGAGCTGTCCTGGAACAATCCCTGCCTCTCAGACAATGCTAAGCTCCAAGGAAGCACCTTGGGCTATAAATAAAATGTAATGGGATCAACACGGGCAAAACCAGATTTAAAAGGCAAAACGGGTAGAGCACAATTCCCACAAGGCTAGGGGGAAAATGAATCCATCACCCCGAAATCCACCAGCTGGGAACAAAAAACAACCTAAAAATGTAATTAATGTTTATTAAAATTGGGAAAATAGCACGTGGTTTAGAGGAACTCAGGGGATGTGCAGCCCAAAAGAATTCCCTGGAATTTTAAGCATCCATTTAGGCTTGGTTTTAGCTTGTTAGGAGAATTTTGTCCTGGTTTTGAAAGGTTTTAATGTGTGGAGCAGGGAGCAAGGTGGGGTCAGGGATTGTGGAAGAAAAGCAAATTGATGTTCAAGGGACAAGTTCTTCACAGAGGATCCAAAACGCTTCAAAAACTCATGCAGGGAGTGCCTTGAAATAAATTAAAAAATGTGAAATATGGAATATCCCATCCCTGGAAGTATCCAAGGCCAGGTTGGACGGGGCTCAGAGCACCCTGGGGTGGTGGAAGATGTGGAAGATGTCCCATGGCAGGGGTGGGATGAGGGGATGAAGAGTTTTAGGTCTCTCCAAACCCAAACCATTCCATGATTCCATAAAGAAAAGAGGTCGGCAGAAATTATTCCCTGAGTGCTGTTCCAGTGGGAGAAACGCCATTAAAATTTTGTATTATTTTGCTAAACTCAGCATTGAAAGATGCACCACAAAGCACAGATAAAGTAAAAACACTGAAATAAATCCATGAATAAGACATAAATCCCTCAATCATCAAAAATCACTTTCCAACAGCATTGGGAAAGGGCTAAATTGGGAAAGGGCTAAATTGGGAAAGGGTTAATGAAGCCACAGCCGGGTCCAGCCTCTGACACCCCCACCCACACCAAATATCAAAATATTTCATTATTAACACCAAGGAGCAAAAGATTTTGTGATTAAACTATTTCATTTATTTCCTGAAGAAGTTGGGGGTTTGGCTTTGGAATTTGGGAGAGCACCAAAGCTCTGGAGGAGCTGCTGGGATCGTTCCAGCCCTGGAAAATTCGTGGGAATCCTTTTGGGGGGCTGAGGTGTCTCAGCCAGGGCTCTCCTCCCATCCAACCTGCCCAAGCACTTCCAGCCCCACCCCGGATCTGTGCCCTGATTAGCGCCAAGCAGATAAGAGCTAATTCCAATCAAGGAATCAGGATGGGATCCAAAATAGTCCCTCATTACCTAAAGTGCGGTGTGGGAGGGGTTTGGGGAGAAAGTCAGGAAAAAAATACAAAATTCCCTCATTAAACACCAAATTCAGGCTCAGGTTTTTCTGGAAAGTTCTCCGTGGAGCCACAGCAGTGCTCCAGGAAGAGCAGCTCATTCTCACATGGAGTGGTCAGGCAGGAAATCTCACCAGAGAACACAGAGGAAATGGGTTTAAACCAGCAAAAATCGAATATTTATGGGCAGGGAGCGTCCAGAGCCTGCTGGGGTGGAGGGAGAGACCGGGATCAGAGAGAATTTGTAGGGAAAGAAGCAAAATCAAGAGCCAGGGATGTCCCCATCATCCCTCGTGTGACAGAGCCAGGAGCTGATGAGGCTGGAGAGGAAAATCCCCCAGGCAGCAGAGCTTCTCCTGGAGCTGGGAAAGAGCAGCTCCTCCAAGGGCTGCTCCCAAAAAATGGCATCTCGAGGAGAAAAACAGGGATTCATTAATTTACATCAAAATATCCCAACCTCCAGCACTCCCCATTAACTTCCTCCCTGCTTTTACTCCCATAACAGCGAGAGCAGAGAGGCAAAAAATGGTAAAACAAAGAGTGAAAAATAGGAATTCTTTCCCCAAGGACGAGAGAGGAGGTGATTTTCCAAGTGAATTCCATGGCGGATCCGGGTCCAGGGGGATCTTTTTTTCCCTGCCCATATGGATCCAGCTCCAGGGAGCAGCTGGGGCTGGCAGATGGGTGCCAGGGCCATGCCGGGAGCGTGAGACGGGCACGGCAAAACCTCCGGCTCCAAATGCCCGGGGCTGGAGCCCTGCCTGAGGCTCCAGGTAGACCAAAAAATGGAATTTTCAAAGGGTTTTCCCTTTAAAAGGAGGAGTTTGTGCCCACGGGGTGAGAAATCTGGAGACCAGACCTGAAAAGTGACCAAAAAATGGAATTTTCAAAGGGTTTTTGCTTTAAAAGGAGAAGTTTTCTTCCAGATATTCCAAGGTTCTGCTGGGCAGCCTTAATTCCTGATGGATAAATAACCCAGCAGCACCTGGGTTAGACACTGAGTGAGGAATTGTGAACACAGAAAAATAAAATGACTAAAAATTGACTTTTAAAGGGGTTTTCAGTTTAAAAGGAGGAGTTTGCATCTGTAGAGTGAGGAATCCAGAGACCAGCCCTGAAAAATGACCAAAAAATGGAATTTTCAGTGGGTTTCCAGTTTAAAGGGAGCTGTTTACATCCAGGTATTCCAAGGTTCTGCTGGACAGCTTTAATTCCTGATGGATAAATAACACCAGCAGCACCTGGGTTAGATGTGGAGTGAGGAACCATGAGAGCAGCCGAGAAAAATGACCCAAAAATGGACTTTTCAAAGGGTTTTCACCTTTAAAAGTAGCGGATTGCTATTCCAAGATGCTCCAGAACATACCTAATTAAAATTTCAAGATTTGGAGTCCTCAAGGAAAAAATTCCCTTGTCTAAGCATCCCATTTTTCCCAAAAATCTGCCATGTCTGGGTTCCCCAAAATAGGACCCCAATGAATGAATTATTCCAGGCTCATTCCACATCCCTGTGGAACATCCCTGGGCAGGGAATATGGAGAAAGGGCTGGAAGAAACCTCTCCCAAATCCCTGGAAAATGACCCTAAAAACACAAGTCCAGCATCCCGAGGAACACCTCAAAAACCTCCTGGTTTTATCCAACCGCACTTGAAATGTAATCAAATTTCTCCCTCTGCATTTCTGCCTCGGCGGGAACCAAAATAAATCAAGAAATCCATCAAAACATTATTATTTATCTTTTTTCTATCATTCCAGTTTATTTGAGCTTTGCAGCTCAGCAGAGCTGGGGGTGAATTAAAAAAAAAAAAGAGGAGAAAACTCCATTTCAGTGGTGCCACTGGAAATCAACCAAACCCAAACCCTCCAGGCCAGATCCAAAGAAAACTTTGGACTTTGAGCGATCCCAAAATTCTCCAAACAAACAGACAATGATGGGGATGGAATGGAGACGCCTCTTGGCTTGCTGGGTTAAAAAATAGGGAGAAAATCCCAAATAAACCCCTCCTCCTGCTCCTAAACATGGGGATGAGTGTCGGGAAGGGCTGCAGGGTCCTTTTCCCTGCTGGAGTTGGTGCCTTCAGCCCTTCTGGGGGGATGATGGATGGAAAATCCAGATTTGCCCGAGCTGAAAAATGAGTTTCGAACCGGGACATTCGTTAAAGTCTTTTTTTCCTACAAAATTTAGGGGCGAAAGGCCAAATTAATTTGAAATTCATTTGGAATCTTTACTGCCTTTTGGATGTTCTGTTTAATTTTGAGGTTTGGGGTTTTTTTGCTTCCTATCAAAGTTTTAAATTGGAATTCTCTGAAGTCAGAATTCCCTTGTCTATCCACTTCTCCCCAGTGCCGTTACCTGCTCCCACTGGGAGCGCAGAGGGATGAAATCCCAGTGGGAACAGGTGGGATGAGCTCGGTTTAAGGAGGAATTTTCCCTCTTATTTTTGTGTCTGCTCAGGGGTTTTTTTCTTATTTAATGGTAAGAAATACCCCTTTGGAATTAACGAGTTGGAAAGAATTATTAACCCTGTTTTTTACCCCAGTTTAGCTGGAGAATTTATGGATTAAAGATTGATTGGAGCAGAAGGAGCAAGGGAGCAGGGAATGTCCTCAGCAGCTTTTCCTGGGATTAGCACAGCACAGGGAGCCACGGAACGTCCCCATCAGTATTTCCTTCGCGTTTCCTCCTGCACAGAGAGGGATT
Source organism: Prinia subflava (assembly GCF_021018805.1). Taxonomy (NCBI): domain Eukaryota; kingdom Metazoa; phylum Chordata; class Aves; order Passeriformes; family Cisticolidae; genus Prinia; species Prinia subflava. The sequence goes on from NC_086270.1 coordinate 5,471,364, forward strand.
TGGACGGGGAGCTGTGAGTGAATCCCAGAATCCCAGGATGGCTCGGACTGGAAATGACCACAGTGGTCACGTGGGGTTGTTGGAAAAGACACAAAATTTAATTTTTTTAATATAACTTTAGTCACGGGTTTTGCTTGCCTTGGAATTGAAATTTCTTTTCAGGGGACTGTTCTACCACCGGAGGCCTGGTTCAAAAAACAGGGGGGTAGCACAGAAAACACCCAAAAGATAACGACCATTAACAACCATTAATGACCATTAACTATCATTAACGATCATTAATTATTATTAATGACCAATTATGACCATTAATGACCAATAATGACCATTAATGACCATTTAATGACCATCAGCTCCAAACACCACCCCAGACATGGTCAGAGACTCCTGGTCTGGGAAAAGATCAATAAGAAAATGAAGAATGAGAACCTAATTAGCACCGAGGGGATCAATAACCAATAGGAAACCAAATACTACGAACTTGGGGCACTGAGCATTGAACCAATGAATTTCTCCTTTAGTCGGGGGCTTTGTTCACCTTTGCCCAGGGTGAAAGGAATTCAAGTTTCTTTTCAGGGATTGTTCCACCACTGGAGGCCTGAACATATCAACAAACTGGGGGTAGCAGGGAAAATACGCAAAAGATAATGACCATTAATGACTATTAATGACCATTAATGACCATTAACAGCCATTAATGACCATTAACTGCCATTAATGAGTATTAAGGAGCATTAACAAGCATTAAATGACCATTAATGACCATCAGCTCCACACACCACCACTGGCATGGTCAGAGACTCCTGGTCTGGGAAAAGATCAATAAGAGAACCAAGAATGAGGACCTAATTAACATCAATAAATTGAGATTGATAACCAATAGGAAACCAAACCCAAACCAAAACAAACATTGATCCCTGCGAAACTTGGGCATTAATGGCATTGAACCCACGAATTTCTCTGGGGTTTGGCTGGATAAAACATGGGAAAAACCCAGTGAAATTCATGTGGGATGGAAGGGTTTTCCCTGCACAACCCAGGCAATGTGAGGATGGAATTATTTCTGTTGCACATCCTGGCCAGGATAAAGCAACGCCTCGATTCTCTAACACCAAAAATGTTGGAGAGTTTTTGTTTTCCCCGCAGTTTGGGTGACACCAGGGCTGGGCAGAGGGCCGGGATCACTCCCTGACTGCTGGGAATGCTCTTCCTGATGCTCCCCAGGACACCACTGACCTCCTGTCCCCAGGACACTCTGCTGCCTCGGGGACAGCTCATTGTCCATCAGAACCCCCAGGTCCTTCCACACAGAGCTGCTCCAGCTGGGGCAGGGGTTGTTCTTCCCCAGGGCAGGACCTGCTGACCTCCACCAGTGCACAGCTCTGGCCCAGCAGCTGCCAGGTGAGGTGTTCTCCACCAGCACCTGATCTTACCACATCCACCTATCTCTATCAATATCTGATCTTATCCCATCCACCTGGCATCCAGGGAAATGTTCTCTATCAATACCTGATCCTATCACATCCACCTGGTGTCCTGCTCCACCTTCCTCCTCCAGAGAGCCCAAGCAAGGAGAGGAATGCAGGAGGAAGCTCTGAGTGGTTCTCTTGAGATGTTCAGCTCTTCAGCCCCTGGTGGAACAACACCCTGGAGAGAAACCTAAATTCCCTTCCCTCAAGAGCAAAGGCAAACACAGGTTGGGCTTGATGACATCAAAGTTTTGTTTCAGCCTCGTTCATTCTGTGGGAAAGGGATTTCAGTTTCTCTCCAGGGCATTGTTCCACCAGGTGATGAGGAGCTGAACATCTCAGGGGTTCCAAGCATCCTGCACCTCCAGCCACAGGAGAAGGACCAGCTCTGCCAGCTGCCCCCCGCTCCTCTTCCAAGGGCAAGGCTGCTCCTTCTGCCCCTCATCCAGCCCCTGCTCCAGCAGCTCCTTCCTGGATGTCTCCATCCCAGCACATGGATAAACAAATATCCAACAAGTCTAGGTTTGCTTTCCAGCTGAGAAAAAGGCAATGACTGAGGCACAGAAAAATTAAACAAAAATGTAACTGTTAATTCTAGATTAAACAAAAACAAACATCGAAAATCAAACAAATAAACAAACAAAAACATCTAAAAATCCTCATGTGAACCAAAAAAAAAAAAAACCATACCAAACGAACCAAAAAATTCCCCAAATGAACAAAAAACCAAACAAAAAAATCGAACCCCAAAAAAGCCCTACCCACCAAACCAAACCAAATGAATAAACCAAAACCAACCAAATAAACCAAACCAATTTTTTAAAAAAGTAAAAAAACCTAAAGTGAACAAGCAAAAAAAACAAAACAAAACAAAACAAAACCACACAAAAAAAACCAGACCCCAAACAACAACAACAACAACAACAACAACAAACCAAAAAAAAAACCCCAAAAAAAACCCCAAAACAAAACAAAACAAAAAACCACACATAAACAAACAAACAAACCCAACTGAAAACCAAAACCAGATTGTGGCTGTTTCACTGATAACCCAAGTTTTTCCCAGCTGGGAAATCCAGGATCTCCTGCTGCCCATCCTCTGAGCAAATGGGAATCTCCCCTCCCAGTCCCTTTTCCAGACCCTGCCTGGATGCACAAGACAAAAACGGGTTTTGTTCAACAAAGGCCACTGTGACCTGCTTATCGAGGATCACAGACTCGGGCTCCTGGAAGCTGGAGAAAATCATATCCCTGAAAATTCCTTGGGAAAACAGGCAGAGGCTGTGATGGAACATCAGAGTCCATCCCAGGGAGGTGGGTGAGGTGATGCCATCATCCCAAACCAGGATTAATTGGAGTTCCAGCAAGGAAAATCCACTCTAGCAGCAGGAAATACTTAACTCCAAAAATATTCTTTTCTATTGAGAAATTTCCGATATCTGGAAGCCACCAGCTGTATGCATTTTCATTTCTTATGGTTTGAAATCTTTAAACTTAAATTTATTTCCATGAAAATACTGAGTAAATAGTTTGAAGATCAGCAGAACTATTGCTGTGACTACCAGGCCTTTCCACTGTCCCCTCTCAGCAAACAGAGCCCCCTTTTTATTGGTTTTTAAAGTTCAAATCAGGCTTTCCAAAGGAGGAAAGCAGAGATTTTACCTGAGGAACCCTGAGTCACAAGTTCCTTGGAAAAACATTCCTCATTCAGAAGGAGCAGCCAAAGAGAACTGAGCGGGGTCTGAGCGCCCAATCAAGCAGAACACAAACAAAGGGAAAAGGGAAAGGGAAAAAAGGAAAAGGAAAACACAGGGCTGGCCCAGAGCTTGTGTTGCACACAGGGAGAGCACATTCAGGTGTCAGAATTCCCAGGAAATCATAATTATCCATTGGGAAAACACTCCTGGTTTTCCCCTCCCGGACACAGACAAGGATTTCAGCCTCCAAAAAAGGCTTTGATCAGCCCCAGGGGTGATAGGAGACAAAAATCATCCTGAAAAAACAGCTGGGAACCAAAAATCATCCCCAAAACCAGCTGGGAAGCATGGCAGGGAAGGATCCAGTTGAGGAGGCAGGGACTCATTTGCATGGGATAAACGGGAACATCAAAGGATGCAGCACAGGACCTTGCTCAGCCCTGAGGGATCCAGGAGGCAGCAGAAATCCTGAAATGTTTGTCAGGATTGGGGCACAGGAGAGCTCCAGAAAGATGGGAATGGAGCAAAACCCACATGGAAAAACACCGGGAAGAGGCTTTTTGTTATCATTCCCTGTGGGATCAGGGGAGCTTGGCTCTGAGCAGCAGCACAGGGGCTGTGGTACCTCGGGAGCACTTCCAGGAGGGGCAATCCCAGGCTGGGATTGGATAATCCAGTCCAGAATCCCAAATCCAGGCTGGAAGGGGCAGGGTGGGCTGGTTCTTTGTATCCCTCAGGAATTGCTGTTTCGGGAAGGACAAAGGGGAGCCCGTGAGCAGCAGCTCAGGGGGCTGTAGTGTTTTGGGAACACCTTCAGGAGGGGCAAATCCCACCATAGGATTGGATAATTGAGTCCAGAATCCCAAATCCAGACTGGCAGGGCTGGTTTTTGCATCCCTCAGGAACTGCTGTTTCGGGAAGGACAAAGGGGAGCCCATGAGCAGCAGCTCAGGGGCTGTGGTGCTTTGGGAACTCCTCCAGGAGGGGCAAATCCCATCACGGGTTTGGAGGACTGGGTCCAGGATCGCAAATCCAGGCTGGCAGGGCTGGTTCCCTGCATCCCTCAGGAGGAGCTATTTCGGGAAGGACAAAGGGGAGCAGATGGGCAGCAGCAGCAGCCACCAGGCCTGGGGAGAGCGGTTCCGAGGAGGCCATCTGTGCTCCAGCATCCCAAAATCCCCTCCCAGCCCTCCTGAGGCCCTGGGAGGAGCGCAGGAAAAGCGGGAGAGGGAGGCTGCAGCCACGGGGCCCACTGGAAAGCTCTCTCTGAGGAAAAAAAGGATTTTCCTCTGAAGGAAAACTGCTCCGGTCAGTCCCACCCCAGTCAGTCCCTGGGATGGGAACAGGGGTAGGAGGAAACCTGGGAGCACGGAGCAGCCTGTGGGGATAGGGACAGGCAAACCAAGGAATCCCTGGGGGTGTCTGCAGGGTTAATTAACAAAGAGCAGGGACTGCAGGCAGGAGAGCTCTCCCAGGAGCACATTCCCAGCGAGGCTGAGGTTTTCCAGCTAGGAAGAAGATTTAGTGGGAAGAGATGGATAAGACACAACCAGGGATGGCTGAGATTGGGATCTCCAGGGCTCTGAGGACACAACAGCCCCAGGGACAGGGAGGTCACCCCTGCCCAGGCCACACCTTGGGAGATGAGTCTGAGGCTGCAGAGAGCCCGGAGCAATCCCAGAAATTCCAGCATCCACAGCATTCCCTGCATGCCTTTCACACCTTCCGCGAGGGGTTTCTGCCCTGGAATTCACTGGGGCACGATTCCCAACAAATCTGGCCCTTGGGGCTTGAAGGACCTGCCCTGAACCCCTTCCCCTGGAGGGATGGAGCTCCTCACCCACAGGGATCCAGGGAAATTCCTTTCAGGAATGCCCAGGGAATGCCTCCAAAAGTGGGGTTTCAGTGGTTGAACTCCCTCCCTTGGAGGGAGGAAGGGCTCCTCTCCCACAGGGATCAGGGAAGCTCAGCCCTGCCCTTCAGGAATGCCCAAGGGATGCTCTCAAAAGTGGGATTGCAGTGCCTCAACCCCACACAGATTTCTCCATTTCCCGTGCACACCTGGAGAAGGAGGTCTGAGGATGAGCAGGAATTTCCGGACCACCCACAGGGATGAAAGGCAAAGATTCCTGAAAATAATCGCTGATTGAACAACACTTATTTTCATCTGTGAATCAGCAGCATGTGCATGTTGGGAAAATGGGGAAAGAGCAGCAGAGATCCTGGTGGAGGAGAAATTTTGGAGTCTGATCCATTCCACTCCTGTAATTACAGATGAACTCAATTAACTGAACCTAAAAAGGCCAATTTAAGCTCCTCTTAGATAAAAAACAAAAAGAGAATTCTCTGTCAGAGAACCTGGAAATATTGACAGAAAAGCAAAATATGTGCTTGCAACTAATTTAGATATCGACCAATCCACTGAGTTCACATCTCCTGCTTCCCACAGAAATGGGATAAATGGAATGGAATTAAACTGGGCCAGGGCAGGCTCAGGCTGCAGAGCAGGGAAAGGTTCTTCCCCCAGAGGTGCTGGCACTGCCCAGGCTCCCCAGGGAATGGGCACGGCCCCGAGGCTGCCACAGCTCCAGGAGCCTTTGGACAGCGCTGCAGGGATGCTCAGGGGGGATTGCTGGGGGTGTGGGCAGCTCAAAATTATGGAAAAAGGGGAGAGGAGAGGAGAGGAGAGGAGAGGAGAGGAGAGGAGAGGAGAGGAGAGGAGAGGAGAGGAGAGGAGAGGAGAGGAGAGGAGAGGAGAGGAGAGGAGAGGAGAGGAGAGGAGAGGAGAGGAGAGGAGAGGAGAGGAGAGGAGAGGAGAGGAGAGGAGAGGAGAGGAGAGGAGAGGAGAGGAGAGGAGAGGAGAGGAGAGGAGAGGAGAGGAGAGGAGAGGAGAGGAGAGGAGAGGAGAGGAGAGGAGAGGAGAGGAGAGGAGAGGAGAGGAGAGGAGAGGAGAGGAGAGGAGAGGAGAGGAGAGGAGAGGAGAGGAGAGGAGAGGAGAGGAGAGGAGAGGAGAGGGAACCTTTCCCGCTGGGATCGCTGTGGGGACAGATGGGCTGGGTCACCCTCCAGCAGCTCCTGATTTCCTGGGAGGCCTGGACAGGTGCCCAACCTTCAGACCATGAAATGAGGGAAAATTAATTCCTTTTTCAAGTTTAAAAAAAAAAAACAAAAAACAAAACAAAACAAAAAAAAAACCACAAAAAAACCACCACAAAATCTGATGCTGTCCAAACTTTAAACAGGGTGGTTTTAAATCCTGCAAAATTCCCCTCTCCAGGCCATCCCTTCTTTTCCAGCACATTTTTTCCTTGGAAATACTTTATGATGGAGGCAGAGGATGGATGTTCATGGTCTGCATTCCCAAAATCCAGGCTGCTTTTGGGACACCACTATCCCTGTTCTTCTTTTCTCCTCTTGCTTTCTCTTTCATGTGGATTTGTAGGAGTACCAGGAGCAGAGGGGAAAACCTTGGGATTATTGGAATTGTCACCTTTGCTCTACTCTCCCTGAATTAAAACCTTCCCTAAGCCACTTCTCTGACATTTTCCTAGGGAAAAATGTCCAGAAAATGTCCTTTGCCCACCTGGAAGAGCAGAGGAGAAAATCTTGGGACTTGGGAATTGCCTCCTTTGCTCTCCTAATGTCTCTCCTGACATTTAAAAGCCATCTCTAAGCCACTTCGCTGACATTTTCCTATGGAAAAAATGTACAAATATGTTCTTTTCCCAGCTGGAAGAGCATCCAAGCTGGCCATATTTGCACTTCAGGCAGGCTTTGAAGATGCTGCTGAGGAGCAGCAACCCCTCCATGAGACATTGCAGAGCCCTTGCCAATATTCCGGGGAAATGGGAACAGTTTGGGGCAGGGAACACTCAGCCCCTTCCCCAGCCCATTAAAACCTGTCATTTTACTTCATACACTTTTTTTTCTCACACAGACTGAAGGAACGTCTCCCTAAAGACTTCCTAAGCCACCGGAGAGCTTTTGGGAATGCTCCTGCTCCATGTCCTGCTGCTGGCCCCAGGAGCTTTTCCTGGTGACAGTGTGTCTTGGATTATGTAACAAAAAAAAAAGTGTATTCTATTTCATCTGTAGAAAGCAGTTTTTATGGGTTTTTTTTATGGGACACGGTTTTTATGGGATTTTTGTTTTTTTCTTTATCTCTTGTAACTCCAGGGGAGGAGGGCGGATGCCTTCTGATCACAGCCCAGCTGTTAAACCAGGTGGGGCAGTGTTTGTGATCTCTGTCACCACTGCCCACCCTCGGGGATATCTTCTGTTCATGGGCCATTGAGGCTCACCAGGGACTGACACATTCCATCATCCATTGGGAGATGGAACACCCAGGGGGAGGAGCCAACCATTCCCTGCCCAGATAAAAATGGGGACACAGGGACCCCAGACATTCCTCTTTGCCACTGGATTCCCAGAGGAGGAGCGGACCCATCTCAGCACCCCTGAACCTGTCTGCAGGATCATCTCTGCTCCAACAGAACCACATCTGTCACTGCAGGAGGATTTATTTGGACTGCTTCCAACACCCTGACAACAGGGTATCAGGTCGTATTCCTGACTCTGTCAGGGTTTTCTAGGACTTTTGTTTGTTTGTTTGTTTGTTTTTGTACTACTACATTTGTATTTTTTAATATTCCTAGTAAAGAACTGTTATTCCATTTCCCAAAACTTTGCCTGAAAGCCCTTAACTGCAAAATGATAATAGTTTGGAGGGAGGGGGTTTTACATTCTCCATTCCAGGGGAAACTCCAGTTTTCCCTGGCAGACCCCTGCCTTCTCAAACCAAGACACGGGAACACCGAGCCACCACCACCCAGCATCACAGGAGCATCCCCACATTCCCCCTCCCTCTTTCACACCCACAGGAACGTTTGGTCCCTAAAACAGGAAGGGAGGCTGAGATCATTCCCACACACAAACACACCGAGGAGGGGGGAAACCAAATTATTCCTCAGCTGGAAATCTTCCTTTCTCTGCTGGCTTATTTTTTTCAAGTCTCCACGCTGGAGCTGTGGAGTTTTTTGCAGTGTTTTCTGGGTGTTTTTTAAACAAGGAAAAAGTGTCTTCCCTAAAGCCTGGCTTATTGCAGAGAATGTGGGAAAAGCACTTCCTTGGAGAGCAGCACATTGTGCAGGAAAATTAAACTGGAGCGGATGCTAAATCCTGAAGAGTCTCACCAGCGTTTGTTGCACCTCTTACTGCAAAAGTTTTCCTTCCCCAGTGTCTGACCAGGAATTCTCGGCTCCTGGGGTAGAGGGAAGCTCGAGGAGCAGCCAAAGGCTGGAATTTCCTGTATCCTCATCCTCAGGAGAGCACAAATCTCCTCCAGGCACCACCCAAGGAGTAGATCCCCAGCAGCTCTGGCCATCCCAGAGCCGCGAGGGAGCAAGAAAAGCAGCCAGGCTTGGAACGGCTTGGAATTGCCCCAACACCAGGAGCAGCCAGACTGGGAGGCACTGGGATAAATGGGAGGCACTGGGAGCACTGGGAGGCACTGGGAGCACTGGGAACAATGGGAAGCACTGGGAGCACTGGGAGCGTGGAGCACGCGTGGGCTGTGGGGTGAGGAGGGCAGGGCTGTGCCTCCTGTGCGCCCACGGGGGCTCCAGGAATTCCTTATCCCACAGGTTTTGCATTTTGATTTCCTCGCGGCTTAAGGCGGCTCTGAGTGAACAGCGGAATTCAGAATTCCCCCTAAAGCCAACGGGGAAGTGAATTCAGGGTCCTGGCTCAGAAGATGAGAAGAAGGTGGGGAAGGGGACGTTAATCCAGCCTGGGCAGGGGGGAGCACAGGACGCCTCCCGCTGCCCTTCCCGTTTGGATTTTAATTCACAGATCAGGAATAAACCGCGCTGCCTTTCCAAACACCATCGAGTCAAACATCAGGAGCCTCCAGGACTGCAATCAAACGCTAAAACCCAGCCCCGCAGGCAGGCTGGAGGCTTCGTTTTCCCTGAAAATTCCTGCTTGGACTCTCCATAGGGAAATAGGAACTTTTATTGGACTCCCATGGCTCACTTCCAGCCATATTCAGAAACTTCTGGAGCACTGTGGGAATTGTGGGTTGGACAGGGCTGGGAGAAACCCGGCCTGGTGGAAATGTCCCTGCCCGTGTCTGGACATCAGCAGGGATGAGCTTTAAGGACCTTCCAACCCTAAACCATCCCGGGACTGTGGGAATTGTGCCCCGAGGAGTGGGACAGAGGAGAGGCTCGGGATGGACCAACATTCCCTCACCTTCTCCACCTTCCAACCCCGTCTTCCAGCAGGAGCAGAATCGTTTGGGACTTTAATGGATTCTGCCCCTCTGGAGGAGCAGAGGGCGCTGGGGCTGCTCCCCTCACCCTGCACATCCCCGGTGGGGAGGAAGGGGAGCGGATCCTCCCGCAGAGCTCCTCGGAACGGGAATTTTTCCCCAAGGAGCTGCTGAGCGAGCCGGGGGCGCTGCAGAGGTTTCTATTCCGAGCCAGAAAACAGCAATTAAACCCTGACCCCACAGCCTCAATTACAGCCGGGCTGTTTACAGCCACTCAACCCACAATTACTGAGCCTCAAACCCCTTCCAAAATATCCCCTTTTCCCTGGAAAATAACCCAGGCACGTTCTGTTGCTATCCCAGGTTGGTTATTAGAGGCCTTGCTCAATATTTGGGCTGGGCCCTGCTGCGTCACCTGTTCTGGCTTAATTTTCCCTTTCCCTGGGTATTTTTGGAATTTTGGGGATTTGGGGGCGTTTGTTACAGCACTGCCAGCTTGGCCAGGCACGGATCGTGGTGAGGAACAGCCCAGAACAGCCCAAAGGACAGGGGAAAATGATCTGGGAATAAAAGGAACTCTCCAGCATCGCCAGCTTGAGTAAAGTAATTTATTTTGGTGGCTTGAAGTCAAATTCTGCCCCTCCTGTGAGAACCCACAGAGCCCAAAGCAGCTGCTCAGAGGAAGGGGGAAGTGTTTTTGGATCAAATCTGCTTTTTCCCCCAAAATTCAGCCAGAAAAAGAGTGTTTGGGACAGCCATGGGGAGTTCTGTCCTCGCAAAGTTGCTCATAAGGCCCAAAATGGGTTTAAAAGCTGCATTTTTGCAAAGCCAAGTGCACAAACACCTGGTCATATATCCCAGAAATCCACAGGGATGGAACCAGGATTTGCAGGAGGATTTGGTGACACTGGAGGGGTTTTTTCCAACATTAATGATTCCATGTTTTTTTCCAGCCTCAATTATTCCACAGCTTTAACCTGACAAACCCAGAGCCCTGCGGAGAGCAGGGAAGTTCAAACACTTCTGGATTTTTCCATCCAGGAATGATTTTAAAAACTCAGGAAGGTTAACAGGAATGAGGGAATGATGCAGGGATTTGGGATTTAACACATTTCCCAACACTGACTCAAAATAAATCAAATTAACATCACTGTGCTGCACAACTGCCACCCAAATCTGCTGATCTTGCCAGGACCAGAAACGCTGCAGCATCACCCAGCCAAAGGCTCAAAAATATTCCAAATTAATCCCATTTGGCTGCAAAGCTTCCATTAAACCCCAGAATTTCCCATCCATGGCAGGCAGGGAGCCAGAAGGATCCACAGGAATTTTCCAGGTAAAATTCCCATAGAAAACAAGGAGCAGGTGAGGCTGGAAGTGCCCAGGAGTGAGAGGGTGGAGTGAGACAGGTGGGACAAATCCAAGGTCTGAGAAGTTGTGTTTTTTTCCTGAAATAACATCTTTTTTCCCAAAAAAGCCACTGCTGTCCATGCATTGCCTTCCCATCATCCTGGATCTCTGCTCCTTCCTCACAGAAGGTTTATCCAGGTTTTTATATTTTTTTGATAAGAAATCTCTCTTTGCTGCAGAGTTGGGGGGAGCATCTCACCTGTGCTCACCTGTCCTTGGAATGACACAAAATTCCCTCATCCTGGATTTCTATTCCTTAGTTAGGGAAGTCGATATTTTATCCAGATATTTATAATGTTTTTAATAAGAAATCTCTCTTTGCCTCAGAACCAGGGTGGAGCATCTCACCTGTGCTCACCTGTCCTTGGGATTACACAAAATTCCCTCCCTGGATCTGCTCCTTCCCCACAGAAGTTTGAATTCCCCCACAATTTGTGCCCCACTTGGATATCAACAGGTGATCAGCACGATTCCTGTGATTCCCTCACTTAAAAGAAGGACAAACCACTGGGAATTATCGACATTCCCAGGCAAAACTCAGGAATCAAATGGATTTCAGGAATGCTGGGAGAGGGTTTGGGGTGATTTGCACAGAGCAGGGGGAGGAATTTTATCTCACTCCAACCCCTGCGTCCTATCAGACACCTCAGAAAATCCAGAGAAATTTGAGTGGTAATTCCAAAGGGTGTAAAAAAGGTGGACTGGGGGAAAATCCAGCAGTTTCTGAATAAATTCCTGCTGCCAGTGGCGGTTCCTACACCCCCTCCACACTCACACACAAACGCATTCACCCAACTCCCAGGACAAAGCCTCAATGCCAGGGAAAAAGAAAAGCTCCTTTTATTCCTGGAATTCCCATCAATGGCTACTTTATCTGGAAATCGAGGCACATGCTTCCCAAACTTCCAGGGAGAGAGGGAGGGAAAAAATCTTCCTCCTGTGCCATTAACGCTTTTATGGCCGGGGTGGGGAGTGGGTCCTGCTGGAGGCATCTGGAGTGGAGGGAAGGGAGGGAAAGGAGGGAAAAGGGAGGGAAAAGGAGAGGAAAATGGGGGGAAAGGGAGGAAAAGGGGAGAGGAAAAGGGAGGGGAAAAGGAGGAATAAAGGGAGGAAAAAGGGAACAAAAAGGGGGAAAGGGAGGTGAAGGGGAGAGAAAATGGAAGGAAAAGGGAGGAAAAGGAGAGGGGAAAAGGGGAGAAAAGGGAAGGAAAAGGGAGGAGAAGGGGAGGGAAGGGGAGGAAAAAAGGGAGGAAAAAGGGAGGCAAGGGAGGAAAAGGGAGGGGAAAAGGGAGGAAAAAGAAAAGGAGGAGAAAAAAAGGGGCGAAAAAGAGAGGAAGAAGGAAAGAAAAGGGGAGGAAAAGGGAGGAGAAAAGGGTGGAAAAAGAGGAGGAAAAGAGAGGGGAAAAAGGAAAAAAAGAAGGACAAAAGGGAGGGAGGGCTCCACTCTGAGGTGGCTGGGAAGGAGCCCCTCTGCTCTGGATCCCTGGAAGTGTCCAAGGGGCTGGATGGGGCTGGGAGCGGCCTGGGACAGTGCAAGGTGTCCCTGCCATGGAATGGGATTTCAGGTCCTTCCCATCCCAAACCATTCCAGGATTCCCGGATATTTTGATCACTCCTTGGCTGTTTCACCCTTCACATCACTGCTGAAATTCCTTTCCCAACACAATTCCCAGGAAGGAATTCCTGGCACGTTTTCCATGGAGAGGGCTCACACTTGGACTCTTTCCCGTGACCACAACATGAAAAATGTCCAAAACAACCCCAAACTCCACTGCCCATCTTTGGAGAAGCCCCAGGCACCTCAAAACAGACACAGCTCCAGTCACTGACCTCCCACAAGAGTTTTATGCATTGAAAACTTCATTTATTGAATAAATCTATCAATTTGTTTATTCAGCTGAAGTTCCTCTAAGGAATTTACAGCGGAGAGTTCCCTTTTCCTGGGAATGCCTGCACAGTTTGCTGTTTTCTTTCACCATTTTTGTGATGCAAATAAATCCCTCCCAACACAACTTTTCCCTCTAAGTTACAGCCTAAAGACACAGACAGAGGCGTAAATAAAACAGTGGGAAAATAAAAGTGAAAATCTTCTGTTGGGCAGGACAAATTCAACTTTGTGCTCCTGGGGATTCCAGGTAGGTGTCAGAAATACAAAGGGAAGATTTATTCAGAAGCCTCCCCCAAAAATTATGATAAAAACACAAATTCAGGACTGTCTTGGGTTATGTAACCAAAACAAAAGTTTATTCTATTTCATCTGTAGAAAGCAGTTGGGGATGGTTTCTTTTTCCTTTATCTCTTGTAACTCCAGGGGAGGAGGGCGGATGCCTTCTGATCACAGCCCAGCTGTTAAACCAGGTGGGGCAGTGTTTGTGATCTCTGTCACCACTGCCCACCCTCGGGGATATCTTCTGTTCATGGGCCATTGAGGCTCACCAGGGACTGACACATTCCATCATCCATTGGGAGATGGAACACCCAGGGGGAGGAGCCAACCATTCCCTGCCCAGATAAAAATGGGGACACAGGGACCCCAGACATTCCTCTTTGCCACTGGATTCCCAGAGGAAGAGCGGACCCATCTCAGCACCCCTGAACTTGTCTGCAGGATCATCTCTGCTCCAACAGAACCACATCTGTCACTGCAGGAGGATTTATTTGGGCTGCTCCCAACACCCTGAACAGGGTGTCAGGTCGTATTCCTGACTCTGTCAGGGTTTTCTAGGACTTTTGTTTGTTTCCTTGCTTTTTTTTTTTTTTTTTTTTTTTTTTTTTTTTTTTTTTTTTTTTTTGTACTACTGCATTTGTATTTTTAATATTCCTAGTGAAGAACTGTCATTCCTATTCCCATATTTTTGCCTGAAAGCTCCTAATTTCAAAATTGTAATAATTTGTAGGGAGGGGGTTTTACATTCCCCATTCCAAGGGGAAGTCCAACTTTCCCTGACAGAATCTGTTTTTCCAAACCAAGACAAGGACCCGCTGCTCGAAGGGGGCAGCCCCAGCAGAGCTTTGCCCTTTGCAGGGTTCCCTTCATGTCTGTGGGGTGACTCAACCTCACAAAATCAGGATTTGGGGTCAGTTTGGGGATTTGTCCCCTCCCATTCCCTGTTTGCAGTGCTGGACTCCAGCAGGGTTTTCCCAGTGATTTTATTGTCTCCTTCCTGATTATTCTCACACACGTGGCTCATTCCCCTCCCCTGATTTAATTTTGTTTTAATGACAATTCCCAGCCCAAGGGAAAGCAGCAGCTGCTCTACTTGGCCCTGGACATCCAGCACCAGCCTGGGACAGAACAAAAGGGACCAGAAGAGAGCAAAAGAGACCTGACCACACCAAAAATGATCTGAGAAGACCAAAAGGGACAAGAAGAGACCAAAAAGGACCAGAACTGACCAAAAGGGGCCAGAAGAGACCAAAAGAGACCTGAGCAGACCAAAAGGGATCTGAACAGACCCAAAAGGATCTGAGGAGACCAAAAGGGACCAAAGCAGTCCAAAAGGGCCTCACCAGTCCTAAAGGGCCCTTTGTTTTTGCCTTTGAGGCATTAAACATCCCTGCTGCTGCTGCTGGCAGAGCCTTTCTGGGAACTCTGGGTTAATTGATTTATCTGCTGAGTAATTCCAGGGCTGCAGAATTACTCAGGTGCCAACCCCGGGAGCACAGAACTCGGTGGGCAGGATTAAAGTAGGGCATTGGTTTTAAAAATATGATTTCTCAGGCTGCTTTGGGGTAGGAAGGACCTTAAAACTCCATCTCGTTCCACCCTTTCCCTATCCCAGGCTGCTCCAAGCCCCGTCCAACCTGGCCTTGAAGGAGATTTTTTTAAATCCTTTCACCTTCATTTTTGTTGCTTGTTTAATTATTATTAATTATTAATTAATTATTCATATTTAAGCAGAAACTTCCTCCCACTTTATCACTGAGGAGAAGTGAGAATCCAGCTGGAAGCAGGACACAATCCCAGTGCATGCTGCTCTGGGTTTTTATATTTTAAAGTGCTGAAAGAACATTTTTAAACCTCCTCCTCCTTTCACCAAACAGCTCAGACCCTCTTCAATTTGTTTAATAATTGTGCTGCTGAAAGACATTAAAAAAAACCAACAAATCCAGCAAATTTTTGCTGAAACAAAGCAAGAAAACCACAAAAACACTGAATTTCTGAGCTGGACCCTTTGCAGGACATGGTTCATGTCAATTATCAAATAAAGGAAAATCACATTGTGATAGAGAATGAGATTAAGGAAAATAAAATTAAAAAATAAAAACAACTTAATGGCAGCTCAGCATCTTCAGAAGGGCTCAGGCCTTAAAAGGGGTTTGGGATCAATCCTGGGGAAGGTCGATGCTGGAGGGAGGAATGAATTCGTGTGTGGAGGGGAAGGGTCTGGGGGCTGAGAGGTTCTGAGGGGCTGGAGAGGAAAATCAGGAGAAATTAGGGAGAAGGGAGAGGAGGGAAAATTCCCAGCCCCGTGAGGTATCAGGACATAAACCAGCCCCAGTTGGTTGTTTTTCCTGAAGATGTCCATGAATAAAAAGGGATTTTTATGCCCAGAGCAGGGGGGTATCCCTTATCCCAAAGGATGATAATCTAATTTATCACACCCAAATCACAGCTGCTACCCCCACGCTGGCAGGAGGGCAATGATCACAGTGTGCAGTCGCTCCTGGTCCCACAATTAAATGGGGTCACACCAAAAATCCATCAAATTTTGGCAGTGGCCATGGCAGGATGCACAGAAAGGAGGGAAAACCCCCCACATTCCCTGGAGAATTCAAGGATCAAAGGGGAAGTTCCAGCCCCAGTCCCAGGCAGGAATTCATCCTTCAACACACCCAGTGGGCAAGGAAATCCTGAATTTCCAGAAGGCAGGGCTGGAGTTAAAACCCAGCAGAGTGACAATGGAATTGCTGATGGAATTGCAGAGGGAATTGCTGATGGAATTACAGAGGGAGTGCTCCCAGCTCTGCGGGGCAGCTCTCCCACCCCAAACAGGGACGGGCAGGAGGGGACCCTGCAGCACAGCCCAAGGGATGCAGGAGCCTGTGGGGAGGAGCAGGAACCCCAGAGGGGGGTGGGACCCACAAATGGGATCGGGCCCTGCACCCCAATCAATGACCCCACCCTGCTCTGTCAATGGTCACTAAGGAGAACCTTGCACAGGAAATTAAGGAATTGCAGGTCCCTTCCAACGCAGCCATTCCGTGAAATACTTGCCAAAAGAGACCCTGGGAATTATTTATTCCACAGCCGGGAATCCCAAGACCTTCATCTTCAGAAGATCATGGACTTGAAAGCAGCTTTTTGCAATAAAATCACTGCAGTTTTCCCAGCGCTGTCCATGGAGGGGATGAGGAGATGTTTAATTACCCCTGGTGATTCCCTGGGCAGTGCCCAGCCCTGAGAGGGGCTGGAGTCTCCTCCTTGGGATATTCCAGAGCCACTGGACACAATCCTGTGCCCTGAGCTCTGGGATGGCCCTGCTGGAGCAGGGAGGTGACACCAGAGACCCTCTGGGGTCCCTCACACCCAATTCTGGGATTCACATCCCCTTTCCATCCTCCACTGCCTCCAAACGGGATCCCAAGGGAGTTGATTGCCCTCTGTGCCCTCATCCCCCCCAGGGGACGGGGCAGAGGTCCTAAAGAACAATTCCTCTTCAATTTCCGACTGGAATTTAGCAGATTATTTAAAACAATCAGTTTAATTAATGAGGTAGCCCTCAAATGATCCTCAGATCGTTCCCATCCCCCCGGTTCAGCTGCCATGGCTACAGCCCACTCCCTTCCTCCTGGTCCTCACTCACACCTCAATGGACATCCCAAACCTGCTCTTTTCCCTCTAAAATCTATTTCATTTTGGGAATGTTTTGTCTGGAAGTAGCAGAAGCCAAGGCTTACTTCATGCTCTGGCCTTGGGGCGTCTCCAGGGCAGAGACGGGGAAGCATCCAGGAGGTGTTTGAGGTCTGAAAAGAAATAATAAACCAGGGTCAGTGCCCTCACTGCTCCCCCTGCGCCTCCCCAGGCAGGAGCAGCCCTCAGCTGGGAAATATCCCAAGGGGAATGGGAAATATCTGAAGATCTTCACTGAACTTTTAATGAAGATAAAAATTTAAAAAAATTAATTTAAAAATTAAAATTAAGGTTTCAGGTTTCACCACGGTGCCCCTGTGCTACGAGCAGACCAAGAAAAGAACTCAGTGACAGCAAATCCACTTGGAAAAGCACAATCCTAAACCTGGAGAAATCGGGAATGGGAAGGGGGAAATCGACTGAAGCTGGGTTTGTCCCTGACACAGCCCAAATTCTGAGTAGCTGAACTCAGCCAAGCCACGGCTGCACCAGAGATGCTCCGGACAACACTCAGAGGGAATTCTGAGGAAGGAACAGAGAGAAGGAAAAGGGGAAGGGGAAAAGAGGAAGAGCAAGAGGGGAAAAGGAAAAGGGGAAAAAAGGGAAAGAGAAAAAAAGAGAAAAGGAAAAGAGAAAAAAGGAAAGAGAAAAAAGGGAAAAGGAGAAGGAAAAAGGAGAAAAAGGAGAAAAAGGAGAAAAAGGAGAAAAAGGAGAAAAAGGAGAAAAAAAAGGAGAAAAAAAATGAGAAAAAAAAAGGAGAAAAAAAAAGGAGAAAAAGGAGAAAAAAGAGAAAAAGGGCAAAAAGAAAAAGGAAAAGGAGAAAAGGAGAAAAAGGAAAAAGGACTCAATGACCTCAGAGGGTTTTTCCACCCTTCAGGACCCTGTGATCCCAGGCTGGAGTTCAGCAAGGGCCTCTCATTTATATTTATTTTTAATCATTACCTAAAATTATCATCAGCAGCATCAGAAAGTTTGGATCCTCTGACACAGCAGTTCCAAGCCTCCCACAAAAAGAACTCCATGAGAGGCTGGGCAGGTGCTAAAATCCCAATTATTCCAAAATCCCGGTTCTTAAAATGATGCCGACTGATTCTAAAGTGCCAGTAATTAACATGCCGTGTTTAATCCTGCTGGGATTGCAGGGACAGTGCTGGGGTCACCACGCTGGGAAGAGCTGAGGGTGAAGTCACAGCACCCACAGGGAAAGGAGTGGGAAAAGAGGGAAAGGAGAGGGAAAGGAGAGGGGGGAGGAAAAGGGGGGAGGAAAAGGGGGGAGGAAAAGGGGGGAGGAAAAGGGGGGAGGAAAAGGGGGGAGGAAAAGGGGGGAGGAAAAGGGGGGAGGAAAAGGGGGGAGGAAAAGGGGGGAGGAAAAGGGGGGAGGAAAAGGGGGGAGGAAAAGGGGAGAGGAACGAAAGAGGAAGAAAGAGGGAAAAAGAGGAAAAAAGGGGAAAAAAGGGGAAAAAAGGGGAAAAAGGGGAAAAAGGGGGAAAAAGAGGAAAAAAGGGAAAAAGAGGAAAAAAAGAGGAAAAAAAGAGGAAAAAAAGAGGAAAAAAAGAGGAAAAAAAGAGGAAAAAAAGAGGAAAAAAAGAGGAAAAAAAAGAGGAAAAAAAGAGGAAAAAAAGGAAAAAAAGAGGAAAAAAGGGAGAAAAAGGGAGAAAAAGGAGGAAAAAAAAGAGGAAAAAAGAGGGGAAAAAAGGAAAAAGGAAGGGGAAAAGAAGGGGAAAAGAAGGAGAAAAGAAGGGGAAAGAAAGAAGAGGGAAATCAGCACCACCCTCCCCCCAGTGACAGGTGAGGAGCTGTCACCTCCCCCTGCAGTGACACTGGATTTATTATTCCCACACAGGCTCCTCTGGTGACATTGAATGGTTTTTTTTCCTTCTTTCTTTCTTTTTTTTTTAAATCATTTGGATT